>NC_090932.1:789008855-789613855 GCF_040938575.1 Ambystoma mexicanum | reverse complement strand
AAGACAATGTCCATGAAATTTCCTGTAGCCCCAGAATCCACCATAACAGTTACCATTTCCTTACTGCTTGCAAAAGCCAAAGTCACTAGCAAATAGATATGATGAGCCTTAACTTGCATCGTATTAGCCATAAATCGAAGGGCACTCTGCCTCCTGCTGTCTTAGTAGAGTTGTTCCCCCACTTACCAAGCCCCCTCTTTTCCCGCCTCCACCTTTCACCCATTCGTGCAGGGGTATTGTGACAATTCGGAATGTAATTTCCTGACTTCCAACAATACAAACACAAATGATTTGCTTTTCTATTCTCTTCCTCTGTAGACAAGGGAGCCTGAATGATTCCAAGCTGCATAGGCTTCCCCTGCTCCCCACCAACCCGTCCTCCTACCTCTCTACTCCCGCCCAGGTGTGCAAAAGGCACTCCCTCCGACCACTTCTTCTCACCCCTGCGCTCACCCAACCGATGATCCAATCTTAAGGCCAAATCAATTAAAGCACTGCATGACTCTGGCTGTGATTCCACATGTGCTATAGCATCCTTTAATTCCTCCCTCAAACCTTGATAGAATAGAACCGTTTGCTTGGGTTCCGGCCATGCTGTTTCTACCACTAAGTGATTGAATTGTGTCACATATATTATAAATCCTTAGAACCTTAGAACATTCCCGCAATGCTAATTACTCCTTGTCCTGTGCCAGTGATATATTTCTGCAGTCAAACAATTGCGAAAATTCCACTGAAAAGGCCCAGTCATATAAAATAGGTTTGTATTTCTGCACTAGAGGAATTGGCCATGCTGCAGCATTTCCTGTCAAATAAGAAATAACAAAAGCTGTCCGCGCTTGAGCGGACTCAAATGCCATAGGCTTGCACAGAAAATGTAACTTGCATTATGTTAAAAAAGGTAGAACATTTCCTAGGATCCCCTGCAAATCTCTCAGGTGCCGCCAATGGAACACCTAAATGTTGCTGTACCACCACAGTGTTCGCTCGATTAGATGGACCCGCAGATGAGGGCCCTGCCTCCACCCCCTGAAGCAGCGTTCCCTGTGCAATCAAACCACTGACCTGCATCTTTAGTGTAGCCGTATACTGTCCTGACTGAATCAGCTCTGTCTGAATCTCCTATAGTGTCTTGAGCACCTTGCTAAAGGCAGAGGGGACTCCATTTGGCCTGGGTGGCTGAATTAACCCAATTTGGGAGTTGGTGATTATGTCACACCCCTGGAGTATCACACAACTCCTTTGTAGCCACGGAAGCCTAGTTGAACCCTCTACCCTTAGTTGGTATGAGCCCCTGACTTGAATATAACAGGTACCGTGAGGCAGCCGAAGGGGGGTGGGGTGGGGGGGGGAAGAGGGTTAGGGAGAGGTTGTGGATAAGTATGGGGTGTTTAGTAGGGAAACCAGGAAAAGGTTTAGGCTTTCCTTGCAATTGGATGGGTATGAGGTAACATAGGGGAAGGAACATACAAAGATATGAGCATACACTGAATGCGATAGCAGCTCCTAACGTAGCAACAAACATAAGCACATGTACTTCTAGATGGCCATGAACTAATGCCACAGCATACAACATGAAAACACAATGCACAAACTTCAGCATGCAACATTTTCCATACACCACTTTCTGAATGTTGCTCTCAAGCCCTACTGAGCTTACCACCGTGATACTCTGCTCATGATGGGCAATAAGGCATGCTAAACAACATGAATAATGACAAGAGCAAACCGCACATACATCGTAGCATTTACCCTCCTTGTCATTGCAATGATACCAGCGGATATGTTTCCAAATTCCGCTTGAAACGGAAGGTCCTAACACATTCACCAGGTTTCCCACACTCTAGTTCACAGTGTGATAATGGGGGAGTTCTGCGCACTGTGAGCGGAGTGAAACAAATGTCAGTAAGTATCAAACATGACCACACAGGTTTTCACAGCGTGCTGCCCTAGGTAGTTCTGCGCACTGTGAGCAGTGCTCAACAAATGTCAGCAGATATTCAAACCCGCACAATCCCTCCCAGAGCACTTAACTGACGCCGGGGGCGGCTCGCCAGCCCCTCCCCAGGCATGAAATGCTCCCGCGTTGGATGGGCCACCCACATCGCCTCCTCTGCTCCTGAAAAGAACAAAGCGGCAGAAACGCTTCGCCTCACCGCCCCAGTTTCTGCCGGACCTCCTGCGTCCGTGTTCCTGCTCTCCCCGGCCCATGCCTGCCATGCCAACAATCACCAACAGACAGCACTGGCCGGGAAGGAAATCAAGTAGCAGTTCAACATGAGCCGACATACCTGCTCCAAGGGTCACTGGAATCACGAGTAATGTAGTTTTTTCCCATTCCATACCGCAGTGTCTATTTCCAAAGCTGCCAGAACAGCACAGACCCTAATTTCCTTACATTTGGTGACTTCACCAGCATAAAATTACAGGACCACCTTTGACTTCTATCATTTACAGAAATAAAGTAGAGTATACATCCTAATAGGGCCAGCTTCTTTTCCCAGAATTTTGTGGTATGATTGTACAATAGCTGTGTTAAATCAGAGTGTACCTTAGCCACATAAAAATTTAAATCCACAATAATACTTGACAGGGCGGCATCCAGGGTTTGAGTAAATGGGTTCATATTGGATGCTTTTTACCTTGAAAGATGAACTAGATAAGGATGCACCTGCTCATGCCTCCTGTTTGATATTGAAGCTGAATCTTTGGCAGCACAGATAAGGCAAGATCAGAGTGTATGTGGAATTATATGTCGGGAACTCAAGAAACAAAGTTTTGCCCTACAGGACGACATGGCTACCCTAATGATGTATGAGTCACAAACAAACTGCAACCCTTTAGATGCAATTCTCATGGAGTTGGGAAAACTTGTAGACTACATAGACGTTACCGCTGATGGCGGGCTGTCATAGGGCGCACTTCGTTGTTGGAACTGCAAATGGTCTTAGTGATGGCGAGAAGTACCTGGGTATTTTATTCCCATAAAACTTGGCTTTTTGCCTAAAAATCCCCTGAGCTAACTAAGTCATTCAGAAACCCATCTCCTCCTCCTCCCCCTGCTCCTCGAACCAATACTCTTAAGATAACATAACATCCCTCCCTCCCCGTCATGTTTTCTAGTTTGTTTCTTGCATTTGCTGTACTCTGCATTTTATTTTTTGTCTCACAATGTAACTAGCGCCTAGATACCCAAGAGTTCAGCGCGCTGCAGCAAATGCAAAAATAAATAAATTGTGGTGTGCTAGAGGAAGGAGTCGAACAAAGGGGTGGCATAGTATGAACAATTATTTATTCAACAATAAGAAAAGCACCCTAACTCTCCCTAATCTGAAAGGTGTTTCCTATCTAAGGAAAACCCTGGTGCTCGTTGTCGGAGTGTTTGTCCAAATGAAAAAGTCCTGTCCTCTGTCCAAAACTACATAACTCTAGCCCTACCACTATACGCACACAAAGAACATAAAGAACACCAGAAGAATTACTCCCTTATCCTCGTTAATTGATAGCGACTTTAGTGGAGGTGCTTTAAAAGTCTTAATTAAGAGTTTGTATTCCACAAAAATGCAGAATGCCAGGGGAATGACTCCTCTCCTGGTCCAAAGGTTAGGCTTCTTGACAATATGTTTGGCAACCGTTGCCCTAGTTTCTGAATCGACAAAGCTGTACTGGGAATTCATGAGAATGACTCCCTTCTCCTGATTCACTTTTTATTTGATGACACTGATTCTTAACAGTTCTTATTAAGCTTTGTACCTCTCTGCAGGCTTCTTCCAGAGTTAATTTAAATGTCCCCCAATCTTCTACTTTCTGTGGCTCAATCACTTTTGGATCAATTTTGTGAAAATATCTTAAATGAAGAAGATTGTTCCACCTGCGGACTTCACTTTGCTTTCTGTTACAATAAGTACTGTGATGAGGGAGATTACACCTAAGGTTTTGGTTAGCTTTGCCAGAATTGCTGAGATGAAGATCACTCCCTAGGCTTTGGTAGGCTTTGCTACAATTACTGAGATGAGGGAGATCACTCCTGATGCATTCGTCATCCTCCCCCAAGTCCCTACCGTGGTTCCTGTTACCTCTTCCTTCCTGTGACCACGTCGCCGGTTCTTCCTGGGACGTTTAACATCTCTTCTGCTTTGGCTGTACGCTGCCACTATTTCCCAGCTTCCAACTACCCACTTCTGTTCTGCAGGATCTCTGGTACTTTGTTATCGGTGTTAAGGGCCTTGCTGCTCCACCTTCCCGAGGTCACGCCACCATCAACCGGTCTGCAACTTCTGCATTGGTCAGGCCTCCTTCTGGCTCTCGAGGCTTCCTCCAACCTTCGCACCACGTCCTCTTGACCGAGGGCTAGATTCCCCATATCACGTCTTGGCTTCCAGGTTTGAACTTTCCAGGCAGGTGCATCGTCATGCTGGCTTCTCTCTGATTTCCCCGATTACATTTCGGGCAGTCCTTTGTTTTTATGGTAGATAGCTTGGTCCTCCCCATCGTAATGTTATAGTCCCTAGTCTGTATCCATGATGCACTCTTTAGGCGTCCTCGTTTGATTGTGGATTAAGATATCATCCATGTACGCTCCTCAAAAGTGAGAAAAGGGTTGTAGTAATGTATCCATCAGTCTTTGAAAGGTTGCTGGGGCCCCGTGGAATCCATTCAGTTTGTGGAAGTCATCAATAAAAACCTCCACGACCGATCAGGTTTTGGAACCAGGACTATTGATGAGGACCATGGGCTTCCGGATGGCTCGATAACATCCGCTTGTAACATATTCTTTATCTCCTGGAGAATTGTTTCCTTCCTGATCTTGGTGATGCAGTAAGGTTTTAAATGTACCACTTTTTGAGTTGGAGTTCAAATGTGGTGAAGTAACCCTTTTAACCTCCCAGGTTTTTCATCAAATACATCTGGAAACTGGGATAACAAATCCTTAATGTCTGCTTGCTGTTGTGATGTTAAGTCGGGCGAGACTAAACTTGACTCTCAGCTCTCATCTTTAAGTAGTGTGGCCATAGTTCTAGAACTGTATTCTATCGGATCTACTCTCCACTCCTTTAGGAGATTTATGTGGTAGATTGGTGTCTTCAGTTACTGATAAGGCTGTGAGATGAGATAATTGCATGGGCCTTTTTTTCCAATATCTCATATGGCCCAAATCACTTTGAAAGCATTGTCTGCTCTGAAGTTGGTAACAAAACTAGGACTTTCTGGCCCACAGAAAAAGAATGGTGGACAGCCTTCTGATCATAGTGGGCTTTTTTTTTCTTGCGCCTACCCCAGATGTTTCATAACTATTTCACCTTTTACCAACCATTTACCACCGCTGGATAAACCCTCTTTTGATTTTAAAACATTGTGCATGAGGTGCAGAATGTAATCATAGCACTCAAACCAACAAATTGTCTGGAGATTCCTGTCCTTCATCAATTGTCAAGAACTGTGAGGACAGCCTCTCACCTATTATTGCTGAATGCGTGGATTCGTCATTACGCAAGCATGGTTAACTGCATTGCTAAAGAAACCCTCGATTGATCCAGGTATTTCCACTTACAGACCCATTACAAGTGTACCCTTCTTGCTGAAGATCCTTGATCAAATAGCTTCTTTACAACTCCAACAGCACATTGAAGATGTTGGACTCTTAGCAGAAAGACGGTCAGGATTTAGGGCCTTTCTTGGAACAGAAATTGCGTTCTTGGATTTGAAATCTACGATGTTTGAAATCGTGGATATTTGCAAGATGGCTCTTTTAATTTTATTGGACTTACCTGCAGCCTTTGATTTTAATATTTTATTCGACAGAGTACAGTCAAGCGCTTTAACTGATAGAGAAACAAATAGGATTTTATCCTTTCTTGCCGGTCGCTGAGCCAGAGACTCCTCTGAGGTTACACTCTGGAGTGCCCCAGGGGTCTTGCCTCTCTCCCACCATTTTGTATCTTTTTATGAAACCCCTTTTTGAGATTTTAGATGAACACGGCATACTATACACTAATTTACGCCAATGATATACAATTTTAATTCAGCTCACAGGGGCTTAGGATATGGATTCTGCAAATATCAATGAGATTTTCAGTCTTATTCATAATTGGATGGCCCATAAGTCACTCGCCCTTAATAGTAGCGAGACAGAGCTATTGTTAGTAGGAACGCAGCAAACATTGAGTAGCCTGCCCAATTTGTATCAAGAGTTTACGATTTCAGACTGCTCTATCTAAGTTCTTCCCAGAGTAAAAACTCTTGGAGTTGTTTTTGACGCCTCTCTTACCATAAAGGACCATGTTAATTATATTATGTCAAAACCAAAAGTTTATGACTGGAATGTTTAAACAAATCATAACCACGGCAAAGCTCTGGGCAACGCTCCAGACCATTGCTTTTTAGCATGGCAAGCCATTACAGAAGGGGAAAGACTATAAGCGAATCCGGCTTGGTCCCACCCCAAAAGGGCAGTCCAGCCCGAACTGCTAGGTTACATCCCTTCTGCACGAGACCACAAGCATCCCAGACTGGCAAAACACGATGGTCTGGAGGGTTGCCCAGAGCAATGCCAGAGGTCACGATTAATTCTGAATCTTCCATTCATCACTGCTTGTGTTTTATTATATCATCATCAGCATTTTACTTAAAATTACTAGGTAGGATCAAGCCTTACCTCTCCCAGGAGAACTGTGCTACAATAGCCAGATTCATCCTGGGTGTAAAGATCGACTATTGAAGGAGCCGTCTTGTTCGCTCTGCATTGAAGCATATAAATAAGTTGCAAGTCCTTCAGAATAGTGTGGTCTGTATTGTTGCTAAAATCGCCCATAGGGAACATATTACTGAAGCCCGGAAAGCCCTTTGTTGACTTCCTGTAAAATAGTGCCTCCATTTTAGCATTCTTACCATTGCACATTAATGGCTTTTTGGCAAACGTTCTGCATATCTGCCTAAAAGAATCTGTTGATGTAATCTCCTCGTTTTCTGAGATCCAGTGATGGTAACCTTCTTGAATCGTCAATGGCCAAATTGGTGAGGACTGTTAGTGGTGCATTTGATTTTTTGGTACCATCTCTTTGAAATAAACTACCAGTTGAGCTCAGACTTGAGATTTGACTAACGGTTTTCTTGAAAACCTTGAAAACTTTCTTTTTCACTTGATCCTACTTAAGTCTTATTTGAGACTGCTCTGGTTTTATCTGGTTTTAGGGCCCACCGCTGATTGTGATTTTTTATTTGGCTGCTTTTATTGTTAACTTCCTGTTGTCTTTTGTGTCGTCTTATCTGAATGTATTCTTATCTGTTTTTAGCTGTGTTTTTATTCAATACCTGTGTTTATGCTTGTATTGTCTTGCTCTGTGTGCCCGCTTGCCTTGGGGCCTAAAACGCATTAGAAATACATTAAACAATATACTCAGCAAGGTTTTACCCCTATTGAACGTGGATTTGAAGATATTCAGCAAAGTTCTAGCAATGAATAGTCAATCATAAATGTGAAAGTTGATTCACAGCAATCAATCTGGATGTATACCGGGTTGCAACACCATGTATAACTTGAGCAGAGTTGCTCTGGTAATATGGTCCCTTGAGGATGCGCCAGAGGACTCTGGTATAGCCTCTTAGATGAAGGGAAGGCATTTATTTTCATTGGGTTGTCCTTCATGTTTCTGTGAGAAACTAAACAGTGTCTCACCCGGTAGTCCTTAGGGATTTGTCATTCAGGTGGCCAGGACAGGGCTATTGCTTTGGATCTAATTCCTGGGGGTGGACCAGTGCAGGAGAATCACATGAGTGAGGGATCTTCAGGGAGTGGGGTGAGGCAGCCAATGGGCAGCCAATGGCGAGACGGAGTATTCCTCCCTTTCCCGTACCCATGATCCCTCCCATTTTATGGGATTCTCCGATGTCCCAGCCCCCCCTATCCCCTTCCACACAAACAGTGGGCCGAGGAAGAGGGTGAGTAATCATGCTAACTCTTATACGTCGCATTGCACATGTCCACCTAATTGGGTCAGGCAAATCAGGAACTTGACTCTAAGTGCATACATCTGATACCAATTAGCTCTCCCCACACGGATAAAAGACTGAACATAGAGACACACTCTGAGCAAGGTGGAACGCAAGTAAAAGCAGAACTTCCAGGGTGAAGGCGAACCTACTGGAGCAGAGCAACGGACCAAGGGATGGGAGCCACAGGTGGAGAACCCCAGGAATTCCCTGCAGGAGGTTGTTGCCTCCAAAAGGCTGCGAAAGACACGGGAGAAGGTTGAATCCCAAACAAGAAGGCTGCATTGCGTTTCAAGGACACCAGCGACCCTCCCGGAAGAAAACAGAGCTGGGGAGGTGAGGCCAAGCCTGTGGTATTAACCTTGACTCGTAAACTGGAAGACAGTAAAGACAAGAAAGAAACGCACACAGCCGGTGAGTTGGCAAGTGACGTGAGAGACCCGTGTGTGCTAAAGGAAAATTGAAGTGGCAACAATATATTGAGCAGTTGAAGGACGCACGTGTGTGGATGAGACGCGAAGAAAGGCAGAGCTGCGAATCAACCTTGAAGTAACGATAGCTGTAAAGTCAGCGATACTGAGTAACGGAGTGGTCCGGTGTGTGGGGTGCATTTAAAGGCCCTAAACAGAAATCTTTTTCATTTGAAAAAACGCATTGAAACTCTGCACCAAAAACAGCTGTGCTTTGCTTTCCCTGTCACATGAGGGTCAAGCAGTTGAACCCTGCAATCCAAAAACGGCCATGCATTGCTTTGGTTTCACTTGAATGACATGAAGTCATGCACTGCATCAAAAATGGCCTTATTGTACTATTCATTCACATGACGGGCAAGAATTGCAATCCTACAACCAGACACGGCTTTTGCTTTTCATTTCACTTGAACATCCGCCCTTTGAAACATTGCAAATGAAAAATGGCTTGGCTTTTTCTTTTATTCAGTGTTAAATCAAAGAACCCTGTGGAGGGGGGCCTACCCCTCATCATTGAAAATGGACCAACAGCAAATGCCAACTCACTCAGAAAGGACAAATGAAAGAATCCCTTGACATACAAGATAGGAGTTCAAACATCAGGGGCAGAAATGGCTTGCACACGTGTAAAAAAAATAAAGAAATGACTTTAAAAAGCCACTGTGAAAGGATAGCTTTGCTCGCACAGAAATGTTAGTGAAAAATGCTGCGGGGAGGGGGCTGACTAAACAATGTACATTATGTTCCCACCCACAAGACAATACCGGAAAAAACAGTTTTTGAGCTCACGCAGAAAACTTCTTAATTGAAAGCCTCGCTCTCCACTGAAAGTCGCACCTACTAGTGAATCAGCCTGCAATGACATGTGATGTACTGGGGTCTTATATATCCCTGCTTTGCCAGACTTGAAGGCAGGGGCTCAGGGACTTCAAGGAAAGCAAGTGTGGCTAAAAACATGATTGGGAGGTGCGAGTTCCTCCTGCACCCACTACCAAGGACAAACTGACAACTTCAAAGGGGGTAATCAAAATCTCTGGTCACCGGCTGTGGGGATAAAGCACTCCTCCCACAGACGGGGACAGATCTTCCAAATTGACATTAAAGGACCGAGTCCATTTTAGGCATTTTAGTAACAATTAGAATGAGAAATAATTTGATTTTAAGCTATGTTTTTATGTAATTTCCAGGTGGTTTTTAAGAGGTATGGTGCATTTTCCTAGTACTGAAATGGCCAGTTAAAACTAGTTTTTGGCTGCTCGGAAGGTGTGACAAATATGAGATTTGATAGAAAGATGGAAGGTGAAAGTAGGAATATGCTTGATTATTTGCAAAGTCATAACTATTATATATTTTAGGAAAATGACAAAAATGTGCCAAAGGGTTATGCTACCTCGTATAGAGTTTGCGATCGGCTTACCTAATTCCCTATGACCCCCTCAAACCACATATCTAAGGCATATGTCAGAGGGTAGTAGAAATAGGAAGTTATGAGACATAACTGGAGTTTTTGTCAAAAAGTAGACAAGAGAGCAAAGAAGGGTAATAAAATGCCAGACAAATGGTGCTCTCTTGCCTTGGACCAATCATGCCAGGAGGCGGAGAGAGGAATGGTAAAGTGTCCTATCCAGGGGGTTGCAGTAATTATAGATTACTCCCCCTAGATTGTAAAGTGAATGATGTAATTTGGGCTATATAAGGGGGACTGTTCTAAGTCAGGCGACACACAAGAATCCGGGGAGACAGAAGGAGGACGCAGCTGAACCATACCAAGGAGAGTGCATTGACCAGACCTCTTGCATAGTTGTCCAGAGTGTCCCGAGATCCAGCTGGCTTTCCAGAATCCCAAACCAAGGAGAGTGCCGTGACCAGACCCCTTGCCTAGCTGTCCAGAGGGTCCTATGATCTAGCTGATGTTTCAGAATCCCAAACCAAGGCTTACTTTGTAAGTAGCAAATAACCCCATCCCTAAATTGCATAAGCACTTCCTTTTTGTAGCATTGCACCCATTGAAAACCCATAGAAAACCCCATTGAAAAACCTCACATTGCTAGTGTAATTTAGTCACCTTCCCATAGAAGAAACTGTGTTTAGCCTGTTTATGTTCGCATATTCCCTTTGGTAAACCTCTCAGTGTCTGTGTAAATCCTTAGCATATTCTTAAGTAAAGCAATGAATACCCCATTGAAATTCACAGTACAAGTTGGTTAAAATTTGAAATTAACCCGCTTGTCCCTGGTGTCATTCTTTAATAATTAAAGTCATGAAAGTGATGCCTCAAAAGAATTAGTCTCCTTGGAAATGAAAACCAAATTTACCCGTGTTTTGGGTGCCTTACCCCACAAATTCCTAGTTGCATCTGTCCTATTAAAACCCCAAACCGTAGTCCCTTTGAGAGCAATCCCTTTTGCCTACAAGTCTATCTGTTATGTGTCCCTGTCCGTGTCATTGAAAACCGATTTTCCTATTCTGAGCTATACCCCTTCCCTGAGCTGCCCGGCATTGTAAATCCAGTGTAAAAAGAATTTCCATTTGCCGTTTGAATTTTTCCCTTTGCATTTGATTTCTCCCCAAAACCGATTTCCCTACTCTTTTTCTACCGTTGCCCTAGTGTGCTGATTAGTAGTGTCTAAGCGTCCCTATCTCCTCAAGTGTAGCAACACAAATTTGCTTTCATTTTGTCCCATAGCCATGTGAGTAACAATCAAAATCCAATTCTGCCGTTTTGCTCCAAAAACAGATTTTCACTTTCTTAGCAGGCCTCCCATCCTGGGGTGGTGGGTTTTACTCAAAATCCGATTTTCTCTCTATATCCCTACTCCTTGCCACTGCCTTCCATTCAAAGGAATCCAGTTAGCTAATGTTTGGGGGTTAGTGTTGCAACGGGGAGTGCTAAACCATTTCTAAAAATTGCTCTTTTTCTGTGTTGCCATTCAAGATTGTGAGAATTTTAATAGTATATCTTCACTGAATTGCTTTGTAGAGATTAGTGCAATTGTGTACCACAACAGTATTGGCTTTAACATTGTTTGATTTTCCTTTTCCATTAAATAATAAATTAATAAATATCTTCTTGATACACACCGGCCTGATTCCTGGTCCATTGTGACACAGGGTGTTTGTGGAGGTTGGGTGCGAGATGGGTTGGAGGCCTACTCAAATAAAAGAACCTGTGGTTTATTATAAATAAAAAGCACTTTATTGTACGCCACATTGTTGGGGAAGGAGTCCCTATTTGGAGTGTGCCGTGTAATAAAACCGTGACAGGTGAAAGAAAGTAGCCCACTCGAAAGTCTCCATTAAAAGGTGAAAGGTTTATAGCGATAAAGAGAATGAACTGTAAAAGCGAGGTGATTGAAATTGACTAGAGAACAGGGGAGAGAAAGAGGTGAACGTTGAACTTTGGTGCATAATACAGTGAACTACCCAGACCAAGAAGCACTGGGGCAAATAACAAAGGAGTGGGAGTTTAAAGCTGGAAAAGTGGTCCTGCGGAGGACTGTAGAAAAATTCACGCACATTTGAAATTCTTAAACACCAGGAAGCACTCCGAGCCCAACTGAGGGAGACCAAAGGTGTAATAAGTTAAGGGAAGGGAACCCCTAAAGGAGGTGAATTGAGCTTGGGGAAGGGAACCCCTACAAGTGTTTTGTTTTGCTGTGAAAGGTCTGAGCTGATGTGAAATTATGATGTGAAAGGTCTGAGCCCGACCAATGTGAACTTTTGCTTTAAGAGGTGTGAGCCTAACAGAGGGGGACCAACATGAACTTTTTGGTGAACTGTGTTTTGGAAATTGGAAAGTAAGACTTCAGGGTGGAAGGATAGACAGGCCTCGAACCACGTTTTCTTTTTATTCACTTTTTTTTAAATCAACTTTATTTAATATACACCAGGTGGGTACTCATTGCATTGACAGGGTAATGAGCTCAAGGTTCCATGTAACATACTATACAGCTTCATGCAATATCAAGTTTTGGGCTAATAGGTAATACTTATACATTAATGTTTCTATCCCGGACCTTGTCCCCACACAGTGCCCCATCAACCAATCCACAAAACAGTTATCAATTCATACCATTAGCAGATTCCACCAGGTACCAACGGAAGTGTTGCCATTTGTCTTTGGGGCGGCTAGGCCCAGCCACTAGGGGTAGATATAACTCCTCTGCCGTATTAGCCCACATTACATCATGGAGCCAATCTGACCACGTAGGGGGATTTTTCCATGTCCATCATTGCAGAATATATCTCTTTGCCAGTACCAGACATAGGTTCAACAGTCTACGATTTGTTGCATTCATTTTCTCTTTATACCCCAGGATACATTGCATATGTGTAAGCTGCAGCGTTTGCACCCAGTATTGCGTCTAAAGTATCCTTGATCTTCCCCCAGTAGTCCACCAGCCTGGGGCAGTCCCCCATCATATGCATCAGGTTGGCGTCTGTGCTTTTACAGCATGGGCATTCCCCTGTAACTAGGGGGCTGAACTTGGAGACTCTCGCAGAAGTGTAATACAGTCTATTTATAATCTTGAAGTGTATGAGTCGGTGTCTCATATTCATAGAAACTCCCCTCATCAGTTACCATTTACGTTCCCATAGCGCTTCATGAATCCCTCCCATCACCCCCCGCAAATACCCCCCTCCGCCCCCCCACCCCGAGTTATTTTCCCACTGTGATCTAATGTCAGGGCTTTGCATGACATTGCATGATATAAATCACAGTGAGTGTGCACAGTAATTGTTAATTGTTTCTTTTGTTTCTGGTGTAGCCTGGGGCAGTCCCCCATCATATGCATCAGGTTGGCGTCTGTGCTTTTACAGCATGGGCATTCCCCTGTAACTAGGGGGCTGAACTTGGAGACTCTCGCAGGAGTGTAATACAGTCTATTTATAATCTTGAAGTGTATGTGTCGGTGTCTCATATTCATAGAAACTCCCCTCATCAGTTACCATTTACGTTCCCATAGCGCTTCATGAATCCCTCCCATCACCCCCCGCAAATACCCCCCTCCGGCCCCCCACCCCGAGTTATTTTCCCACTGTGATCTAATGTCAGGGCCTTTGCATGATATTGCATGATATAAATCACAGTGAGTGTGCACAGTAATTGTTAATTGTTTCTTTTGTTTCTGGTGTAGAAAAATATTCAATCACTGAGTGGGGTGCAAATGCAACATAAGGTGCCTCAGTGAAAAACAATCAAAAATGGAACAAAAAATAAGAACCATGGCTGATCAGCCAGCGTGTGGGCTGCACTTTCAAATGTCCACTTAGTGAGTTTCAAAGTTTTTTTATGGTTGAAAAGAACATTAGTTCAACTCTTAAAAAAGCACCAGTATTAATTTATTTACTAATGAATATCGTCTTAGTGAATAAATAGTTCCTAATTTGGAGGCAGGTGCACAATTGGTCCTATCCATTTCAGAGATAACATGTCCTTCGTCAGGGCCTGTACAATCATCTAGGTAAATTCAATAGCATCATATCATTACACCAACCACAGTAAATCATCCCAGTAAAGACAACAAAACAACATTTAGGCACATAATGAATAAGTATATTGATGCCAAACATTGCAGTTCAAAGATATTGCACAAACATGTTAACGATTAATTTATACGTACAGTGGAAAAAGTAGGAGAAAGAAGTATAAAAAGAAAAATAGAAAAAATATGTTAACCTAAATGGTTAGTATTGAATAGCAAAGGTTGACTCAAAATATAATAAACTGTGTGCATTTGCATGATGTCATTGCCAGTGCCAGCTTATATAGGGCCGAGATAGTCGTCTTACTCCCCCCTGGCGTAAGTATGTATCTCAAGCAAGCATGCAAGTCCGATTCAGATGGGAACCCCATCCGGTGTGCTCCCACTGCCGATCTGATACATAAGTATTGAAGTTTCTGCAAGGGGGAGTACCCAATACGCTGACTCATGGTGTCCCAGTCTACAAACCTACCCTCAATGTACATATCCTCAACCTTTTTGATTCCAGCACTTTTCCACACACTTTCAAGTTGTTAGTCCGTGGTGGGTTTCACCCCTTACAGTCACCATAACGGTAAGTTTCGATCGGGCCGTGTCTGTGTATTTGCTTTTATATACAACCTTTTCAAAGCCTTCCATGTCGCTTCCACTGGATTTAATGCCTGTGCCCTTCAGTATTTATTTCCTGCCAGAAGCAGGATCAGTGGGGCCAATAGCACCCACAGCTTTTCCAGTCGGGCATGGGGTAACTCTGGGCCCTCCCTGACCGAGTATGATGCATAATGTGCCTGAGCCGCTAAAAAATACAACTCAAAATCCGGAGCTCTCCGGCCCCCCCCCCCCACCCAGCCGGTTGAGCCAATATTTCCCATTTCATACGTACAGTCCCCTCTGCCCATATAAAACACTAACACATGTCCAAAAGCTCGGTGAAGAATGCCCGCCCCGGCCACATATGAATATTGTGAAAGTAGTATAACAGCTTGGGTAATACAACCATTTTGATCAGAGCTAGCCATTGAAAGCGGGTTACAACCCCATCTCTGCAGTTTTACTTGTAGGCTGGTTAAGTAACTACCATCATTCAAATCGAAGGTCGAAGTCTCCGTACATGCCTCCCTATTCCCCAGACACCTACAATCGAGCGAGCCCATTTAAGACCAGTTTCAGTATCTATTTGGTGTGTGTCATCAGTCAACGGAAATATTTCTGACTTGGTAGAGTTAAGTCGTAGAAAAACAGGAAAGAAGACCCAAAATTGGAGTCCTCCCGTCCCCTGCACACTCTAGAGATATGCTACAAAAAGCATAATTGCTTAAAGCAGATGTTTGGTATTCTGTTGAGGTGTCTATCAAGTGAAGCAATCAGTTATAGTATCACTTATTGATAACAAAGATGTTATTGTAAAATTGAAGGGAGAGAGTTCTCCCATTTATTCATGAGCAGTAATTGAAGCATAAGTAATACATCATATGTATCATCATAGTTAACAGAAAGTCCAGTGTAGTAGGCTGACGCGTTTCGAGGTCAATCCACTTCTTCAAGAGCCTTTGTTGAACTGTTGTTGAACATAGTATGAAAACAAACAAGATAGAAAAACCAACAAGGGATAGTATTGAATATGGCCACAACAAGCCAGTTAGTCATTCATTATATATTCACAAGTGATATGTCCATTGTCTTTAAGGACGTTAATGAATTCAAGGCTTGTATGACAAACAGTACATTGCAAGTCCTAACAAGTGACTAGAGGAATAAAATACAGTTCACAATCAAAAACTATACAGAGGGGGAAAAAATGATATAGGAAGAAAAAATAGAAGGAATATCCTAATCTATAGGGCGCAGCGCTAATGGTCAAAGACAGAAGAATCAGAAATGGTTGTAAGAGGATGTCCAGAAGTACCTTAATGATGTAACTGGTAGGTATACTGCTATAATGGATTCACATCCACGGCGGTCAATAGTTTCAGACTTCATAAACTATGTTGAATTAAAGTGGAACAGTAGAGAATAGATGGATAAAAGGGTAGGTGTAACAAGTGTAAAATACTGGCTGAGACAGTGTGAAAAAGTAATTCTCACAACTTGTGGGTGGAGTCTGGTTCGACAGTCGAGGTGCCCACAATGCATAGAAAAGTGACGTGGTAAACGGAGCACGGCCAAAAATACAGGATATTGATCAATGAAAAAACTAGAATGACGGGGATGCATCATAAACTACTACCAATAAGTACCACAATGGTAATGGTATCTATACTGTAATGATATTAAGTATAAACATAGTAGAGTACTGAGATTAATAGAATGGATAACTCACAATCCATTTCAGTGTAGTTTTCAAAGAGAAGAGGCGCAGGTGCACACAGTCTCTAGATAATCCAACATAAAGTTGCAATCACTTCCTTGGTGTAAACGACTGAAAATCATGTACTTTCTGGAGAATATAAAATAAGGGTTGTCTGAGATGGAGCAACTACCAATGTTGGTAAGCGCCATTAAAATAGTCACAAGCTGAGGAGTAAATAGGTAAACCTTAAGGACACTGTCACACTAACCTTTCCTCTCCAAGTGACGAGGCCAGGTACGTCCTATGGTGTGGTCCGTGTCCAGAAAGACTTTGAAGCAGTAACATGAAAACACATAGTTGTTGGGTTGCCGAGCATGTAATGGCGATCGGCGTCTGGGGGTGGGGGTTGTTAATCATGTGCATTCTGTAAATAAAGGAAAGCCCTTATATACTGATGCTTATAAGGATAGCCAAAAATGTGGTCCCGAAATCACAAGTTAAGGACATGATGATGTGACAGAATACCAAACATCTACTTTAAGCAATTACGCTTTTGTAGCGTATCTCTAGAATGGGCAGGGGACGGGAGGACTCCAATTTTGGGTCCTCTTTCCTGTTTTTGTATGTTATAGTGGTTCTGTGCCAAGACCCTCTTTTCCTCCCCTGCACCTCTTAACTCTTTAAAAAAAACATCAGTGGCTCCCCTAAGAATATCTCCTTGAAATATACTCTACTGTGGTGTGCACCTACTTATTTCTCTTTTCACAGAGTTAAGGCGTAGACCTGAGTGTCGACCGAACTCCACTACCATTTCCAGAATGTTGTTCAGGTGGAGCTGTGGATCTCGAACGTACAATAATATGTCATCGGCATATAAGGAGATTATCTCGGGACCTCCCCCAGTCGCAAGCCTGCCCCCTCACCCTCCTCAAAACTGTTCCCGGATGAGATCGGCCAAAGGTTCAATTATCAATGCAAAAAGCAAAGGCGATAAGGGACATCCTTGTCTCATACCATCCTCCACGGCCAGACTTGGGGAGAAAATATCATTTGCGCATACGCTGGTGTACGGTTGCGAGTATAATAGGCAGATCCACAAAGTGAAGTCAGGCACAAAGCCATAATTCAGCAGTACCTGGAATAAAAAGGGCAATGAAACCGTGTCAAAGGCTTTTTGCATGTGAAGAGCCACGGCAACGGCCCAAGTGTCATGTGGTGTTTTTGCCATAACATTATAAAGTCTATGTATATTTGACGCTGTATGGTGCCCCGGTATAAAGCCGGACTGATCCCCATTGACCAGATATGGCACCAGGCGGGAAAGACGCTTTGACAAAATAGATTTTCGAGTCTGTATTTATCAGCGATGGGGGCCTTTATGACTTGCATCTGTCTGCTTCCTTGTCTGTTTCAGGAGTAGAATTATTGCTTCCTGCATGGACTTGGGCGGTACCCCAACCTTCAGCGCTTCATTCCACACATCTAATACTAATAAGGAAGGGGTCAGTTCATTCCTAAATTCCTTATAAAATTCTGCGCTAAAAACGGCCGACGCCAGTGTTTTCCTATTGGGCAAATCCAAATCCAATATTGCACCCTTGATTTCTTCAAGGGCCAATGGAGCCTCAAGTGACTCCCTGGTCGCTGCTGATAATAGTGTCGTATGAATCCTTTTCTAATATCCAACTATTTCAGTCTCGTTCATTACGCCCTTGGGTGAATATAAATCTGCATAAAATGTGTGGAATACTGCATTTATATCACTGTCCGAGTGCGCTAGGCCTCCATCTGCGCTCACAACTCAAGGAATGTGTGAGCTCACCCTGTCCCTCTTCAACGCATTAGCTAATAATCTGCCTGGCCTATCTGCTTCCCTGTAGTGCCTGGCCATCATAGTTCTGTCCAGATATTTTAATTCCCTATCGGCTACATGCATGTACACATCTAGGCTTACCTTTGTGTGGTTTCTAAGCTGAGGAGTAGGGAATGTGGCATACGTCTGCTGAAGATTGGCTAGTATGGGCTCACACTAGGATCACACCCCATATATATGCATAAAACGCCTGCCATAGTGTGGCTGCTGATTCAGCCGTACCCACATTAGTCTCAAAATACAGCGCAATCTGGTCCCGCAGGTTAGTGTTAAACGCAGGGTCACCAGAGCTGCAGGTTTGAATCGCCACAGTGCCATCCCCTGGCCCTCTGTCCTCAAGCGTAATGCCAGCAGTATGGGAGAGTGGTCGGAGATGGTGCAGGGAAGTATCGGACACTACTCAGTTACTGACAGTAAGGACTCAGTTATCAACATCCATCTATCCTGGAATGCATTTCATGCACGGTCGAGTAAAACGTATACCCTTTCTCTCTTCTATTTAATGCCCTCCACACATCCATAAGGAGCAAGTCTGCCATATATGTATGTAAGATTTTAGCAGGATTGGTAGGTACTTTGGGAATAGTCGAGGTCCGGTCCAGATCCACGTCTGACATAGTGTTCAAGTCCCCCCAAATATCAACAGAGCCATTGGATACTTAGAGCAGAGACAAAATAACCATTCGTAGAACCCGGGGTCATCTACATTAGGGCTGCAGACATTTACCAATAGTACTTCCCGCCCGTTCAGTGTTCCGTGTACCAAGACAGAGCACCCCCCCTTCATCAATCACATTCCCAATGAGGGTGAACCGCAAAGTTTGATGAATCAATATCATCACTCCTCTAGATCTTGTTGAATATCACGTATAGTACTTCCCGCTCCCCCACCCTTTTGCAACACTCTCTACTTGATGTTTCATCAAGTGCATCTCCTGAAGGAAGAGAATCTTACCTCCCTTGTTATTGGCATATGCGATTACCTTACGTCTTTCAATGGGGTTCCCAAAGCCACAGACATTCCAGGATAGTAGAGTCGTCCGGGCAATTAATTATTTACTGGAGCCTGCCTTGTTTCAAAAAACATACTAGCCTTCAGTGTGTTTTCTGCTTACCTTTCAAACCAACCCCCTCAAGAATCCCCAAACCCCCCCCCTCAGGACCACCCAAATATTGGTCATGTCGTTGCCCACCCCCCATCTCCCAACCAAACATCCACCCAAACGCGCCTGCATGGGGGCAGCTGTCGCCGCACAGGATGGAGCCTGAACTATAAAACTGACAAGTCCAAAATGCATGTATAAAGCCTCTAATAGGGATTGATACCCTTTACTCGTAATATCGACAGAAATAAGTCTCAGTGAACGCCATCACCAATTTACTCCCTAAGCTTTAATCAGCAGTTCCAGCACAGGCCCCTGGGAGCGGGATTCTAGACTCGATGAATGACGTTGCTTCCTCCGGTACAATGAAAAAGTAATTTTTGCTGCCTGACAATGCGTACATTGTTCCTCCGTGACCTGGAATCCAGGTCTTCGAATTTGGTCTTCACCTGCCTCATATCACTGGTTAGAGTAAATACCGCTGTTTGCAATGCTGCCACATTATCCTCTGTGCTGCTGATGCGTTCCTCAGCTTCTGTGATACGATGTGTTTCTCTTTCGAGTTGCGCCCTAATGGAGGATACATCCGCTGTAATACCATCTAGTTTGGTGTTGATTGACTCAAATCCTCTTTGTACTGTCTCCAGTACTCGATGCAGGTCAGGTGCATTCACTGTCTGTGGTGGTTCCACATCTCACAGCAGCAGAGACTGGTCCCCAGGGCCTGCAGCCACTTGGGTGGTAAAGCGGTCCATAGCGCCCCCTTCTTTGTACCTGCTCCCTTTGTCATGGTCCTGGCCAGTGGTCAGTATTGTATCAATCAGCTCTAGGCTCCTATGGCATCTCCCCTGCTTCCCAGTTTGGCGCTCCACAGGGAGTCTATTGGTCAGTTGGGCTCCCAGCGTCCACAACAGTTCTGCTGAACACAACTGCTGACAGATATTGGTGACCAGTTACTGCCCGCTACCTTATACTGCAGCCTTTGCTGCATTCTCAGCCTTCACCATTCATGCTCACCCCACAGCACCAGCTGATGGTGCTTCTAGGGGCCTTATGCGGCGTGCAGGATCACTTGTGCCCGTGGCAGGTGGCTCCCATGCCAGCACACACCACTCCGCTGGTCTCCAACCGCGGTACCGCGGGAAAAACAAAAGGGAACACCTGCTGCCCTGCTCCCGATAGCAGGCGGTGGCCATGTTGCGCTGCGGCAGCCATCCAGCCCACACAGTTTGCAGCGGTCGTGGGCTTTAAGCGGCCCCAGCTGGGTGCAGTTCACTATGACACAGTGCGGCCCCCTCCAGCCTCGCTGCCAGGCAGTTCTCCCCTTGTTACGGTCAGGTCGCCGCACGCTGCTTCTTCACTGGTGTCGCAAGCAGATCTCTTGGTGTACGACCCTCATCCCTCCAGCAGTGTAGCCTCCTTGCTGTACGGCATCCGCGCTGATGCAGCTCAGCTTCTTGTGGCACACCAGCTCCTCCTCACAGTCTGACAGGTGAGCCTGGCTCGTCGACTCCAGTATTACACAGTAGTATTGCGCAATGATATGGGCACCGTACAGGCCAGTAACGACCCGCTAAAGCCCAGGGGTCTTAGGATCAGGACAGCGTGTTTGTATTAGAGATCCAGCGGGTTCAACCGGGGGTAATGTCTATTCAGGTCCACCCATGCACGGAGCTCAAGAGAGGTCCGCCATCTTGTCTCGCCGCTCCACAGCGACCCAAATCCACGTTTTTACCTACCTTTGTGGAAGAGCCTAAGTCAGAGTGTGTCATCCTGCCTACAGGGAACACCTTACTCTGTGCTGTCCAACGTGGGGAGGAGAGCTGACTCAGCCACATGTATACTTTATATTTGAACACTGACTTTCCTTTGCATACATATTTTCCTTTTCACATTTTTTGTACAAGATATAGGGCAGACATTAGGTTTTTTTTAGTATAAGCCATTTTGATTTGGCAGTCTCTACAAGGACCGTTTTATTTATCATTTGATGGTCGAGATTATTCCCATTTTAGCTATAGGGCAAAGTAGGAGTTCCTCCAACCCTGCTAAAACTTCAATAAATGTTTTACAAATTGTACCTTTTGTGTAGGTCTCATACTTGTGACGGTTTATAGCGATTGCATTGAATGCCTTAGCATTTTAAAAAAAAAGCAACGAAAAAAAAGCATTGAATGCATTTTTTTAAATTTTTTTTTGGCGGGTCCCCCCAACCCGTTTTTTACCACTTAAAACCCATTATACGTAAAATAAAACCTTTACCTTTGAATAAAATGCATTCTATGCATTTTTTTCGATGCTTTTGGCATTCAATGCTTTGTATTCAATGCAATGACTGTATACCCTTGTGATACCATGCCTCCCTTACATTTCACACAATGGAAGTGATTCATTTTTGGCATGAATTCCTCAAATTGATCAAACTGCTATATTTAAACCTGCTAGTTGGGATTAAAAAATTAGCTTGCATACTGGAGAGCTGGGAAATGGGAAGAGGGACAAGGCGGGGTTTCCCTCTATCTCAGATATGTTTTGCTAATGTGATGGATCCACTCGTAAAAAATCTGGGCTGGGAATTATGGTATCTGGTGTAGAGCAGAGAGTTGCACTAGATGCGGATAATATACTATTATTCTAAGGAATTTGGGAAAAGCTGCCTTAATAATGGTGGAAACCAAAGAACATACCGGGCTTGTCTGTAGACTTAAGATCAATAGGTCCCAAACCCTGCCGTTTCCCCTTGGCACTTCTAAACGCCAGACTATGGCATCCCTTTCAATGCTTCCACTGCCCCGGTCCCGACTCACATTTACATATCCTGGAGATTCGGTTTTACCATGATGTACAGGACAGGTTTATGCATAATGCAAAAAAGTTCGACACTTGGTTGGTCTGATCTACTGATTTTTCTATTACGTTTCCCCTTTCATTTTTTGGATGATGTGAGAAACCGGAGGACATTCTCACTTATAGACCCCAGGGATTCTTTGTTCAGTTGGCCAGGGCAGGGCCATTGCCTCTGGAACCAGACCCTGGGGATGGACCAGTGCGGGAGGATCACCTGGGCAGGGGGTCCTTGGGGATTGCTGGAGGAATACCCTCGGGAGAGACACGGTATTCCTCCCTTTACGACACACCCCTACCTGACACTTCCTCCACATTTATAGATTGTTATAGGTCCTGTCCCATTGCCCCCTCCCCAATTCCAACAGGTACCGACATCAAGGGGAGGCATAGGAGAAACACCCTATATTTCACAACAATAAAATCATTCCTTCTTCTGACATACTCTTCTTCCTTTTTCTACACCACTCGAAAAAACCACAAATCCCACAATTCCTACTTCTACTCTAGAAATCCCATTTCTATACTAGAATACCAAAAGAAGAAGTGGAAAAGGGAGCTATGAAGATTACCCATAGAAATCAATGCACCAGGGATTCCTAGGGTCAGTCACCATTTTGTCCCGGTAATGAGGCCAGGCAAGGTCAGGCCTCCCTTAACAATCATTCCCACCTGAAACCTGTTGAGCGTCCCAGACAGTATAAAAGACAGAGCACACAGGCACATGCTGGGAATGCTGGAAGAGCACAGAGGCCAGGAGGAAAAATCGAGTTGGAGAGACCATGGAAGGCATGGAGGACCAAAGACTGCCTAATTGCTGGGACTGTGAGTACAGGAGAGGCTGCAGTGTGGCAAGGAAGTGCCAACTCCAGGGGGCAAAAACTAAGGGCAGCAGGTGTTAGGAACATGACCTCAACAAATATCCCCTTGAACTCCTGCAGCTCCCAACACGCTGCAATGCTGTTTTTGGGGAGCTCGTGAAGTGGGAGTGAAAAAAGGAAAACTGCATTCTGGGACTTGAAGTCGAAAGACATTAAATATTGCAAATTAAGAGGGGTCCAAACCTGGCTGAGGGACACCTGTGTGTGAACTTTAAGGAGGGGGTCCAAGCCTGACCCCTGTATAGGGCAAGAAAGGAATGCACACAGCCGGTGAGTTGGCGAGTGACACGAAAGACTGGTGTGTGTTAAGCAAAGATTGAAGTTACAATAGTATATCGCACAATTGAAAGCTGCACGCATGTGGATGAGATGCAAAGGAAGGCAGATTTGTGGTGAATTTAGAATAACCAATAGCTGTGAAACCAGCGATACTGAGTAGTGGAGTGGTCCGTGAAAGCAAGTAGCCCATTCGGAAGTCTCTGTGAAATGTGAAATGTATTTGTCGATAAAGTGAATGAACTTTAAAAGTGAAGTGATAACTTTTTTGCTTATGGCATCGAAATACCCAGACCAAGGCACAATAGGGCAAATAACACAAGTGTGAATTGACAGAAAAGTCAAAGTGGTCCTGCGGAGGTCTATAAAAAAAGCTACGCACATTTGAAAGTCTTCGACATCAGGAAAAGGTCTGAGCCAGACTGAGGGGCATTGGAATGTGATACGTTAGGGGAAGGTAACCCCTAAAGGATGTGACTTAAGCTTGTGGAAGGGAACCCCTGCAAGTGCTGTGTTTGAAAGGTCCGAGCCTCGATCGAGGGAGACCAGCGTGAACTTTTTGGCTAACTGTTTTGAAAGCTGGATAGAGAGACTTTAGCGTGGAAGGCCAGGCGGGCCTCGATCCATGTTTTGAGAACCTGAGCCAGAGTGTGTAATTTTGTCTACGGGGACCATCTTACCCTGTGCTGTCCAACGTAGGGAGGAGAGCTGACTCAGCCATCTTGATTCTTTATGGTAGAACACGGTTTTTCCTTTACATACACCTTTTCCCATGCACCCATTTATTGTAATAATGTAAGGGCAGGCAATAGGTTTATTTAGTATGTGCCATTTTGTTTTGACTTACACAACTAGCACAGTTTTATTTATTATTTAATGGTAGAGCATGCTCCCATCTTTCGAGAGGACAGGAGTTTATCCAACCCTTTTGCTCAATAAACACCCTTAAACAGTAGATATTGTGTGTCTTTCTTCACTTGTGATACCATGCCTATCTTACATGGTTGGTGTTGTGTAAAATGATAAAGGAACCTAGATTGTTGTATATGTTTGCAGGGTCATTGGTGCATATCCCAGTCTGTACATTCAGGAAGATAGATGGCTCATTAACACGACAACTCGATCAACGGAAAAGGGTTGCTTTGCAGACGCTCCTTACAAACGATGAAGTTGGTGATACAGAGGTACCTGATTTGGAGTGGTACTATCTCTCTGCTCAATTACAATTTGTAGTGAGATTATTCGCTTTGGATGGGAACTCAGAAAAGAGACTCATGGTAGCATTTGTGGCTCTGATTATTTGGGATCATTTATTAAGTGGTAAAAAGCCTGCAGGCAGGAAATTGCCATATGTAGCAGAGCTGGGAAGGAAAGTGTGAAGAGCCCTTTGGGTAATACAGAATAAGATCCAATATGCAAAACATTGTCCCTTTCATATTTTGCTGGCAATTGGCAAAAGTGACGCTGCCTAACTTTGATCCAGGACTTCGAGTTGGTCGTTACAACTTTGGAGATTTCTATTGAGCAAAGTGGTGCCTCTTTACGGAGATGAAAAACACAATTTGGGGTTAGGTGGGGGGACTTCTTACAATTTGCCAGACCAACTACAGCCATCAGTGATGGCTCTGGGTTCCCAAGGATCCAAAAACCTTTAACTTATTCCCAACACTGCTGGAGTTCAGAAGGGGTAAGGGAGTAGTATCACGGGTGCAAAAGGCTATATACTCTGACCAAACTAGCTAATAAGTCCCGTTGAGAAGTGGATTTCGGGAGGGAGCTCACAAATTATGAATAGCAAAAGCTGTATTTACTTGTCACTAATGTTTCTCGGAACACCAAGTTGAAACCAATCCAGCATAATGTTCTTCTCCACATTTATATTATTCCAGTTATAAAGCGAAAACATGGATGGATTGTTACCATTAGACTGCCCTAAATGCAAAGCAGAAGGGGCATTATTTTAATCTATGATAGGGGCCTGTCCGAAGGTGGCAACATTCTGGGCTTCGGCACTGGAGTCCTTGAAGAGGATTATGAAGAGACTTGGGCTCTCTATTAATGGGTCTACCAGGTTTCACCTCTTCAAGGGAGAGGCACTTTTCCGCATATAAATACCATTGGGATATATTATAGCAACACGATTTGCTAGCTATGAAGTGGTTGCCAGCTGGGAACTTTAATGACCAGCAATGTGTGAGAGACTTGGGAGGAGGAGCTTTAGTTGAGGATGGGGGAGAGAGGGTAGAAGCAGAAGGCACACTGTATAAAAGGGAAGCAAGTGAAATGAAGAGTTTAATTTGCAGGTGTGAGGTCATGAGGTGTGGAGGTGGACCGAGACACCAGGACGAGGACGGACGGTTGGTGGCAGAATTGGAGCAGGGGGCAGGTGAGGGATTTGTACAGGAGAGTGGTACAGATAGATAGAAAGAGTGAAAGAAATTGAGGTGGGAATTAGAGAGCGTGAGTGATGGAGTGTAAAGTAGGGCAGTGGAAAGACTGCACAGCGTTAGTTGGAGTTGTGTTATGGACAGAGTGAAGTAAGGCAGGGGGACGGTAGTTGCAAGAGATAGGCAGAGAGATTGAGGTACGTTTAGGGCATATAGGTATAGACAGGGGAATGTGTGTAGGGAAGAGATGAGAGGAATTGAGGTTAGTAGAGAAGGGTGAGCAGGTGTCAGGATCCCTTCTATGTTAACTGGTCCATCATTAGTGAAACCAGGTAGACACGGTATAACAAACAAAGACGCATTAAATCGGCATTTGCCTGCTATAACTTTAAGTCCCGGCCATAAGCGTTTCCTTAGGAACAGCGGACATCGGTTGCTGTGGCATCTGTGGCAGCCGTTATGCTCTCCATACGTAGCGTAATCATGAGAGAGGGGACATGGGATCCATGGCAACCTATATAGACTTCTGGGTTCTTCAACTCGCCGCTTCTGATTTTGAATGAATCACGGCTCTACGTTGTCTCGTCCTGCTTTCTTTGAAACCTTTTGATCCTGTAAGCTCACCTTGTAATTGCCTGTTGACTCGGACTGTCCTTTGGTTATTCTTTTGTCTGCGGATTCCAATCTGCTTGCTTACCCGTTACCGAACCAG
Organism: Ambystoma mexicanum; assembly: GCF_040938575.1. Classification (NCBI taxonomy): domain Eukaryota; kingdom Metazoa; phylum Chordata; class Amphibia; order Caudata; family Ambystomatidae; genus Ambystoma; species Ambystoma mexicanum. The sequence continues at coordinate 789,587,544 of NC_090932.1, read as the reverse complement.
CTTGCTCTCCGGAATCCTCTTGCCTGCCATCTCAACTCTGCTTGCCTACCCGTGTACCGAACCAGCTTGCTCTCTGGATGCCTCTTGCCTGCCGTTTCGAAACCTGCTTGCTTACCCGTATACCGAACTAGCTTGCTCTCCGGACTCCTCTTGCCTGCCAATTCAACTCGGATTGCTTACCCGTGTACCGAACCAGCTTGCTCTCCGGACTCCTCTTGCCTGCCGATTCAACTCGGATTGCTTACCTGTGTACCAAACCAGATTTCCTCCTGGAACATTGTGCCATCTTGCCGTTATTCTTCGGCGATCGGATTGGGAACACTACTGAGTTGTCTGTTGGGGAGTTTGTTACACCCAGTGTATTATCTAAGAGCGCTGAACTTGAGACTGTCCACAAACAGCTCTATGGTCGTTAGGCGTCCTGGTGCGGGCGGGATAGTTTTGGACTAGAGACTGCCATCCTCCGTCCAGGTGTCCTTGTGCTGCCGGGATAGGGTTAGGATACACTGGGTGTCTTGCGAAGCTAAAGATCACCCCAACCCAAGAAGTGGTAAGTATTGTTCCTGGCTATTCCATTCTTTTGGCTCATTTGGTTTCCTATGTATGATAGATAACATCTTGGTCCAGTTATCAAGTTAGAGAAAATCTATCTGGTATAAAGAGACATATCCCTGGTTAGTGTTACGTTCTTGTTCCATTGTTCTTGTCTTGACTTATTGTCTGGCTTTATCAAGTAATCATTCCTTTTTTCCCCCTGCAGTGCTTGGTCTTCGTGTGGTGTTCCCCACCTTTTGACTAATTGATCCCTCTGTAATTTACCTTGTGTGTTCAGAGGGTTACATTGGTAAAAAAGAACTCGACGGCTACACTACGGGTACAAGTTGAGTTCTACCTTGTATTCTGACAGCAGGGGGGGATATTCTGGAGGATGAATGGGGCACTATATCACTGGACGGTGAGCAGGGAACAATATACCTGAGTAGTGAAGTGGAGGGTGAGAATAGCAGAGTAAGAAGGGGTGAGACAAGCAGAGGGGAGGAAGGAGAGACAGTAAGGAAGCCAAAGAACATACCAAGGTGTTTGTTACTGGCACAAGAAAACCATCAGGTCGCATGAAACCCTGGAGAGTATTACATTAGAATAGCTCGATAAGAACCCTGGAGGGAGCCAGATATAGTGAATATATTAGACAGTATGGGGTTATAAATCTCTAGTGACCATCATCCTGGTGATCTGGGAAGCTTGAGGGAGAGAGAGAGAGGGAGAGAGAGAGGGAGAGAGAGAGAGAGAGAGAGGGAGAGAGAAAGAGAGGGAGAGAGAAAGAGAGGGAGAGGGAGAGGGAGAGGGGGAGAGAGAGAGAGAGAGAGAGGGGGAGAGAGGGAGGGAGAGAGGCGATTCAGTCCAAGCCCTATGGATATGGAGAACTGCTTCATAAGAAGGCAAGGATAGTGGAGGTGTGGTGTGGATGACAGGACCAGCAGAGGAGTGAGAAGGAAACAAACTTTAAGGCCTGGAAAGTGGAGCAAGATGAAGTGAAAGCTAAAACCCAAAGAGTGGAAGAAAATAAAGCATGTAGCGTGAAGGAAGTGAAAGGTAAAATCTGAAAATGGAGGAAGGAGAAGAGAAAGAAAGAAACATCAATTAAGGAAGGAAGGAAGCAATAGAACACCTGGATAGTGGAGCAAGCTGGAACAGGGGAAGAGGAGGAGAATAAGGTGAACAGGGCAACTTATCCCTGGGGCATTGGGGACAGAGTTTGCGGCCCACAAACAGTCAAAGGCTGTGGCCTGTGCAGTGCAAAAAAAGTTAAAGATACAAAAAGAAGGCAGAGAGAGAAACAGCTAAACCCCAGGCCAGAGAGAGAAAGAGAGAACAAGAGAGGAAAGGGACGATGTAGAAATCCTGAGCAGAAATCAAGTGGAGAAAGGAAAGGGTGAGATGCTTTCCAAAGTGAACCTGGCGAAAGGAAAGACTAATGCAATGATCAGGAAAAAGGAAAGACTAGTGGCAAAAGTGGCCTGGGCACTTACCGGGGATAAGACAAGAACCTTGTAAAGGCCAAACCTTAATAACCATCATTACAAAACAAATTGTTGAAACTTGAGCTTGTTGTATGCGTCATTTGTAACAAATTGATAATCGGATGGAAGAAAGCAGAGAGTAACAGTTCGTGGGAAAACAGTGATAACTAGAAGCACCTTTCCCTGTTCTAACACAAGGGAAATGCCAAGGGGAAGGAGAAGTTGGGCTATATCAGAGAGGGTGTAAGGTGTTGTAGTTGGGAAATAAAAAAAAGTGCAGATGCTATGGCAAAGAAGACTAATGGGAGCTTTCCCCCGCAAATGAACAAGAAAATGCATAGGGATGCGGAGGATAAAGGCGTGTTGGGCTAGAAAGGTGAACACCAGAAGTATATTTTTTAGTTTTTGTTTGCTGACCTGGTGTTTTTGATGATTACTTATTACTGTTATTCAAATTTTATTGGTGATTTCTGCGTTTTTTATACAAATGTACACAGGGATTGTGTTGTTAAGACCCACTAATGTCATCACTTTGTGCTAGCTGCACTAAAGTACAGCTCATACAATTTTAGATCCGATACTAATATTAATGGCCACTCTTCTTTGGGAGATTGATTCTTCATCCTAAGAATAATTTCTAAAAACAGACAAATTACTTTGGAATGATATGCAAAGATGTTGGCCAATCAGACCTGAATAGGTTGGTAGAGCATGGGCTTGTCTTAATTTACACCCGAGTTTCCAATATTAACAAGTGGAAACCGATGTTACACTGGAGAGTGTCTGGCGAACCAGAAGTAACACTCGGACCAGAGGACATAGTTCAATGGTATTTAATTTAAAATAAACAGAAATGCCTGAATAACCCAATTTCTAAAAGTGCATCCCTTCCTAACCAATTAAAAAATAAGGAGCTTGTAAGGTTGTCAAAACTAAAATGAAATCCTCCATCCTAACTGGCCCTACGCACTATATGCAAAAAGGAGCAAAAAAGAGATAAAGGGTTTTCACACAGGAGGTTGTCAATGCCTCCAAACTGACCACCTCTGGAGCAAATGTTCACCCCAGGACAAGGTTCCGGGCCTGGGTCACAACAGTATCTTTCACAAGAAGAAATCAAAAAGTTCAAATCCATATCTGAAAAGTTCCAAAGATCAAAATATGTCTCAGTTCCCCTAGTTACAAAGTCACTAAATTCATGAAAGACTTTCCAAGATTACAAAAGGATTCCCCACACAGTGCAACAAAGAATTCAATATTTGTCTCCAGTTCGACTAAGGTTTCAATGCTCAATTCAACAAATGTTTCAAGGCTTGGATCCGACTGGGGACTCTACTTATCCTCCTCCAACAATGCTGTATCTTATGGCCTTACGCGCTCACTCGAACCGTCACCCTCCGGGTTGGTTCACTCTGATGGCTTTCTCAGTTTTCTATATTGGTACCCATTTTCGTGTCCCTCTGGACACCTCGGCCCTGCCCTGGTACAGGCTATTCACGGCTTCTCTTATATATCTCAGGTGAGGTTTGCGTCCCGTCCTCCTTATGCAACTTTTCAGTAGGATTCTCTTGGCTTTTGGAATGGGTACCAGTTCTCATGTCCCTCAAACACCTGGGATCTTGTACAATCTATTACAGTTTCTCTAACCCCTGGGTTTCTCTGATCTCTTTCTTGAGTGGTTTGCGTTCCTTCAGTACTCTGGACACTTAGGTCCCTGCTCAGTTTGTTCACGAGTTCAATAGCCAGTGAAAGACTCAGGGTTTCAGTTTCCCTGTACTGCTTAACTCCCCATCTTCCTTCTGCCTGGGTGGCCCTCGTACCTGGTCTCTCCCAGAACATCCACCAGGGAAGGTCGGTGCTTCTGATGCAGGCGGCCTTCATCCCTGCCTACTGGGTTAATGTCTCTTGTCTCAGTTGCCTTTTTAGGGATTCGTCAGTGCTTGGGGCTCTTTGTCCTTCTGCGACTCTCGGTCCGGGGGCTTAAGAGCTTTTGGCCGGTGTTCCTGGACTCGTCAGAATTTTGCAGCTCCTCGCCGACCAAATTCTCAGTGTGGTCCCGCTTCCAGGCTGCGTTCGTTCCGTGCTCTAGCGGAAGCGTCCGTTCTGCGCATCGCCACCTCTGCCATTCAGAACTGTGTTATGGAGTCTCCTCCTCCAACTAAGGACTTCCGTGTTTTCCTAGAAGTTGGACTAGAACTAGAGGCAAGGTTCTTCTGATTATAAGCTGTTGAGTCTGAAGAGGGTTCAGCAGTGTTGTCAGAAAAACAAAAAGGTCTTAGCAACCAACTTACCTGGCCCCAAATAGGTGTAGAGTACAGATTTGAAAGGGGTTTTAATTTTACCAGAGAAATTCTCGTCCTCTAAGGGACAGTCACTCCCAGTGAGGTCCCGCATGTCCAAACCCCTAGGAAGGGTTTTGCGTAGCTGACTCATCTCCATACCCTCAGTGGGGGTGCCACCCCCCTTGGGGAAATGGCACGAATTCCCTGGATTTGTACCAGGTCCTAATGATAAAAAGCCCTCAGGGGCTGCCTTTGTTCAGGCAGGCTCGTTATTATGGCTAGTACAGCCCACCACCTTTGGCTTTAACACCCTGCAAGAGCATATAGTTTGCCAAAACCATGGTCTAAAGAACACTGGCACTATTGATCCACAAGTTTAAACATCACAAATCGGGTTGCAGCTGAACCGTTTACAACCAATGCCGAGTTATTTGACAACAAAAACGGTCTTAATTGGCAGTCACGAATGCAACAATACAAAATGTTACACTGATAAAGACTGTTACTGCCAAGTGAAGAATTAATGGACCCTGGCTAAAGCTAACATGGATATCTTATTGATCAAAGCTGGTTTACCACTGAATGAGAAAAGGGAGTACCAAAAGGGGAAAAAAAACAGTTTAGACATCTATGAATTTAAAGAATTAAAGGAATGTGTATTCTTCATATTTCAAGCTAATTAATATTTTCAACTAACTTGGAATGCGAAGCACGCAAATTCTATAGTCTTCCATTCCACGGTTTGTGTATAGCAACAAAGTAAATTAGACATAAGGTACAGTACAATCTATCTGCATAAAACTTAAAGGAACCCATAAAGAAAATGGTCCGGCCCTAGCTTATGTAAGTATTGTAATAAAAAGGTATCGTCTTCCGCTTCATTGAAGGGCATCTCCACACACTCTAGGCTTTTTGTAGCCTGTTATAATGGAAGATGCCAAGCAAAGGTGGGAGGGCTTTTTCAGTAGCCACACACAAGGTGAAGCACGTGGATCCTCTGAGTGGGCATGCTACAGGCTGCATTTTCATCTAGGCAGTGTTCTTTTTCTGGTCAAAATAGCCCAAAAGAGGAGGCGGGGTCTAGGGGGCATGCACGAGAGCCCAAGAAAGATGGCCAACTTCTAGTGAATCTCCTGCAACGGAGCTGCAACCGGGCCACATAATGCCCTCTAAATCCATGCTCTGCCGAATATGATCACAGCACTGTACAGCCGGGGGCCCCAAGAGAGTGATTCTCGCGTTTTGGCCAGGCTGGTCGCTGCAGAGGCTCGTTCGTTACCGAGTCCCACTACACCGGACCGTTGTTGCTCCGGCCGGGATAAGGTTGACTAAGCCTATCAGAAGCTTGGACGGCCCATTCACAGAAGAGACAAAGGCGGACACTATCGCCGAAGCCTGTGGGCATGGCCTTTTTTGCACACTAGAAGGTGGATGGCGGCATATGATCTCCTGACGCTAGAGCAGTGACGATAAATGTGATGACCGCAAATGAAGAGGAGGTGTTATGGCAGTCGTTATGGAGTCTGCACTGAGTCCACCACGCAACCGTCGCATTCCCGGTGGGTGGAAGTAGGCGATCGGGCAATCCGAGACTGGTAGATGGATGTCAATACCCAGAATGTTGACACCTAACACCGGGGTGCGAAACGGGTCCTATATACAATGAGGGCTCGCTGATGCCTTGATCGCTGCTGGACACAGTGCGTTGCAGGCGGGTGGACAAGAAAGCATGACCCACCTCAATAGCGTCCAGTAAGTGATTCATTCAGGAAGGAGATAAGAGCTGATGGGGCAAGGGGGAAGGAGGCTGCACCATGGGTGGTGCTGATATAGTGCCCTTAGTGTGAGATGGTCAACTGCTTGTCCACCCCCCCCACACTTGCTGCGACTGCGATCTGGAATGGACTGACTGACTGAGCAGGCCATGATGTACTGAACTCGGGATATATAATGATGAAAAGATGAAATTATGTCAACTCTTGATTATCAATGTGTTGTTTGCCAGACTGTATGGAATGCAATGTGGAGGCACAAAAATATTGTTGGTAACCATAGATCAGCAGTTGTGTACACTATATGCTTGGGACTACTCTCAATTTCTCATTTACAAAATGGATGCATTTATAAATATTTATCTACATGCAATCCAGGACAAGTCTTATTTGTTTGGTAATCTGATGGGGTTCTTCCTCCTTTCCATTCACAATATCCGAAGGGAGCCCGTAATAGGGGTAGTCTTTTTTTCCGTGTCTATAGACGCTTTATTTGAGTTATTTAATTTGGGTGAATTAGTAATTGGAATTTTACATCTGGTATATTTCGATGCTACACATTTGTGTGTGTCTCATCACATACTTCATGTGTCTACAGACGGTATATACAGTACCTTTCCTTATTTGCAGTCCTCTTTTTATGCTTACGAGCATGCAGGCCGTTCTCCTTTTCATCTATGGAAAGCGTGAGACTTCGAGTCGATGTGTGCTGTGGATGCTGGATGTGCTAAAGTTTCGCCCTCATTCAGATTTTGATTTAACACCATTGGACAGATATGTAACAATGGGAATCCGGTTCTGAACATTATTTGTTACGCTAGGATGTGACACACATTGCGTTTCTATCCGATTTGGAGTTTGGATACGCTTATATGTTTATGTGTTTTACTTCCAGCTTCACAACATTGCGGAAGTGGAAGGATGTTACGTGCTCCGCATTGTGACGGACAGGATGTGGGTTTGAAGTCATTTTGATAATAGGAGCATGCAATGAGGTATTCCCATGTCACTCTTTGGGGAATTGGTGATGGTAGAGAGTAGACTTGCACCACTAGTGTTTGGTGATGGGTGTTGAACCGCTACTTGTTGTCAGCCAAACATTTTACAACTTTGGCTGTTTGGTGTGAACAATAGTAGCAGCTAATGAGGCTCCTCCGTTGGTACTATTTGGCTATACTGGTTATGTTAGAGAGCAGTATGGTACCACTAGTGGCGGTGGTGATGGGTCTTGAACAGTTTTTTCGGTCACACATTCTTACAGACAACTTGTTGTGTTGTTCTCTGTTTGCAGGTCTAGTTGAGACACTGAGCTATTTAGGAGCTCCCATGGAATTACAATAAACTTGACAGAGGAAGTTTCGAGCTATTTGTGGATGTACTGATGACATCAGCACTACAAACACCACATTAAGAGGTATTTTGTTTGATATTTTGGAGGCAGGGTTGTAATACAACCTATGGACCTTGTTCTGGTACTTCACTACTAGGGGAACAGGACAGTATTATAAAGCGACTTTGGGAGCTAGTACTGACTATTCGAGAAATTGGATAGTGGTGTTTAGTGATGGCCCCCTTCGTTTGTTGTTCTAGAAGTAATCCTTGATTCGAGTTTGGAAACCTACATGTGGCCCTGGATTGCATGGTGACAATCAAGAAATCGTGTGCTTTTTCCCCTGAAGAAAGTTCATGCAATGACAGCCCTGAAGAACTGAAACATGTCGGGATTTTATGTTATTTGCGTTAAACACTCAAATATTGGATTAAGTGTATAATGTCATTCATGTTGTACAAATCTGTCTATTGTGGTTAAATCTTTGCGTGTTCAATTTTTGTTCATTTTGTTTTCACCATGTGTTAAATGTTGGGTCATGTTCATTTAGAACATTTTTATGAGTATTTTATTAATTCATAACCTTTATTAAAATATGTTTAGTATTGTGTATATATTGTTTATACTTGGTCTATTTTTTCTGGACTATAAGTATAGGGAGGCTTTCGACTACATGTCTGGTTGGGTATAGATCAGCTAAATTGAAAAATCCAGAATTGAGTTGTTGTGCTCTTTATCGTTTGTATATAAATAAGTTTTGTCTACCTCTGACTGTGTGAGAGAGGAAGTATTTTTTGAGGTTTTCAGCCTTTAGTAAGGTTACTGTAGTCCTGCCCTCAGCATGTCTGGGCCTTCCTCAGATTCTGAAGCAACCCTCACTGGAGAGAATAGTGCAAAAGACTTCCACCCCCGGCGGCCAGGCAAGATGGATATGTCGGCGCAGCTTCAGATGACACTGACTGAAATAGAGCCCATTAAGTGCACTCACGGAACAAATACTATGGTGCAGGACATTATAAAGGAACTGAAGGACATGAGTACTTGCATTCACCTACAAACAGAACAACCCTTTTTGAATAGTCAAATTTGGGTGTTTTTTTCATTTAACTTTGGTCCTCAATTTAAACCTGCTAGCCCAGTGACTGCACCATATCGTTGTACTTGCATATTTCTCCCACTGCCTCCTCTCTCTACCTGCCCATGGCGTTATCAGTTTCTCCTATCTACTCCAACTGCTTCTCCATCAACTATCCTTCCTTTCTCACTAAGTCTAGTAAGAGGAAATTTAAAAAAGATATCCTAGCCTCCAACCCAGGTCTTCCCATTGCCGATACCTATTCCAGTGCCTCTGCCAGACAAACCCTCACTGACATCCTCTTTGTCGTTCCTTCGCCAGATCTCTGGACCCCTCATATGATTTCTGTGCTCCGTCCTGTCTCCTCCTCTCCCATTAATGGTGGCACCTGCTGGGAAGTCCTCAAGGATTCCTTCGACTTCTCCAGAATCATCATTGATGTCTACCTTAATGGCACTGTCATGGTGCAAGGCCTTCAGGCCAATCTCCTCTTTGATAGGCGGTTCCCTCGCTTCATCAACTTCCTTTCATCTCCAGCTGTCCCCTACTCTCCTCCCTGGGCTATTGCCCTCTTTTCCTCCCCCCTCTGCCCCACCTCAAGCTCCCTCTACACCTCTGCAGGGCGTACCTCCGAGTTGTACGCCGCCCCGGAAGGTCTTTAAGGCTGGCAACCTTCTTCATCTTGCCACTCTCAACTCTCGCTCTGCTATCAAACACTCCTCTGACATCTGCCACCTCCTAGAAGAACTTGACCTTGATGCCTTCGGTCTTACATGGTTCATGGCCAGCCCTGTCACAAGCTTTGACACACTCCTCCCTGATGGCTACAAGATCCTCTCTGCCCCCACATCCACCCGGCCTGGAGGTGGTGTAGCCCTGATCTTCCCTGAGGTGATTCCTGACTCTAACATTCCAGCTCAGACTTACTCTTCTTTCGAATGCCTTGTCTGCAGGTTCTCGCTCTTCTCCTAGCCACTCTCTTACTGTTACTACCCTACACCGGCCCTCTGGTCAAATCACCTCTTTTCTCTGAGTGGGCAGACCTCTCCGCTTCAACCCCTCAACTCCTCCTCCTTGGTGATCTCAACATCCATCTTGATTCTTCCGGTCCCTCATCTGCGCTCTTTCACAACCTCAGCGATTCACTCTCCCTCTCTATACTCCCAACGACCCAACTCACTCTGCTGGTCACATACTTGATGTCTTGACCTCCTCTGGCCTGCCACTCTCTATTCCCCTCACCACGCTTCTCTCATTCAGTGATCACTGCCTCCTCTCCTCTCATCTCTCCATCTCCTCCCCTCCCCTCCCCTCCCCTCAAGCCAAGCCTACCCCAATATTGCCCCCACCTTCTCGGACATCCGGCCCATGAAGCATGAGTCAGTCGAAGCTTTCACTGCCACCTCGCTCCTCGTCCATCTCGGATTGCTGACCCTCCTTCAGCTACCCCCTCTCCCTCTTTCTCCTCCTTTCCTCTTTTCTCCCCTGATGAGGTCACTAAACAAGTCTGATCTATGAAAGCCTCATCAAAACAGGTCCATCCCTGTTCCTCTAAAACCCTAAAGGACCAATTTGATACCCTCGCTCCAGCCCTTGCCGATTTCTGAAACCTCTCCTTTGCCTCTGGATCTTTACCCTCCCCTCTGAAGCACTGCCTTGTGCATCCTCAACTCAAGAAATCCACAGCTGATCCTTCTAGTCTGGCTAACCATCTCCCAATTTCCATTACTCCCTTTTTGGGTAAACACCTGGAAAAGCTGGCCATATCGCAGCTTAACCTTCATTCCGATTCTGTTGGCTCGCTCCATGACCACAAATCTGGCTTCAGAGCTGCCAGAAGCACGGGAACTGCTCTCCTGAACATCCGTTAAGATCTGCTCTCCAACCTTGACTCTAACATTTCCTCTGTCCACATCCTATTCAATCTCTCCTCTGCCTTCGACACGGTCAACCATAACACCCTGCTCAACCGTCTCTGTGACAACCTGGTATCCCTGATCAAGCTCTGGTCTGGGTGACCTCTTTCCTCTCTGATCAACCCTCCCAGGAGCAACTTGGGTCCTTCATATCTCCCGCTCTACCTGTGGTGTTCCCCAGGGGTTCTAACCTCTCGCCCTGGCATTTCAACTAATGCCTAGCAACTCTCGCCTACTGCATTTCCATTTGCTGCTCAAATTTCCAGCGCTATGCTGATGACACTCAACTCCTTTTCAAGCTTCCCTCAGCCACCTCCTCACCTCCGATTGCCTAATCACCATTCAAAATTGGTGTGCCGCCAACAATCTTTGTCTAAATGCCAACAAGACTGAGATCCTCCTCATCGGTACGTCTTCACCTTCCTTTCCTTTCCCCTCACTCTCTGGCCCGCCTCCCTTGGCCCTCCTATCCCTACCTGCGAGGCTAAGAACCTCAGGGTCATCTTTGACTCGACACTGATTCTCTGCCCACATCTCTGACATTTCTTAAAAGTCAAACTTCTTACTGCACCTCCTCAGAGATACTCTGCCTTTCCTTTCCTTCCCTCAGAAGCTCACTGTCTCCCAAGCTCTGGTTCTCTCTAGGTTGTATTACTGTAACAGCCCCTTTCTAAATCTACCTGCCTCTACTCTCCGCCCTTTACAACTTATCCAGAACAGGACTGCAAGACTTGTCCTTGGCCTCAAGACCTGGGATCGTATATCTCCAACTCTGAACTCCCTTAATTGGCTCCCAGTGTATGAAAGGATTAAATGTAAAACCCTCTGCATTGTCCACAAGGCTTTCTGTAGCCTGGGTCCAAAATACCTTCAACTATCCCTACGTAAATACCTCTGCTCCCGAGCCCTTTGCTTCTCGACTTCAAACTCCCTCATATTCAGTTGTTTTTCAAAGAAACGAGCTGGGGATAGAGCTCTGTCTTCGGCTGTGGCCTCCCTTTGGAACAGCGTCCCTGCCACCTTGAAACTCGAGGAGAAATATCTCTGGTTCCGGAATCACCTCAAGACCTTCCCTCTTTGCTTCTGCCTTTGCCTCTCTTCTCCCCTGCTGATCTGTTTTCCCTCTCGGCACTGTGCACCCGGTCACCCTCTGTCGTTCAGGCCCAGTTACCTGCTCATCCTGCCACCCCTTGCACTGGTGTCTGTACCTGTACCCATACAGTCCCCCCAAATTTTCTTTTGCACTTATCAGATTTACCCTATCTGCTTAACCTAGCACTTGCCACTTGCTGGCTGCACTACTACTGTTTATCGCCTTTATTTTTCTTTTTATTATTTATTCTGGCTCTCCTCTGTTCCGCACTTTCCATTTCTCCCCCCTTCCATGCACTTTCCCCCTTTTCCCTTTCCCATGCACTTGCGCGTTTCTCAATGTCACTGGGCCTAGTAAGAATAGTTGTTTTTGTTCTCCACTGTTCCCTTCCCTTTGCCTGGTCGTGCTCTCAAACACTTGTGTACGAGCGTGATATAAATAAAATATCCTATCATATCATATAACGCACCACAGAGAATGAACATTGCATAAGTGCTCTGGAGGATAACCACCAAATTGGATTCCGCCATTAACGACATCCAAAGCGTAGGGCCGAAAATTGAAAACAAAGAAAATCTCTCACTTCGAAACAACCTACGCCTGGTGTACATTCCAGAGAATGCAGAGGCTTCAGATATGGAAGGATTCCTTTACACTTTGCACCAAGAAAATTTAAAAACGACCAAACCTGTGGGAAATTGTCACTAAAAGGGCGCAGAGGGCACTTGTACCCAAACCCAATAATGGTGAGGATCATAACAGTGCGGCTTCTGAACTTTCAACACAAGCTTGCAGTACTGAAGGCATACCGGGCGCAGGGAATGATACAAAAACAAGGGACACTTGTACGTCTACTATTTAAAGACTTCTCAGTGGAGGTTTCCAGACGATGCCATGAGTTCAACCTACTACTATTCGAGGTTCTAAAGGGATCTGAATGTCGATACAATCTCCAGCTCCTGGCGGTTTGGTGCTTCCAACATCAACAATGATGGCACTTGTTTGAATCCCCGGGAGATGCCTTGCAATTCTTACAGCAACATGAGATAGTAGACGCTGACCATAAACCGGATCGGAAAGGACTGCCCACCCAGAGGGCTGATGCCCCTCAACTGCATCCAGGAACAGATGTCTCGAAGCAATGGACAAAAGGTGGGCGGAAACCCGATGGACCATCAAGGGTGATGGAAAATCGATCCAGGCGATGAGTCAAGTTTGAGGCTCAGAGAGTCTGCACGCTTATAGAAACACCAGCCGTCTACATTGACTAGACATTGGACAAACAGGGTTGGGCGAAACATTTGGAACGTTGGAAGATAACCCTATTGCGGCCTCACCTACGACCAGGTGTCAAGCCATCCACACTTACTCTAGATGTGGCACTGGTGACAACTCCTGGAACTAACTGGCAGAGATGGACTATCCACATGAATTTGCATGATCCGCTGGGGAAATCCCTATTGAGTCACTGATAGAGAAGGCCGAACCATTTTTTTCATTTCAACCTTCTTGTTTATTTATGTTATGAGCCACCAAGAGGCCTACTGTGACCTGGTTTCTAACTCCTGCATAGATTATGCTATTTTCTTATTGAGGTATTACTATACATTCTCAATGTTTCCTGGCGTTTCTATTAGACGTGTACCTCGATCTGGATCTATGATACAGGGTTTCTGTACATTAAGCAAATGGTGGGTATTGGTTCCTAGGGAGGTGGATGGGTGGGTGATACTGGATGAAGTGTGTTCACCACATCGCTTAGAGACGCGCATCATTTCACACTCACACTATAGCGAACTACATCATAGTTCCATGCACCGATTTGAATTGACACGCAACTCGACAAGGTACACACCAAAGAGTTCTGCCCACTATTCCAAACTCTGAATATTTTCTCTTACATGCATAGCGCTGAACATACAAGGATTGGGGGAGCCTATCAAGAGACGCAGACTACCGAACTGTATGAGGGATAATGGTGTGGACACCATTTTCTTGCAAGAGATACATTTAGACAAGATAGAGTCAGCTAAACTGTGCAAGGGATGGGTGGCGCAGGAGTGCCATGCACTATACCATAAGAAAAGGGACAATTGGATTTTGGGGGCCTTAAAGTTTTTCTGAGAGGGCGCTTCAACTCGCAAGGTCCCATAAATGTAAGCAGTGGAAAGCATAAGAAATTAGCCGGACGACAGAACCACGGGTGATAGAGTTTATACATAATGACCCCTCAATGCTTCCCAAACTAAGGAATCTAAGGGGGGACATTAAGAACATTACCACTGTGCAGGCTCAGATGTTTTTCTCCAAGAAATTCCAAATATTCTTTGAGGATGGGGATAGGCCACTTAGACTGATGTCTTGCACACTACGATGCCAACAACGGGCTCAAATAATCAAATGTGTCCGTGAAAAGGGTGTACGGGAGGGACCAACAGGAGACAGTGCTATAAATTACCAATTTGCAGAATACTATAGACGACTATGCTCCAACAGTTCAAAGGGACATAGACCGGATACACTTTTCTGCAGCACATACTGATTTCTCACGGCTACCTCAGAGGAGTAATCACTACTAAATGTCCCCATTACGGATAGAGGCAGAAGTGGTTAGAACTATGTTGAACATTGCTGCAGGTAAAGCTGTGGGCCTTTCGATCTATATGAGGCTATGAGCGAGAATGTCACCCCCAGACTGACCTCTGTGTTCTCAGAGGCTTGGAAAGTGGGCTATCGCCCTAGCTCTATGCTTGTGGCAAACATAGTGGTATTCCGCAAGCCCAGGACAGATCCCGCAGAATGCAGCTTGTACAGACTGATATCACTCAACTCGGATGCTGCGAAAATATTAGCAAAGTGCTTGGCGAAGCAGTTGGAGAGCTTATTACCTCGCCTCATACACCAAGACCAGACAGGTTTTATAATCAATAGGCACTCGTCTGACATGTGACAACTGTTACATATCGTGGCGGGCCAACACAAGGTAGAGGCCCTCATAATATCCTTTGATGCCGAGAAATCGATTGATAGTGTTTGATGGGAATATATGTTCACGGTTTTGCACAGATTCTACATTGAAGGGTGTTTCATTCCATTGTTTGAGTTGCTATATCAATCCCCTAAGGTGGCCGTGGTCACGAATGGGCACAAGTCACCTGCATTATCCCTATTTATGGAAACATGACAAGGATGTCCACTCTCGCCCTCATTATGTGCTGTGGCCACAGAACCACTGGCGTTAAGGGTGCGGTTAGAAGACAACTTGAGGGGTACTGTCAGGAAGGGATACAAAATCAGATATCTTTGTACGCAGACAATATACTCCTGTATGTAAGAGATTGCTCCTTTTATCTCCCATGCTTATGTGCACTTCTGCAAGAATACAGACAAGTGGACGGACATATCCTGGGATCTAGGCAGCGTTGCTCCGTTCAAACTCCAAATAAGCAATTAAAAACCTGGGGTGAGGATGAGCACTCACCACGCAGAGCTAATCCAACTTAATTAGCCTTCTGTTATACACAAAAGTAGTAATGACATGGTTTAATTGAATATTCTTCCAATGTCACTCACGGGCAGGATCAATGCTATGAAAATGAATACCCTACCCAAATTAGCATACCTGGCACAGATGACACCGGCGGACCATTCAGCAGCTACGATTTGAGATTTGGAACAAGTTGGGCAGTTGATCTCGCATCATAAGAAAGCAGGGATCAATGCTCAAATTCTGTAGACAGCCAAGGAATGTGGGGGGCTGGCTCTACCATCCTGGAAGGCCTACTACCGCGCAGCACAGATTGGCTGGGTTAAAAGATGGCCCAACACGGAGGATAGCACTGGCTAGCGATTTACCCAATTAGCACTGTTACAACCACTTTCCTCCCGGGAGATCATAGCGGTGCCACTGTCAAAAATACCATCCCACATAAAGAAAAATCGGATTACATGGCCTACATTGAGACAAAGGTATCAACTGCAATCATTGACTGGCTCTGACATTAACTGCAATCTGCCCTGGTTTAGTATTAGGGCACTACGGTACTCAGTAACTGACAGGCGTGTGACATTTGGACAAGAGGGAGACTAGCAGAAGATCTGCATTATAGATGTACATGATCAGAATACCCCATTACGGTTTGCAGAGGTTAGGGCATTTTTGAACTTCACAGTGAATGAATGGCTTCAACATAGAGCACTGATATCGATAGTTAATGTATCGATTTCGGGAGAGACCATTTTATTTTCTTGAATTTTTGTATTTTTTGAAACGTTCTTTATTAGAGCTAGCAACCATAGTTTCGGGGAGTATTCCTTTGGTGAAGGTAGCATTCCTGACTTTGCTCCTTCTATGCTTACCCAGTACAAGCAGCCTGAGGCCACGTGATAGAAGTCAGCAGAGGGAGTCACGCATCTCTTTCAGGTAGAGTGTCCCTCGGGGAAAAACCTGTTCAGAACGATGGGGGAGTAGTAGGCCGATGAAGGAATTTCAACTGAATCAGGCTATATCGGCCATTTAGGGAAATGTGGCTGGTTTGTGAACAGATCAACTTCCATGGGTCTTCACTCAGTGGTTCCCAGAGGGATGTTCCCCATGTGTCCTTGAATTTTCGGGTTTGCACTTTCTTCACGCTTCTGATAAATTTATAAGTGGTGGATACTAGCTTCCTGGTGGAGAGGGGCTGGGCGATGTAAGTCAGGGCGGGGGGTGGGTAGGGTGTTTGGGGGAATTTAGGCCATTTGTTCCGAAGTATACCCCGAAGTCTGTAGTAGTGAAGTAATATCGCAGCGTTATTTTCACTCCTGGCTTTGAGTTCTTCTCAAAGTATAAATCTACCGTCCCGCACAACATCGCCCAGGTTACGCACTCCCAGTGCTTGGAACAGTTCTGTAAAGGATCTTTTGTGCATGAGTGGAATCCCTATTCTGTTGTATAACGGCAAACCAGGTAAATAGTGGGGAAAGGCATCCAGTATCTGACATCTCCTATCCCAGGCTTTACAAGTAACTGCCAGCGTTTGTACCTCCCCTTTCGGGGTACTATCCCTGTTGCCCCACAGCAAGCCCTCAGTGCATCTGGAGTGGAGATCGCGGTCGTCAATTGGTAGTGAGGAGAGTCGGGGTTGGGGGAAGTCCACCCAGCTATATATTGCACCCGAGCTGCAAGATAATATAAATACATATCTAGGTATTCCAGGCCACCTTGTTCATATGGGCGACCAAGTGTGTCATAGGCGATCCTGGGTTGTTTCCCAGCTCATACTAGTTTAGACATTAGTTTCCGAACACGGGTCCAGAATCGAGCGAGAGGCCACAAGGGTACGTTATTAAAGTCATATAGTAGTTTGGGGAGAATTACCATCTTTGCTAGTTCAATGTGGGCTGCCTGGGATATGGGTAGGAGTATCCACGCTTCAACCTTATGCTCTAGGGCCTGCAGGGATTTTATGTAGTTATCCAGTCAAAGGTTGTCTGGTGTAGTGGAGACCATGATGCCCAGGTATAGTATCCCATGTGGACACCAGCGGAAGCCATCGCCCATGTCGGTTTGTTGCACGGTGGGGGTCAGTGGTAGAACCTCTGACTTGTTTGTTAATCCTGAACCCGGATAGTTCCCCAAATCTAATCACCAATTGCGTTACGGGGGTCAAGCTCTGCTGTGGATGCTTGACATATAAGAGGATATCGTGACACAATGGCGAAATGTGTATGTAATCAAATCCCCCTGTGTGCGTCTAGTTCTTGAATGTGGCAGGTCAAGGGCTCCATCGCGAGGGCAAATAGGACGGGGAGAAAGGACAACCCTGTTGTGTGCCCCGCGTGGGGTAAATGTGCTCGGAGGTTGTGCTGTTTGTGTAAATTGCTGCTCTGGGGGCTGTGTACAGTAATTTCACCCACCGAATATATGTCAACCCAAACCCAGAACGCCGGAGTACTTGAAGAGGAAGGGCCATTCAACAGAGTCGAAGGCATTTTCAGCGTCAAGAGCTGCTATCGCCATTGGCACCTCAGGATTTACATTGTGCAGGATAGAGAATAGGCGTCGTAGATTGTGCTGGGTGGAGCGGCCCGGTATGAATCCAGCCTGCTCCGGGGGAACCAATGCTGCCATGTAGGGGAGAATGTGATCAGTGAGTATTTTGGCAAGGATTTTCTCATTGTGACAGTGGTCTGTATGATGATAGTTGTCTGGGGTCTTTCCCGGGCTTTAGGAGCACGGTCACCAGGCCGTTCTAGTAGATTCTGGAAGGGTGCCGCTGGGGAATGCGTCCTCATACATTGCCATTAAGTGGGGAAGTATTATGTCTTCGTACGCCTTGTGAAATGTAACGGTTATCCCGTCTGGCCTGGGGGCCTTTACACTGGGAAGTGATTTTATAGCCCTAGGGAGTTCCTCTTCTGTAATGGGGGTAGTGAGGGAGCAGCCCTGATCTTGATCCAGCCACCCCATTGCTACCTCATCCAGGTACTGCATCAGCTCATCATGAGGGGGGGGGCGAGATGTGTATAATTGGCTATAGTATTCCCGTAATTCATTGTTAATCCGTTGCAGGTCCATGACAGGGGTACCCCTGTTGCTTACGACCTCGGCTATACTGGTGGACTGCCGTTCCTTTCCGATAACCCAGGCTAGAGTTTTACTCGGCTGGTCCCCCTCACCATATCTTGTCACGAGAATTGGGTCCCCCCAGGTATCTCTCCTCGTTGGAGGCTAGGTGTAGGAGTTCTGCCCTGTGGGTTTGCAGTTCACGGTGAAGCTCAGGAGTGTCAGCGTTACCCTGTATGTTCTCCCCCTCCCTGATTTTGTCTTCCGACGCTCGCATGGCCTTCCGGAGGGCTTTAAGTACACCGCCCTCTTTAGGTACATCTTAAAAGCTTCCCATTTCGTGCCTTGATTGGGAACAGAGCCTTCATTGGCTTGAAAGAATGTCTGGATATCCTGTCTGATTTTGGACCGTGATGCCACGGCCTCCAGGGCGGAGGTTCTAAACCTCCATCCAAGTTGACTAGGGGGGGATTTGTGAAGGCCTCCATGCATACCAGGACGGGTGAGTGGTTGGATAATGTCTGAGGAAGGATAGATGTCTCTGTTGTCTTCAGAGCACGGGGGTAGGAGGGGTTTCCATTATAGAGTCGATCCTGGAAGAGCTGCCATGTACCCCAGAGAAGAACGTGTACTCTCTAGTGTCTGGCTGCAGTATACGCCATACATCGTGCAGGTTGTGATACTGAGAGATAGTAGACCATGCTTTAGCTGCCATCGGATGGGTGGTTTGGAGAGTTGTAGATCTATCTAGGTGTAGCGTGAGAGCCAAATTGAACTCACTGGCCCAGATTATTTCGTATCCAGAGAATTTGTGTATGTGTGTGGCGCATTGGTGAAAGAACTCTGGAGAGTCTGCGTTGGGTGCATATATATTTATGAGTAGGAGCTTAGGTGACAAGCAGTTTGCCTGCTAGTATCACATATCGCCCGTCCTCATCTCTAATCTGTTCATTTAGTCTATATTGTAGGGTGCTGTGAATGTAGGTGGCCACCCCTCTCGCGTGCGACGTGTAGGATGATTCGTAATCTGTGGATACCCTATACCGCGAGCTTAGGGAGGGCAGCCCCTCGGGTAAGGCGCGTCTCTTGTAGACATAATATATTTATCCCGTGGTTCCTGCTCCAGTTGGTAATCAAGCATGTTTTCTTTATGTTCCACGATCGTATTGACATTGCCATCCCTGTTTTAGTTCTTACTGTGTGCGCAGCCATAGCACTTTTGGGGACTGAATGTTGAAATGTGTGATCCAGGCAGAGCTTGTAGTGTGACATTCGATTGGGTGATGTGTGTTGGCCCTCTGTGAGTTGCATGAGGCGTCAAGAACCTACTAATGACAGTAATACCCCAAAACAGCGAACAAACTATAACCAACCTCATGTTTTTACTTGGTTAGTGCAACGGGCGGTTAGCACCGTGCAGAGGATCTTCAGGGGTGCTGCGAAGAGCGATTAGGGGAGCCCCTGGGGTCTGGGAGGTTCGATGCAAATCGCTCTGCAGCTTCCGGGGAAGTGAAGAATACGGTGGATCCATTGTGCTGCTCTCGTAGCTTGGCCGGATAGAGCATTGCGTATTTGATTCCCTTTCTGCAAAGAATGTTCTTTCTTAACCGACTGAAACGTCTTCCATTGGTCTGGACTGCCAGGCTGAAGTCTGAGAACAGTCGGAATACTGCCGAACCCCAGCATAGTTCTCCTTTTTCTCTAGCAGAGAGCAGGATGATGTCCTGGTCCCTATAGATGAAGATCTTGCCTATGATCGGTCGCTTGGGGGTGCCGCGGGGGTTTGCTGCTAGGGATCAGTGCGCTCTCTCCACCATGAACATCGACGTCAGTGGGGGGTTGTCCAGGATCTCGGTTATCAATGTGTCTGTGAACTTTTCCATGTTGTAAATTGCGGTGGACTCCGGGACACCGAGAATGCGTATATTGTTCCGCCTGGAACGCCCCTCTAAATCTTAATTTTTGGCCATCACCTTCTTTATGACTTGTTGTAGATCCGTCATTTCCTGTTGCTGAGTAGTTATCTTATCTTCTCCTTCCCCTATTCGCTGTTCAGCTTCAGACATGCGGACGCACAGTTTGTCAATCTGGATAGCTGAAATGTCTGCCTTACATGTCAGAGCATCTATCTTGGCACCTAGTTTATCGGTGCTGCTCTTTAGGGCTAGAAGCGTTTGGTTCAGGGCTGCTACATTTATCAGAGTTGGAGCATGACTTGGGGAAGGAGGAGGAGGAAGTTGCAACTGGTTGGAGGAGGCAAATTGTTGCATTTTGGCTTGTTTCTTGGGGTTTACCATGGTGGTACAGTCCTATGTGTAGTGCGTCTTGATGACAATGGCGGTCAAAGTCGGAGGGGAGTCCAACACTGCGGGGGTAATGTGCAGCGGCGGGGTGTGCCAGGGCGTGGGAGTGTCCCCCAGGTGTCTCCGTGGATCAGTGATCCGAGTCACCCGCCCGCGTGGTCCCCTCTGTGAGTGTCGGCCCCATCACAGAGATCTCCCGATACGCTAGAAGCTTTTCATCTTAACAAATGACCAGTTCCCAGCCAGAAACAACAGGAATAGTTCCAATAAAGGCGTTTGCTTGGGTGTATCAGGGCCACTCGGGGTATGCAGCATAAAATCTTTCAATTATGGAGTCCCTCTCAGTCTCTGTTTACACCCAGTGTCGTTGGTTATTCGTCGAGTGGAGTTGGAGCACTGGACCCGCCAGTCGACGCCTGAGTCTTATGCTGGAGAGATGTTGAATGAGTTGGTTGGGGGTCAGCTGAACAGGCTTTGTGGCGTCACAACATACAGTTGCAACACTTGGTTCAGTTGGATTATAGAACATTGTCAGAGGTGATGCAAGGAGTCAAGGGTCTCAAATTAAGCCGATGTGCACCAAGGTTGTCGACAGCTCGATCAGCGGGTGTAGGATCAGGTGGGTCTCCTCAAGCGCAATGGGCACGATGGGACCGGTGGGCCAAGCAGTGGGAACCAGAGTCGTTGTTTAGGCTGTAGGGAAGAACTAGGTCGTAGCAGACTTCAGGGCTGTGTTGGCAGTTGCAATGTCTTTTCAGTTTGGGGTGGGTGGCCTGTCCCACCAGGGAGGTCAGACCGCGGGGGTCGCACTATCCAGCTGGGACCAGGGAAGGCTATTATGCCCGTATGTAAGATGATGGCAGATTGTCTGCCAGCCAGTTGAATGCGCTTCCTGCAGTGCAGTGTGCCCCTATGCAATTGTTCTGGCCTGAGCCGCCATTGTGGGTGAATATAGGTCTACTGGGGTCCGGGACGTTGCACACGGGGCTGTAGGGGCACTTATGGGAGCTCGGATGCAGTGGGTTGTTCTAGATTGATCAGCCCGTTGTTGTGGGGGGACCGTGCATTGGTGAATACCTTATGACAATGGGGGGGCTGGTTGGAGTGCAATTCCCTCTTCCTGGTGGTGTGGTGCCAGGCCAGGTCTGCTGTTTCTTTACCCTCCGTGCTCCAAACGTGTGGCGCAGGGGACCTTAAGATGCCAATCCGGCCCAGCTGGGACACGGGGGGCACCACCCCACCATCAGATGCCGGGCTAGTGTATCCAAGGAGAGACGGCCCGGGCCAGGCAGGCGGCCGATGCCACAGACAGGATGCCTTCGATCACTGAGGTGGCTATGCCGCTCCGGACTGAGGCTCAGGCTGATCCAATGGATGTGAGGGCTTCAGGAGTCTAGCGGCTGAGGTTGGTGTTGTGGCTGTCCCCAACCCGGACAAGGGAGGGGGCTGCACTCTGGATGAGATCCGGACCTCTGAACGGTTTGGCGGACGTTCCTGACGTGTCAGGCTGCGTCAGCGGGGATCCCAGTGGCTGTTAGTCAGGGCAACAGTGCTGCTATCTGCCGGGGTCCGGGCATGATCACAGGTCCAAGTGACAGAGGCACGGGCTCAGTTCTCCGCAAGGAGGAAGTCGGAGTTGGCCCAGTCCACAGGACCTGGTGGCTGAGTGGGGTCCCACAGGATATTTTGGCGCCCGTGTGTAGTGGGGTCTGCGTGAGTAGCGTTCGGCCCTGCAGGGACTGGTAGACTGGGAAGCCAAATCAGTCCAGGGCTGGCAGTGCTGGACTCCGACCTCCTGTACGGTCACAGCAAGCAGGGTCGTGGCCACAGTCGTCTCCCGGACGGCCGCTGCGTCTCCCAGTTGGGGGATCACAGAGGATACAGGCTGGGCTGCCAAGATGGAAGGCAGGGCCACGCAAGCTATGTTCTGGCACGTGAGGGTCGCCCTTCCCCCAGTGCCAGTTTCCAATGTGGCGAGGTCGCAGCGGCCCGGGTCCCTGCTCCGAACCTTCCATTCACAATCCAAAGACGATTTTTGGTCCGGTGGTTCCCCAAAGTCTCCGAAATAGGCCTGCAGATTCTGGAGCGGGCATGAAGAGAGAAGTACTTTGATACGATTTCGGAGCCTTGGCCAGAGCCTCTCAAGCAGCGGCCATCTTATTTAGCCGTGCAACCTTAAGCCGTTTTATCTACTGGTCATCCCAAAAAATCTAAATAGGAGTACTATCCTCGCTGCTGCTCAATGGTCTGAAGATCTAGATGTACTATTATGCACAGAAGACGTGTAGTCATCCATTGAGATGATTACAGAAGTGTCACTCAATTTGAAAAATAGGGAAACCAAATTTAAAATCATGCAGCGCGTCTATTACACCCCAACCAAACTCTATACAATGAAACTAAGGGATTCACCCCTTTGCTGGAGGGTGTGCCCAGCTCGGGATTATGGGTCACTTGTTTTGGACCTGCCAATTACAGGGCATCACTCGTCTAAATCGCCTACTGCAATTCTATTGGGGCTGAAGAACACTTGCATGAGAAGGCGCTGGTAAGAAAACGGATGCACATTATGCTATTTACGTCCGCAAAGCCATCCTGATTAACTGGAAGACAAAAGGCCACCAGATCAAACCCTATGGCAAGACCTGCATTCACACACATGCTCCTAAAAATGAAAGGGATTAAAAAAAAAAATTAAAAAAAAAAAAAACAAGTATCACCCAGCTCCAACAGACCATGGGTACTCTTTGGGCAACAAATCTGACGAAAACATTAACTCCATACAAGACTATCTAGACGGAGAAAGTAGGGGGGAAACCCCACAGACAATCTACGGAGGGAGGAGACAAACCCAGGATGGTTGGGAGGTGGCACCCAGGATGCAGAGAGCCCTGGGCTTGTACAACCCCAGAATATGCTATCAATCATCCCTCAATGAATAACTCCAGGAGGTAGTGACACCCAAATGAGGTTGACTACTCATAAGTATTTGTTTGTGAAAGTACATTCTCGGACTTATGGATCTAGAAGATGCATTATAGGTTAATTTAATACGTTTTCATTTCTAGGGGGATCTCAGCAGGATATACGATAAGGATGATCTCAGGTTCATCCCGGAATGGAATTGGACAGTGGTGAGATGTATCATCCTATGTTGATTGGTTGAAATGCTAATTCAAAGTTGGATATAAAGTGCAAGCCTTTTGAATTAAAAGTACCAAGGTGCGTACAAGAGGCAGTTATATTTTGCAGGGCGGAATATGACTGTGGTAGAGGGGTTTGGCAGCTGGTACATTTTTTTTTTTTAAGTGATTGGGCATAAATACGTAGCTGGGACTAACCAAGCAATTTACAGCACAATTTTTTTTTAAAAAAAACTGGGTAAAAAGCCCTAGAATCTACAACCGATTCAGAAAGGGGTGCACAAACATACTCAACAGATGCCAGGTCGACAACAGGATCCATGAGCATTGCACAATACATATTAATGCTAGCTGTGGCCAAAGAGAATCATTAAGCCGGTGTCAAGTATATTTGAAGAGCTGTTCTCTTTCATGTTGGTTTTGCCTAAAGCAAATCATGAAAATGGTCTCACCGTTGTATGCTGGTTCTGCCACATCAAAAACCTTTCTGATGACCTGTGTTCCCAAATCCATTCATGCAGTCTGTCTAACAATATATGACTGCTGTCCCATCACCCACCTTTATGCTGGTTGTGCCACAAGAAAATCATGATTATTGTCCCATAGGCTGCCAACACTGCCACTGTAAAACAGCCAATTGTGCTGCTCAAGTTCTGCTCTAATTAGTTTTTGTGTACCACCAGTCTAATCCATGTCATTCTCAGTGCCTACATTCTCTCATGTGGCAGCTAATGTCAGTCTCTGTACCCACGATCAGCCACTAACTTCTCCAAATGTCAGTCTCTGTACCCCAGTTATGCTCCATGTGCTCTCACAGCCATGATACTAGTGTTCTGCTCCTCTTTTAAATATGTCACTATTCAGCTCTTCCCTCCTACTCCTTTCACTGTTCCAGCATTCTATCTGGCCCTCTCAACTGCCCCATTCCTGACCAGAAGCTTCTCCTTGAGTCACTTCCCACCAACATCCCCAATGTCATGTTTGATGACGAACATCCCAAATTCCTCGGCAGCCATCCACCTCGAAGTTACCTCCATCCACAACCAGCCTCTTATGGGAACTCTCTTGATCTTGTCGTCCTTGCTATTTTGCTCTGTTCCTCTAATCTCTAAATAAACCATTCTCCTGATGATAATTCTATTATTCACTTTTATGTCGCAGTCCCTCCACCGCCTACTTGGCCTCTACCCTTTTCAATGACAAAAAGGTAATTTAAGCAGGACGCTTTTGCTCCTTACCTTGACTATGTGAGGAGCTCTCTCCGTCCTCTCTCCCCTATTCATGCCTTTTCCATTGACCATGCTTTTTCTGACTTCCACTGTGCACTTAGGACATCTTTTGCCAGGAGCACTTATGACATTCTTTGCAACACTATCCTGCACTCGCATCCACATCTTCCTGCCTTCAGTCATGGATCACTTTTGAACACACATGCAACGTGACCTACAATGTTGGTGTGAATCCAGGACCCAAACCTACTCCTAGTCTATAAAAATTCCCATGCTGTTTTTTTTCCTCCACTCGATGCTGCCAAATCTTCCCACTTCTCAAACCTAATATCCTCCCCTTCACAAACCTTCATCTATCCTCCAAGCTTTGCTCACACCTCCCAGGCCACTCTGCTAATGACTTTGCCTTCTACCTTTCCTCTAAAACTCTAAATTGTAACATTCTGTCAGCCCACCTTTCTCTCGCTCCACCACTTTCCTTCTGTCCACCCTGTCACGCCTCTGCTCAACTTCTATCTTACCTCTCCTTCTGATTTAGCACCAATCCTTTGCAGCAATAACCCATCTTGCACTCCCTTTTAACCGGTTTTCTCCTGAAACAGGCAAACACTTAGCCTCAATAACCTGCCATCATCTCTCTGAGCTCTCTCCCTACTGGACTCTTCCCCGTCTACTTTAAATATGCAAGACATCTGCGGACACAAACGTCCCAGCAAACTATTGCCCATTTTCCATCCTGCCCTACATGAGTGGGTGATCCTCTACCATATCACTAAGTACATTGAGGATAATGGTCTTGGAGATCCACTACAATCTGACTCCTGAAGTAAGCACTCCACTTAGAATGTACTTATGCATGTCCCCAACATTTTCTCTGATGTTCATCGCACCAAACTCTTGGCTATACTCATCCTTTTCGAACACACTGCTGCTTTCCACACAGTCAACCACTCTTCTCTCCTCTTCCCACTCCAAGATCTTGTGTTTTGCAAATTTACTCTTGCCTGGATTGCCTCATATCTGGAAGGTCTCTCCTTTAAAATCGCCTGGAAATCGCAAACCTCTGACCCTCCACCCCTCTTCTTCATGTTGCCATCTCCCATGATCAGTTCTTGAACCTCAGCTTTTCTTAATCTGTACCTCTCCCCTAGGTATACTCATCTTGTCCTTGGCTTTCAATACCACCTCTTTGCTGACAACACTCAAATCTTTGCCGCCTTTCCCTCCTTGACCCCATCCCAGAACAGATTACCAACTCTTATATTGCAATCCATTAATGTATGGCTCTTCGTTTTCTCATGCTCAATTTATGCATCCCTATTCCTCCCCTCTCCCATGTCCTTTCTGCCTGACCTTCTAGCCCCCTTGGCTCACAATCTTGGGTTCCTCTTTGATGGACACTTCCGACTGCAACAATTCCTGACTACCACAGCCTATGTTGCTCATATTAACCTTAACATTGATCAAATTCATAAACTTCTTACTCACCACTCTATGAGAAGTCGAATCCCTGTCCTTGTGCTCAGCAAACCCAACTACTGGTCAAGCTTACTCATTGGATTCCTCTCTTTTCCTTCCTCTCATGCTACCTGCAACTATGCAACCCACCCAGCTCCACCCCCACTTCTACCAACCGACAACATGCTAGTTCGCTCTCTGTGCGCAAACACACCTTTTTCAAGTTCCTTCTACTTGTCTGCAAAAACTACCAATGGTCTTGCTTCTCAGTAGCGGGCTGACTGTATTACTGCATACTTTCGAAAGTCAGAGATAGGCAACGGTCCAGACATGTTTAGCAAGTAAGTGATTTTATTAAGGAATTAATGTCTTGTCTGTCCCTAGCTCTAAAATGAATTCCCTATTCTTCAAATAAATAAATTAAAAGGTGCTCTCTGTCCAAACCTATTCTATAGTAATCTCGGACACTACCACTATAGCAAAAGGAAAAAATAAGTAGGCTTAGGAAATAATTACTTTCTCCTCTTCGCTGGCTGGTGGTGGTGGTGGTTGTTCGCTGATTCCCACTCAAAATAGTGTTCTATGTGCTTTCTCAGGCGGTATGCTTGTTGCTGTATTCCAAGTGTCTGTTAGTCTTTCGCAAGTCTTGGTAGAGATTGGTCATGGACCCAAATAGAAATATTCCTTTTCCTCCTGGCCAATTCGCTGGGTTGGGCAGTTCATATAGTTCAAACCCTAAGTTTCCCGAATGTCTCTGGGAATGTACTCATTGCTGGAGGTAGTATACGCTGGTATCGTGATTTTCCATGCATTCTCTTGGCTGTAAATGCCTCTCATCCCCGCTGATGGTATTTCGTGTGGGAGGCGTTCTCTCTGGCCATTACGGAACTGCGCTCCCTGCTCTACTCTGGCCCTCTTTCTCAAGTTTCTGGCATCAGTTATTTCTGTCCTGGACTGACTTGCACTCAGCATCTACTTTGGTGGACGCCGACACACCGCTTTTGGTGTTGCTTCAGTTCTCCATGGCGGCTCCGAGTTCCTCAGGCTTCCTGCAAGTCACGGATTCTGCAGCGTTCCTTGGAGGACATCACCGTTTCTCCACCTACCACACTGGCTGCATGGTCTGACCGCCAAGCTTTTCCTGAGAGGGAGATGTTCTCGCCAGAGCAGCCTTGCAGACCGTCTTCTTCCACCTTGTGGCTGATTCTCTACCCCCTTCCCCCCTCACCCCCCGAGTCTGGGTACCAGGGCCTTTATATTCCTACATATAACGAGATGGAAGATCTCATTGATTCCATCCACCGTGCACTGACGGCAACAACCCCAGGTAATAAACCAAACCATCCAGCTTTAAAGTGCCCTGCCCATGCTCAAGTCCCAAATAAACAATGAATACTAGGGGATTCGGTGCATGAGGGAGAAGGATTCAAAATCCTGCTTGGGTCTCTCTTGTCCCGAAAGGGCTAAAAGGTTCACCACCAGTGGGATACTGCTTGCCCTGTTGAGCAGAGCATGCTCACCTCCCTATTCCCAAATGAGGTGGCTCCACCATTGGGTAGAAGGGACACATGCCACTATACCTACCATCTCATTACCCTCCACACTCAACATCACTGTCCCATGCCCCTGTGACTCCTTTGCTTGAGCTCTTTCTCCCTGTTCGCCCCACTCCAGTGGAACCCTCTGTCCATCACAATCAAAGACAGCCTGACTCTGGATGTCTGAAAGTTCAGGTTAAACTTGACCTACAAGCCAAAGAGGGAGTTCCCGTACCCTCTACCCTATCCTCTCTAGACAACCACAGCACCCTCTCCAGTGACAGGTGATAATGTAATTGTGCATATGTTTACAGTACTGCTGTTTAGCTTGCAACCCTTTCCCACAGGTTCATTTATTTTAGTTTTGTACTTGGCCTATAACCGACTTCGTTCACACCGTCAAAACCGGTCAACCACTTGTTCTCATTTTTGTGGCATCATACCGGTACCTTTCTGGGGAATACCTCAGCCATCTGTAAATGTGTTGTTGTATGCCATTTGCGATAGAAATTCACATCCCTGTTCTTCAAATAAATCCTAAATATAATTCCCTCAACCAACCAGCCTGGAAACACACAAATATTTAGGTATTTTCACACATAGACACACGTGCACATACAATTATCTTCTGCTCAGTCCCTCCACTTTGTGCTACTCCTCGTTTCCCCTGGCAGCACAGCGCATGGACACAGGAAGCAGGTAGGAAATTACTGTACACTACCCTCCCACAGTACCGTCTCTGCATGGCTCATAGTAGGTAAAGAGAGAATTTACAGAAAACATCCTAACAGAATATGGGCCAGGCCACTGCAGTGCGACCGAGTGCAAATGCCACGTGAGGTCCCACATGGTCCCATATGGAACGGCACCCCACATAAGGGCTTGCAAAGGCCTCTTGTCTGCTGGCACTGCTATGCAGAGCGCTCTCCATCAGGTTTACTGACAGGGAAAGCCCTGTGACAGAAGCGCTGACACTCCACAATGGGAGGGAGATCAGAACAAGTCCCTAAACCAGCTAACAATATTATATTTTCGGTAGAGGAACTCTCCCACTAGTCTCGGAGTTGTATTGTCCGTAGGCAAGCACAATTAAATGAAAGCCCACCGAAATAAATTATTTCTGAACACAAGCATATGGATTGTTTGTCCACATGGCTTTTGACTGATCATTTTGAAATGCTGTTTCTTCATTTAAAATACATTTCTACTAGTCATAATGTGAAACCGAGAGAAAGAAATTATATGCCTGGCTCTTAAGCAACAAAAGCAGACATAAAATAAAAGAAAAAACTGTAAAAAGGTGTGATTAATACATTGACCGAAATATCACTCACAGTGAAGTTGACGTAAAGCAGATTAGGCATTATAAAATGTAAAACAGTGGAGCAATGCGCTAATATGCACATTTACCTAATTTCTTTTCCAACCCTTTATTTAAATTTTTCAAAGTATGCGTTTAAATCGCGGAATTGTGTAGACTTTCCCATTGGCATCAAACACTGATGGATGAGCAAGTGGTACCAGTAGACCAGAGAGTGACTGATAAAAAAAAAAAAGATACACACATAACATCGCTGGGAGGCAAGTGAAGTAATGCAAGCCTTCGGAGGAAATGACATATCCACTCAGAATTGTATGTGTATATTGGTCCTTTATAAATAAAGTGGGCAACATATAAGGAAACAATAAAACAGAAATGAAAGGGGAACGTTTTGAAGGTAAGCTTTTCAAGTTTGGCCCAATGTTAATGTTGGTCTCCTTATATTCATTCCTAGGAGTAATAGCCCATGAGTTACGTCATCATTTAAATACTTCCTTATATGAGTAAAACAATGTCTACAATGTCTTTACATTTCTTTTATTTAAATGTGAATGTATGTAAAAGACAATAAATGAACATTTGGCACAAAAATGTCATGCAGCCATGGAACTACATATCTACAGAGTAAATAGCTCATGACAAAATCCAATAGCACTTTAAAAATATCAACCAGGAAACAGGAAATTGCAGAGTGGGGTGATAACACAAGCCATCATCGCGAGAATTGTGAACATGCCAGGGGCTCACAAGAAAGTGTTGCCAAACAAAGCTCAGACAATACAGATTTCCACTATGCAACTCAAACAACATTTAAAAAAATGGAATGGCTTGTCACACAACAGTGGCTGCGTTTTCAACAAGGGTTTTGTTACAAATAAATGAACATAAGACTATTGCTTTGCATAACCAATTACAAAATGGAATTAAGTAATAATGCACACTTTATTTGATATGCCAACTTCAAAAAAGTATGCTAATATTTTAAGAAAACAAATTATTATTCGTGTTCCCAGGTGCGTTGCAATACACTAAAGGCACGGCTCATTATATGGAAGTCTATTTGCAAAAGAAAGTGTTATATATTGGCAAAGGTTCCCAATCAGTATTGCAGAGCTACAAATGGATTGATGGTGGGGTGTCGACAACAGTCGTGTAAACTGTGCGCAATGAGATAAAGTTGAACAAATGCATTTTTTAATAAATACAAACAAATGCTGAATATAATCGTGCTGCTTGGATGTGTGACAATTACAATTGCTCATTCATAATTTGTATCCTACAGATGTGCCAAAATCAGTATGGCAGTATGATTGTTCTCAAACACATGCTATAACTAAAATATCACCTTTTATTGGTTTCCTGAACTGGCTTTGCAATTAAGCGAAGTCCATTTTCAAGACTGAGCGTTCATCTTACAGGGCACCAACTACAATTCTCTGAGCCACCAGGAAAGAAAAAGCATCAGATGAGAAGGCACAAGCATGCTACGGTGCACTCACTTCATATCTAAAAGCAGGCAACACTTAAGTGCTGCTGGTCCTGCAAAATGTGGAACTCCCAACTGTCCAAGATCTCGGACACTTCAGGAAATGTCACTGTTCTTCTTAAATTAGCAGCTAATCAACAAAGAAAATCTGGATCCCTTCACGTCCCGTCCAATGCAAAAACCTTATAGCACAAATGACCAACCCTGCTGCCAGATCCTAATTGTACATAGGTAAATTAATTGCTTATACAGCGTGGCGTGACCACACAAAACTGTACACCACTGATTCCTGCAATGGTCTCGTCCACATTCAAAAGTATAAAATAAACATAATTAAATATGTGACAAAACCAGTACATTTCACAGTCGAAAACGTCTGGCAGTAAAGGATTTCACAAAGCACTTTTTTACTAGCATTGTTCATGTAAACAATGTTCAAAAGGCGAACTCTACCATGAGCTGAAAGGCATCAGGAATGGACACTTGGGGATTCACCTAGCACAATATCTAGAGTATGAAATTACTCTTTGGTCATTTTTAAATGAAAATAAAAACCTTAAATAGTTTCACCTGTCCGGTTTTTATTGTTGAGGGAAACATTAAAAAGTTTCCTTCTTTTAAAACAACCTTTCATTAAGTCACTTTGTTTATCAATAAGACAGTATTGGATCTATTTGAGATAACCCGAATACTTTCAGCATGTATTTGAAATTATTTCAAAATAATATTATAAGTGAAAATGAATAACACTTGTATATATTTTTTTCAAATTACTTGTTCATTTTACATTTACCGGCTAAGGCCCGTTTCATCAATGCATGTGCAGGAGTTTATAATCTGTGTAATCATCCCACTTAAGGGTATACCAATGTTTATGATATACACTTGCAAGTAAACTACTCCTTTTTGATCGTTCCCTGCTTCTGTAAGTGCCGCTTACATACAACCACGTAGAGTGCAGCACTAGGCAGATGCCTAAATAAGTACATTTTTTTAAGCCACGTATGAAATGTTTTCTTTTGAATTCCACCTACAGGAGGAGGTCTTCAAAAAAAATAATTACTACGCAAAGCAAGCACTAAGAAGTACTGAAACATTATGGACCAATATTGAGAATAACTTTTTTAGGAGAGGATTTATAGTCGTGACATACATAACTTTGCATCAGTCAACATATGTTAATCATATTCCACCCAAGTTCGAACAAACAACAAATTGGATCTGTATGAATTATTTCATTGTTGGTGAAAAAGGAGACAATTGCAAGTAACTACTTTGTATTGTATGCAGGCCTACATCCAATTCGAGTAAATAATTCGATGATAGAAGCATGAGAGAAAGGCATTCAAAACCATTAGCAAACTATCAAAGTCAGAACGTCCCTTGTACCGAATTTAAATATACAAACAGTAGGTAGTTTTTTAGACCCAAAAAGGGACTTTAGAGTTTGAATATGGTAGACATTCACGTATTGCCTAATGGAAGCGTTATACATGAGTGGATTACTGCAGGGTCCGACATCGAGAGGAGCTCAGAGCTATTTAGTTCCTGCTTTTGGCCTAGAAGAGCCTGGTTGGCTTGACACCAATAGTTATCAGGAGCAGCTTTTGGCTCCCCAGGCCAGCTGATGTCGGTCAAACACACCTAGGTGGATTTAAATCTGTTCATTTGGGAAATCGTTAAATGAGCATTAGGACACATCTATATGAAATTTAAAATATAAGAAGCCATAAATAATGGACAAAGTGATATGTCTGCATTTTATGTGGAAGTTAGAGTTGCAGAACACTCCTGGTTCCCCGGTGGTAGCTCCTGGTCACTTGTTAATGCTGGATACTCGGGAGCTGTTTTAGCTCCTGTTTATCAAATCTTAATTTCGATTCCTGTATTGAATTGTATTTGTGCTGTATGTTGCTAAATAAGGTCAATAAACTGGTACATCACTTTCAAACTAAAATACATCCTCCTTACTCGACAACCTTATACCTGCAACACATGACAAGCTGCTCAAATAATCCACCTCCAGAAGTCAGTCACTGCCAAATCGATCCAGAAAGGCCTTAACACAGGCAGCAGAAAAAGCGACCATCAGTCTTTGCCGTTAAACACTCATGAACATCTGGGGGTATCAGGTTTCAGAATGGTTCACAGGACTAAGAGACCTTAGGATATACAGTACTGTCATTCAAGAGTTACCCTTACATAAATTAATGAAACCAATAAAACACCCGTCCTATCAACATTTAAATACACATTTTGCAATTTGAAGGTTGTCATTGTTTCATTTGCACATAGCTAATCTCGAATACTTTGACGTGATTTGTGCTGAACAACACACCAAAGTTTGCTCTCACAATATATATGCACATATTTGACAGTACTTGGTATTTTTTCGCTAGCAAATACCTCCACTCCCACACAATCTATAAGCAACATAAGTAATGGTATTTGTAATGCAGATCATTGATTGATGCAATCTGACAGCTCATCAATGTTGTATTTCTACAAGCATGCTTACACAATGACTCTCTGCTATCCCATGGAGAATGTTAGTGAAAAGGAGGGAATTGGTTTTCACGAGTTTATGATTACTAGCTCTTCACATTACCAATTCACGATGCTTAAAATGCCACCTTTCATGTCTTCCTGTTTGTACACCACTAATACATTTGTAAACCAACTCTTGGAAATGTATTAATTAGATCTAAGGGGTTAACAAAGTGTTCATATGCATTGGTCTTGGCCTATATTAAACAGAAAGGTAATACAATACAAGTAGTTTAACAGCAAACCTACTGTTAAAACTATTTCATGCTGAATGACGTTTCTCCAACAACAAATACCCAAAGGGAAACACCTTTGTAGTTGTAAATGGTGTTCTATGTTAATGAGGAGCCTATAAACAGTGCCTAGTAATTACCACAGCAAGAATTCTACCATCTGTGTTCAGATGAATACAGAATATAAACAAATAAAAAATTGAACAAAGGACAGCACAGTGAGATCTCCACAGTGCTTTCCCGTAACGCACATTTTGCATTTGACTTGCAGATATGGTGCAATTTCAAGGAGTACCCATCGGACTTCGGCTAGCATAATTTAATTTATCCTGCAATTACACTAAAAGTTGATATTTAAAGGAGCGTAACAACAATCGCAGTGGCAAACAATTTTCAAGTTTCTGAAAGCCTGCCAATCCGTTTCATTGACGTAATTGCTACTGTACTTAAAGCAATGAAATGTAATTTTGGCCGGAACAATGCCCAGCTTAGACAAATTCAGTGAAAATATACGATTAAAAACTTTGACACAAAGGGTCTCCTCCTCGAGGAGAAATGATGCAAATAAAACTGCTGTCCCCATCTTTTGTTTTTTATTTGCAATTGTAAAACTAAGGGGTAACAAAAGCACGGAGCATAGCATCTGTCATATCGAAATATAAAAAGATAATCCTGGCACAAAATGAAAAAGCTAATTCATTTGCAAATCAAGCCTGCCGGTTCTATTTCAAGCTGGCGGTAACTGTCAAGAGTTAACAAGATAATCACTTTCAATCCTGCCTTCAATGGCACATTACACTGTTATTCCATTCAGCGCAGCCGCTCTTTGGGGGCCCTGGATGAATGCTTTTCATTTTCAACTCGCACAAAAAAAAGTTGCAAAAAAATCCACGGAGCTTAAAAAAGAAATCCCTTTATGGGCATTTATCTGCCGGCACTTGATTTTAGGCAAAATTAGATATTTGGATACATCTGTGTCCATTCTCTTCCCCCTACTCCTCCAGGCACATGGCCTGTTGTTTGAGTAAACATTTGGCACACGAGAATACCTTCAAACAGTTGAGAAGGGAAGCAACATGCATTAACATTACAAGGTATTAGCTAGTAAACATCCAAGCAGCTCCGTGGATATGTCGGAACCTGACTCCAACAACTTAAAATAGAATTTTTACAAGAAACAACCTTCCTCATAACAGATCATAAATTATACAACACATGGCAGCAACAACTTGTAAAATGAACTGTTTAATTATTAAGAGAATAACGTTATATTCATGAAAAAGTACAATGCAATTAATGTGAATTGTTTCAAGGGACGTTCAACAGACAAATGAATTTCAAAACATACAGAAACTGAGATTAATCTCAAAGTTTCCCATATAATTTATTACCTAGGCTAGAAGGGGTGTATTTTATGTTACAACAAGCACAAATCAAGAACTATCTGAAAGAGAGCAAAGTAGAAAAGCTCCCTTACAAGCAGTGCATAACGATGAGAGTAGACAATATGACCAATCTACTTCACTAAGTCCAATCAGAAACGTTGCAAAAAAAACCAATCAAGGGTGAGGAACTGACTCATGCTGGTCAATCACACGTTTACATCACAGCAGACTGCAGAATTCAATCACAAATCAGGGAAG
Organism: Ambystoma mexicanum; assembly: GCF_040938575.1. NCBI lineage: Eukaryota > Metazoa > Chordata > Amphibia > Caudata > Ambystomatidae > Ambystoma > Ambystoma mexicanum. Next base: position 789,552,607 of record NC_090932.1, on the reverse strand, counting down.
GTTGCAAGACTCGACCACCCTATGTTAGGCACATATACAATAAAATGCCTTCATCATGGAATGTTACAAAAACACAACCACCCTGAATGAACTGACCCTGGCTGACAAATCCATTCGGTTTTACTGAAGGTTACAGGATCCGATCAAAACAACAAGCCCAACCAGGCATACTAAACTTGGGCGTTTGGGAATGCTGCAACGTTCATATCCCACTTAGTAAAGTGGCTTCTCAGCAATACTTGAAGGCCAACTCAAATATTTTGTTCAGGGGTAGGTTTTGGGAGTGTATGAAGGTAGGTAGTGTCTAAATGTTGGGACCGTTTTGTGACTCAAGTGCATTGGTATTCGACACTTACATCTCACTTCACTGGTGTAAGTTCGATCACACTTAAGAATACTGTATACCTAAAGAAACCCACAAAAAAGAAGTCCGTACTGTGTACACTGTGCCTTTTGAGCAGATTGTTTTTGCGACTCAGTCAGCACAAAGAATCCAAATGAAGGCCAAACGATGCATTTTACAAATACCTTCTAACATAATTCAGTCAATGTCTTAACAAAAAAGTGGGTGGGTGATGCAGTATGGAGGGGTGGGGGGATTCCCCAATGCAATCGCCACAGTGTCCCTGCTCAAAGGCAGGGGACACTCACAGAGATTACCACTCCCAGAACAAATAAGGCCATTATTACATACTGCTGAGAAGACTGAGGGTGACCCAAAGCAGTGCCTACATTGACCCAAAACCCCTACCTGGGATATAAATACAGGTCCCTCTATGAGGAAACATATGGCATATATTCAGTTAGATCAGGTGGCTGAACCACACTGCCGACAGCAATTGGGATAAGAATAGATCCTTTCCTATCCATTATTCGGCTAACTAACGTCCCAGGTGGGAGTGAACCTAACTCTATGTTGCACAGCTGCAGCTCTGAGCTAGAATTAAACAGTCTTAAACGGTGTCACCATGCAATACATAGTTATACAATACGTTCTGAGCCTCTGTACTAAGAACGAGCATGGGTAAAATAACCTGTTCTATGGAATGCATTACACTCAGTAGGGTCTACAACTGGTGGGTGGGGCCAGACAGATTATGCGAATGTTTTTCTCATCTAGCGTCTACAACCTGTGAGTGGGACCAGACAGATATGCTAATGGATATTTTTCCTCTGTGAAGGGTGCAGTGAGCTCAAACGTGGTTGTTTGTAGACCCTCCTGAGTGAAATAAATTCCATAGAAAATGGTATTTGACCCATGTTCTTTTTAGTAAAGAGGCTCCCACACTCCTTTTAATTAAATGTATAGTGGTGAATTATTTTTGCCTTCTAGTTAATTGACATGTCCTGCAACTTGTGGGCAGTTTGGGCCTCGTGGATCCACAGTCTCCAGTGTTTGCCGTTTCACGTAAGAGTTGAGAGTTTCATTGGCACACGCGATTTAGCGCCTGTTAAGTAAAGTTTTCTGCATTTTGAGGCATGGAAGAGGAGCCTGGCCCCTGGCACGTGATCATGCGATGTTTGGTGGAGAGTGACTACTATTCAGGAGCAACCTGCTTTCCTTTGGGGACCCTACTGGGGAAGATCCCTTACATTTGCACCAGATTTTCACGATATAGTCTGTAATCACGGATGAACCTTCCTGTGAACTTACTCTTTGAACTACCCCCACACCCTTTTTATAGACCCTATACATTTAATTTGATGGTATACACTGCATTTGTGTGTCTGTGATTTTCTGCTTCATTTTGTATGAACCTCTGCCATTATTAGTTTTAAATTAAATATTTTTTTAAATAAAGATTGTGCATTTTTTCTACTTGTGGATTGTTCCCCCTTTTTATAGCACACATGGACATTTGTTCTCTTTCTACATTATATTTGCCGAAACTGCCTACCGCTTTGGTTTTCTCTTGTAATGTTCTAGATACCGGGGAGGGGCTAGCATCGCATGTTTAAATTTAAACAAGTGCGTCCCGGTGTTCCCTCTTTTTGTTAGTGCAATATTCTTAATAAGCCATGTGACGGGTGTTCCCTCTTTTTGTTAGTGCAATATTCTTAATAAGCCATGTGACGAGGTAGAAATGTTTTCAACTTTTATTATAAAAAATATATAAAGTTAATTGTGACTCCAGTCTAGGGGTGGTCTCACTTCTATTATGCTTCGAGGCACCTAACCCCTAGCCCAAACTTAAGCTCACTACAGAAAGAGGTCGTATTTCCGTAAGGATTCACTATATCCAGAGTCCCCTGCTGTCTGGTCTGTACCGATCCTACTAATGGCTGTTGCCTTTGCTCTCCAAGTCCCTCAGGGACTTCCTTGGTGACTTGGCAGGATAGTCTGATACTCCTGGCATGCCTTTCCTCCAGAAGACAGTCTCTCAACCTTTTCCTCCCTTTCCTCTCCTGGCTACCTCCTATCTACACCACCCTCTCCTCTCCGACAGTCTGCTACTCTCTCTTCTCCATACTCTGCATTCTGGAACTATCACTTGCACTCCGTCCTGTTGGTACTCACAAGCTCCCTCCTGATCTCGTTATCTTCTGATCTCATCTCACTCGCTATCCTTTCTCCGCTCTCATCCACCCCTGTCTCACTTGTCCCCACTCGTCCTCTCTTATATTTTCAACACTCTCCTGCTCTTACCTTCAATCATTCTATGATTTACTTACACACAAACAGCCAAATAGGTACCACTCTCTCATACCGAACAACTTAAAGGATAGTTCCGGGACTTTTTTTTTTATTGTCCCTACGGTTCGGCCATGTGTTTTTAAGCATAACTCGGTAGATCGTAGAAAACTTTCCTATGGACCTTACCCGACTTTTCGTCCATTAACGCACTCGAAATCAGCCGCCATTTTCTGATAATCCTATCATTTCCCCCCATCGCCCTGGCTCACCTGCTTTTGCGGCACTAAATCAAATCCCCCGCCCCTGAAACAGACTTTATCAAAACATTCATATTCCCCGCCTCTATCCGTGACGTGACTGAGCTGCGTAGGCAAACGCGCCCAGGCGTCTTCTACGCGACTCCACACAAAACCCGGAAATCAACACAGATGAGCTCACACAACACAGCGCGCCACAATTGGGAATATGAAACTGTACTTTTAAATTAAACCGCAAGATTGTAAATTTGGTAAAGTACATTTATTTGACATCAAATGTTTTGAGAATATTCAGCGATTTGCATTTTTATTTGCTCACGTTCCAAAAAGTTCGTTTTGAGGCACGCGATGTTCCTTTGCTGTACACAGGGTCTTAGATCATCTCACAATACAGCGCCACAATTCGGAATATGAAACTGTGGTTTAAAAGCAAACGGCAAGATTGTACATTTGGCAAAGTACATTTATTTGACATCAAATGTTTTGAGAATATTCAGCGATTTGCATTTTTATTTGCTCTCGATCCAAAATAGTTCGTCTTGAGGCAAGCGATGTTCGTGTGCAGTACACAGGGTGTTGGTTTACGATAAAATAAGCTCTTCGGTCGCACTGATAATCGCATGGCTGTTCCAACAACGAGGCACTAGGCCACCACAACGGTCTGTATGTTGCATCTAGCCGTTAGTACCGCGTAAGGGCATACTTGTACTTGGCGATCGTCCCATAAAATGGTCAGGGTGGTAACGTTGTTCACGCGGAGAAGCAACTGGCGGTTAAAAAAGCCATCCGCCGGTGTCTGGTACTCGTGACACATACAATAATGAAGGATATACCGGTTTTAAAAACATAAAAAATGAAATTAGTCTCACCATCAGATCTTTATTAAAATTATTCATTTTATATATTAGGTCGGGAAATTATTTCATAGCTAGGACAGTGCAACTGGGTATTATACGTCAAGGGGGGTCTGTAGGATACTGAGACAGTCCCCCAGTGCAGGGGTTGACAGGGAGGCAGTGCAGGTGGAGAGTGGAAGGGCCCAGGACCGAGGTCGCAGACAGTGGACCAGTTGTAGCAGGGGAGAGGGAGAGAGGAAGCAGAAGCAAAGAGGAAGGTTTTGAGGTGCTTCCGTAAAAGGAGATGGTTCTCCTCAAGATAGTGCGCGGTACAAAACAATATGCCACATAGAACGAACAAGTACAACTTAACCCGTCTTTAAAGCTACTGTATAGTAATTAAATTGCGGTATAAACTCATCTAAAGAGTTACTTACATTATATTTGCATTTTCCATTGTGTCTGTGCGTAGGGCAGCCCCGAAATACCACTCCTTCTATGCCGACGTTATTTCTTCTAATGAACGAACATTAAATGGCTTTCGTTTCTGAAATTATATTCATTATCGTTTCTTACGTTATTGCCTCACACCCCCAAAAAGAAGTCTTTTGGGATGGTCCCGGCCTGTCAAGGTCAAATAACAATAGAACCTTATACTGAGTCGTGGGCCATTCCGGCACCCGAGCAAAAAATCAAAGCAGCTGACCTTCACTTTGAACGAGCACACATTCCTAGTTAGCTACATTCAGTGTAAGGCCATCTCACAGGACTTGAAATTTACACTCCATCTTTGCATTTTGTCTGCGTGCATTTGCAGCCCCATAGAACCATTAATACGGAGACATTCTATATTTTTTGAAAAATGATTTATATTACTGTTTGGTTTAATTTAATGCGCAAATGAACAAGGTTGGATAGACACATTGCATGCACACTGAGCAATCACTTTTATTTACACATTACATAGATACACATATTCAATGGGCCTGCGACATGAGGAGACTCGAGAGAACAGACAATCAAATTACAATCATTTAAACCATGATGTGTATTTCTCAATGAGCTCTTCTTTAGGTGGACATGGAACAGTGGCAATGTTGGGTGGCAATGCAGTTGTCCCCTGCACAGGTTCGTTCACAACTCCATGTATGTGCCTATTTAGGACATCAACAATAAGTCTCTCAATAAAGTTTTATTGCATATCCTCAAACACTGGTTTGATAATCCATTGTTTACTTCTTTTAGTGAAGGCCTTATTGTAGCGAAGCGTCCCTAAAGTTCCGTTCGTCCTACTTTGTTGACGGCCAACATTATGGTTATGTGCCAAGACCGCTAGAAGAGTCCGATTTATCATGCCCTCCATGCCAAAATGCAATCGTTTTGGCCTGTACTTTAGGCACATATTGTGGAACACCTCCAAATCTCCTGGGTGGCAGAATTGCGTGAGTCCCCTCAAATCTCTTGTTATAGTTTTATCAAATACAATCTTTTCAATGGCTTTGTGAGTGGGTGATGAAGGAATCAACCACTTCTTCTTCCGTGCCTCCTCTGTGGACAAATGGCCATGTTCACAATTGTGGAAATGTTGGTTTGTGTTCCAACGGTGAACGTTGGTACAGTGTAGCATTACTGACCGCCATTTTTCCAGTAGAATTTCCAACGACCCTCCACATGTTTTTGAGCTCCACCAAAGATGGTTGCTGATTGACTTGGACCACTGTGAAATACCTTGCATATCTTTTTTTTTACCTGCAGGCGACATTTTTTTATTGATTGTTTTTGCAAGATGCCAAACGTCAAAGTGGTGATTTATATTTTTGTACTCTTCTCTCATTGTCTTGGCAATTGAAACGTGTCTGTCCGTGGCTATCAGGTCGATCACCATTCCCCGCGATTGTAGTTCTTGCAATGATGCTACAAAGCCAACTTTCTCCATGGCCACTGAGGATGTACTTTGTGACACCTGCACGACCACCGAACTCACAATTTTCTTACTTTCCATGTCCTGAAAGTGGTAGGTGCAGTACTTGGCTGAAAATCCTGGGCTGTCGCACTGTCCATCACCGGCTAGCCTGAACCGTTTGCCCGCGAATGTACTATCAATAGACATTTTTTCCATTCTCCAAGCTTCGCTAATGGCTGGAAATAGATAATCGGTTTGGTATTTGTAGAACTGAGTTTTCGCAATGAAATGGATTCCCACACACTGAAAGAAAGACTAACTTTTTAAAACTTGAACCACTAAAAAGTGCAGCCGCTGCACAAAGTAGATTGCCTGCTGGCAGTTGCCCCAGCATGGGTTGTGCAGACCATGAGAAAGGATGATATTTTGTACAGGTGGCATGTATTTTAAGGTTAGTGCCTCGAATTGCACAAGTCACATTAGTCAATGGCTCCCCACATACTTCCCCACCAACCGAATGCCCACATTTCATCCGAATAATAATATCAATCAAACAACTATCGAATACAATGAATTTGGCCTCTTTCCTTATACTGTCACTCTGCATCCCAGCTGGTTCGGCCTGTAACGTTGAGGACATGTCACTCACATGAAAGGTAGAATCTCTGATATCGTCTTCCGCTATGTTCAGTGATATTGATGGTGTTTCATTGTCGTCCACTTCATTCTCTTCCATTGCAACATCTGTTCCTTCTCCGGCGATGGGTGAATAAAACAATTTCTTCAACTTTCTCGCGGTCTTAGTTTTTGCGGGTGTGGATTCTGTGAATTGATCTCCGACTGCATCCGAACTACCAGGAGGACATTCACTATCAATGGCTGGTGGTGGTATAGCTCCGTTGTCAATCACTTCATATTCTTCCCATTGGCACGATGCATCTCCAGTCTCAAGTCCCTGCCAAAAGGTTTGACAAGCAACATCTCTCGTTCGCTTCACTGTCTGTGTAGATTTAGTTCGAACACCCACTCGCAACTAGAGGACAGATTGGAAAAGGGATGTTCAGTTTAAACACAACTTATAGTATTGAACTATTAACAGTGAAAAAGAACATAATATAGTGACCAGGACACTAACCTTCTTTTGCTTTCTTTTCTTTGAAACTTTCTTGCCTCAAACTTCAACATCAGGACGCTGTTGCTCCGACTCGTGTGTGCATGTCTCCACTTCCTCTTGCGCTGCAACGACTATATTTTCATGATAAGCACATCCATCACGCACTGACGCTCCATCGACTCCCTGAAACATAGAACTTTCATTAGTATGTATAATAATATCGAAAACACAAAATGTACTTGGGGACCAATACCCACGTACATCTCAATAGCAAAACACGAATGAACGCTTTGTGTAGAACATTCAAACGACAATTATTCACGCATAGTTGATCTAGTTAGATGGAACTGTCAAGATCCATACCTCAGGCTCTGCATAGACTTCCATTCATGATATTATTGAAGATGATGCTTCAGTAACTCCCTGAAACACAGTAATTGCATTAGTATGGTTTTCTATTTTGATAAAAAGAACAGAAACTTTGTGCAGGCGTCAACGGCTCATCTAAATAGACCTGCACAAATGATCAGTTGTCTAAAATAAATAATGGATATCTAAATATGATTCGATTTGCTCGATCGTTGGAAGTGTCACCACCCAGAGATCTGCATCAACTACTAGGGGTGATGTTCTTGTAGAAGAAGCTCCGTCATCTCCCTGAAACATAGTACTTGCGTTAATAAAGAAGGAAGTATAGCGGATGTAATCACGTCATATGATTTCGCTTGATCGAACTGTCAATATCCATACCTCGAAATGCATAAGAACATCAAGGGACGATGTAACTGCGGTGCACACTTCTGCAAGCTGTTGCGCCGACCCGTAACTGCATGCTCCCCCTTCTTCTTGGACTAATGCTCCATCGACTCCCTGAAACATAGGACTTTCATTAGTAATGAACACAATATTGAAAAAAGAAGACACATAGGAGGGCGACGACAGAAGGACATATCAATGGCTAAAAACGAAAGAAACATTGTGTGTAACAATCACGCTACAAGAATGCAAGATCTGATGATCTCCATCGATGGAACTGTCCGGAAACGTACCTCAAGCATCTGAGTGACATCAACGGTAGTCGTCAATACGTTGGACTCCTCAGCATCTCCCTGAAAGACAGTACTTGCATTATTTTGGATAACAATAATTATAACTGAAAACAAAGACTAGAGGACGAGTACAAGGGTGTACCATTAGGTAAAATAATTACACGATAAATTAAAACTATTGATTTACATGCCTAAAACAAGTCAGTGGCAGAATAGCCAAGTAAGATTACCCGATAGGCGCTTGAAGTGGCTGATGACTGCAATAACGACACGGATGGAGAATCTTCCGCCTTCATATTGAGTGGATACATAAATGGGGAAATTATTGTTAGCTAATGCTACACACTACCGCAAGGCCGAGAGATAAATACGTAAACTTGACTCACCAGTGGAGGGATGTGGACGAATAGAGTGGGAATAGCGGTTGAGAGCAATTTTCGCCTCGCTCGCGGTGTGTTCTTCTTTATTAGCAATGATGTGGAGTACATGTCAGAGGTAAAGTGCCTGCTGCAGATGCGGTATCGATCACCCCTCTTGTCCGCAAAGACTTCTAGGACTCTACTTTCAAGCTCAGACGGTGGATATCCGCAATATCGGACCCATTCTCTTATCTGATCTATTGTCTTAGGGAAAACATGCATTATAGTACCTTCAGATTTATTATGGGTCTTCGAAGGGCAACCGCCAATGGAACAGGCAGGCATTGTGGAAAGTTCTGAAAAGTAAAGATCAACAATTCTCTATGAATACCAATGTAAACTCCGAACATGTGACTAGTTCCTTGCATGTACTGTCTTGAACGAAAAGAAATTGGACGCAAAATGATTATGGTACATGGCCTTACCTTGACGAACAAACAGTTAGATGCAGGGATCAGAGTAGTTTCTTGTCGTAGAACAGGGAGCAGTTCACAGGTTGCAAACTGAGGAGTTTCCTCGAAGTGGTCACGGAAGTTCACAGAGACGAAGAGCAGATAACCAGCACCTTCACGGGTTGACTAGCAAAGCGCAAAGAAGTGCTCATTAGAAATATGAAGTGGGTTATAAAGAATTCGAAACAGGGGTGTGTTTGTGAATGAATGACGTGTATATGTCGTGGCATTATGCGGTTTGCAGGGGGCCGTCCAGCGTGAGGGGGGATGCTTGGCAGGAGACACGGGGTCTGGAGGTAGACATGGGAACAACAACCCATGCTCTATAGACCACCTTGAAGTGTACATGGTCTTTGGCACCTCTTGGCCTTTATCGCTCCCTGACAGCTCCACTTGCCAGCACAAGTACCCCGGTGCGAACTGCCTTTGATAGGGCGGGGGGTGGATTAGGGCGCTGGTCGTGCAGACAAGACTCGTTTGCCGCAGGGCCTCACCAAGGAGAGGCCATCTAACTGCATGTAAGAGGCAGGCTGAAGGATCTAGTACATGGAAGGCAGGGGGGTGAGTTTATAAATACCTCAGCCTCCCAGGAGAATATATGGGTGCAGTTCACCCTGGAGACCCTGGATGCCTAGGCAGTTAGTCAGCAGCAGGCTGGCCTGTGGTGGCAAGGCGGCACGGGCCAGAGGGGGTCATCTCTGTACCCGGTGCCCAAAAGGATGATTTATTATGATCAACCATATTGATTATTTACCTATAAGCATGTTTTGTATCAATAAAATCCAACGGCCTTCCTTTTATTGCCAACGCTTGAACAAAGTGGTGTGGTAAGTATTTTTGGGGGAGGAGGCAAGGCCGGGAGGCTTGATGCCAACCCGCAGAATAACATATGTATGTCTGCTGCATATGGGTTCAACGGTTATGTGGATTGAAGGTGGGCGGCCAGCGTGAGGGAGGATGCTGGCCGGAGACATGTGGTGTGACAAGACAAGGCACAGGAAGACTATTCAATGGAGACACACTAGATTAATTTAAAAAATCAAAACAACCATTGTTAAAATATATGTTGGGTTTTATTTTAGATCTTAATTTCAATTGAACATAAATAATAAACATTACACATTGTAAAGTTCCGGTTGCAGCACATCCAGGGAAAATCTGCGGTATTGTCCACTGTCGCTGGGGAAATGTTGTCTAATGGCAAGTACCGCACAGGCAGGTATTACTCTCCGAACGCGGTGTCCGAGCCTCCCGTGAAGCCACCAAGTGAAGCAACGATAGGCCACCAGCCTGTACCACCTGTGAAAATGAAAGATGCAAACTGTATTAAAATGACAAAACTTTCTTATCACTGTCGATTCAGGTAAAAAATGTCATTCTGCTTTGAAAAAAATTCTATATAGAAAATGCACAATATGGAACCAATTTACATGCATTCGAATGATATGTAGATGTAATTTTATATGTGGGAGACGACCATGACATAGTAGTGGCATCACTGACATCAAAACCAGAGTATACTTACAGTGCCGCGAAGTTCGTGCATAAGCACCATCATCATCCTCAACACGGTCCGTGAGAGGCAGGCTTCCCTGAACTCTGGCAGCTCGGTGATGCATTGCGGACTTGGCTCGCCTTCCGAAATGTAGGCCCAGCACCCGGAATTTTCACGGCAGCAGCAGTTCTCCTCAGTTGGCATTAGCTCGCACCGATTGCACGTGCACCAGGTGGAGACGCCGTCCATGCGACATGTTCCAGGCTCTTCATCCGTTGACTGGTCCTCCCAACTGCCGTCCGAATCCCCATCGTTTTCGCGTGCTTGCCTTTCCAGTAGTTCTTCCTCGGTGTACTCGGGCTCGTACATATACGGCATTATTGTAGCCATTGTGTGGTAAAGAAAGTAAAATAATTTACAGAGATGGTACAGGTGTTCATAAGGCCTAGAAGCGGCGAAGGTAGCTGACCAGAGCACAGAAACGAGTCACAGAATACTCAAAGTAACACAGAGAGAGTAATGGAATCGAAAATCTGCTGCTGTGTGTTGTGAAACGGTGTGTTTATACTTATTGAGGAAAGAGGCGTCCTGCCATTTCCATGGCGACACTTCATTAGCTGAGGCGCAGCGATTGTTGACACGAAACGTGCTTTGGCGTTGGGAAATGGGCGGTACGCGTCTGCTGATGTCAGGCTCAGGGGCGGGGGATTTGATTTAGTGCCGCAAAAGCAGGTGAGTCAGGGCGATGGGGGGAAATGATAGGATTATCAGAAAATGGCGGCTGATTTCGAGTGCGTTAATGGACGAAAAGTCGGGTAAGGTCCATAGGAAAGTTTTCTACGATCTACCGAGTTATGCTTAAAAACACATGGCCGAACCGTGGGGACAATAAAAAAAAAGTCCCGGAACTATCCTTTAACTTCACTCTCTCTAAGCAGGCTGCTCCAAGACCACCTCCAACTGTGACACCCCCTTATTGGTCGTTTGGCCTTCCTCCAACTCCTCTTAACTCACCTGCATACCTCACACTGACAACTGACTCTCCTGGCTTTTCATAGCCCTGCCCTTCCTGCCTAGTAAGTTCCCTCTGCTGCTATTGGGCACCTGAGTCACCTGCTTTCATTGTCCAATCTCAGAGATAATCCCAAATCCTCATCGCCTCCCCTTGTGAGCTGGAATTTCCCCAGGAAGGCCCCATAAGGGCATTTAACTATGCCCCCTTTTCAGGCTCAATGTCCTTCCGACTTGCCATGCAGTCTCTGCCATTGTTTGCTGACTTACCCCCTCCTTGGTCAAGTAAGACAATGTTCACAGAGGCTTTAGGGAGTGTTCCCTGGTATCTCCAAGGGCTGTGCCATTCTATGATGGTTCCAGCTCCGCCGCTGCTGTTCCTATGTGGCATACCTGGGCAGTATTTAGTATGTATTTGGTCTTCCGTTCGTATTCTGAATGGAGAAGCCTAGTCCATTTCCATCTGGGTAACCAGTCCGTTCCACCTGTTCTACACTGGGTCATGTCCATTGGGTGGCATGCATTGTGGTCCTGCTGGTTTATGTTTGCATTGGGCTTAATCCTGGGATTCATAGTCTGTCAGATGCCTGGTGCATTCTGGTAGCTGTACTGTTTTGGGAACCACATGAAAGAAGAGAAAGATACGTGGACAGTACAGAGGATGATAGGCATCAGAACAGGGACGAGGTACCACGGCACAGACATGGCTCTATTTATGCCAGGGAGTGGGGACAGGTATCCCCTCAACTCTTCCACACCACCTCTCTCTGGAGAAGGACAGGCTCGGTATGCAGTGTTAATAACGAAAAATAAATACCGACAAACATTTTCAGTGACACCTAAATAACGACATAAAAGTCAAACCATTTAGTAAAAGTAAATATAAATGATGCAGCAAGACATCAAGATGATTTGTGCGTGCAGTGGTAGCCAGTGAAGGTTGATAAGGGCCTGGGTGATGTGGTCATATCTGGGCAGTCCATTGATGAGGCGTTCTACCACATGTAAGACATTTCTTAGGGGCACAAGAAGGCCTTCGAGGAGGGTATTGTCCCCATCCAGGTGGGATAGGACCAGTGGCTTGAACGGTGGATCTAAAGCTGCCTTTCCACAGGAGGGAGAGCTGATACCAAGCTGTCTGAGCTTTCTTAGCTATGCATGTCTTGAAGGAGAGGTGTTTCTCGATGTGGAACCCAAGGGAATGGGGGCAGGAGGTGAGCTTGGTTGTGAAGCCCTGAAGGTTCGTGGCTGATAGCCAGGTCTGTATGTCAGGGTGTTCGGTGTTGTTGGTGAGGATTAGGAAGTCTTGAAGGGATTGAGTTTCAGTATGCACTGGACATCCAAGACTGGATCAGCGAGAGGCAGATTTTGAGCCTGTGGAAGTCCTTGATGGGGCCGATCTTGGGGTACAGCTGTGTGGCATCAGCGTATTGGTGGATGTGGATGTTGAGCATGGGTAGCAAGGCTCACAGCGACTCCATGTATATATTGAAGATCAGTGGGGAGAGGATGGAACCTTGCAAGACTCCACAAGTGACGGGTAGCATTGCAATCTAGAGGAGTCCATCTGAACAAACTGCTGTCAGTTGGCGAGGTAGGACTTCAACCAGCGTAGGACATGGTTGAGGATGCACCGATGTAGGGTGTCCGTGAGTGTCTGGAGGTCTAGTATCAAAAGGAGCCGAGAGGTTGAGTAGAACCATGAGGCAGGCGTGGCCATCGTAAAGGGTATTGAGGGGGTCGTCGAACACCTGTATGGATGCCGTTTCTGTACTGCATCTGGGTCTGAACCCGGATTGGTAGGTTTGGAGGAGATTGTTGGTGTTGCTGCAGTTGCGCGGCTATCGCTTTCTCAATTATCTTATCTCAGAAGGGAAGATGGGTGATGGGGCGATAGTCAGCTAGGTTGTCTGGATCCAGAATGGGTTTCGTTAATAGAGGGAGGATTTGTCCTGTCTTTAGGGTTGATGGCAAGATGCCATAAGTTAGGGAGCTGTTGATTATCTCCAGGTAAGGAAGGAGAGCTTCTGTATGGAGGGTCTTGAGGATGGATGCTGGGAGGATGTCGTCCGTATAGGATGTGGCTTTGAGGGTGGCCATGATTTCTACCAGGTTCTCTGTAGAGAGTATCCTGAATGTTGTTCAGGGTATGGAGATTTCGCGAGGAGGGACGTGAGGTGGGTCTGTGGATGCAGGGCTGGTATCTATGTGCTGACAAATCTTGCTGATTTTGTCGATGAAGAAGGTATTGAATGCGGGAAAACTATCAGCTCAGAATACAGCTAGTCTCAACAGACCAGACATTGGATATCAAGATATATTCCATTAAACATAGCGATACATGGACTCATGAGTCTAACTTTGAAACTGGATGGAGAGTGATGGATTCTTCATGGGACTCTTGTAGGAAAGCCCCAAAGACAACGTCTTAGATATTATTGTTACAACACATAGCAATGAAGATTGTAGATGGCCTACTTCTAACCCGACTTCCCTACTTGTGCAAATGATATGGTCTTGGGCAAATGTATGCATTAACTGGAGGAACAATGCTATTTTCATTACAAAAGAACGTACAACAGAGAAAACAGAATTGATGGGCAGTAGTGGGCTTCTTACAATGGAGTGAGATTGTGGGGCATTCTGACCAGGTTGTGGACTGGGACAGTCACCAGGGACAGTACATAAGTAGATATAGATAAAGGACAACCAACAATGGACATGTTTACAGGCACGTATGCCGCAGCGAGCTGTGTTCGGGATGTGACGATGATGGGTGAAATGATAGAATGGAGTGTGAGAAAGCTGAAGGTGTCTCACCCGGTGGTCCTTGGGGATCTGTCATCCAGGTGGCCAGGAAACAGCCATCACTTTTGGATCCACTTCCTGGGGGTGGACCAGTGTGGGAGTATCACCAGGATGGGGGGTCTTCGGGGAGTGGAAGTGGGATACCGGACAGCGAGATGCAGGATCCCCTTCCCTGTAACACCTTTGCCCCATCCTACTCGGTAGGATACATAGGGTTTCAACCCCCCCCCCCCATTAACCCTTTTCGACACAAACACTTTCTCACGGACAACTCACTGTAAGGGAAAACTGACTAACACCCAAGCCGTACACCTGACATGTCCCACTACAATGGTCAGGCAATTACTGATCATTACATACACCTGACTTCCATCACACTTCGCCACACGGATAAAAGGTGGAACATGAAAGCACACTCAGAGCAAGGCGAAGCACATGAGGAAGCAGCAGTTCCAAGCTGGCAGTTTAATACAAGGCAGAAGATGGCAAGACTGAAGAGGATTGCAGGGAGGGATATGCCCTTGACCTTTTCACCGACAAACCACATCTTTCATGAGCTTTCAAAATAAGACCTGGAATTAAAGCTAAAGAATCCTGCATTGTGTATTGGAGGTACCCGGGGCTCTCCTGCATAGATAGTCAAGGTGGAGTGAACCGGTACCGTGGTACTGTCCTTGACTCCTACAACAAAGCAGCACCAGTGAAGTCAGCACAGACGGTGAGTTGGGGAGACTGACACCAGACTGGCCTGTGTGGAAACCAAGGTTGCAAGCGACAACACTGTATAAAGATGATCATTAAGACAGCATGTGAGTGAATGAACTTTGAGGCTAAAATACGATACAGTTGACAGAGTGGTCCGGCATCACGTGGGTGCTCAATCAGAATTCTTTGTTAGGTATCCAACTGAAAGAGTGCAAAGGTTAAAAGGAAGAGAATTGTGGAATCGAAGTGGTCCTGCCCAAACCCTGTGCACATTCGAAAGTCTTTGATACTTGATGTAAAATTAAAATTGGTCCGAGCCCGGCTCAGGGAGACCAATTGTGTAGAAGGTATCTGAGCCTAGCTGAGGGGGATCCGAGGTGAACCGCGAGTCACCCAACAAGGAAGAAACTACGAAACATTGTGGATAAAGTGAAGGGTGAAAGACAGGCTCAAGCCTTGCAGAGGGTAGCCTGTGCAGAACTTTATGCTAAAAGGATCTGAGTCTGGTTGAAGGGTATCTGGGATGGATAGTGAATCACCCGATGTGAATACTTGTGAAAATCTAGAAAGGAAAATAACTTGTTGTCTATTTGGTTGCACCAGGACCTTTGAGGGGAGAGACTTTTGAGAAGCAAGGAGAAATACGCGCCAGAGTCCCTGATTCTGATGAGTGAACTGTAACCTTGTGCTAAAGAAGCCCGAGACTTTGCTATGCTCGAGTGAACCACCTTATCCCGTGCTAAAAACGGTCAGAAGCGAGGCCAAACTGAAAACCTGACATATCATTTTGAACACTTCTTTCTTTTTCATAACATTATTTCCCACACTGTTTGTATTAAGAGGTAAGGATTGCCAATAGGTTTTTTAGTATAGGCCCTTTTGTTTTGACAAGACACCACTAGGACTGCATTATTATTATTTGATGGTCGTAGCTTGCTCCCATCTGTATATTTAGGTTTAGATAGGCGTTGATCATACCCTTTTTGAAGTTCAATAAAAACCATTGAACTGTGGTCACTTGTGTCTGTCTTACTGGTGATGCCATGCCTTTCTTACAGGAGGCAAAGAAAGTGAGGGACAAAGGCAGGTTAGAGGCTAGGGAAAAATGTTTGCTAGCAGGGAGATAAGAGGTAGGTTAAGAGTAACTCGAGAGGCGGGGAGGTAGGCCTTTAATTTGGTTTTTGAATAAAACCGTGTTAACGGTTTCTCGGAAGTTAGGTAGAAGAGAACTTCATGCAAGTTGAGCAAGAAGACAAAGCATAACCGAGGAAGCACAGGGAGGGCGAGGAGCCACAAGGGTAGTCAAGGAGGCACAGCAGAGATTACGAGAAGTGTTATACAGGAGGATACATACAGTTGTGCCTTACCATGAATAGATTTGAGAAACAGGAGAAGAAATTTAAAATAGGGCCCTGTTTTGCATTGTCAGTCATCCAGCCTGCTGACGGTACAAGGAAGTAGGCGGGAAGTGAGGGAGTTCAAAGAGAGTCCTCGTAGCAAAGTTAATGATCTTTTTAAGAGGACAGAAAGCATAGTTGGGGAGACCAAAGAGGATGCTGGCACAGTAGTCCACTTTAGAAAAGAGTCGTTAAGAGCTGCTTGGTTATATTGAAAGAAAGGAGGTGCCTGATTTTCCTAATGTTTAGGAGGTTGAGGCGAGTTGCTGTTCCAGTTTTGGAGATTAAAGTAGAGATGGTGTTAGAAGGGTTAAAGATTAAAACAAAGTTTACAGCTGAAGAAGAGTAGGGGTAGAGTGTCAGGTGGGGACTGGATAGGCAGAGGAAGAGATGAGCGAGAGCATTTGACAGAGAAGAAGAGCACCTCTGTTTTGGTATCAGAGAGTGGAAAGCCATCCAATATTTAATGTCAGAGAGACAGTCTGAAATTTTGATGAGAGATCAGAGTATGAGTATAGTTCAGGAAAAGAGAAGATGATGTGCGTGTCGTCTGCAAAAACTTGGTATGAGAACCCAAAGGAGGAGATTAGTGGCCCAAGAGCAGAAGTGTAAGAGGAGCGGAACAAAGAGAGAGCCTTGCGGAACACCAACAGTTAGAGGCGTGATTTGAGAGGTGTTGTTGCTCTACAAAACAGAATTGGTGAGGTGCGAGGTAGGATTCAATCCAGGCAAGGGCTCAATCATGAATCCCAAGAAGAAAGAGTATTAAGGAGATCAGGGTGTTCAACAGTGTTAAAGGCAGCAGACAGGTCAAAGAGAATTAGGATAGAGGATAAGTTGGAGTGCTTAGCAGAGGCGATGAAGTTGGGCATATACATGATAGCCATTTTTGTGGCGTGACAGCAGTTGAAACCTGCGTGTAAGGGGTATTGAAGGTTGTGGATGTCTAAGAAATTGGTAAGACGGTTACACACAACCCTTTCAAGCACTTTGAGTAGTGTGGAAGGGGAGACACAAGTTAGCCGGTAGGTTCGGGTCAGCCCCTTGCTATTTTCAGAGACGGATTTCTGCGGCCGTTTTAAAAACAGAGGAAAAGCAAGCTGAGTCAAAGGACAAGTTGAAGAGTTTAGCTAGGTGGAAGGCCACTGAAGGGGCAATAGGCTTGACTAGCTGAGGAGCAAGAGAGTCTAATGGGGCACAAGATGGATTAGCCCTCATCAGTAGAGATAGGACTGTCAGTATTAGTGTGACCAAATTGGAAAATAGAGGCAGGGGATAATGGTAGAGTAGGCGGAGTGTAAAATATAGGAGGAGGGAGTGTAAGGAAGGTCAGGAGAGAGTCTCTAATTTTAGAAATGTTTGCAGCGAAGTATTCAGCTGGGTCATTAGCTGAGAGAGGAGAGTTCATAGTCCTAGACTTAGGAGTGAGTTTAGGGTGCCCCAAGCCTGCAAGCATGTTTGGATTGAGAGTCAATGTGGGTTATGTATAATTCCCTTTTTGATCTATCTAGAGTGGACTTGAGAGAGTTCAAGTCAGAGAGGGAGAGTTGCAGGTCCTCATGCAAGTGGGTACGGTTCTATGTCATATCATCAACACCCGTTTTTTCAACGGGTGTTTCCCCGAACAATTTTTGCCAAAAAAAACTCAATAACATTTTTCTTTTTTTATTCATGGGGGTGTCCCCGGACCACCAAGAACCTTCCTCCACCTATTTATCACTGTTCCCGACTCTCCGAACCATTTATATGCCCTTTCCGACCCCTCCCCCCCATGAAAATGTTGATGTGTTTTTTTAAGCAAAAACTGAGGAAAAGCACTGGTCGATAAAACGGGTGTCGATGATAGGACCATGGGTACGCCTCCATTTGAGTAGCAGCCTATGCATGTCTGTGCAAAGAGAGCATATGAATGGTGTGACCCGATGAAATCGTGCTTGTTCACCACGGCGGCCACTGCCTCCCTGGAAGTAGATAAGCTGCAAGTTCTTCCCTTACCCCAGGAGCAGGACCATATTTAGATATTTGGGCATAAACATCCACTGGGACCCCTACCAAGAGCATGAGCATAACAGTGCGTGCAAATGCAGGTTTAGCTGCTTCTATGGCGTTCTGGAGTAAACTGCCCTTGCCGATGATGGGTAGAGTGGCACTGATAAATATGGTGGCTTTGCTGCACCTCATGCACTGCTTCGGGAATGTCCCATACGAAATTCCGGGGCGTTTTTTTAGGGTACTGGAGTAATTATGTAGAGGGTTCCTCTGACAGGAAAGATGGCATAGGGCGGCTCTCCACACATTGCAGGGACCATATGATCAGCGAGGGTTGCGGGAGCCAAATTTTGAGCAGTCAGCTGCGGCACATGGTGAGATGGATGGCCGACTAAGCCACGATTGAGACAACACTACTGCAGCCCACACTAAGCTGATGGCACCTGAGACACCTCCCCTGGACCTCTCCCGGGCCAAAGAGGGGAAGCAGCTACCTGGTGAAACTGGGCATTCGAATCTGGCGCAGGGCTTGTAGGGTGGTCGGGATAACTGACCCACTCTCTCCGCAGATACCAATAGTGGCGGTGGTGGGAAACAGAGCGGAAGACAGGAGCATAATAGAGGCAAGATGGGAGACATGTGGAGTGGCCATGGTGGGTGATCTGAGGAGTGAGGGAGGTGGAAAACCTTCAGGGAATTGCAGGAGGGGTGCAGGATACAGGCGGGCCAGTTCTTACTGCACATTACGGTCCTGGGATTGCTCTGTAAAAGATGGCCAAGTGCCATGGAAGGGGAAATTGAGAATGTGGATAGGACGGGCCAAAAGCCAATCAAAGAAAACACAGGTTGGAACTATTTGAACAGGGACGTTTTCAGGAATTTCCTGAACAGACCCAGATTTTCTTCAAATCGAAGGGCAGGAGGTAAGGAGTTCCAGGATCTTGCCACTCTAACCGGAAATCATCTACCTCTGCCCCTTGAGCGCTTGAAACTTGGAGAGACAAGCAGAGAGTTTTGGAGCGCAGAGTTCTGCACGAGGTATACAAAGACACCCATGCTTTTAGATACTTAGAGCTGTTCCGAAGATACATTGGTGAGCAACGGTGAGGCTCTTGAAAATAATACACTCGCTCCCCGGGAGCCAGTGCAAGGTCCTTCTGTGTTCCATAATGCTGCATCTTCTTGGTATCTTTTTGTGATTCAAACGCATCATTCTGTAGTGTTTGACATTTTCTCAGGTTTCTCAAAGATGCTCCGATCAGCAAGGAGTTACAGTAGTCCAATCTGGAGAGTATCGTGGCTCGGGCAACAGTGGCGCAGTTCTTTTCACAGATTATAGGGCCCAAGGTCCTAAGAAAGCGTAGATGGTAGTTACAAGTGCGGGAGAGCTGGCTGACATGGGCATCAGCATAAAGGGATAACTCAATCTGTACAGCAAAGGTTTTGACCTGTTTCTGGACCTTAATGGAGTTTTTGTCTAGGTGAAAAGCTTTATAACCAAAGCTCAATTTTGTTCCGAGACTGTGGAGAGCCCACCAGCAGAAGGTCTGTCTTGCCTCCATTTAGACGAAGCCAATTTGTGGTCATCCATGATTCTATCTGATTATACACGTTAGACAGGCTGTCCTGATCTTGATCGAGGTCCCCTGTTAACTTAAAGACCACCTGCGTGTCGTCAGCATAGTTAGGAAACCCCACACCATAGTGTTCCAGGAGCGTGCAGAGAGATCTAATGTATAGATTGAACATAAGGGGTGAAAGAGAGGGCCCCCTGAGGGACTCCACATGTTATGGGAGCTGAGGGTGAACAAGCCTGCCCCACGTTACCCTTGATTTTCTGCCCGTAAGGAAAGAATAGAACCACCTGATGGCTTCATCAGTACATTGGCCCAGTCATGGAGGGTGCTCAGGAGGGGGTTGAGATCCACCAATTCGAACGCCGCCGACAGGTCGAGCAACATCGACATGCCTGTACTACCCTCATCAATGATTCACAGGAAATGTGTCTACAAATCCACAATAGCAGCCTCAGTGCTAAAGGAAGGTCTGAAGCCTGAAGATCATCAAAGAATGGTCCAGTGGGACCGGAAGGGCGATAGATGAGATGGTGTGAACCGAGTGAGGCACAGAAATGGTAGAGATGGTGAATTCAAAAGAGGTAGGAGAGGACGTGGCATTGGGGATTTGTGAAGCATTGGAGTGGGAAGAGAGTAGGTGTCGACACCACCTCTGCCAATCAGTCGAGGAGATTGAATGGAGGATAGTTTGGAGTCTTGTAGGGCTGCCATAGTGGCAGTGTTAGCTGGGGAAAATCCAGGTTTCAGTGATAGCAAGAAGGCCTATGTGAGGGGAGCTGGAGTGAAAGTAGTCTGTGATAAAGAAGGTTTTGGAGCATGCAGACTAAGCAATCTGGAGTGCAAAGTTCAGTTGATGAAGTAAGTAAGAGTAGAGAAGTTGAGTATCAGAGGAAGAGAGGATTTAGATAGGTGTTTGAGGAGGTATGATTAGATCATCAAATGTGTTTGTTGGAACGAGGTGGAAGAGAAATGCATTACTGTGAGTTTTATAATAGGGATGGAAAAGTAGGAGGTTGTAGCGTGATTGGAGAAAGCATAGGGAAAGGGAAGTAGGAGGAGCAGCAGCAGGCAGAGGAGGAGGGAAGGCATTATAGGTGAGTAGCACAGTGTGGAGAGACAGTACAGTAGTTTGAAAGCTTGGGGTACTCGCATGCACAACAGGGAGAAAGGCAAAAGCAAAGGCTCATAGAATAAGAGGCATTTGTTCTATTAAATACAAATGTTGGGCACAGCTCAATCCCAATCAAAGTGGGAGGGGGAGGCATGCACAGGATGGTATTAAATATAATTTCTCGAAGACTGCTAAGGGGAAAAGTAAACCAAGGACTGGATTGCTTGATAAAAGACACCCCCTTAACGTGCCCAGTCATTAACATAGTTTATTAGTCCTTGTGTGGTTCAAAGATCACACAAGTGTGGGTGGATTTGAACAAGTGACCTCAGACTATTTTATCTTCCCTTTACTTTATATTAGTACAATATGAATATCCTAGAGTTCACTGTATTGTAATATAGCTGTCAAATTATGGAACGGTTGTTAACATGTTGAGACGTCTGTAGAATATGATGCTGTCATCTGGAATGGGAGCAGACGGTCTAATGAGAGGAGATGGTTGATGGAAGCTGTAAAGTGGAGTCGGTGAAAGAGTTCAATGGAAGAAATAAAGCACTGCTGTCTTAGATCCCTCATAACCATTGCTTTATTACTATAGCTATTTACCATACCTTCACACCCAGCGTGACTTGCTCAAACTGCTACATATGATCTGATGAGGGTATGTAGCAGGGCTTCTGTTTACATATAATGCAGGAACAAAAAACAGAAGATATGTTTTACAGTACCTATCACAAGTGATGTTTTTTTTTTTACTTAATTTGACTTGGCAATACCAGGAAATTGGTTGGTATTAGCCAACCTTACAGTTCTGTTAGGCTCGACACCTGCAACTACATCAAACTCATTTCTAGTGGGGCCGGGATTTGACAGTCAGATTTTAATGGACTCTGCTCTAAATGATTACTATTTGAGGAATGTGCAATGAAACCATATTAGTCAAAGCTAGAGTGTTCAAGAACACCACCACCAGACCTTATAGACTCCCCACGTACTGGCTATGCAGTCACCAAGTATCTGAGCAGTGTGACTTTGGGTTAAGAAAAAGTTATGAGATGCTTTGTTAGGTGTAGCTAAGTAGGATTGGTGGACATTTGATTGGATTATCTGTAATTAAAAGTGGGTTTGAACACATCAGTTAAGTGGTATATGGGAGGATTCATGGCAACTAAATGGAAGCAAAGCTTGAGGCAAGGCCTTCCTGCAAATAAAGTAGTAATCAAACTGGAAGTCAAGTAAAGTGAGATACTGAGAGAAGCTACACTGGTTTTTGGTAACTTGAAAGTATATTAAACGCCATTTAGTGTCGACTTCCAAGCAGATGACACCTTCCATCTAGGCTTAAACCCATAAATGCCAGCTAGAAGCCAGAAATAAAGACTAATAAAGACTAAGAGGAGAATACCTGTTCATAAAATACTTCTGTCAATTAGTGGCAACATACAGACTATCAGAAAGGAATAAAGGAGTGAACTGTGGCTCCAAACTGGATTAGCTTGATGGCGAAAGGCTAAATAAATAGCTAGGTATGAAGCAGCATGTAAGCATTCAACATGAACTGTAAACTTGGTTCTGTACAGCCACTGGTTTTAACAGTGCCATTGAGTGGCCAAGAAACCACAAGGTTATGAAGTCATTAATTTCCAAAACCCATGCTTAGGTTTTGAGACTGCTTTTCCATGGTAAGAGTGAGGGTCATGATTAAAATAGTAGACACGTAGGGACCTTGTTTCCATCTAAAAGTAATCAATGGAAGGTGTTCACATACACAGGTGTATTAGGGTTAGGTTGTGTGATGAATCAAGGGTATTAGTCCCTTCTCCCCAATGGGGAGCCACCCCCTTTGAGGCTAGGGAGGCGAGTCTGCTCCACAAGACCCTGCCTAGGGGTCTGGGAAAGTGGATCCTCACTGAATCAGGATGAATGTGTGATCCAATTTGAAACCTGTGTTCTCAACTGAGGGTGCTGTTGCCAAATAGGAAATCATGATAGTGGGCTAGCAACTGGTGTACTATAGACCCTCTTCCTCCATTCATACCAAAATATAAGAATTAAGCTTATGCAAGTGATAGCTCAAATATTCCTTCACTGCAGACAGGCAGTTTGTAAAACTGCCGATTAAGCCATTCATTCCCCATCCATAGGGAGGAGCGATCTGGATAGCAAGTTGTTAAAAATAGAACCTGAAGCAAAAGGATTGAATGAGCCGGGGAAGTGGACAAATACAAAGATTGAAAAGGGGGCGTGAGAGTAAAGAACCCTGTGGGAACTCATATACGAAGGGAATCAGGTCATAGGTGAAAGGGGTCTAGCAATTTACTGCAAATGAACATGCAGAAAAGAATGAAAACATTTAACAGCAATTCCCTCCATGCCTGCCTCAGATTGGTTTTCATAATAGGAGCGGGTAGTCATCAGTGGCAACGGCTGAAGATAGATCTAAAAGGATTGGTGCAGTGACCCTGTTGCCATCTGCCACAAGGCAAAGGTTGTGAAGCACAGATCAGATACCTCATTCAGTGCCCTTAGCAGGGCAGAAGCCAGCCTGTTTATCAGCAAGGTAACCAAACTCTTCAATAAAGTTTAGAAGGGGGCAAGTAACGACTTGCTCTGTGATTTTTGCTACATAGGGAAGAATAGATATGGGGCAAATATTTGACAAGATCATTAGGATTCGCTGAAAGTTTTTTCAAGAGAAGTCTGTATGACAGCATTCATTAAGTGGGTGATCCATGGAACACAATCATATGTGATATTCGATCAACTTAGAGAGACCTAGATCAAACAGTAAATCACTGATGGCCAGTAAAATATGAGGGCCAATGTTTTCTGCTGTAAGGATTGAAACTCCATAGTGTATCTCCTAAAAGTTACTACAATATTATTAAATGGAAGCCTACAGTTCACAGCCTAAGGGTTGAAATGGCATCATACATTTTAAAGATCTTTTCACAAAAGAAGATTGCACTGCGTTTGCAAAAATGAAGGGATGCCAGGATGGGCCTCTCTGCAGAGAGGAGATGGGTTAACTGCCTTAAAACGAAGACTTCCAATTGGATGCTGCCTGAATAAAAAGTGTATATGTTTTAAGTATATTATGTGCACAGCCCTGGTGTGGTGTCATAAGTGTTAACCATTTGTGTTCCAAGGGTTTATTTAAGAATTTAAGCTCAGTGAGTTCGGGACTACTCCATTTAGCAACTATAGCAAAGTGAGAAATAGTCATAGTTTTCAAGAGTATGAGCTCATTTAGGGTACTCATTACCTTGTTAGAATAGCAGGTATAGGCAGTCGTGGGGCTAGGATCCCAGAGCAGGGATGCTGAACCCACAGTACACAATAGCTCTTGGGTACTGTGACCCAACCCCCATAGTGAAGAAGAGAATGTTCTTCAATTATGAAAAGGTATAACCAAAGGGGTCGTACACACACAGAATTAAAGTTTGAATAGCACTTTGAACAATATAATTGATGACAAATTGTTAATTCCAGGTAAATCTAGAGGATTAGGTCTATAAGGCAATATTACAGGGCACGCAGATAATACTCTGCATGTCCCTCACAATATGTGTGGCACCTGTCACCAGTTAGTGCAAATATAAGGTTTAAAGATGGGAAATCCTGCCAAATGGTATCTCCAGGGAATCATCAGTCATGTGTAAAGTACTCTGTAAACACATTACTTCAGTTTAAAAATGCAACTTTGTGCAAAATTGGACCTCGATCACCTTCACTCCCCTCAATTCCAAGGACCTTGCTGAGATCCGTGCATCACTTAAACCAAACTTGTACAAAGATGATGCCATCCCAAATACACTCCTAAAGCATCTCAAAGGGCCACCCCTCCTTCAAACAGAAAATGCCTCACACTTAAGGCATCTTCTCAAGCACCCTAAAAACAGGGCTAATGCACTCTCATGTCAAAACAACTATTTTGGACCCAGATGATTTTAAAAACTACTGACCAATCGCTAGCCTCCCATTCATTGGAAAAACAATTAAAAAAGCAGTTGCCAACCAAAACCATGATTGTATTAATCAACACGGCCTGCTCCATGATTACCAATCTGGACCAAAATGTAGAATGAAACAGCCACCATCCATGTCACAAATGATATTCTTCAAATCATAGAGAAAGTGGCCCATGCCTCCTGGTCCACCTCGATGTGTCTGCTGCTTCCGACACAGTTCACCACCTCACCTGACCAGCCTACAAGCGAAGAGAAACTGCTTCTCTGTCTCATTCCAAATGGTTCACATTTTGGGCAACCTCATGGCAGGCTGCCGCCCTGTCACCTGCAGTGTCCCAAAAGGCCCAATACTCTCGCCAGTGATATTTTATCTACACATGCCACCATGGGGATCAATTTTCAGTGACCCCAAATGCCTCACTCCATCAAAACCTGGATGATACCCAATTATGCTAAAAGTCATTTGTACCCAGGACAGAACACTGCCTCCGTGGAATTGTCTTGGTTCCTTCCAAGGCTGGATAAGAAGCAGATACCGAAACTCAATCTCACAAAGACGAAATTAGTTCTACTCGACCACCAGACTAAGCACAATACCATTAATAGGTGGCTAAATGACATACATCTTGAGGGCAGCACGCCACACCTCACACACACTGCCAAATCAGGGTTCACTATAGACAGCACTCTCTTCTTTCAACGACATATCAACAAAAACACCTAAACCACCTACTACCAACTAACTCTCGTACGGAAGTTAAAACCCTTCCTTCCACCTAAAACCACACTCTAGTCCACGATAATCTACCACGTTGATAGGGGAAACACCCTTTTCAATGGCGTTCTGGCAATACTTGGTCCCAATTTAGGGCCCCTCCCCCCCAACACCCCCAACACTCCATAGCCTAAGGGACTAAGGGAGATGCAAAGGCATTCCCATCCCAGCCAGATTACTCCAAGACTACTTTCACCTATAAGGCAAGCACTGCTTGCACACCTTCCTACCTAGCTGCAGATCTCTGTATCTTAGCTCAGGTGGGTCACACTTTTCAGGAGCCAAGCCATGGCTAGGCTTCAGACGAAACTGGCATGCAAGGAAAAGAAAACGGCAATAAACCCCTTGCTGCACACCTACCTACTGGAACACTAGCCCTACGACAAACCAGACTGTGCCAATTCTCTTGCCATTCTGGAAGGAACTAAAGATCTTACTCTC
Source organism: Ambystoma mexicanum (assembly GCF_040938575.1). Taxonomy (NCBI): domain Eukaryota; kingdom Metazoa; phylum Chordata; class Amphibia; order Caudata; family Ambystomatidae; genus Ambystoma; species Ambystoma mexicanum. The sequence continues at coordinate 789,526,659 of NC_090932.1, read as the reverse complement.
CCGTCAATGCCCAGGTGCCCTCTAGTTTCCTTGTGCTCCAAACATCACACCACACCCTCATGGCTGGACCATCAATGCTATATTTTGTAAGCTGCCTCCTTGCATCGTTTGTTACCCTCAACGATATGTACATTGCTCTGTTGCTTGCTATATAGGTGTTAACTATATAAAACCCTATTACAAATAAAGCTGGCCTCTGTTCTTGCTTCTGTTATCTTACCAAAGGGTTCCACTGAACCACTAGGCATGTACAATGGCTGCTTAGTTAAAACGTCGTTCAGTCCTTCTACAATTTACAGCTGGGTAAAAGCTGGCATTTTCACAAATGTTGCTTCCCAGGATATTCTAGCAGAATCTCCACAGGAGAAGGATGCATCTATAAATCACTTAGGCAGTAGTCTCTGTTTGAATAGATGTATCACATCTCATGGGACATTAGCAAAGATCTTGAGGCCCAGCATTTAAATATAACAAGAAAAACAGACTGCACACGTAATGATTAAAAGGCAGCATTAGCAACCCTTCTTTAGAGCGGTTATGGCCTCCCTATTTTACCAGATTCTTCACGAAGCTCCTGTCCAAAGAACAATTATGATGGTTAACATCCATTTATTCCACCTGTCTCTCACTGGAAAAAAAGGTTTCTAAATAATAGTATGTAAATTCAAGAAGTTTGTACATTATTTCATTCGACATTAACGTCACAGTGGGCCCTGTCTATATACCCTTTGCTCAAAATAGAATTGTAATTGTTACCTGGTCATTGGTGGGTGGAGAAAAGGTGTTCCGTTCAAACCGTATTAGTCAAGTCCTAGCAGCAGTGGCCTGAACAAGTTTAGGCCAGCTTTATGGTGCCACTGCATACAAGAGTCATGTAAGTCTAATTAAAGCACAAATTCTTTGGAAACAGTGGCCCGATCACTCTCGAAAGGGTAAGGACTGATGCTATCTTGGAGCTTCTGCTACTATTCTGAGATCTGAATTGCATTATGTGTACCTCCATGAACAGGGTTGTATGTAAAAAGAATGCAATTATTTAGGATGCGTTTTGTCCGGGCATCTGTAAATTGGGCATTGTTGACCGCCCAGCGAGGTCCTCCTGTTAAAATAAGAATGCAGTGGTGAGAAGGATACCACAGGTTTAGGGCACTCTGCAGCAGCTTTCTTTGGCGTCACCAGCATAGAATTCAGCATAAAGGCCTTGCTTTAAAACAGAGAGGTCATTAGATTCCGACGCCAAGTTCTGACCTATTCTCCAGTTGGGTGGGTGAAAGGGTGTGAGCTGGGCCTCCCTTCAAGTTGAGCACTGATGACAAAATGAATTGTGGCCTGGGCTCGGATTCACTAAACTGACCGTAGTCGGCCATCCTGACGGCCATACCTTGAAGCAATAGAAGGTTAGCTTTGGCGTTGCTAAGTCTAAGGTAAGCATTTGCTGCAGCGGAGACTCGAGATGCAATCATGGGCAAGAGCAACAAAGGCAGCCAGGGAGGAAGGCATACTGCCACATGCACAGACCATGACATTCTTAGGGACATGATACTACGGTGTAATGAATTATATAAATAGATACATACTAGGGAAATCAGGTGCCTGATAAACAGGGAGGAATGTTTAACTGGCTTAATTGCAAAATATCTGCTAAATATTACACTGCTTTAACGTTCTAAAGCAGATTGTGATTTTTATGTTTTCGCAGATGTTTAAGGGAAGAAGCTGCAGCCCTTTTCGTGAACCACATCAAATGAAGCTTTCGGTACTAGCAGAGTTCAGATATGGAGGATAAGCATTACCTTCTGGCGGTCAGTGAATTAAATCTCATGATGAATCTTAGAGGCTTCAGTTTTAATCCCTAATTTCGAAAACAAGACAACATAATATATGCTGCAGGCATGGGTCTTTGCTGAAAAGCAAGGGCCTTCCACTGCCTCAGCTGCGAGCCAAGCGGCTGAGCCATAGCCAAAAGGAGCTCATTTGAATAATCAATATGACAACCTTAGTTTGGAAGGCAAACAGGATTGATACAGTAAGGTGTCTTACTGCCACATCACAGTCATGGGCCCTTTTAACCCTTAATTAGATTTACGCGATTATCCCTGATCTGCCTTACAAGTGTACAGCATGGATAAGGGATGACAAAAGAGATCTGCCACTTATGCAGCCGTCGCAGACCGCAGGTTATGCAGGGAGATAGGGAGGGGGGGCAGGGAACAATTGCTATTCATATCTTCTCCAACTCCACGATAACCCCCTCCCTCCCATGCGAAGTGAATATAGCCTAAAGCAGGAGGTGAACTTAAGAGCATCAGGGTAACAGATGGAAATTCAAGGTGATGCTGGGAAACTATGTCTAAATCAAATAAAGAAATATTGAGCGCCTCCGATTTGCTTGCAACCCTCGCTTTGCCCTCTCCAGGCGCATGCATAGGACATCAGACTTCTAGTTTCAAAAGTAGTAAAGAGAAGTACAGCCGATTTGAATTTTAAAAAAATTAACTATGTGATGGCACAATGAGACAAGTAGATGATACGACAAATGTGACACAATGATTGAGGCTTGCATTGCAAACAAACCAGTAATACAAACAAGTGTCTAAATAAATTAATTAAATTGTTAAATTAAAAATCCCAAATCAGTAATTAAATCAAATAAATATGTCCTTCATAAACTACCATTGCTTAAAGTGAGCAGCAGTTAAATTGTTAACAAGGTATCATAAAACTCCCGAGGCTACTTTAGTTAGAACTCCCTGGGTAAATACAAGTAATTAAAAAAGTAAAGAAAAAAACAGTTGTACATAAATATACACAGAAAGTTTCTATCTTGAAAAATACATCACTCCAATGACTGCTTAGCATGAATAATGTGTGCGAGTCTCGCAATGGCTTTCCATCTTATGGCATTAATGCATCTTTGCATTTAAAAACAATGACAATGGGCCTCATTACAAGTCAGCCGGTCCGTAAACAACGGTGGCGGTAAATCCGCCGCCACCGTTGTTTCCGGACCGGCTGATTCTGAGTCCTGCAGGCGGGAGGTGTCACTCCCGCCAGGTCTGACCTGGCGGAGGTAACACCACCCGCCTGCAGGCGGACATTGAAACACCGGCTCTGTCATAGACGGAACCAGTGTTTCCATGGTCCCCATCCCCATGGAGTCCTATGGGACATAGGCGTGAGTCCTATGGGACTCCATGGGAATGGGGATTTACAGAATTCCACCTCCGGAATTACCGGGTCACCGGGGTTATAATGCACCGATGATTCCGGAAATCACGGAGGAAGAATGGTCTTACCTGTCTGGCGGCAGCCTGACGGTTTTTCCGGCACGGTTACCGCCGGACTCGTAATGAGGCCCAATGTATCGGTTGTCTGATATCGAGAGACATGTAAAGCGCTTTTCAGGTGATCAGTGACTGCATTACATCATCTGAAACCAGCAGTGCAAAGGAAAGATGCTTGCAGCAACATCATCATCAGCACCCTGGAGGGAGGGGCACAAACTGCTGTGCAGCCCTGGGACATTAAGGATAAGGCAGCGTTCAGGGTCCCAAATCCTGGTCCTTCTGCTAAAGGATTAGTGTTGTATGCGTCTGGGAAAAGGCGTGAATACACCACAACGGCCACAAAAAGTCCAAAATGCTGGAACCAAAGGGAATATAATGCACCACATTAACAAATGCGATTCAGCTGCATACATAGCCAAGTTTTCGCATGGCACCTGTCAATGAGCGGTGACAAGTCTGAGGTACCGATTGTGGGTGGGAGCTGCCCAACCTCTCGGTGGCTCTCCATCTGGCCTCAGCACCTGTACGGAACCTCTTATCTTACAGTCTACTATCAATGCAGTTACTAGTATCTCTATCTGCTTCTTTTTTATAAAAAAGTTCTTGTTAAACAATGTCAGGCTTCCAGCCATTAACATGTTCTTATTACTTTTGAACAGTTGCAGTAGAGTGGTAAGTGACTGCCCCAGCTGCCACCCGGGAGCCAATTTCAATGTTAATTTTTGGGACAATTTGCATACTTTCATATAGTTCATTGCAAATCTCCAAGGTATCAATGATGACTACTTCAATGTTTTGAAAAGAAAATGATGCATGCTATCGAAGGTGCCATTAGAAGAAGGGTGAAATGTAGGCTGTTGGAACAGGCACTGAGCCGGTTGGTGCAGTGATTGTTCTTAAGTCTAGTTTAAAATACATTGTTTAATGAGAGCAGTTCTCCAGCACCATTTGTTCCTGAAGAGTCCCTACTTGACTGGCAACGGGATAAAGTGTTAAAAAACAGCATCTGCCCACGGGCCTGTGTGAAATACCCAAAGTGTGGGGGAAGAGATGGCAGTAAAAGTTATTGGACCTATGAATATATAAGGGGAAGGTTATAGATTTGACATAGTCAGGATGGAACCATTTTGTAAGCAGCCAGAAATCTTGTTGCCCTGTAAAGTAACATCACAAATTGTGATCGGCTTCTAAACGTATATTCTGAAGGGAGGTTTTTATGACAAAAATCTAAACGGGGCAGTAATGTGTTACATATAGTTTCTAGAGAAATAGATTGTTTCCTGCATACAAAAGGGAAGAAGTATAGCATGACGACATTATACTATTCGGAGCTTAAAAGAGGAGTGGACCATTTTAATGAGACGGTAATGGATGGTGTGAAAATGGATGCGTGCAGTCACTTCACTTTATTTCGTCAGTAAATGCCATAAAGGTTTCAATATAACGATAGCAATACAAGACATATACATTAATACAAATCATACTTGGCAATATACATGGAAAATAAAAATGTACACTTTACAATAGTTAAAGTTAAGTAAAAGGAACAAGTTACTTACCTGTAACTGTTGTTCTCCAGCGTGGGTCTGGCATGGATTCACATGCTCATGAATATTCCCCGTCGTCAGGCCCGGAATCCTCGGTATAGAAAAAAAATCAGTATCAGTTTCGTTTCTGATCTGTCTTTCTTAGTAGTAACCAATCACTGGTCTCTGGGTCATACTGCCCCCAGCCAATGACTGCCCTCTCCCTAAGCCCCGCCTCCGGCAGCCATCCTCAGATTTGGTAGCACGTAAAGTGGCAGTATGACCAAGTGAAGAGCCGCAGAGGGGTAGGCGGGAGGGATCGCATGTGAATCCATGCCAGACCCACGCTGGAGAACAACAGTTACAGGTAAGTAACTTATTCCTTCTCCAGCATGGGGTCTGGCATGGATTCACATGCTCATGAATAAGAGAATACATAGCAGTACACACATGCACAACCACGGGAGGTGGCAACAGGCTCAACATTAAGCAATACAACAACTCAACATTAAGCAACTCTTACCTCCACACCAGGCTCACCTTAGGCGAACAGGTTGCGCAGCACTGCTTGGCCGACCCTGGACTCCTCCCTGGAGTCCCGATCGACGCAGTAGAATCTTGTGAAGGTGTGCGTCGACCTCCACGTCGCAGCCCTGCAGATGTCCAGCAGGGGCACACCAGACAGGAACGCCATGGTGGCAGCGATCGCTCTGGTCGAATGGGCTCTCGGACAGCCCGGCAGCTGTCGGTTTGCCAACCGGTGACAGTGCATGATGCAGCCGGAGAGCCATCTTGAAATGGAAGTCTTCGAGAGAGCCTTCCCTCGATTCACAGTCCCAAAGTTCACAAACAGTTGTGACGTCTTCCGAAAACTCTTTGTGCGGTCCACGTAGAACTTCAGCGCTCTAGCTACATCCAGCGAGTGCAAAGTCCTCTCAGCCGGCGAAGAAGGCGACGGGAAGAAAACTGGCAACACCAAGGGCTCGTTGAGGTGGAAGTCCGACGGCACCTTGGGCATAAAGGATGGGTGTGTCCTCAGCACCACCCTCGTGTCATGAAAAGTCAAGTATGGAGGCTTGCAAGATAGGGCCTGGATCTCTCCCACTCGTCGTGCGGAGGTGATGGCCACGAGGAAAGCTGTCTTCCATGACAGGAACTTCAAAGGCGCCGAATGCATAGGCTCGAATGGGGCCCCCATGAGCTTGGTCAGCACCACATTAAGCTCCCACGCCGGGGCAGGAGCCTTCACCGGCGGGAATGATCGTAATAGTCCCTTCATGAATTCTTTCACCAGGCGATGAGACCACAAGGACGCCCGTCCCGTCGTCCTGGTATATCGGGAGATTGCAGCCAGATGTATTTTGATGGAGGCATGAGCCAGTCCAGCTTTGGCCAGCGACAGTAGGTACAGCAGTACTTGAGGGGCCGTAATCCACTGAGGGTTAATCTTCTGTGCACGGCACCAGACAGAGAACCTCTTCCATTTATGTCCGTAGCACTTGAGAGTTGAGGACGCCCTGGCCTTTGCAAGAATCTCTCTGCAGTCGGCCAGGATGTCGTACCCTCCAAACTCTAGTGCTGCAGGAGCCAGGCCTGCAAGTTCTGTGACTCCGGGTCGTGGTGAAGAATGGCGCCTCCTTCTCTGGAGAGAAGGTCTGCGTCCATCGGCAGCTTGACTGGTGGGGATGTTGACAAGTCCAGAAGGTCCGGGAACCAGATCTGTCTCAGCCACGCCAGTGCAACGAGGATCATCCTGCACCGGGACCTCTTGAGCTGGTTGATGAGCCGGAGCAGCAACGGCAGCAGAGGGAACGCATAAAGAAATAGGCCGTCCCAGGGGAATGAGAAAGCATCGCCCATGCTCCTCGGCTGAGGGAACCTGCTGGCGAACCTCCTTCACATGGAATTCGTCGCTGTCGCGAAGAGATCGATTTGGGGTTCGCCCCATCGTCGGAAGTGTCGATCCACTTGATCCTGGCGTAGTTCCCACTCGTGGCACGAGCGCAGCTCCCTGCTGAGTGAGTCGGCGATCGTGTTTTTTATTCCTGCCAGATGAAGAGGCACCAGAAACATCCCTTGGGCGACGGCCCAATGCCACAGATCCTGGGCTTCCTTGGATAGGGCCGGGGACCTGGTTTTGCGCTGCTTTCGGATGTAGAACATCGTGGTGGTGTTGTCGGTGAAGATCCTCACCACCTTGCCCTTGAGGGACGGAAGAAAGGACCTGAGGGCCCAGAACACCGCGCAGAGCTCCAAGTTGTTGATGTGGAGAGACTTCTCCTCCGGGAGCCAAAGGCCTCTCGCGTGAAGATCTCTGGAGTGTGCTCCCCAACCTTCCAGGGAGGCGTCCGTCGTCACCGTCACCTGGTGAGCTGGGGTCTGAAAGTCCGTGCCCGCCGACAGATGGGAGCGGATACCCCACCACCTTTCGGTGTCTTTTTAGAATGGGGATATGGAAGTACGCATCCTCCAAGTCCAACGACGAAAGGAAATCGCCCTCCTCCAGCTGTCCCAGCACATGCTGGAGGGTGACCATATGGAACTTCTGTGCCTTGATGTACTTGTTCAGTCGTCGTAGGTCCAGGATGGGGCGCCATCCTCCTGTCTTCTTTTTTACGAGGAAGTACCTTGAGTAAACTCCGGAGCCCCAAAGCCTCTTTGGGACGAGCTCGATGGCACCCATCTTGAGCATCGCGCTTACTTCCAACAGTAGTTGAGGGACGTGATTTTCCTTCCTGGCCACGGGTGGAACGCGAGGGCACTTCTTCTGAAACTCGAGGGCGTGCCCTTGGGCCAGAGCGTCCAACACCCAACGGTCGGTGGAGATGGACTCCCACACACTGACGAACCTCGCCAGCCGGCCTCCCACTGGGGTGCTTCGGCGGGGACCCGACCCCACGGTCGGTTCAATCTTGTTTGGAGGCCGCCTTGCCTCCTTGTCGACGACGACAGGCACCACCTGACTTGCCGCGTCCCCTGTAGGCTTCCTGGGACGAAGATCTTGCCGCTTGGCGGTAAGTGGAGGAGCCACTGCCGGATCCCTTGGAGGCACCTTGTCTGCCTCCGGAGCTCCGAAAGGACGGCCGTCGTTGTTGGAGCACTCCCAGTGCCCGGGCCGTCTCTGTGTCTGTCTTGATGGCCTGAAGGGACTCATCAACCGCCGCCCCAAACAGGTTGTTCCCGTCGAAGGGCATGTCCAAAACCTTGGTTTGTACGTCCTGGCGGAAATCCGTGGCCTTGAGCCATCTTCGTCATCTCAAGCAAACGCTGTTGCCCAACTGACGGAAACCGGTGTCGGCGATGTCCGTTGCCACCGTGATGGCGTGGTCCGAAGCAATCTCCCCCTCCTGTAGGATTTCAAGGGCCTCAGCCCTTTTGGCGTCCGGAAGGAAGTCTAACAGAGGGGCCATTTTGAACCACATCTCCCTGTCGTAGCGGCTACGATAGCCAGGGCGTTGGCCGCCTTGATAGTCGTCGCTGCGGATGTGATGATCTGTCGTCCCATCGTGTCCAACTTCCTGCCCTCGCCGTCCGGCGGGGAAGTTGATGTCGAGGCCGATGCCCCCCCCCCCCAGCTTTCTTCTTTGCCGCCGCTGAGATGACCGAGTCCGGGGTAGGTTGTGCCCGAAGGCACAAGGGGGCAGCGTCGGGGACCCGGTACTTCTTCTCGTACCGATCCCTCTTTGCCAGCGCCGTGGCAGGGTTCTTGAGGAGGGCGAGCCCCTCATCCCATATGTCATCAAGAAGCAGTACGGCGAGGGCCGTCTTCCTTTTAGCCTCGCGCTGTTGGTAAAGGAACCCTTCTTTCTTCTTTTCTTCTGGGCAGAGCTGAAAAAGCTCGGATGCCCTTGAAATCCTGGCGTGAAAGGATCCAATCTCGTCGGGCGGGGACGCCCGAGCAGGGGTCGACGGGGGACACGTCCCGTCGTCGCCTCCGTCGTCATCTGTACCTGTCGTAGCCGTGTCTATGCCTGTATCATCCCCGTGGGTAGTAGACCGGGGGGCAGGCAGAGCAGGTGGGAGAGGTGGCGTAGGATGCGTCCTCCTCCTCTTATGCAGTGGACTCTCCGAAGGTCCTGGCTCCGGTTCCCTCGTCGGGTCTGGCTCAGGTACCTTCGTCAGGGGAAGGGGCAACCTTGTCCTTATCTCCGAGCATAAGGACTGAATCGCTGACAAAATGGCTGCTGAGGTGTCCTGCAGCGCCGGAAACGACGGGCGCGAGGGCTCTTGAGGAGCCTTGTCGGCGACACCGTCGCTCTCGTCGTCGCCCTCGTCGGGATCCCTCCCGATGGGCTGGGCCTCTTCCACGACTTCGATGAGCTCTTCTTCAGAGGTCGTGTTCGTATCCATGATGGCCACCAGCCCCTCACCCACCTTTTCCAATCCGGACTTTGTGGGGGTCTTCTCAATGGGCCTGAAAGATGACTCCCTCTGCGGTGGCAGGGAGACTCTGGGTCCTGAGGGCGCCTCCACTGGTGTAGCCTCCACAGGCTGAGCCAGGGCCGCGGCGACATCCTCAATCGAGGTCTTAGCAGGGTGAATTAAGGCCATCGTCACCTTCTGGACGCCTGGGGCCTTCACCTTGGGGGGAGGGTCCGCGCCTCGCTCCCCCTCTGACGGAATCTTCGAGATCGGCCGGGGCCTATCCAGAAGCTTCGCCGGGTTCTCAGACTTCCTCTTACCCGAGCCAGAGTGTTGGCTCTTGGTTGATGGCGCCAGGGAGGATGCGCCCTGCCTGGCAGCCAAGGAGCCTGACCGTTCGGCGCTCCCGGTGCCCGCAGACTCGCGGTGCTTAGCCTTTTGTTGGGCCCCCGTCGCCGGGGCACCCTCACAGGACTTAGAAGAGCGCTCGGACTTCTTTTTCTTCTTCTCGCCTGACGGGCTCTTCCCTTCCAGCCAGTTGGCGAGACAGAGGTGGCGATCCTTCATGGTCCGCTCCGACATGTTCCCACAAAACGCACAGTCCTTCTCCTTCTGCGTCTTGTCCTCATGGAGACAGTAGAGGCATAACGAATGCTCGTCCTCCTTGAAAACATTCTGAAGCTGGCATCCAGGGCAGGTCCTGAACAGCTTCCCGGGCGTCGAGCTTCCTTTCTCCTGGGCCATGTCCGGGGTAGGCCTCGGAACTTCTGGAATCCTCCAAAAGCGTAACTCGACGAAATCATCACCCTTGAGGGGCGCAGAAAACTCAGAAACGGATCCCCGTTGATCGGATGTAGAAACGGTGGAGCTTGAGGCTCTATTTAACCGAAAAATGAGAACAATCTCCAGAAAAGGCGCGAAAACGGAGCAAAAGCTCGAGAGCTACAGCACGAGGACTCCCAACACTTGAACGTGCGGTAAAAATCTGAGAATGGCTGCCGGAGGCGGGGCTTAGGGAGAGGGCAGTCATTGGCTGGGGGCATTATGACCCAGAGACCAGTGATTGGTTACTACTAAGAAAGACAGATCAGAAACAAAACTCATACTGATTTTTTTCTATACCGAGGATTCCCGGCCTGACGACGGGGAATATTCATGAGCATGTGAATCCATGCCAGACCCCATGCTGGAGAAGTGTAACAATCTAAAAAAACAAATGGCCATCGGCCAGTATTTAGAAATTAGTCATCTAAAATTGTCACGTGACTCGTTGTCAGGAATATTTTGTATGATCGACTGTGCCACTAACCTACTCCTCAGTAGCAAAGCTGGAGGTAAAAAATGTAAAAGCGCCCAAGTACAGTCCGGAGTAGTCACACCTATTAAGAGTGAAGGCACCACCACGAAATCAGTACAAAATGGACAACTGCCATGCAGCACATGGTTTTCAGGTTTATAGTTAAGGGTCCGTAGGGCCGTTACTGAATTTACTGTGATGCAGTTGAAATATATTTTAATATTTAATGATCGGTGTAAGGAGACCATACGGAAAGGTTGTTTCCCAACAATATGGTTTTACTGCACTCTTCTTTGCACCGGTCAATTTCACTGTGTGCAGTCCAGAAATGGGAGTCTGAAATGCACTAAAGAGTAATGGCATACAGACAGGATCCGCAAGCCACTACTAATCCTGTACCTTTTCAGGTACCAAAGAGGAGGAAGCCAAATATAAACATATGTTGAGTAGGGAAGGAGGTTATATGAACTGAGGCAAAAAATGAGTTTAGAGAGTGGATGGTTAAGCCTAATATTTCAATGAAAACATATCATGATCGCAGGAATGACTGCAAAGAAAGTAGTGTCGAAGTAGAACATATGAAGATCAAGTTGCCAAGTGTATGTTCTCCCAAGGGGGCAACTTTCCCTGTGAGGTTAGGGAGATGAGCCTGCTCTGCAACACCCGCCATAGTGGTAGAGGCAAGAGAGACCTCACTGTAAGAGGTTGGGAGGTCACTGGTGCCGAGCTACACCAGGCACAGTGAGATGGAGGGAGAGGCCAGCCAGTCACAGTGGAGGCCTTCCCGGCCTCTGTTTACGTTCTCCTAGCAAGCAACTTAAAGAAACTGGGAGTTCACGGATTATACATTAAACACTATTATTTCATATGGTGAAAAAATGTGTCCCGTTTAAGTCAGCAAGCTTGTCGAACGTAGGCCGCTTGAAGCAGCATAAGCAAAGGATCTGGATGTGCTGCCACAACTGATGCCGTGGGCCGGCATGGAAAGGAGTTGTTATGCTATTTGAATTTTAGTGAGTGCAAAGGGTAGGCATATTTTATTCTGCAGCAGCAACACGCTGCATGCCAGACTTTCGAATCAAAGATTGTAGGCATTTATTGGCCTCTCTGTGGCTGTCATGATTCAAACTGACCACAATACCGTTAGCATTAAGCATGGCGGCTGTCAATTGACCCATATCCTCAGAGGTATCCTTCCTTTCCTCTCCTTCCCCCAGAAGCTCACTGTCTCTAGAGCCCTGGGTCTCTCGAAGCTGGACTACTGTAACAGCCTCTATCTAAATCTGCCTGCCTCTACTCTCCGCCCTTTGCAACTCATCCAGAACAGGACTGCGAGACTTGTCCTTGGCCTCAAGCCCAGGGACCGTATCTCTCCAGGACTGAAATCACTACACTGGCTCCCAGTGGCTGCGAGGATTAAGTTCAAAACCCTCTGCATTGTCCACAAGGCCTTCTGGGGCCTTGGGCTAAAATACCTTCAACTCTCTCTTCCTAAATATCTTCCTTCTCGAGCTCTTCGCTCATCCACCTCCAACTCCCTCAGGGTCAGCCGCTTCTCCAAGCAACGAGTTGGGGGTAGATCTCTCTCCGTAGCAGGGGCCTCCCTCTGGAACAGCCTTCCTGCCTCCCTGAAACTTGAGGAGAACCATCTCTGGGTCCGGAAGTACCTCAAAACATTCCTCTTTGCCTCTGCTTTCTCTCCCTCTCTCCCCTGCTAAAATCACTGAACCTGCACTGAATCTGCAACTGGGCCACTCACCGATCTCGATCCTTGGCCCATCCATTCTTCCTGCACTGCCTCCCTGCACTACGGGGCTGTCTATGTATCCTACAGCCCCTCCTCCCGGCACTTACCTTGCACTTGTCACCAGCTGGCCCTATTATTTATCTTGTATTCTACTAACCCTGTACTGCACTTTCCCTTCCCCTCTACCCTTGCACTTGCGCAATCTGAATGACACCTGGCATAGTAGGATCGTTGTCCGTCTCCCCTTGTTCCCCCCCTTGCCTCGTCGCGCCTTGAAACACTTGTCTATAGGCGCGTTAAAAAATGACTTATCACATCATGTGGGGCAACTTAGTTTAGCCCTGCCTTTATACCCAACAACACCGTGCAGGCATGCTCTTGCAATAAACTAAAAACTTCAAAACACAATAGCTAACTGTAGATATAGCACATACAATGAGCACACTTAACCAATGCAGCCTCGTGTCCTGTGTATTTTGCAGGGTGATGGCTGGAAGGACATTACTGAGCTTCTAATAGTTGTGGTTTATACTTTTCCGCACAGTTGGAGTGTCAATAGTTGTTGCAGAGCCATCAACTATACATATACAATACATGTTTTGTATTCTGGTGGTGGCAGATTTGTGTTTCCCATTGTAAATGCAGGACAAGTAACACGATGCAAATAAAAAATAGGACTGGACATACTGCACCCACCTGACATGGGGCGAGGAAGCTCTGGATGGATCTTATTCAAAGCAATGTTAACAATAGCACCGAGCTGCAGCACTGGGTTCGCATTGACAGATTTTCTAGTAGTTAGGTGGGGGGATGTTGGGGTCGTTCAAATTGAGGGCAAGAGATGGCGAGGGCCCCGCCGTGCTGGCTCATTGATAGCACTCGCAGTTAAAAGTGCTGAGGGCTAGAGGCTCAGAATTTGAAGAAACAAGGAATTCACGGACACAGTGGAATATACATTGTGTGGCAGTAGATCACTATTATTACATATGGTGAGAAAACGTGTGCTGTTTTAATTTAACAATGCAAAGCTTGTCGAACATAGGCCGTTTGAAGCAGCATCAGCAAACGGTCAGGTTTGCTGCCACATGTGAGGCTGTGGTGGGAGAGGAGTTGTTAGGGGGTGGTGGTTTGTGGACATGCCCCTACCTTGCCCTTTCCAACAATTGAGGAGTGAGTGCCATCATCTGATGGTGTAATTCACCAACCAGGGAGATTGGGCGCAGCAATATACATGGAACAATCATGGCTGCTTGGCTAGGAATGAGCGCTCGCGGCCCTAACCCAACACTTTAACTGCGAGGAGGAAGTGTGATCATGAGCTAGCCAGCCCGGCCATCGCCATCTCTTTCCTAAATGTGTCGAAGTGAGCAGCAAACCCAGTGCTGCAGCTCAGCAAGATATTTAACATTACTTTGAACAAGATCATCCATCCTGACCTGCTGCAGAATAAAACAATGGCTAATGGCTGCCTACTACCTAGCTACTGTACCCATTGCATGAGCTCAAATTCAAGTCACCAATGTAATCACAGGCCCCAGTCACCCCTCATCAACTACTGCAGCACCAAGTTCAGTTCAATGCCCCAATTCAAGTATACCACAGTGACAATATTACTCGTGATACTCAGCCAGCTAGAATATACGAACAGTCTACAGTCAGATAATAGAGATTGCTTGTACATGTACACTAGACGGACGAAGAGACTGACCAATGTCTCCTGGTTCTGTGAGAAAGAGTGGACGCCGGAGTCATTAATATCAAGCAAGCAAAACCCCATTGAGAGCCATTTCTTCTGATTTGAAGGATTGATGGATGGAATAATCTGAAGCTATAATCTGTGTCACTCTTGACACACTACATACTTCTTTGAGTCTAGTGAGTCTCTCTCTCTTCTTCTCCCAAATCTTCCTGTCCAGTATGAGACTGTCCGTCTGGCAACTACTCGACCTCCCAGTTCCTTTCGTCGATTGTCACTCTGGGTGTAGGCCACGCCAGGACAGCGACAGGGCAGGGCAGCCGCACACTGCCGCAGCAGGCAGCCGTGGCGAGGTGCTTCAGTGCACCGGTCCAGTCCGACGACCACCTCAGCGCAGCAGCCTGAGAGTGCAGAGAGGCAGCGGCAGGCAGGCCAGCCCAGACCAGCCAGCGCCCCCCAGCAGCAGCAGTGGCACTGGCACGGGTCCGACAGGAACAACGGCAGGCTGGCTGGGGCACTGAGTGCCTGGTGGAGACATGCATGCTGGACGTGACTGGTCCCAGAAGGCAGTGAAGGCATGTGATACTGTCTCTAGAGTTCAATTGTTTGTTGGCAGGGAATTTGCTACAATACAGCAAATGTGCGTTGCGCACTTGCGCGTTGGCTCCAGTGTTGCTGCTCTGCAGGCAGGCCTGGGATGGGTTCGGGCAGACTGGCAGGCCCCGGGGACACAGGGCAGATCAGGAAATTGAAACTGCCTTGCAGCAGCAACAGTGTGTCATAATCATATAGCACCATAGTCCGATCTATTGGAAATGGCATTGCATGTGCATTCAGGCTAGTAGTAGGCTGCAGGCAATGCAGTGCATCAGCAGCAGTGTGTGATATAGCACCATAGTCAACCCCTCTCTAACCACGCAACCTGAAGGGAGAACAAGCCTGCCACCTTGGTTGTACACGGGTCCCTGATGCGATAAACAGGTCACCACGAGGCAGCCAATGGGGAGGGGGGGGGAGGGTTAGGCAGAAGTTGTGAGAATAGGTAGGGGGAGATTAGGATCACTGGAAAGAGGTTTAGGGATGCAAAGACGAATGGGTACGGGGAAATGTGGTGAATAAAACCATACCATATACGTGCAAATACCAGACCTCGTGCTTGAGTCAGATGCCTAACATCTACAAACCTGTCCTGCTTCCTGCTACCTGTCTGCCTCCTGACTTCCCTAAACATTTAAGCACATACAATGAATGTGAGATACGTGAACGATTCAGCATTAGTGTTCTCGTCATCCTTTCCCCTACTGGCTTGTCTGATCGGAAGTGTTTGCACAGAGAATCAACCCGCTGGGAGTTTTCCCCAGCCACTGTCCAATTTCGTAAGCTCTTGTCCTGTCGTTCAGTTAACAACCTGTGTCAGACCTTCCTGACACCCAACCCAGCATTGAAAGAAAAGTTCACAAACAAAAAATGCACATGAAATAACCCTGTTCCTTTACATAGATTTTGTTTAGTAACACTGTTCACAAATGAAGCCCAACCCTATCCAGACCACACACTCTGACTTTACATTCAGGGCTTGTACTTCTCTTTGGCTCGGGAGCGCCATACGGCGACCCAGAGCGAGTAGCAGAAGGCGAATACACATGCTCCGGAAGGCAGCGCAATGCTCACCGACGTGGCCCGTGTTTCTGATGCGCCTCTCCATTGCTACAATGGTGGCAAGGGGTGAATGTTGACCTCGATGTTGTGATTCAGACAGCACAGGCCGACGCACATCCTAACTTCTCTCTGGCCCCCTTGCATGCCAGAAATATGGGCCCCAATTATGTGATTACCTCAGCCATCTTAGATGAATCAGCGATGATTCTCCCAGAAAACCTGGCCTGGGTCCCTTCTCATGTGGCCAGGGAAAGGCAGGTGCTTTCTGATCCCGACCTGGTGTTCTGAGTGAGGATCACATGGGTGGGGGGAAGCAGGTCAGGAGGAATGGGAAACACCCTTGTTCCCTGAAACCCCAACCTTTTAATGCCTTATTGCAAAACAGAAGAAATGAGAAAAACAAACTTTACCATTAGCCCCAGAATTCCAGAAGTATTGGGACCAAGAAGAGGGCTAAAGACGAACAATGCTGCAGGAGTGGTCAGCTTGTTAATAGAAATTACCCACACCTGAGGGAGAATGGGTGGCTTAAAAGGCCCCCCCCTCAGGTGCAGGCCATTGTTGAACAGAGTGAACAGTGTATGCAGCAGATGCAGAAACTGGAGGAGGGAGAAGATGCCGCGACTGCTATTAAGCAGAAAACAGTAGCCAGTACTGAGAGGATCTGTGCCTCCAGAAGCCTTAAGTGCAGAGGCTGTGCAGCGGGAAGCGAAAGCGAGGTAAGCTTTCCTCCCCAAGAGGTTGTCTCTGGTGGCTGGCTAGCGCAAGAGAGCCTCCGGAGCAAGGAAGCTACTTTTACAAGTGGCGCGGGCAGCGGCGGACCAGGAGTAGCAGTTTAACGGGTCGCAAGGAGCCAATGAAGCAGAATACCTGCGAGCAACAAGGGAATCAGACATGCACGCCTTATCCAGTGAGTTCACCAGCTGATAGTGACCCCGGAGCGCTCCGAGACCACTTGCATGCTCAAGGCAGGCGTTTACCAAATAGCAAACACTTGTCTAGGAGTGGAATTAATACTAAAACTCATTTTGAATACCAAACTACCAGAAAACAGCAAAAACAGTATTTGTCCAAAACAAATGACTAACTTTAAGCGTGTGAGTTTGTTGAGAACCCAGCAACCCGATGGGGCAATATTGTTAAAATCTAATACATACAACCATTTCCCAAGTCAAGAAAAACCAAAAGCAAGGCAATTCAGATCCAACAGATATTGCCAAAGGCAAGAGGGGACTAATGAAAGGTCCAAATGTTGTGAAGCTTGTTGCCCATATTTTGAGAAGCAAATCACAAAAGCTGGTATAAACCTGCATTGCCAAAGTCAGGGAAGTAGCAGCATAAGATTTTATCCTCATCAGTATTTGGTTACTTATGAAGTGTGGAAACAGGAGTGGCAAGAAGGCTGCCCGTCAGGAAAAGGTTATTCAGAAGGAGAGGAGCATAACTTGCAGAGGAGTATTAAAGAGCACCAATGAAATCTTGTTTTCCCTGAAGAGTTGCTATAAGTTTGGTGTTGCAAAATAATGAACACTGTGAAGCGGTTGTAAAGCTGTCATAAGTTGATCTTAGCCACAGAATCACTTGCTGATTGCGAATCGCTGTTCGGTCATGGGAGTATACCCGAATGGCAACCCTTTGAAGCAATAGGCCTGGCATGGGAGTAAACTGGGTGCAATTGAGGTAGTAGGCCTGGCATGTAAGTAAAGCAGGTGGAAGTTGATCAAGTGCTGTAAAGTGGTGCTAACCAACACAATTTATGTTACTTGTGGTGCTGAAGAAAGAACTTCTGTAGTGGAGTTATATTTCTTCAGAAATACCCAGTTGTGGCAAAACATCCTGACAAAGAAAATCATTGTTGCTGTGATGTTTTAGTGAATGGTTCTATGCGGGTGTCTGTGTCATGTTACTTCTGTGTTGGGTTGTGGGTATGCTCAGCGTTAGAGAGTTTTTGGTAGGGTTAGACAGGGTTATTTGTTTTTACAATGGGTTAGTCTTTCAGCTTAGTCTTATTTCTATTGGGCTCTGGGGGGATTTTCTTTGGGTGTTGCCGTCTCGTAGGATTCTCTTGCATTACAGTGACAGGGTTTGTTGCTCCTATGTTTTTTTCAGCTTGGTACATTAAAGAGCAATGCTTTTACCATTTTCCTGAATTTCAGGTGATCTTCTGTTTTTGGTATTTCCTTTGGGAGCGAGTTCCAGAGTTCCACCGCTATGAAGGAGAATGCTGATCCCCAAATTTTTGTTTTGAGTATTGTTTCAAAACTATGGAAAACATGACGGAAACCATATTTAACAAGAAATTATGGACGGAACCTCACATATAAGGCTAAGCTGCACTTCCAAACACATCTCTGCTGCCACCAGGATCATCAGCTTGTGGTGTGGTGAGGTTATATTTTCCAGGGTTGTAAAGTGTAAAAAGGAAAGGAAATCTTTAAAAAACAGAAGAAATAGATGGGTTAAGTTGCTGGTGGAGTTGGAGAAAGACCATGAGACCAGGTGGAGGAAGGACAGCAGAGCAGAGTGTTGGAGAGGAGGATTTTTGAAAAGCATCCATTAGCGGAGTTGGTCACTGAGTTGACAGTCTGTGGCTGTCCTGGAGTGTTTTAAGCATTTCAGTTCAGTTCATAGGCTTTATTTCGACAAAAAGTCATGAAAACAACATAAAACATCAATACAACATCAAATCATCAATTCATCGGAATTTACAACAAATAAAATGGAATACACTCCTCCATAAAACACGGAATTCCAAAATGTCTTCCAGGCAAGGCTAAGGGGGCTCTCTGCTTCTTCACGAGAACCCTCCACTCAAGATCACGGCTCGTTGCAAACACAGCAGGAACTTCAGCAGAGTCTAAACGCAAAGCCATGGCTGCAGTGATAGTCCTACGGCCACGGTTTTCAAAGAGCGGCTTCAGAAAGTGATTCCTCAGCGGCTTAGTGACAGGACAGAACAACAGGAATCTTGGCCTTGTGATGAATTGGTTGTGGATGGTTTCACCATTTTTTGTCGATTAGCTACTCACTCAATTGGTGGATGTCCGTAGGGTGGCCTGGCAGTGGGGGCCAAGGCATCCATCACCATAAGGGAGTATCAATATGGTAGGCCTTCGCCACATGTTAATGGTGCGATGGTGGAAAATCTATCACCATAAAATCGTGTCTAACAACCTTTATGAACCCCCCCTCAGGGGGTGACATGTCCACCATCATACAGCAACATGTGGAGCGGATGATCATTGCATGGGTGAATACATATTCTAACCACAATATATTTGTTCATGGTCATTTCAATGCCCATTGTGAGTCCATTGAGGACGACTGCAGTAGCTCGACCATGCCTAATCTGCCGGATGTACAATCACATCGTGGCAGAGCTTGAATTGCCGGCCGGCGGTGGACCGAATTATTGGGCACCTTTGGCCTGAAACTGCTCTCCTTATGTAATACTAACTGTGTGAAGGCTCCATTTGTGTGGTCAAATGGCAAACATTTCTCTAGGCTTGATTATGTCTTTGTGGGCTATAAACTGTGGGCCAAGTGATCGACAGCACTGGTCACTTTCACGGGTCTAAGTGATCATGCCATGATCGCCTAGATGCTTAATTTAAGATCTTTTGAGAATAGAATCAGAGTATCATTTGATACGACTGTCAATTTGCAGGGCAATCGTGTCATCTGGGCCAATAAAAACGTGAAACGATTTAACTTATGGTTCAGCCAATTTAATGGTGCAGCTGAAGAATTACTAGAAACTCACCATTGAGTGGTCGGACAGATGATGGACCATGCAATAAGAACTACGTCTCTTGGTCTGGTCTATCATAGATCAAGCAATAAGAATGCGGGCCTGTATGATATTAATATTGCTAACAGTAAAAAGGCTTACTGCAGAGACATACGACTAATCCCAACATCTGAGGACTATACATGGGAAACCAAGAAATTTCTCAGGGCTAGGATCCAAACTAGTTATAAAAACTGGGTACTTAGTCACAAGCAGAGTAAGAATAATGCCAATTGAACATTTCTTTTTTTGTTGATGAAACAGACGTTTTGGGCTTACTATAGAAGATTCATGTCTGAAGTAAATCCAGATGAGGTCTATCCAATCTCTGCGGTCCAGGGGGTCACTCATATCAACAGTCTGTATTATGACCAGAATCTGGATCATATCCCCCCAAAACGGTACAGGTATTCTGCCAGCCTGGCAAAGGGCTTTGAGAGGGAGGATGTCCTATTAGCCATAGGACGAAAGTTGGACTGAAGCGGAAAGATCTTCGCCAACATCTTATTGAGACACCTAAAGAAGTGGGTGGATAGCAAGGGGGCTATTGAATAAGATGCAAACTGGGTTCAGACGCAACAACTGTACTTTGCATAATATCTGGGCACTAAACGTCTTAATGGCAGAAGTGATGCGCCCCAAAAACAAAAGTCTATATTTAGAAAAATGAAAATGTGTGGGTGGCTAGGTTTGTGGCAAAGAATTGTTCCTTATTCAATTCCACACCGTTTCACCAATCTGCACCAAATTTTGCATAAATACCGGTTAGGACCCTCTGGCCATTACTGGCTACATGACATTTGGACACAGCACCCCTTTCCCTGGATTTCAGTACCTTCACACGTAGGACGGTTGCCGGCAGAGAGTAACTGGCGGGGTGCCTCCTGGAGCCTCTTTCTACTGCTGCTGTTCTGCTGGTCCCTCCCACCCACATGTGAAACTGTTAAATCTCCCCCGACTTCCCCGCAAGGGTAAAGCTTGCAAGGAGTCAAGTGTGCAGGGTGTTTGCACCCCGCACGGTTGTTTGCGGACCATGGGCTCCAGCTATCGAATTTTTATGCTGGGTCCAGAGGACTGCCACTGCCGGCCGACGGAGTGTATTGGTATGCATGGTATGCAAACCCAGAGGCTATCTTGCTTTGCATTTTCAGCTGTCCTAACCTTGGTTTCGGTATCCCAAACTCACAAAGCCAGGGGACTCGGGTAAGGTTGCTGTTGAAAACCCTTTTTTATAATCTATGATTTCCAGGATATTCATTGACACTGACACCGGAGGCATCGGGATCATCAGGAACATTGGGAACAGTGCCATTATATTTATTTTCTGCACTTCCATTTTCTATCCCTTGGCCCTCGGCCTCACCCACCCACACCACTATTTATACGACTCTGGAACAGGTGCAGGATCCTGTGGTAATACTTAGCCCCCTCCCTGTGTTCGGACCAGGGCTTGGCCTGAGATTTGGCCTCGGTCTGTGGCCTAAAAGGAACATTTTGTGCCTAAAGCAGAAGAAACCCAAAACCCTGACCTGCCCCCCAGGACAATGCTGATTTTGCAGCCTCCACTAGATCTGATGATGCTGGCACGTTTGGTAATGCTCATTTATTCATTTCTGAAATTAAACAAATCTTGGGCACTCCCAATGCCATTATCAGTTTGCTCCAAGGAGGGGTGAGGGGGGGCAACTGTTGACGTTGCTACCGTCACCGATCCTGTTAATGAAATCCACGACCCAACCCTGGCTGCTAAAACATTTGTTACCTTGTCCGGCTTGGCAACTGCTGTCCCGGGCAGTCCGATCTCGCATGCCCAATTGGTCTTCCTGGATTTCCCAGACCATACAGATCAACATTTGTGTGCATGGGGCCCCACAAACATTCAGGCTCTGGAGGACCAAGCTTCAACCAAGACACTTATCAGCTCTGGCCCTATCCAGAAGGAATACCCTATTGTTTCCCTTCCCACAGCCCTTCCTACAAGGGGGCAGGAGGCCAAGACACTGCCAATAGTGACCACTGATGACACAACCAGCCAACTGCCCTTCCCCCTACCTGTATGCATGGGTGGGTGAGTCAGTGGGGTGCCTGGCAAACACTTTGGCAGTAATTAGCATGGACCTGCCGAGATTCCCCCACCCAGTAACCAACATGAAAGAAGTACCTAGTGCCAGCGATGCCATTTTTGCGGCTAAGGGGAAGGGGAGTCCAAAGGGAAGGGAGTGCTGCCTTAGTTGTAGCACGGTGTTTGCCAAGCTCTCGTTATTGAAACATTTTCTCTTGTACCTCAGCGAAATGGCCAGAAAGAAGGTAGAAGTAGCTACTGTATCGGTTCTACCAGAGGGGCGAGCATGGGACTCGGGTCAAGTCCAGTGCACCGAAACCAGTAGGACCGCCCGCTTATGGCCTTTGTACAAATCCCCATGAGTCAAACCAGGATCCCAGTGGGAGTTTTGATAGGAATAGAGCATTTTCAAAAAAAGCAAATGTCGAAAAGGATAAGGAGCCAAACCAAGGACTGCAGATCGACAAAATCCCAGGAGCAACTAAGATAACAGTGAATACAGCTTGGGGGTCGGCCAAAGAGCTGCCTAATTCTTCACACCCCACCCCGTTCCCCTGATTTCAGCACAAAATGTGTTTGTGGGTTTGAGAAGAACAAGTTACTCTCTTACCTGGTAACGTTCTTTCGATGGGACGGTCCGACGATGTATTCCATATCTATGACAGTAATCACCACAGCTGTGCTGCTTCGGAAAATCTTTCGGCGTCTGCGTTCTGCGTCGATGACATCGATACGCCACCCTCGAGGACCTCCTCTGACGGCCGACGTCACTGGATGTTATAAGTAGGATGCACGACGCCCGTAGCCTCAGTTGTAGTTTTTTCCCAGAACGTGTGCCACCAGTCTTCTGCCAGTCTGACACACAAAGCCTTGCGGAAACGTAAGCTGCAATCGCATAAGAAATTCTGTAGCGGGGAAGGTAGGGAGGGAGCGATATGGAATACGTCGTCGGACCATCCCATCGAAAGAACGTTACCAGGTAAGAGTAACTTGTTCTTCGAGGGGATTGGGTCATCCGACGTATTCCATATCTATGACAGACTCCCAAAGCAGTACCAAAGCAAGGAGGTGGGAAAAGAATTTTAGAAAACAGAAATTTAGCATGCCCAATCAAATTGCGGAGTAAAGGACCGCCTTGCCAAAGGCCAGATCCTGCCCCCGGATGGAATCAAGGGAGTATTGACGTACAAAAGTATGTACCGCAGCCCAGGTGGCTGCATCACAGATGTTACGAATAGGAACACCCCTCTGCAGGGCAGTAGAGACAGCCAGACCCCTGGTAGAATGGGCCCGTAAGCCGACTGTGGGTCCTTATCCGCCAAGTGGTAACACTCGGAGATAGCCAAAATAATCCAGCGAGACAAAGTCTGTTACGTCACAGCCTGTCCCAAACGCTTTCCAGCGTAACCAATGAAAAGCTGATCGTCCTCTCTGACCCGGGACATGCGAGAAATATAAAAGCTTAACGCTATCCCAGGATCAAGCCTATGGAGCCTCTCCTCTTCCTTACCAGGATGTGGGAGAGGATAAAATCCTGGAAGAACCACCTTCTGGCCTAAATGAAATTCCGACACCACCTTCGAAAGAAAAGAAGGAACCCTGTCCTTATGAAACACAGTGAAGGGTGGCTTAACTGAAAGTGCCTGTAACTCACTCACTCTGTGAGCGGAAGTGATCGCAACTAAAAATACATTCTTAAGAGTTAACAGTCTCAAAGGGCATGAATGCAAAGGCTCAAACGGAGCACCCATCAGAAACTTGAGAACAAGGTTCAAATCCCAACCGGGCACCTGGAAAGGTGACAGAGGGAACACATCAGTGAGCCCTTTCAGAAACTGAGAAATGAAAGGAATTTTAAAATAGGAACACTTCAGATGAGCGCTTAAATATGGACAACGCCGCCAGATAACCTTTAATGGTACCCACCTTGATGGCCCCTGTGGGCCAAAGAAAGCAAAAAAGACAGAACCATGGGAATTTCACATGCAAAAGGATCCACATTCTTAACCCTGCACCAGTCGCAGAACTTTCTCCAACGCCAACGGTACAGGGACTTCGTTGCGGGCCTTCTGGCCGAAAGCAACACCTCCATCACGTCTTCAGGGAGGGCCCCATCCTTATACCTCAACCTTTCAGAAACCAAGCGTGAAGGTTGAGGGATCGGACCTCTGGATGGAGAACCTGACCCCCCCCTCCCGTGAGATCAGATCGTCTCGGTAGGGAAGACGACGTGGAGGGCAGATGGACAAGTCGAGAAGGTCTGGGTACCACGTCCTCCGGGCCCACGCCGGAGCAATGAGGATCATCCAGGAACCGAACCTGGGTAACCTCCGCAGTACTTGCAGGATGACGGGGACTGGAGGAAACGCGTACAGTGGGAATGACCACTCCACCACGAACGCGTCTCCTAAGGCTCCGTTTGGAGGAAATTCCCGCGAGCAGAACCTCTCGCACTTCCGGTTGACACTGGAGGCGAAAAGATCCACTTGAGGGGTCACCCAAAGGGTGAAGATCTCCAGGAGAATCTCCTGAGCCAACTCCCATTCATGAGAGATCGCTCTCTGCCTGCTCAGAGCGTCCGCCGTCTCGTTTTGTTATCCTGCCAGATGAACTGCCGAGATCAAAACTTCCTGCTGGATTGCCCAGAACCAGAGCTGCATCGCCTCCCTGCACAGAGGAAGTAACCCTGCCCCCCCTTTTTGTTGAGGTAGTGCATGGCCACCGTGTTGTCCGTCAGGATCATGACATCCTTTCCTCGCAGAGTCGGCTGAAAAGCCTTCAGGGCTAGCCTGACGGCCCTCAGCTCCAACAGATTAATATGGAGTCTGGACTTCGACGGAGACCAACGACTGCTGACTGTCAACTCGTTGGCATGAGCTCTCCATCCCGTGAGGGATGCGTCCGTCACAATCGTCACCTCTGGCCAGGGCAGCCAAAATGGAGCCCCCCTCATCAGATTGCCTTCGTCGGCCCACTACAGAAGGTCCTTGGCGACCGAAGACGGCACCTGAACAGGGTCTGACATCCTGCCGGAGGACTGAGACCACTGGAGCTTGAGTGCCCATTGCAAAGATCTCATCTGCAACCTGGCCTCTGGCACCAGAAGAATTGCGGATGCCATGAGCCCGAGCAGTCTCAAGAACTCGAACGCTGGGAGAGTCTGGGCAAGTTGAAACTTGTGCACCATCTGCTGAATGTGATGAGCCCTCACCTGGGGAGGAAAACACTTCCCCAGGGACGTGTCGAGCACTACTCCGATGTACTGGATCCTCTGAGTTGGTGTCAAATGGGACTTCAAGTTGAGGGGGAAGCCCAGCTTGTGGAGGGAGTGGCAGGTGACTGACAGATGATCCAGGACTTGCTCGGGAGAGCGCGCCCTGATCAACCAATCGTCCAGGTAGGGGTAGACGTGAATCCCCCCATTTCCTGAGGTGCGCTGCCACAACTACCATGAGATTGGTGAAGACCGTCGGGGCGGAGGTCAATCTGAACGGCAGGACCCGAAACTGAAAGTGCGAGTCGCCAACCGCGAACCTCAGGTGCTTCTTGTGCTTTGGATGGATCGGCACATGAAAATAAGCGTCCTTGAGGTTGAGAGACACCAACCAGTCCTGAAGTTGAAGGGCCTGGAGGACTTGAGAGAGAGTAACCATCTTGAACTTGTCCTTCCTGAGGAGTTTGTTCAAACCTCGCAAGTCCATGATGGGTCTCAATCCCCCGTCTTTCTTGGAAATCAAAAAATAAGGGGAATACCATCCCTTGTTCCTCTCCGCTACAGGCACCAGTTCTATGGCGCCTTTCTCCAGCAGGGATTGAATTTCCTGCGCAAGGAGGGGACCCGGACTCTTCAAAGAGAGATTCCCGGTGGATTGTCTTGAGGCCTCTGCCGGAAAGGAAGACAGTAGCCATGGGTTATGATCTCCAGAACCCACACATCTGAAGTAATGGCGCGCCACTCTGCAAGATGCTGCGCCAGCCTTCCCCCCAACCGGCGAACCATGGGACATGGCCTCATGACTGAGCTGAAGCGGCTGCGGCGTTGCCTGAGGGCAAAGAGGCAACAGCCCGAGCGGCCTCGACACCTCAAGTACCTTGTTTTCCACCTCTGGCACTCCTACGGTGGCCCCTTTGACTGGCAGCTCCTCTCGCTTTACCAAAGGATGAGTAATAATGAAAGGAACCTCCCCTCCATTGCTGTCCCCTAGGACGAAAAGGCGTAGGTTGTCGAACTGCAGCACCCAACGACTTTGCTGCAGCTTTTGAGGTCTGCAACCTCTCAAGGCTCTCGTCAGCCTTGCTGCCAAAAAGATGTTCCCCGTCAAAGGGCATGTTGAGGAGCCAGGCCTGCACATCAGGAACAAACCCCGACTTCCGCAACCACGCAAACCTGCGTATCACGGTGCTGGCCGCCATAGGCCAGCTGACGCAATCTGCCATGTCCAAACCCGACTGAACGGCCTCACACATGGCATTCTTGCCATCCTGAACCATGGCAAGGAAACCATCCTGTTCGTCCCCTTCGGGAATATGTTCGCCGCCAAGGAAACACAGTTCCACAGAGTGTGCATGAAACGAGACGAGGCACATATGGAGTTGGCCGCTTGAAGTGCCATACCCCCTGCAGAAAACACTTTCTTCGCCCAGCCGTCAAAACGCTTGTCATCCCTATCAGGAGGGATGGTAGGATACGATGCCTGCTTTGCCTGGCCGTAGCCGCCTGCACCAACAAACTCTCCGGAGTGGGGTGCTTGGACAAGTAGCAGGGGTCGCTACTGGCTGGGTGGTATTTTCGCAGCAAAGACTTGCCAACTGCCGGGAGACTCTCCAGAGCAGTCCAAGCCGCCGCCACCCTCCTCTGCAGAGCCATATTAAACGGCAGTACCAGGTCAGTTGGTGGACCAAGGTCGAGGATGTCCGTAAGATCATCCTGAAGAAACTCCCCTGGGGGAGCAGACCATCCCAGGTACTCGGTGACCCTAGACATAAGGTGCCGGTACGAGGAGTCGGCATGAGTGCCAGGCTCAGGCCTACAAAACTCCACCTTCGGAGAGGTGTCCAGCCCACTAGCATCATGCAGGGACTGCCTCAGGTCCTCAAACTGGCTTTGCCCCGAGAGAATCTCGTCTGGCACCGTGTCAGGCACCATGCCATCATCAGAGCCCTCATCCACCTCTGAAATAAACTCCAGATGGCAGTAAGAAGGCACAGAACTTGAACCAAAGCCATGCTTGACCTTGGCCAGAGCCTTTCTAGGGGGTTCCACCGAGCCTCGGGGTACCCCCGTCGACACAGCCTCGAAAGGCATTGAGGGCGTCGAGTGAATCGGCGCCGGCGTCAAGGGAATCGGAGAGGCGGAGCCCTGAGCGTGTCCTTCGACATCTTGGGCGCCAACGGCGTCGACGACTTTCTCGAGGCTCCACCTCCGAGGGAGTCCGTCGACGACCTCGGCGCCACAGGCGTCGATGTCTTCTTCAAAGACTTCACAGGTTCACGCGGTCTCGAGCGCGTCGAGGACCGGGACCTGGAACGGGCACGACGAGAACGATTCCCCTTTTCCGAGCAGGACCTCTCCTGCGAATCGTGCCGACCACCCGAGCCTGAAGGCGTATGAGCAGTGTCTCTCGACCGATCACAACCGACCCCACTCGGAGGCACGGACGGACTGGTGCCTTGCGATTCGAGAATCGCTAACATTTTCTTCCCGAAGGAAGCCCATTCCTCCAGTGTCGCATGCTTGGTGGGTGGAGTCCTCGGATGAGGACGGGGAAGGCGACCGATGCTGGCGCTTCCGGGAATGCCTCAAAGAGGCAGAGGAGTGGCGGGACCGACTCCCGGGGCGAGACCCACTGGACTTCCGACGACGACGCAGAGAGTCGCTCCTCGAATCGTCTGTCGAAAGCCCCGCAGACCTCGACTTCCGGGGCTTGGACACCTTACCTACCGACAACTTCTTCTTGTGCTCCTGCAAGGCTTTGGATGTGAGCGACTGGCAGTCGACACAGTCATCTGTGTCATGGGCCTCCCCGAGGCACCAGAGGCAGACGTCGTGCGAGTCCGTCACCGACATCTTGGACCCGCAGTCCCTGCACTTTTTAAAGCCTGGACGCGGTGTGGAAGACGAGGTAGACATCTTCACGAAGAAATACTTCAAACACCAAACAGGTTCCAAGAACCGAGAAACAACAAACTCCAAAGAGTCGAGGCATGCCGAGATTCCTGAAGCGAACACGTTCACAGAAAAAACAGAACTGAGGCTACGGGCGTCGTGCGTCCTACGTATAACATCCAGTGACGTCGGCCGTCGGAGGAGGTCCTCGAGGGCGGCATATCGACATCATCGACGCAGGACGCAGATGCCGAAATATTTTACGAAGCAGCACAGCTGTGGTGATTACTGTCATAGATAGGGAATACGTCGGAGGACCCAATCCCCTCGAAGTGTTGTTCCTTATACAATTACACACCGTTTCACCAATCTGCACCACATTTTACCTGTTGGGACCATCCGGACATTACTGGCTACATGACATTTGGACACAGCATCCCTTTCCCCGGATTTCAGTACCTTCACACATTAGACGGTTGCCTGAAATCAGCGAAACATCAATGTGGTCGTAGAAGGACCAACTTCGACATGAGGAACAAAACCTAAGGTCCCTATGGGACCTCGAAACCCAAATTTCAAGGCCCTGGGATGCATAGTTTCCGAAATATTTGCACTGCAATGCACTGCACCATGCCAGGGTGAGGCAACGGGTGGGGAGAGAGCACAGAAGGTCCCATTATGCAGCAGCAAATCAACTCTTGGCTCCCCCCAAAAGTGTGCTCTAGGGTATGTCAGCCAGAGAAATGCGCCCATTCTCAGTGCAGTTTACTTCAGTGTGCAAAGCACATCAAGCAATTAGCAAATCGGAACAGCGACCTACTGGATCATTGATATTCAACAATTGATGAGCGTGTTATGTCTGTCTACAGAACCCGTTCGGAGAACAAGTACTTTTGCTAGTCTGTTACATAGATTACATTGCGGCGTTCAACCGCGTCTCCCAGACTCTTCTGTGGGATAAACTTAACTTGTTCAATGGGATATAGACCCAACTTTCCTTTGTCTGATTAAGTCTCTATATTTTAATACATCAGCACTGGTGCGACCGGCACTGGAGGGGCAAGCTGTGCAACTTGTCGGGACAAATCGTGGTATGAAGCAGGGGTGTGTACCATCACCCCTGCTTTTCAATCTGTATGTCACTGATATGGATGATGCAATTCACTCCTGTCATAACATTCCACCACGCAGTGGCAGAGAAAGCGTTCCTTTGTTGGCATATGCCGATGGGATGACCTTCTCTTACCGGATCAGACACCAATTGACCTACAGCACTCACTGGAGGTTGCCACCAGGAACGTAATGCAAATAAACCTTAAAAAGTCTAAGATAATGATAATGGGCAAGCAAACAAACTCTTGTCCCGGCTTTAGTTGGAATTTGGGCGAGGATCCCCTTGGGTGGTTAATTCGTATGTATACATGGGTATCCCAATAAAAGTCGGCCCAACGTTATATTTCTATGAAACCTTTGTAACCAATAAAGCAACTAGAAAATAGGCGATGTTAAAGAACTTTATTGTCCAGAAAGGGGGACATAATGTAGCTGCATGCTTCGAGATATAAAGGACGAGATTAGTCCCAGGTAGCCTTTATGGTTTCGAACGGTTGCCATCCAAGTTTATTAATTGGTTAGACCGTATAGAGGGAAAGCTATTGTGATCGATATTGGGTGTCCCTAAGAATGTTCCTGTTGAAGCTCTCAGGTGAGCACTCGGGACAAGCTCACTGGTTGCCCAGTGGATGATCGCCCAATGCCAATTCTACACTAACCTGATATGGTCAGGTAATGGGACAGATTCCCTGCTGGGTATATTAGCTGAAGGTGTTAAAATCAACTTCCTGAACCCTGTAGATCTAGATCTGGGTCAAACAGCAGAAAACCATCTCCTAAGTACTTTATTAGAATTACCACTCAAGGAGGATTTTCCTCAATTTATGTAATCCCTCAAAAACAAACTAGAGTGTGGGATAGGGAGATATACTCCTCAAAAATGAGCATTAGAAAGAGATATTCTGAGTATGTTACTCAAGCCTTTCGTCCTGATCGTCGCTGCACTTATTTGAAAAAGCTCTGCTCAAATCCTCTTAGGCGCTTTATAATATACTTGCGCTTGGGTATTTTAGCCACCTTAGAACACCAGGGGGCATGGCGGGGAATTGCCTGGCACGCGAGACTATGCAGTCTCGGTGGGCTGACAGTGGAAAGTTGTCGGCACATTTTACTAGAATGCCCAAAGCTGAGAGAACAGTATGTAAAGGGTAATTTATAAGTCAATTTGATAGCCAATTCTCAGATCAACTTTGGAGTGCAATATTCTCTGCGAAATTGTTGGTCATTACTGCAGCTGCCCTTTCTGAGTGGAAGTTGGCACTTGTGAAAATGTATTCCTTGCGATTGTAAAACTTCTCTGGTTTTGTGAGGAGCAATGTTGCAATACATTAAATATTAGAAATCTATCTCGAAAATAATTGTGGGCATTGTACTATGCACTAGTAACTATTGGAAGATATCAACTTGCACCGACTGTTTTTGAATGCTTTTAGATTTAAATTTGGTTTAATATTCTATTTTTATATTTTTCATCATAATGTGCGTGAGAAGCGATATGCTTCTTAAAATGATGCATTATCTTTTATGTGTTCTTTTTATTTGTAGGTTTTTTATAGGTAGTGCGAAGGTTTATAAATAAAACCTATGCACTTAAATAAAACAATTTAAAAAAGAACAAACAGGTCCAGACCATGGGACATAAGCGTCATACACACTGATGACAACAGCATGGCTGTCTTTCTGTTGCCACTTCCATGAGGATACGTGCAAAGTGGGAAGATTAAGATGAAGAGTAGGAAGATGACAGATTCTTCATTACTGGGTGTGACGGTCTTTGGGGGTGCATGATTACCTGTTCTGAGGGAATTCCAAGAGCATGACATTTTTGGAAGTGACAGGTCTTCCCTTATTGTCATGTCCTGTAACATGCAACAGTTCAACAAAAGGACACAGTGATAGGTGCAGACAAAGGTGTGCTTGCTCAGATGATGAATTCTGGTACCTGCATCAAGTGTGCAATCTGTACTGCAGGCGATGGGTTGAGATGAGGTGCAAGGATCCAAAATATCATCAGCAGCAAAACGAAGAATTCTTTAAGGTGGGACACGCCCAGAGAATGCCAGAAACTCCAATGAGAGAAATATCGGGCTGGTGTTAGGCACTTGACCAGAAATAATCAAATATGTCTGAAAGTAGGAAAGGCCGCAATATGCAACTAAAATAATATAGCTTGAAATTCAATAAGTATCTGTATATCTATGTACTTCCCAGGAACTAGCATTTTGCACTTGATTCAATAAATAGATGTACGTATACTGGAAAACATTCGTTTTTTAACCTGGGCCAGAGATTTATACATCATTTTTTAAAAGACGGTTTATTCTAATAGTTAAGTTAGAAATATTGCTTTGTTCCCTCGTTTAAACCACTTAACCTTTTCTGCGCCGACACCTGTGTTAGTCTCATTGTTTTTCAGTTTCATGTGTTAATGCCGAATCTAGTTTTATACCAAAGTAGAGGGGTAATTCATTTATTTAATTCAACTCCTCATTAGTGGCGGTTCGGATTTAGTTCCATGACCGCAAAATGCTTAGGTGATTAGTGTATCTCTGTCGTTCAGTATCTGCAGGATGCTTGAATGCTACTCCACTAGTTACAGCCAGTAAGAGATTACAGCTCATGCTAACTGGGTTTTCACAGCTCCATATCATTCAGTACGGATTCCAAACGCACAGATTAAAAAGGGTCCAGACAATGTAGTCATCTGCTTTTGAAACCCTGACTGTGCTGGGTAAAAATTACACTGCCCACACAACCCCGTTTAATTTCTTTTTAAATCTCAGGAAACTGAAAGGGGACTACAAAAACTACACCTGCAAAGAAAAATAAATAATACAATCTCGCATGAAATAGTACTGAAAGTCCCAAATTAAATACGTTGCAAAGCCAAATTATGGTTTTCAGTAGTTTTTTCCGGTATTTCAGGAGCTACTGGCATTTGGGTTGTTCTTTGGATCGGACCATCTGCAAGTGTGGTTTTTGACACAATTTAGTCATTAACCATTAATCATTAACACTGGAGGACACTTTTTGGTTTGACCTATTCTGCTGTTTTAAGCATATCCATTTGTAATGCACTGCTGCATTAAAGTTGGTGTCATGCTTTTGGGGTTTAGGGTCGGGTACCTCCCACTAAATAGGTAGCCCAGGTGGTCTGTGGGCTTGTGAAATGTGGAGGTCGGCATTTTCCTGCGATTTATAAGTAAGGTAATCTCCGAAAATATGATTATTTACGTGGAGTGAGTGAGTTTGAAGCTCACGGATGAACGAAATTAAGTAAAATTGCGGTCAAACTGTATACATGCCGGGTTCACTGCCTGCCCAATAGGTTGGTGGACATTAA
This sequence comes from Ambystoma mexicanum, assembly GCF_040938575.1. Classification (NCBI taxonomy): domain Eukaryota; kingdom Metazoa; phylum Chordata; class Amphibia; order Caudata; family Ambystomatidae; genus Ambystoma; species Ambystoma mexicanum. Next base: position 789,494,671 of record NC_090932.1, on the reverse strand, counting down.
TTGAAATATTCCCCCTTCATGTGAAAAACTCTTGCTTCTCAAAAGTCGGTAAGTCATGCAGCTTTACTGTTAACTCCGATCTCTTTCTCATATCTTCCTTTATAACACTTGAGCACTCATGCCACTTCCTATTCCTTTTATTGACAAGACATCCATGTCTCAACTCATTTGAAGCAGTAAAGTGTGGAGCTATCCGGCTATAGGCATATGATATATATGTGTGTGTGTGTGTGTGTGTATTATTGTTTATTCATGTGCATTGTAAGGGTGCAGAAGTACAGGACCGACACAATGGTGGCATGCTTTTGGCTATAGACTTTTATGATCATGAAAAGAAAAGGGAAACCCTAGCAACCCCTCCTGCTAAGAGGGGTTTCCCTGCCTCAGCTAATACACTATGGGCATGTCAGAATGTCCAGCAAATCATAGAAGTCTACTGGCGTGTCAAACCTACTTGTGTCCTTAACACTTATATTAAACTAAGGATAATGTCTCTAGGCAGAGGATTTTGCCAGTTTGTAGTAAGGCTTCGTCAGGAAAAGGGGGTTCCCTTTCCCTAGCTTTCTTTCACTGTTCGCAACAACCAGACAGGATGACTCTCTCCCCACTGGTTCCTTCTTCCTTAGGTACACAAATACCAGAGGGAATGACTCCCTTCCCCTGGTTTATCCTTCTCTTCAAGAACTGCGTGTAAGAAGAGGTATTTGGGTCCTCTTGCTTCTTCGCATTCTTTGTCAATTGACTACCTGGGCGGCTTCAATACCAGGTATTGCAATGGTGAACAACTCTTGTCAGGTACTGTGAGTATGATGAGCATGCTCAATGCCTTGGTACTGTTTTATGGGTGCAAGTACCAGACTTGCATATCCTGCTTCTTCGGGTGGTCCACCTGGTGTACTTTCCTTCCGGGTACTTTGACTATGATGAGCACACCCTTGATGCCTCTGCAGTCAGATATCGTTCTTGCCTTAGGGTCCCAGACCCTTTATGTGGAGCCTTTCTGTGTTTGCCCACTTTTTTCCCACTGGCTTGGGTCCTCTGTGCCTCCCCTGCCACCCGCCTAACTTGTTCTCCAGTCTGCAGTGGTGTCAAGGCTCTTCGGGTGTCAGCTGTCAGCCGTGTGTTTTTTGCTACCGTTGCTCGCTTGCCTTCCGTCCGCAACGACTCCGCAGGGGCAGCATCTCTCCCAGTGGCTGGATTTCTTCTTTCCACACACAATGGACTCCCGGTTCACTGGGAGTTTCATCCTCGGATTCTCTGTCTGAGTCTGCACCGCCTCCGGACTCCCTTTCCCTTCATGCGACGCCCCGGCCTCCTTCTCCAGCTACCTTGAACTTTGCGATTCCTCCCGGGATGGCGGCTTGAAAAAGCTAGTCCGTCCTTTCCTTTTAACAAACCTATTGTAATGAATTGTCCACATTAACTAGCCTGCATGTGTTGGTTCTTTCTAGTAGTGCTCATCACTCCGCGCACCTTCCTCGTCGCAGTATCCTCACTGCTATGATTCACTAAGGTACTGACATTCTTCCTCGTCTTAGTTTTTCAACATGATTGACATGGGTAGTCCCTACTCTTCCTCGTCCCAGTACTTGTTAAGGTGGTGGAAGTGTCTACCTTACACAGATGCATGAAAGTGTAGGGGCCTGCTCGATCCTCTATAGGGTAAGAGTGAAGGAGATTGTGAGGGGGTGGCTAAATACTGCATTCTCCCTTGTGTGTCGTCCCTCATCCCATAAGGTGGTTCCCTCCCCATGTGATCCTCCCACAGTGCACAACCCCCAGAGGGATTATTGGGCTGCAACCGCACCGTCCTGGCTCCATGAGAAGGGTCCCCCCTATGGGAGAAGGGACAGCATTCAAGGATTCGTCAAAGAATATGGTTAAACAATAACACCTTTTGCGCTGGGGCGTGGCTTGGTGCGCCATCGCTGTAGAAGGTCCACTGAAACCCCTGTGTGAAGTCCAGGCCCGAAGCAGCATTTTGCTTGTATAATGCCAGCTTGTGAGCGGATGGCGGTCGAATTCCGGGGGGAAGACTCCCTGGAGCAGTTGGAGGTTGGCGGGGGGGGGCCCCGATGTGATCAATAGCTCTTCAGACACTCCAGTAGGGGAGCCCGGCGCGGCAGTCCAAGGTGGCAGCTCCTGGCCCGCATCAGTGACTCTCTGCACCGCACCACACCAGTGAACATGGCCAGCAGCGGGATATACGGCCCGGGGGGGGGCACATCTCCTGACAGCTGCTCCAGCGGCACCATATCACTGCAGGCAGCCCGAGGGAAGGAGGCCAACAATTTCTGCCCATAACTAGCATTGGTGAGGAGGTAGAGCTGGAAATCCTCTGGCCGGCTCCCTACACAATAGCGGCAGAAGAGCTTCTAGCCCGAATGTCCTGGGAATCAGTCTATTGACAGGCTGCAGCAGGGGAAGCAACATTTCCCTGAACCTGAGTAATCAGTTTACTGTGCAAGAGAGCAGAAGTGGAGCTGGGAGAGGAACAAAGTAAGCCAGCTCTCAACCCCCTACCCACACAAGCATTGCACAAGTGGGACTTGATCGTCCTCCTCCCGTGGGAGGCTCCATGCACTACGGAGTAGCCTTGGGGGAGTAGCTGCAAATCCATCCCTTTCCCCAGTGCTTGACAACCTGTGTGTGGAAGGGGCAAACGCACCACACAGCAGCAATTTGGATCTCTGGCACCCTCCCGCGGCAGTGACAGTGAGTGCACCCGTGACGAAGCAGCAGCAGACTCTGTCCCGGCACAGTGCAGGTTTCCAGCAGCTGGGCTCGATTTCTGCATCAGCCTATGGCACTAGGATTCCCCAGGGCTGCTAGCCACGAAGGAGCACATGCGGGCCTTCATGACAGACATCAAGGCAGATTCCGGAACTGCATGTCAGAGCTAACATCAAGGTAGTAACAAGAAGTGTGTCCCGCCCTATTCTTTATATGAACATGCTCTAAACTTGCATGGTAATTAATCTAGCAGTTTGCTGGTCTTTGAATCCCAGTTGTCTTTCTAGATGACCGTAAACTGTAAAGATATACAAATAAATTCACAACTGTTTTTGAGTCTTGAATAATTTGGCTTTATTTTATTTATTTTGGTATCTTTTTCCATTTAGTAAGGGCATTTTAGCATTTCATTGAATGGTACTTCCAAGTATTTTTCCATACATGATGCATTTGGTGTGAACCACATTTCAACTTTGAACATATAATAAACAATAACTAAATACATGTGTAACAGAAGCAATGAATTTGCTGCAAGAGTCTTCACAAATTATTAATACATTTTGGTCATTCAAAACAGTACATTAGTCATTTTGTCAAGAGCATGTCTCGACAAATCCTTGTTCAACGTCACTATGAATAGGATTGGGAAAAATGGGATGGTGTAGAGTTGTAGATAATCCTAAACCATAGACGTTTCGGGTGGTGGTTTGGGTGCCTTCGACTGGGCCTTGGATTGCGTGGCTCCGTGGTGAAAGGGAGACTAAAGTTCATGTGTGTCAACCACAGACGGTGACAACTAGTTTGATGCTATCTGGGTCTTTATAAAAAACGTATCCCAGTGGTCCTGGTTCTAGAAAGATAAAAGCTTGTTTTAAGAGGAGAGAGCTTGTGCAAGTTCTCTGTGTGCCAATGACCTTATCATTCCTCTTGTGTCTTTTGGCGGAGCTCTGAGCGGCGATCGGGGATGGAGTGTGGGTACCTAGCTGGTGGGCAGGTTCTGTTCTCCTCTTCTTCTCTACCGTGTTAGTGAAGGGTCAGATCTGGGTGTAAGAAGCATGGCCATTAATTGCTGGCATCAGTGTTAAATGTAAGTCTGTCAGTACAGCGTGACTTACCATTGGGAAGGATATGTACCTGCTGAGTAGTTTGGGCAGTGTGGAGGATAGATGTGCCATTAGTCATGGAGGGCTGGCACTGCGTGTGTTCTCATTTCATCTGTGTCTGTCTGTGGACACAAGCAAATGGAAGAAGGGTGGGGTGTGAGAAGGGGGGACAATGGGATGGCATGCGCGTGATATCGAGCGGCTTACTCGTGTTTGGGAATTGAGGCCGAATGTGAATGTAGCAGCGTCCTTCTTGCAGTAGCCTGATCATACGCGAGGCTGAGAGTGAAATCGGGTAGCAGACAGGCGTTGCGCTTGCGCTTCGTGTTGTTGGGGCCCGCAGTGTGCATGCGCAGTGTGCATGCACAGGGCGATAGTGTCCACGGCTAGTTGTTGCCTGAGTTTTTTCGAAGCGTTGCCGTTGCAATGGGGACCTGAAGGCACAATGTGCAGCGTTGGGGCCCAGATGGGCAAACCGAAGGCTAAAGAAAGCGGTTCTCCGCAAGCTAGGAGAAGAAATGATTGAAGGGGGCATGTCTTTTGAAGCATGTGTGGAGCAGGCAGTTTAGGTCGCGGGGGGGGGGTCCATGGGGTAAAGCAAAATTATGCTGGGGATGCGCAGCGTGCCCTGGGAGGTGAGACCTGCTAGAAGTGGTGAATGGGGCAAACCTCAGGACTGGGAGCGTACTTCTTGCTGCCATAAGGGGGGCGAGGGACTGGCACCCTATGAGATGGGCCCTTTCTCAGGATGGACCAGATGAAATGTGAGAATCTGCTAAGCACAAGTCACTGGGCTATGTGGTCTCGAAATTGGTCAGCAACCTGTAAATCTTGGGCTGAGGTCATTAAGACCGGTGGTAGTGGTTTTGAGTTTGTGAATCCAACATGCTTCTTTGTAGGCTAGAGCTTTACTCGTGTTAGTGTCGTTTCTGATCAAATCCACTATCCACCATTGCCTATCGTCGGGACCATGTTGTAGTTCCATATAATGTGAAACCAAAGGGGCCAAGTGGGTTTTACATTGGATTCTGGAACAGTGTTCCCCGATTCTTGTGTCAGCCTCTCTGTTAGTTTGTCCTACGTAACTCAAGCTGCACGGGCATTTGGTAACGTAAATGCATTTTGGGGTTTGCAGTTTGAAAAATTTCAAAGGGTCCATTGCTTGTCAGCTACTTTAAACATTTTGATTTTTGGGGTAAATTTGCAAACAGTGATCCAAAGAGAGTTACGCGTTTCTTTCTTCCCGGGTCAGGCATGTGTTAAATGTTCCTTCAAATTCTTGATGCGTTTCAGTGCCATACTGGGCATTGGTTCTCCAGGAATGCTCAGTTGTACCAATCGCCAGAATTGTTTAAAGGATAGTTCCGGGACTTTTTTTTTTATTGTCCCTACGGTTCGGCCATGTGTTTTTAAGCATAACTCGGTAGATCGTAGAAAACTTTCCTATGGACCTTACCCGACTTTTCGTCCATTAACGCACTCGAAATCAGCCGCCATTTTCTGATAATCCTATCATTTCCCCCCATCGCCCTGGCTCACCTGCTTTTGCGGCACTAAATCAAATCCCCCGCCCCTGAGCCTGACATCAGCAGACGCGTACCGCCCATTTCCCAACGCCAAAGCACGTTTCGTGTCAACAATCGCTGCGCCTCAGCTAATGACGTGTCGCCATGGAAATGGCAGGACGCCTCTTTCCTCAATAAGTATAAACACACCGTTTCACAACACACAGCAGCAGATTTTCGATTCCATTACTCTCTGTGTGTTACTTTGAGTATTCTGTGACTCGTTTCTGTGCTCTGGTCAGCTACCTTCGCCGCTTCTAGGCCTTGTGAACACCTGTACCATCTCTGTAAATTATTTTACTTTCTTTACCACACAATGGCTACAATAATGCCGTATATGTACGAGCCCGAGTACACCGAGCAAGAACTACTGGAAAGGCAAGCACGCGAAAACGATGGGGATTCGGACGGCAGTTGGGAGGACCAGTCAACGGATGAAGAGCCTGGACCATGTCGCATGGACGGCGTCTCCACCTGGTGCACGTGCAATCGGTGCGAGCTAATGCCAACTGAGGAGGAGAACTGCTGCTGCCGTGAAAATTCCGGGTGCTTGGCCTACATTTCGGAAGGCGAGCCAAGTCCGCAATGCATCACCGAGCTGCCAGAGTTCAGTGAAGCCTGCCTCTCACGGACCGTGTTGAGGATGATGGTGCTTATGCACGAACTTCGAGGCACTGTTCGTCCGCGTAATCCGAGTAACGAGTAAGTATACTCTGGTTTTGATGTCAGTGATGCCACTACTATGTCATGGTCGTCTCCCACATATAAAATTACATCTACATATCATTCGAATGTATGTAAATTGGTTCCATATTGTGCATTTTCTAGAATGAATTTTTTTCAAAGCAGAATGACATTTTTTACCTGAATCGACAGTGATAAGAAAGTTTTGTCATTTTAATACAGTTTGCATCTTTCATTTTCACAGGTGGTACAGGCTGGTGGCCTATCGTTGCTTCACTTGGTGGCTTCACGAGAGGCTCGGACACCCCGTTCGGAGAGTAATACCTGCCTGTGCGGTACTTGCCATTAGACAACATTTCCCCAGCGACAGTGGACAATACCGCGGATTTTCCCTGGATGTGCTGCAACCGGAACTTTACAATGTGTAATGTTTATTATTTATGTTCAATTGAAATTAAGATCTAAAATAAAACCCAACATATATTTTAACAATGGTTGTTTTGATTTTTTAAATGAATCTAGTGTGTCTCCATTGAATAGTCTTCCTGTGCCTTGTCTTGTCACACCACATGTCTCCGGCCAGCATCCTCCCTCACGCTGGCCGCCCACCTTCAATCCACATAACCGTTGAACCCATATGCAGCAGACATACATATGTTATTTTGCGGGTTGGCATCAAGCCTCCCGGCCTTGCCTCCTCCCCCAAAAATACTTACCACACCACTTTGTTCAAGCGTTGGCAATAAAAGGCCGTTGGATTTTATTGATACAAAACATGGTTATAGGTAAATAATCAATATGGTTGATCATAATAAATCATCCTTTTGGGCACTGGGTACAGGCTGACTAACTGCCTAGGCATCCAGGGTCTCCAGGGTGAACTGCACCCATATATTCTCCTGGGAGGGTGAGGTATTTATAAACTCACCCCCCTGCCTTCCATGTACTAGATCCTGCAGCCTGCCTCTTACATGCAGTTAGATGGCCTCTCCTTGTTGAGGCCCTGCGGCAAACGAGTCTTGTCTGCACGACCACCGCCCCAATCCACCCCCCACCCTATCAAAGGCAGTTCGCACCGGGGTACTTGCGCTGGCAAGTGGAGCTGTCAGGGAGCGATAAAGGCCAAGAGGTGCCAAAGACCATGTACACTTCAAAGTGGTCTATAGAGCATGGGTTGTTGTTCCCATGTCTACCTCCAGACCCCGTGACTCCTGCCTAGCATCCCCCCTCACGCTGGACGGCCCCCTGCAATCCACATAAGTGTGTCTCCATTCACGAGTCTTCCTGTGTCTTGTCTGCACGACCACCGCCCCAATCCACCCCCCGCCCTATCAAAGGCAGTTCGCACCGGGGTACTTGCGCTGGCAAGTGGAGCTGTCAGGGAGCGATAAAGGCCAAGAGGTGCCAAAGACCATGTACACTTCAAAGTGGTCTATAGAGCATGGGTTGTTGTTCCCATGTCTACCTCCAGACCCCGTGTCTCCTGCCAAGCATCCCCCCTCACGCTGGACGGCCCCCTGCAAACCGCATAATGCCACGACATATACACGTCATTCATTCACAAACACACCCCTGTTTCGAATTCTTTATAACCCACTTCATATTTCTAATGAGCACTTCTTTGCGCTTTGCTAGTCAACCCGTGAAGGTGCTGGTTATCTGCTCTTCGTCTCTGTGAACTTCCGTGACCACTTCGAGGAAACTCCTCAGTTTGCAACCTGTGAACTGCTCCCTGTTCTACGACAAGAAACTACTCTGATCCCTGCATCTAACTGTTTGTTCGTCAAGGTAAGGCCATGTACCATAATCATTTTGCGTCCAATTTCTTTTCGTTCAAGACAGTACATGCAAGGAACTAGTCACATGTTCTGAGTTTACATTGGTATTCATAGAGAATTGATGATCTTTACTTTTCAGAACTTTCCACAATGCCTGCCTGTTCCATTGGCGCTGGTGTTTGGCCCAAAAGTGGTTACACAGGTTATTATGTCATTAGTGTTTGGTCTTTCATTGAGACTCAGGAGTGTCTCCCTGGGTGTGTATTTCGTGCTTTTTTGTGCTGCTCAGTCTTTTTTCGGGTAGCCTCTGTTGGTTAGTCCTTGTTCCAGGTCTTTCGCAAGGTGTGTATATTGAGACAAATCTGTACAATTGCGGTGGATATGGAGGAATTGTCCATAGGGTAAATTGGTGGCTCACACAAGATAGGAGCCCGCCCCAGCAGCAGCCTCTACCTACAAACAGGGACACCCTGGGCACCCATTCCTGCAGGGGTACGCCATGGCTAAACAGCAGAAGAACAGCAAGGCCACTGATATCACCACCATGCAATCCCAGGAGAAGCGGCGGAAGATGGAGATGGTAGGAGCCATTGTCCACTGCCCCGAAAGGCCCCAAGATCCCCCAGGGCAGCTAGCCACGAAAGAGCACATCCAGGCCTTCATGGCAGACATCAAGGCAGAGTTCTGAAACTGCATGTGGGAGCAAACATCAAAGCTGGAGCCCCTGGATGGCCGTGTGATGGAGGCGGAACAGAGGCTGGGGGAGGTGGAGAACCACACTACGGAGCAGGCAGGGGTGCTGGCCGACTTGCAGCATAGAATCCAGGCTCTTGAGGGAGAGAGCGAAGCCACGGCACAGCAGGAGAACATGGAGAACAGGGCACAGAGAAATAACTTGCGCATCACAGGGGTCCTACCATCGATTCGATTCCGGGCCAGGCCCAGGGTGAATATGTGGGCAAGGTCTTCCAGAAGCTGCTCCTGCATCATGAGAAAGCTGCACTGCTGCTGGACCGCACGCATACACTCCATGAAAGGCAAAACCGGGGGTCGTCCGACCCCCCCCCGGCTGACGTCATCACAAGAGTCCACTTTTACACCAGTTAGCAAGACAATCTCCCTGCGATTGGGCCGCAGCCATAATAAGTACCAAGGAGGCGGCCATGCAGCTCTTCCAGGACTTGACGATGACGACCGTGCAGAAAAGAAGGGCCATGAGACCGCAGACTACCAATCTTCAAGATAAAGAAAATATACTACAGGTGGATTTTCCAACCCACCCTTCAGTTCCCCATTGCAGACACCACGAGAACTATCAGTTCCCTCGAGGATGCAGAAGATCTGTGGGGAAACCTGCGGCAGGGGGCCAACGACGACACCCTGCACAAAGATCGATGACTCCAAAGGGGGAAGACCCAAAGCCCCAGCACACACCATAGTCAGTGTCAGGGAGGTCCCGCAAACCTGGAACTCATTCAAAGCGCAAATGATCCCATGCTCGATGCCTACTTCTTTATTCTCCACCTGCATAGTGAGCCACAGGATCGGCATAGCAGCCTCTTCAGAACCAGCATTGCCCGGGCTCTGCATGGTCATGACCAGACCCTTGAGCAACGTCGCTCGCTGGTCACATGGGCCGTGAGCCCAACCCAGTTAGTGCCCGGTTGGCACTGGTTCACTTTCAGTCGGTTATAGTTAAAACATTTCCGTTGCATCAGTCACACATAGGAGCTGCAGTCCCAGATGGCAGATGAACCTCACCCGGCTCCCCCCTCCATAACAGAGGACTCGACATCGCAGCAGGCACCTCCACCCCCCACTGGAAGTTGAAATTCACTACTCTTAACGTCAAGGGCCTGTACTCTCTATCTAATCGCAGTTCCATTCTGCAGTGTCTAGTAGACCTGGATAGCGCTATAGTATTTCTTCAGTCTGGTCCCCCAAGACTTTCCCAGGCTGTGGAGGAAGCATTTTTCAAAGCAGTTCTTGGGCTCCGGTGGCTCCAAGAAGGGGAATACTGCGATCCTCCTCGCAAAGGGAGTTCCATTTGAGGAACTGGAACCCCGACAATTCCTGGAAGGTAGAGGCCTGCTGTTTGAACAGTTACATTCTCTGGTGGCCGTCAATTGCTCAACAAAGGACAGGAAGCATTCTTGCAGGACCTGGAGGCAGAGCTGGCTCCCCTTGTAGAGGGCCAAGTAGTAATAGGATGGGACTTCAATGGGGTGCCGGACCCGCTGGTAGACCAGACCCACCCGCCGGCCCTGAGGGACTATAAAATTGCACTGGGGCTGCTGCATTTGCACAAAACCCTTGGGGTGCCGGACACTTGGAGATTGTGGCACGGGACTATTCATTTTTCTCTCACGTCCACCGCACCTCCTGCCACATAGACTTACTCCTAGCGAGCCACCAGGTGAAGCCATTCGTGGAGGACGTTGGGATCAGGACAAGGACACTGTCAGACCATGCTCCAGTCCAGCTAACGATCTGGATCCCCGGCCCAGCCCCCACTCCCAAGCCTCCGTGGAGGCTATATGATGCAATCCTAGCAACATGACCCTCTGGGGTGGGATAGCTTGAGCCATTAGGGACTACTTCCGGGAGAATTTAGAGGGGCCCACCAGATTGCGATAGTGTGGGACGCCATGAAGGCAGTAGTCAGGGGTGAGATTAAAGCCCATTTAGCGGTGTACTATAACCGTCGCAACAGAAATAAAAGCCCGGCTCGAGGTGGAGGTGGTGGAGGCAGAATTTAGGCACAACAAGGGGTGGGCCCCAAACGCGCACAGATCATGACGGGCAGCTCACAATCATTTGGCGGCACACCTTGCTGTGGATGCAGCCCAGGTGCTCATCAAGACAAAGCAGGGATAGTATGCAAAGGGAAACAAGGTTAATGTATTCTAAGTCAGAAAGCTGGTCAACGCAATGCAGTGAAATAGGATGGCGGGATTGCGGGACACTGGCGGCATAATACAATACAGGGAGGAGGCTAAATTGCTGCTAGCAGAGGCACACTTGATAGAGACAATGTCAGCCATCCCCCTATCTCGGGCAGAGCAGATGCAATACATTACAGAGGCAGCTCTCCCCAACCTTACTGGGATGGATTGAGAAGACCTAGATAGGCCCAATGCTGCAGAGGCGGTAGATGCATCTATTAAATCCCCAAGAGGTACAGCCCCGTGGCCAGATGGCTTCACACCTCTTTTGTATAAAAACTTCTGGGTGAAACTCCTGACCCCCTTAACAAAGCTCTTCAACTCCTTTAGGCAGAATGGGGCGACCACGCCATCCATGCAGGAATCCTCCACCATCCTCCTTTTGAAGCCTGGGAAAGACCCCAGAGATCATGCTTCTTATAGGCCGATCTTCCTGTTAAATATTCATGCCAATATATACAAGAAGGAAAGACAAAGGTTGGGGAGTAACAAGAATAAATCAGCATTCACATATTTGGATGGCTGCATTTTGCTCCTTTAATGCATTTGGGATTTGTACTATTTTCAAAGAATTGAACATTTGAACAAAGAGTCTTCTGCGCTGTGCAGCAACCCAACCTGTATTATTTTACTTTATACAAGAAGGTTTTGGCCAATCGGCTGGCAGGGAGCTTACCTAGAATTATTGATGCAGACAAGACTGGGTTCATCCGTGGCAGAACAACGGGGGACAATGTTCATCGCAACCTGAACATGGTGGAGGTCGCCGTTTTGGAGCAGAACAAAGTGTGCTACTGGCTTTAGATGCCACCAAGGCCTTTGCCAAGGTTGATAAGGCCTTCAAGAGGCTGACCCTCGAGGCATTCCAATTGGGGCCCCTGTTTCAGACGATGGTCCTGGCCAATTAACACTCGCCTAGAACGTTCCTAAAAGGTTAACCAGAGGCTGCCGGGCCCCATCCCATTGACATGTCATACAGGCAGGGGTGCCCCCTATCCCCAATAATCCTAGCACTTACCATGGAGCACTTTGCTCAGTGCGTTCACAATAAGCCTGCTGTCAAAGAGGTAAGGGTGGGGGAGATGCACTACAAGGTGTCCCTGTATGCTGACGATGTAATGCTCACCCTGACGAACTCCAGTCCTCTCTGCGACACTCCCTTGAAGAACTAGATTCCTTTAAGCACACTGAAGGGTTCACAGTTAACTTCTGGTGGGATTGACATCAAAATAAATCGAGGCCCTACGCCCCTATTGCCTGATTAAATGGGAAAGCAAAGCGTAAAGCAATTTAGGGGTCCAAATTCCATCAAACTCTCAAGAAGTCTATGGTGTTAACTTCCCACCACTTTTCAAGGCCTTGGAGGCGGACCTAGAGAGGTGGAAATCCCAAGAGATTTCCCAAATGGGCCTTATTACAGCGTGCAAGATTAACTTACACCCAAGGTTTCTCTACCAGTGAGCAGCGCTCCCGGTGGAGATCCTCAGCGTGCCCCTGCTCGGCTTGCAGCACAACGTTTTTGGATGAATCTGGTGTGGGAAGAAAGCGCGACTCCCTGAGGCAGTAATGATGGGTGGCACTCGCCTGGGAGGGATGGTGGTACCCAATCTATGCAATTACCATGCAGAGGCACAGCTAGCATGCATCCCCGCTTGGTTGACAACAGATGATCCCCCCCCCCACCCCAGATGGGTAAGCATGGAGCAGTCCAGGCTTTTGTTGCCCCTCTCTTCCTAATCGCATATCTACCGGGAGCACTGCAGAGACATGGGATTAGGTGAAGTTAGTGGGTATCCCGAGGGGGCCAGGTCCACACACCCAAATCTTCCATAACCTGGATTTTGCCCCAGCCTTTGGCCCCTGGAGCTCAGTAGATGGAGACGGGGTCGCCCACACTTCCTCTCCCAGCTTTTTAACAATGGGGTCCCAAAAACCTATGCTGACTGTAAAGAAAAGTTTACCCTATCGGAACCTGAGAGGTACAGGTATTCCCAAATCAGGCATTGGATAGTGCATCCCCAGGTACGACAAGGGGCAACCCGAGAGCCAGAGGCCACAGAGAGATTTCAACTGGAAGGGGCATAGGTGGGCGCCATTTCTAAACTGTACCAAATTATGCAAACAGATATGTGGGCTCTTCAGCCACATTATATAGACCAATGGGAGGCGGACTTGGGTCACCCGATCTAAGATTTATCCCAGATCAGGGATAACAGCCAGGCTGCTGACACACCTGTTGGTGGCGGCGCAGATCTCCATCGCCCGGGCCTGGAGGACCAGAGGGCCCTTTTATCCCCCAGTGGTGGACCAAGACAGCAGCCAAGGAAGGGGTACTCCACCGCTTCACTGAGACTTGGTGCCCCATTCTGGAGTACAACCTTGACTTCCCAGCACAAGCATATAAACCACGACAGGTGGCGTGGTTTCTGCCAAGGGACAGTTGACTGGGCGGGGGGACCGAACGGCCGTCGGGGGATTGTGGGGGTGGGGAGGGGTGCACAACGAGGATGGGGGAGGGAAGGCTAGGGGGGAGAGTTACTTTGGGGCTTTGTAATTAGCATTGTTTTTCATCTGGTGCTCAAAGAAACCTTTTTTCCCCAGTCTTGTCTATGCAACCATACTTTAATAAAGTTGTTTAAAAATAAAACCTTTTGCACATAGAAAAAGGCCCACGGTTTAAACATGTAATACACAAGAATCATACATTTCATCCATTTCCTACAGTAAAATCAAATACCTATAATATCAAATATATATAGTGATCTAAAATCACATATTGACAGCTAAAAACAATTCAGAGAAAACCCCTAATTCATTAACATATCAAAGGCACCTAATACCAGAGGCCATGCATCTATAGGAGGACCAAACGCCTCAACCCTCTTTAGATTTGTTTAAATATAAGTGGCAGCCATTTTCCATATGTAATATGCAGCAAGAGCGACGTCTGAAGACTCAGCCGAGTACATGCTGGACCAAAATTGGTCTGTGATAACTCTAGCAGGAGAGTTTACCAAATTCTTAAAGCCCTTTACATAAGCCACGAGTAATGGCGGGACAACCCATTCAAATATGCCTTTCAATGTTCACCTCTATTGTACACAAGCAGCACCTTCTTTCTTCAAATGGTGTACCCACCAATGCTCCAGTATGCTCATGCGTAGGAAGTACATTGAAACAAAGCTAGGAGGTGAAACATCTGAGAACACCATTACAGAACTTTGTCAGATAGCTGACGGGCTTTCCATCCTCAAAGCCCTGGGAGGAATGCAAAACATGTCGTTTTTTTGTGAGCAAGTGACTCAAGACTTTTTGCCCGATCCCACTCCATAACTTTGGTTTTAAGTTTTAAATAGAAAACTGTGGGTTCCATGTAAGCAATAGGAGATTGTTCTAAATTTATAGCCAGGAGAAATTCCTTTACCAGGTTTCCTAATTCCAGTAAAGAAGGATTTAGATTAGTATCACCAAAAGCTCTTGCAATAATGGCTACCAGCGCATCCTATGAACCCCCATTAAACATTATTACATACAATTTACAACACTGTATTTTCCATAATGTGAGCAGTGAGGTAAGCCCAAGATCGCACCTTCTGGCTTCTGCTGGGATAGTTCTAGGTATCCTTAATACAGCTTTACACAGTTTTCATTCAAGCATCTCTAGCCAAAGTACATGTTTCTCAACTAGGACCTCGAGATTGTAAAGTATACTAGGTATCACACTCAACTTATATGTCTGAAGGTACCCTTCGAAGATGGAATGTCCCCCTTTCCTAGCCAAAAACCCTCTAATCAAGTTCCACTTTGACATGACTTTGCCTGAAAGGACTGACTCAAAAGGATATAGAGGGAAGATGTGTAAAAGGTATGCCAAGATATAAATAGGTATCAACAATCTCTAGAGATACTTAATTTTCCAATTATAGGAAGGCTTGGGCCACAGCTTGCCACCTATAACCATCACATTGGTTTTGTTTAGGTACATTCTCAGGTTTCTGATAACAGTGTAATCGTAGAGCGCATCCAGTGATCTACACAGATCAATTGTGCAATCAAGAATGACAGCATCATCTGCATAAGAGAGCTCCATTATATGTTCTTGATCAATCTTGGGAGGCAAGGGGGACGACATAGGCCCTTATGTGCTGTGTCCATGTCTGTTACATATAAATTGTACAGTACGGGAACCGTAACACAGCCTTGTTTCAGCCCATGATTGGTGTCTATGGACTTGGTGGCCTTGCCTCCCATGTCTAATCGCACTTCTACAGTAGTGTATGCATACATTTGGCTAATAAAATGGACAATGACAATCTATTTCTATCTATTTTGTATCTACATTCCCCAGATTCCAGGCATAAACCATAATGTAGATTCCAATAGTGGGAGTATCTACATTCCCCAGATTCCATGCATAATGCTCCACAATGTCTGTAACATTGATTGCCATGTTACAATACAAGTTATAATCTCCAGCTACAAATATATCTGCATTACGGTGCTCCAAAACCAACCCTCCAATAACATTTTCCGGTTATGAATTAATCTTTGAGGTACATTTCCTACCTGGGGTATCATATATGTTGATTAATAAAGTTTTTAATAGCAGGGTTACCCATTCAGTGAATGTTGTACATGGGTAGCGTCCCTGATTTATTATACTCATTCAAAGTAATATGCGACTTTACCCCAATACATAATCCCCCTGAGGGTCTACCTTTCTCATAACAAGCAGGATGCCTACACCCAATATTAAAACCATCAATAAGAAAATATCACAAAGCCATGTTTCCTGAAATACAAAAACTTTGCATGTCGTTGTTAAAGCACGTCCCTCAATGCTGAGAAAGAAGCTGTTGTGTCTTGTATTCCAGGAAAGAAAATTTTGCACATCATTGACTCATTACTTCAATCAAGTTTCAGCCTCAATGGGGAGGAGGAATAGCTCGGGGGCAAAGAGTTTGTCTTGGAAGCAAGACAACGCAGCGCAATACAGATTTGAATCCCAATCCCGCACTTAGAAACCACTCTTGGTATTAACCGTGTTATAAATTAACAAGAATAATGATTCCACAATCCATTGTTCCGTTTCCTTGACATGCAATTGCCTTAATTCACCCCCGGGACATACATTTAACAAACTTAGCGTTTCAGAGGTGTAACTATCAAACTTCCTATTACCACCCGATCTCTCCCTCACATGCCCAGCTGAATCTATGTGATCACTGCCCCGCCCATAATGTCGACTATTAAATTGCTGACTCCGAGTATGGCACGGCGCAGTGATCACATAGATCATTGTGCCCTGCATCCCCATACCCGCCACCCATATCCATGTACCTTTTCGGTGGCACACAGAGAAGTGTGCCACCTTCTCTCTTCCAACCCTGCGGCGCCAGTTCCTCACACTTGCATGAGTCGATACTGACGCTGCAGGGTCTTTTAAAAAATGTTAACATTTTTTTACTTCTTATCCCTGCTTACCATTACGGTAAGTGGGGGACACCCCCACAACCCTGACTTCCGTTACTGAGCCCAAGAGGAGCGGGGGACACCCCACAACCCCTGCTCTGCTTGGGCTTAGTAGTGGGAGTCCGGATTTTGTGTGCCCAGTAACTGCAGGGGCGCAGTTCTAGAATCGAACATTTTGGTACGATTCTGCCCAGCTCTATCCCTCTCCTGCAGATATTTCTTGCAAACAACAAAATCAAAGCCCATCCTTAAAATTAAAAGGGGTAGATACGACTTCCCCTGGAGCCCGAGCCCATCCTCCTGGGAGCCCCGGTCCCCGGGATCTACCCTAGATCTGGCCCTATGGCCAAACTACTGTCCCAATGTCTACTGGCAGGCAGAAATGTAATAGCTCGCACTTGGAAAACCGCAGAAGGACCACTAATGCCTTTTTGGTGGATTAAAATTTGGGACATCTTAATTGCGGAGAAGGTGACGGCTGCTGGGGCAGGCCGCCTACATCGCTTGGAGAACATCTGGGGCCCGATCCTGGACTTTGATCAGAATTATCCAGCCCTGAAATACAAGCCCCAATTAGCCAGGAGAACCTTACGGGACGATAATTCGCAGCTGGGACAGGTAGAGGAACATTAAGACCAAGGGGAGGGGAGGGAAGAGCAACCAACTGTATTGCTTTTGTACCATATGTCGTGACTGATTAAGTTTTGTATCATTTTATCCTGTTTGTTTAAAATAAATATTTAAAAAAAAAAATTAAAAAGGGGTCAGAGTGTAACATAATCAGCTGCACTAATATCGATGACACAAAGTGAATTAGGGCCCAATTACAAACACTGTAGAGATCTGGAAGCTCAACCGTCTCAATGTCTGAGGCAGTTATTGCTCTCAACTGCGGAACACAATGGAGTAGTTCAAGCACCCTGCTGCGATTCAGGACGGGGCTTTCCACCACCGTAAATAGCTCAATAATTTGTACAGACTTCCCCAGTCTGCAATATACAGCTGATATTCGGCGCAATCCCGCAGGGTTTGGTTCCTGTACCCCATTTGCATTTATGGGGTGAGCAACTGAGTTCCACTGTGCCGATAGCTTGTCAATTTCACAAAGATTGCCTTTCAAGGAAGGAGCTAAGGGAGTATTGGTAGGTTTAGTCAAGAATTAAACTGAGATGGATTAACGTTCGCCGCAAAGGTGGGATTTTCCATAGCTCGGATGTTAAGAGCTACTGTGTGGGCATACTGTTTTATCCATAAACCATTTGTCTAAGGGGCCTTTCAATTGTACTGAAAAAATATTTTTAACCATAGGGCCATGTGAAGGCTCATCTATGGGTACCAGGTCATATTTCATGGTGTGGGATGTATTAACCCACTCATCCGAGCCCTGCAACAGTAGTGTGCATTGCTGGCAGCAGAAACATCAGAATGACCACAGGAAAGCATGCTGCTCGCGCAAAACCGTCCCAAAAAAATGCCCAGTAAAAATCTGAAAGATAGGCTGCCATCCACTTTTGCCTATATTAGTGAGCACAGGCGACCACTGCCAAAAATCACCACTGGGCTACCCACACAGTAGCCTGAAACCACTTGGAAAAAGCAATGCTGATTGCAAAAGCAACACAGGTGTGTGGGAATCCATTTCTTGATTGTCAAAAATGTGCTAAAATCATGGCTCACAAATCAACAAAAAGATCCAACCTTCTTGTTGGGTGTTCCACATTATTCTACTGCAATAATCCACATCAATACAATGAAAGCAAGAATCATATGCTATCAAGTAAAATATTGATGTAAAGACAGCTGTCAAAAATGGGTGTTGTACCGTTGCTCACCTCTACCAGAAAGCCGGCGTATTAAAACAATTCTTTGTAAAAATGAACAACTGAACCCAAACTATGCCAAGGAATACTTGCTATCAGAAGCCTAAGGGGTGGAGACAATTTAAAACTATATTCTGAAATGACTTGAAGGAAGCAATTGTTTAATTTATGCATTAAAAATGTGGGTTATATTGTAAGAAAAGACAAATTGTAGACATTGGTTGCAGAGTTAAGAAGTTTCCCACACTGGGAACCCTTCACACCTTATCCCTAGACAAAAAGGAGAGATCCCCATCCCCAAGCCAAGAGATTGACAAGTTGGTGTGAAAAGGAATTGGGAGTGGCACCCTGGACTGATGCTCTGCTGCCTGGAAACAAGACAACGTATTCTTTCAGCTTAATAGAATATGCTGATTTGGGTGTGCCTGGTCAACAGCTGCTCTAACAGGAAGGCAGGCCATGTGACCATCTGACTACCAAGCTTCTGGGGGGCGGGCCAGACTGGGAGGTGAATTTAACATTGCACCAAATATATGTTTAAGGAAAATGGTTCTAAAATATTGTACCAAGCTGACCAAAATGTCAAACTTTGAGACGGTTAATATGAAAAATTCACTCACAATTCAAGACTAAGCTGGATGCCGGGTGATATTCTGAGACCAAACCCCGGGATTTATTAATATTGTAGATACAGTGTTTATGCTAGAAACATAAGAACTTACAGTAATATGCTCAGAGAGGGTGTGCATGTCTGTGTAAAATTTGGTGCAGAACCAATCTTGGCAAACACACCAGAATCGCGAATAAGTTGCCATTTCTGAACTAAAGCTCTTAGGAAAATCAGGGTGGGACAAAAATGTACCTTAAGTAATCTGTGATGTGTACATGTATTCTCAACAACTTGTTTATCTGGAAAATATGTTTTTTTTTATGAAACATTGATTTTCTAAGTAAAAGCAAAGGGGAGTGTTCTTTCCTTAAGCCATAAACATGACACCTGATGAGACAGGATGACACACTACTCCCTTCTCCAGTCAGGCGACAGGAGAATCCCTAACCTATCAAATCCTTAGGGGGTTGGGCATGTAGAATCAGCCTCCACACCCACTTTGAAAACACATAAAAGGAGACTGCTTAGGACAGATAGGACACTCACTTTTCTACTTCAACCGATTTTTGGCGCAGCAATCTGCTGGAAGACTGCAGACTCCAGACTCCAGATAGATCCAGAGACCAGAACTCTAGAACCAAACTCCAGAATCCAGAACTTTGAAGCAAAGGCCTAATTCACAAGCTGAATCCTTCTCAGCAGGCCTGAGAACTTTAGCAACCTGAGTCTCACGTTCAACAGCCAGGCTGAGCTGTTCTATTCTAGCCAAGAACCCTGTGCTACGACCGAGGTCCAGACCCAAAAAGCAGCGCTGTATCTAGAACCCGTCAGACCCCGACCAGAGGCTGTGCTGTGAGCAGAACCAGTACCTGAGACCGTCCGGTGGCGAGTGAAGCCCAAACCTGACCAGATCGGTGACGAGGCCCATTTCCATTCCATTCCAAAACTAGAAGTGAGTATCTAGTCTAGAACTGTACAGAACCAATCTCTTAGTTTAAAGTAATCCTCTTCCATTCATTTCAACCTATCCAGAACTGCGTTATAGAATCCTGTGTTCATCCTGTTTATTCCAAATCCGTAAAGCGCCATCTGCCATTCTGAAAACAACCGTATCTTTTGAACCGCAAAATTTAACTGTCAGTTTAAAGCTAAGATCCTCAGCTTTCCAACAAACCCAAAACGACATTCCAATTCATTATAGTTTTTCCATAATCTCGATTTACGCACAAGGAAAAAGTGCCGCAAATTGCAATTTAACTCAATTTCACCACATTTTATAATAGCTGCTTCTTGCTTTCAACTGCTTAGATTTGTTTTCAACCTGGTAATCACTCATGAATCATTGCTAGTGTTGACCTGAACTAATCCAAAGTAACTCACTTATCCTGAATATCCCTTAGTGAATTAAAAGCATTTTAGTATATTTTCCCATCCTTTGCAATTACATTCAAAAGCATTTTGACCTGCGTTTTAAAATCATACCCGTTTTCTCCAAGCTTGCTGGGGGAACTGGAATTGAACTACATTATTGATTGTATTCTTGAAACCTGTGTACCCTCCTTCCCATCTCTTCATACTGCATAGTGGGGGGGTGAGTAGTTTCACTCACTTGAAATCATATCAAGTCTATTTCTATGTTGCATTCTTTCCCATTATTGCATTTCCTTGAATCACATAAGTATTCTCTGCTACAGTATCTTCCATATTCATACTCCTAAGTGATTAAAGAGAGTCAATTTTGTAATATTACCCATTGTTGATTACCGTCTATATTCATAAGTGTGCTATTCAAATATTATTTTATTCATAAAAGTGTGATATATATATATATTGTTTAATTCTTCAAATAAATCTTTTAATTTGCAAAACAAACCTACTTCTTAGCTCAGTGAGGTCAGGGAGAATCAAAGAGGGGGGCGTTATATAAGGGTTCATTATCCAGATTTAAGAACTTCGACATAAAAATATATAAATAAGGGCTTCCATTGGGCATCCCATCCTAAGCATTGACTTAGTTGGATTGCTGGATTGAAGTTACTTACAATGGCTGAGCTAATGCACATTATGTCTTCCATGTTTGTCTCAGCCAAAGAGTAGGCGTTACTGCTCAGAAGTTTCGCCTCATGATTCTTGGTACTCTGCATGCATAGTCTCTTCTGCTTGCCATAAATGTCATTTGCCTCGGGAACGGGATTTCCATCAACCTTATTATAACTATCGGTGTGAGCTTCCTCATTAGTTTTAGCCCTAATTATCTCCTCTACCTCCACCTCAGACATCTCAGATATGTCCATGCTTAGGCCCCCATGTGTAGTGCCAAAGAATCCATTATGATGACCCAATGTCCCATATTGCTACTATTTAAAAGGATTACATGTACAGTTTTTGCTATTATAGAGCTTAGGTCTCTATGTTCCTTCATGAAGGATGTGTAGAGACCAAAAATGGAATCCAAAGTTGCAGCCATTCTCTCCAATCTGATGAGAGGGTTCTCAGACTCAGAGTGTGACAGAGTGGTACTTTACATAGAATCCATGTCACAATTAAAGCTTTCAGGCGCTGCTGCTATTAGAGCTAAATCAGGAGTGACAGACAAGTTTGTCCCAATTGAGGAAAAACCAAGGGATCCACGTTGAAGTGTATAACAAAGGCTAAAGAGAGAGGTATTGTCATTATTAAAGTCGGCACCAACAGTTTCTCTTCAATACTCACCAAATCTCCCTCCTTGCCCTTATGGTTATTCGCTGAAAAGAAACCAGTAATATTTGTCTGTTCATTTGCTTTATTAGCTTCTTTGTTCTTTTTTTGCCTGCTGCGCACTCTTGGGCGAGGAAGAGGAATCAATTGGTACTTGACTTCTATTCCTTTTGTTAGCACTGAGCAGTTCCCTCCCCAGATGGTAAGAGCAGAGTACACACAGGCCGAGCCATGCTATAGATAAAAGGACTTAATGGTGATTACTCAAAGTTGCCAAAAACTGTACAGAAGTCTATTGCGCTGTCACAAAAAATTCAGGCTGCACCTTGACAGTTAGCCAGACAGCACTCTTGGTGCACTCTTGCCATTTGAGTGCAAATGCACATCGCAAAGAGTTATATCCGCTTACTGCTACAGGGGCGGGCTGAGCTTTCCTCCACCAATCACCAGAAATTATACAGGAAGCAATGGTCAGAGCGCTGTGAAATCAGCACGCCAGTTTGCCATCCTCCAGCAAGCCACAGCCCGGTTCTTATTGATTCTCCCTTCGACTCACTGGCTTGTGATGTACCGCTTGGCTTTTAGCTTCTCTGGTGTCAATACTTGTACCTCGGGGGTGTGACCGTCTCTCGATCCTCCTTATCGGCATAAACTTTCCCTGTGTACCGTTGATATCTGCTGCAAGACACTCTTACTATTGTTCGCAGTCTTAGGCTCTCTTCCACGAAGGTTCCGTGCGCCTGGGATGAAAAGGGCAATGTCACTTCTCTCCTCGCCACACTCAATTTCTGTCACCTTTCTCCTTCTCTTGAACTGCTGTGTGGTAGCCGTCTCGTTGTGCTGTCTGCCGTGCTCGCCTTGCTCATACTGTGCTCTCTGGCTCCACCTTTTATCACTGTGGGGAAGGGAAAGGGGCGTCAGGTCTGCGCAATTCTAATCAATTGCCTCACTTTGCCTGACCCTCGTATTGGGACATGTCTGGTAAACAGCTCTAGTGTTAGTCCATTGTCCTTTGTGTTGTGCGAAAGTGTCCTATGTGAGAGGATGGGGAAAAGGTGTTAAAGGAAGGGGAATACCTTGTCTCACAGATCGGTGTCCCACTCCCCGAGGACCCCCTATCCAGGAGATCCTCACTCATTGGCCCACCCCCAGGAACTGGATCCAGTAGCGATGGCCGTGTCCTGGCCACCTGGATGACAGATCCCCGGGGCATAGCCAGGGAGATACCTTCAGGTTTCTCAAAGAACCCTGGCTGATACTCTGTAAATGGAGTTTGATAAGGGGACTGGACTTCGAGTTTTTCATTTTCTTTTTAAAGCTATACATCTGTGTATCAACTCCTGAGAAACAAAAGAGTGAATGAAAGTGTGGTTTGTAGGGATGAGGTTAGGTGTGGAGGTAGAACAAGAAACCAGGCACAGGACGGATGGTGGAGTGGAGTGCTGAAGAGTTGCTGGAGGAGTTGGTGTAGAATTTAGGTGAGGTATTTGTTGTGAGAGATGTGGTGACCAGGACCGAAGAGACTGACCAAGTGGTGCAATAGTGATGGCAATAGACCAATTAAATGAAAACCAAACCTATCTATCTCTAACTCTAAGGGGGTTTCCCTATATAAACGAAAGAAACTCGGGTACTCGACAGGAAGTCTGTGAGTGAAAACAAAACTGCACTGTTCCAGTCATAAAGGCTCCTATCCTATCGCTGTCACTACAACAAAACAATATAAAGTCCAGCTACTGTTTGTAATCCAGGAGAATGACTCCCTTCTCCTGGATGTATAGCGTTCAATAGCCACTCCGCTTATTCAAAGCTAAAGTTCCACAAAAGTTCTGGGTTCTCCTTGACCCAACAGATATTTAGCAGTCTCAAAGTTCTTGTGGGGCTAGGAGAATGACTTGCTTCTCCTAGCTGGTTGCCCAATGTTTTTCACGGTTCTCAACAAGGCTTTTAACTCTCTTAGGGAGGCTTTGACAACCTCTAGGTTTCTGTACAATTATTGAGCCTGATGACAGAAGAGGATTGGTTTGGCTCGCTGGTCCAGCCCTAGACGATTCTGTGGTGTGTACAGTGCTCCTCTCCTTTGACACAGGTGCCCCCCAGCAATTCGATGTTGGATAGAGAAGGAGAGCAAAAACTATCCCCAGGCCTCCAACCCTTTTAGCCTCCTTGGTTTTACTTTCCAGGGTCAATAATAAAACCACCTTTTATGACGTTTCAAGGAGTTGGCATCTCGGATTCATTAGCATCGTGTCTTCTCAATCGATAACCTAGGGGCTCTCAGTTCATACTATTCACTGTTCTTCCTTGTTGCCTAAAATGAAAGGTCTAAAGTGTTTCTTAAGCAGCTTGTTCGCTCCCTCCTGGATTTTCGTTAACTCTCGTTCCCTGTATTGGGGTTGGGATGCTTTACCGGGTTGATAGGATTTCAGATGACTGCTTCAGCCTTCTCTATTGCGGGACGCTGATTCTTGGAGCCTTGCACTGCTTGTTCCCCTGATATCGATAATGGCTTTGACCGTCCTCATATAGGCCCAGATGCCAACATCAATCTGTAGTTTTTCCTGGCCTTTTCTCACTTCTCTGTAGCAAGCCTGGGGTAGCGGTCTCTGTGTAGTTGTCAGACCTGATGGTCCACCTACTACCGGTAACGCCACAGACGTACACTCTCCGTCTTTCAGTCGGGCCCTCTGCCTGCCTTTCGAGTAGACGCTTTACACTCGTCAGGGGAATTCTTCTCGCCGTGCTGAAAGGCCAACCATTTTTGGTTGTGGTCTTATTTTCAGCTGCCGGCCACCAACTGTAATTCTGTAACATTTGGCATCCTGTCTTCGTACAAAGCACATGCTCCAGTTTCAGCTTCTACTTCTCGTCTCAATACCGGAGTGGCTTGCTGGGTGTCCTCATGCGTTGTCATGCTGAGGCAATGGAAACTGTGGCACAAGTGGGGGTGTCAGACCCGAGCAATACGCTCTCTACAGCAGGTTGAAGCCACGGTCCAGTCCTCACCCAAGATGGCCACCGCAGGTATAACAAGGGGGTGCGTTGTATCCATCATTCTTGGAACCCGCTCCTGAGTCCTGCAGTTCCTGTTTTTGTATACTCGTTATCTCAGCCCTTCTCTGGTTCTCGGCCAGTCCCTCTGTTGTCTGTACCTTCTGTATTCTTCTGTTTCATTTGTCGGCTCTGTTTGTTTCAGTCTTTATGGTTCTCCAACCGGCATTCATTTCACCCATATTTTGCATACGCGCTTTCTTCCGCGTCTGCAACTTCTTTTTTCCCCAAACTTCGGGTTACTTGACTTTCGCTTATTTTACTACATTCGGGCGGTCCGTTTTAGACCGCCTTTCTGACTTTACTTCCTATCCGCGTCTTTGCGCGTCTATTTAGCCTCTCCAGCTTTCACCCTTTTGTTTTGCTACTCCTCCCTGCCTCTTCAGTTCGCTATCTATCTTTCTAACTCGTACCTGTTCCGGAGCTTCTTCTCAGTCTTTACTCTTTTCCTATCGTACTTCCATCCCTGTTTCGGCTCTAGCTCCCTCTGGAGTCATATTCTTCTGACAGGAAGGATTCAGCTCTATGGTTTCTCAAGCCATTATGAGCCGATTTGAAATACTATCGAGGAACTCCTCTTGAGAATCGGGTTTTTCTTTCTTACCCGGCTGGATCTTACACACAGCAAAGACTTTTGGGCTGCGCCCTGTGGTAGGATCTTCAAGTATTGCCACTACTGGAACAAAACATATTTTCTGGACAGTTCATCTTCAGTCCTTGTGGAGACACTTCATATAACATCCTCCAGGGTTTTGTGGTGCTTCAAGGCTTTTCCCCTGGTTCTGGGATGGCTTCCCAGGGTTCCCCTTGACGTGGGTTTCCATCCCTGTTAAGGTGGCCTCTGGGGGAGCCAGACGTTATTTGCACGACAGGAGAAGAGCAAGGAAAGAAAGTCAAATGAAGGCAAGAAGTCAAGGCAAAAGGGACTGAGACCAGAGACAGCTCATCTGAAGAAAGAGGTGAGGGGGGAGGCTCAGGATGGTACCCCAGAATACGACAGTCACAACAGCATTCTCCTGAACCACACCCTCCACGCCCCTCTCTCAGATCGTCCTGTTCTTCCCTTCTGCATGCTTGGCGTCGATTGCCGAGACTTTCTTTTTCTTTCTCTCCTTCTCGCTCTCTTTATCTCCGATTTCGATACTCTCCTTAGGACTCTTCCCATACCCTGCCACCTTTGTTTTTTTCTGACGCCCTGATATAGTAGGGCCAGCCCTGACATAACGTCGATTCTATTGACTAAAGCTGTTCCGGTACTTTTCCCAGCTGCTTGCAAGATTCTCGAGTGCTTCTTCGTCTTAGTACCTAAACCGTCAGGGTGGTTCAATATTTCACATTAACACATGGTTTTAGTCATGAACTTAGAACCTCAAGGTTTAGGATCTACCGCCAGCCGACCAGGTTGGGTTTTAAAGGGGTTGTGCCTCCCAATTGCATCCTTCGCCACGAGAGGAGCTTCTCTTCATGAGATCCACGCCAAGGGGGACTACTGGTTAGTGGCCTCACCTCCCTAGCCATATGGAGAGAGGTTCCACTGTGGAGAGAAGTGTCGCCATCTGAAGGATCGTCACAGGGAGTAGTTCCAATTAAGGTGTGGTGAGGGTGTGTGTAAATGTGTTTGAGACAGAGAGAAGGAAAGATAGAAAGGGTGAGACTTGAAGGGGGTTTAAGGAGAGGGTGATAAAGATAGTGCATGGTAGGGGGTGTGGAGTGTGTGCATGGTCGTAGTGGGAGTAGTGGTGAGGGCAGAGTGTGTCAGGAAGGTGGACATAGTTGGAAGAGACAGACAGACAGTGTGGTAAGATTAGGGCATAAAGGTGTAGGTAAGGGCTTGTTTGTAGTAGTGAGGTGACAAGAGGGGAATGGTGAGGAGAGCGGTAAGGACTCAGGCTCAGGAGTGGGATGTGGAGAAAGGTGAGGAGAAGAGTGTGCAAACATCAGAGAGGCAGAAAAGGAGAGAGAGAGAGAGACAGACAGACAGAAGGGGAGAGGAAGAAGGCTGGATGTTGTGGGAAAAGGAAGATGGGAGAGAGAGTAGACAGTGAGACAGGAGGAGTAGAGAGATCATGGGGAGCGCATGTGAGAACTGTGCAGGGTATCTGTAACCAGAACAAGAAATGTCTCATTCCTACTGAGCAAACCTGGGGAGTGTTAGGTTAAGGACCCCTTAGAAGAACCCCAGAGTGAGCCAGATAGATGAGGCTTTTTTTTCCTTTAGGCCTTAATCTATAATGAGCCTTACATAATTATTATAATTATCATTGTTCATAACGTGCTTAATACCGGAGACCAGTTTCTAAGTGCGAGACCCGGGATTCAAACCTCTGCTGTTATGCATTGTCTTGCTTCCAAGACAAGTGTGTTACCCTTGAGCTATCCTCCCAGCCATAGTAATTGTTACTGGTAGCTGGGGGTTGGGATTTCCGGATGGAGGGAGCCGAATGGAGGTTGAGAGAGGGAATCCAATTAGAGTACACTGCTCGCACCCTGACCAGAATAAAAACTGCAATTTTTAACCTTTTGAACATAAAAACCATTGAACCATCCTTCGTATTCTGTGAGTTATTGAAGCCATCAGTGACATTATCCAAGGAATTGGAATATTTCTTTGTAACACTTTTTGAGCCCTCTGTAAAAGGTGTTAGGGTCAAAAACGGAATAAAGTTTACTCTGATCAGATTCCTTTTAATGAAGGTGCTGCCCTTTAATATTGTTAACTTAGCAACAATGTGACTTCGTTTCTCATCCATGGAGACACCATCTAATCATTAGCTTGTATTTTATTTCAAATTGTGTTGCATCATAATAGATTTTTATGGCAGGGTGCATTTCCGTGGTGAATTTAATATGTTCACATACTATACTTAAATTTTCTTAGAGCAAGGTCAACTCCACTTACTGCAAAATGTGCACATATAAACAAAGCATCTTTCATTCAACTATTTGAAAAAGCCTGGAGTGTGAATACATCCAGAGACAATCAAGACCCTAAGTAGGATGGTGGCCGGTGAGAGGGCCCCACTTTCTATTCCCCACCCTTGTGCCCGTCTATTTCTGAGAAGTACACCTTTGCCTCATGCCATATACCTCCTCAACAAGAGGCTTACTAGTTTTGTGTAGTTTCTCCTAGCGACACTGCACCCCAATAGGAAACCAGCGAAAAGCATGCAAGGGAGAATAGCGATTCCATGCCACACACCAGCCGTAAGTGGACCTGGACTCCACCACCAGTGTAATGTAATTTAATGTACTGAATTTGTAGAGCGCAAACTATAGCACAACGGCATCTAGGCACTAAGGAAGGACACTAGTGAACTAAAAAACTGTGGGCACTACTTAAAAAAGATGGGTTTTTAAGGCTTTTCAAAACTGCAGGTACCCTGCAGTCACCTGCAGAGAAAAAACAGCCAGGACCGAAAACAACCGGCCCCCCAATCCGAACTTTCTGAAAGTGTCGAATTTTCAACAACATTTGGAGCTCTGAATGCAGACAATGAGTGGGCTTGTAGTGCTCTAATTCAGCTTGAAGAAACGCTGCACCCGTATTATAAATAGCTCAATAAGTAATACATATAATCTTAAACTTGATTCAAGCTTTAACGGGCAGCGAATGGAGGTGCTGCAACAGAGAAGCAGAAGGAATTAATCTCGGTGAATCCAAGGCCAGTCATGCTGCAGAATTTTGGAGAACTTGCAGTCGTTGAATCTGAAAAGCTGGTTGGCCTAGGTAAATCCCATTGAAATAGTGGATGGATCCCTTGATCGACGAGGTGACCACCTAGATCTGACAGTCCGTGAGTAGGAAAGGGAGAACTTTCCTAAGTACTTGCAGACCGCAATAATCTGTCTCTCTCGACCCTGATGATAGAAGCTTCACACCCATGCTCTTAACCGAGATACTGGGGGCCGGGCAGGTACCAAGAGAGTCTGGCCAATTCTCAGCACTCCAGCTGGATTTTGTAAACAGCCCCCCAGGATTCTGCATTCAGTCGGCACAGGAGAAAGACTGGCAGAGAGCAAACAGAACCGCAGCACCACCAGTATGTGGCAGACCTGGAAGTCACATGGTGCTACCGTAGAGCTGTGGCGAGCAAACACAGCTGCTGCCAAAAACCCTAGGGACCAACAGAGGCGATACAATACTCCCAGCAAAATAAGACTTACCTTTGGGGCACATGGAACACAGCCCTGGGCATGAACTTCATGTAGCCTCCTGGCCCCACCTTGATGTTCCACGGCGTGGCTTAGCCCCCCATTTGTGATTTTGGCTGCATATAACCCGTCCCGGATTTGGAAGAAAGGGCCATACTGCCCAGGGACAGAGAAGGACCCATAGAGGATGGTGGCTATATAAAGGGGAAAAAGGAAGGAGACAACATGCGCAAGGGGATAAACCTATAAGGCTATTAGCATGGCTATACAAGGGCGAAAACCCCAAGCAGACAATGCCATACGAGGACCGGATGGGCAGGTGTGACGGACCCAAGAAGGAATTAATGAATGCTTCATAGAATATTATTCGCGACTGTATGCAGACTCCAGCGTAGAGGAAGAGATAGACATGCGGGAAGCCCTGACAGAGATCACACTCCCCAAGCTAGAGGAGGCAGAAAGGGATAGCCTAGAACTCCCCAGAGGAAGAAATAGAGCTAGTCATCAAATCACTGCCCTCTAGTAAGGACCCTGGGGCAGACGGTCTCCCAAGTGCATTTTATAAAACATATACATCCGCAATACTCCCCCCCGCTGCTTGAGATGTTCAATGAGGCGCTGAGTCCTTACGGGAAGTGATTATTGTCCCGCTGCTGAAGCCCAATAAACCAGACACAGACTGCGAGTCATACAGACCCCTCTCACTGCTCAGCCAGGATAGCAAGATCCTAACAGCGGTGATGGCCAATAGGATAAAACCATTCATAAGTAAACTGATTCACCCGGATCAAACAGGGTATGTACCACATAGGAATAGAACAGATAACTTGCGTAGGCTCCACCACGTCTTTGACCACAACCGTGATGACCAACAGGAGACTGCAATAGTATCTTTAGATGTTGTGAAAACGTTTGACTCAGTGAAATGGCCATGGCTGATGACGGTCCTGGAGCAATATGGGATAGGGCCCACCTACTTGAGATGGGTGAGATTACTATACAGCGAGCCAGAAGCTTGAGTCAAAACGGGCTCTAATATATCTGAGCGATGGCAGCTGGGTAAAGGCACTAGACAAGGATGCCCATGGTCCCCGATGCTATTTATTCTGGCACTAGAACTCCAGGCAGCATCCCTGAGACAACAATATGGGGAGGTGGGACTCCGCACTGATTCTTTCTTACAACTGCTAGGGGCCAGCATGAAAGGAAATTCAAATTGCTTACACTTTAGGAGATAGGAAAAGTTTATAACATACTAATCAGCACACCAGGGCAAAAATAGAAATGAAATGGGAAAATCGGTTTTGGGAGAAAGCAAATGCAACGGGAAAATACAGTGGCAAATGGAAATCGGTTTACAAAGACAGGCAGCTCACGGAAGGGGTTCAGCTTACAATAGGAAAATCGGTTTTCAATGACAAGGACTGACGCACATTACAGGTAGACTTCTAGGCAAAAGGGATCGCTCACAACGGAACAACAGTTTGGGGTTTAATAGGACAGATGCAACTAGGAATGTGTTGGGTAATGCACACAATACACAGACAAATTCGGTTTTCAGTTACAAGGAGACTAATTCTTATGAGGCAACACTTTAATGACTATAATAATTAAATACAACACCAGATACAAGATGGTTAATTTCGAATGTCAACAATCTTATACCGTGAATTTCAATGGGGGAATTAATTAAAGATTTACACAGACACAGAGGTTTTTAAAAGAAAGATGCTAACCTACACAGGCTAACAATAGATTCTTCTACGGGAAGGTGACTGAATTACATTGGCAATTTGGGGTTTTCAATGGGGCTTTCAAAAGGGGGAAATATTGGATGCAATGCAACAAAAATGAAAGGTTTATGCAATTTACAAAGCAAGCCTTGGTTTAGGATTCAGGGCAGCCAGCTGATCTCGGGACACTCTGGACAGCTAGGAGAAGGGGTCTGGTCACTGCACTCTCAAAGATGGTAAGGTTCAGCAGCCCTCTCTCCATCCTCGTTATCCTGTCTCCCCAAATTTGTGTGTGTGTGTGTCCCTCTAACCTAATACAGTCGTCCTTATATACCATAAATGATATCACTAACTTTACAATCAAGGGGGGTACCCTGTAATTATCACTGCTGCTCAGATAGGACAGTTTACCATTCCTCTCTCCGCCCCCTGGCATTATTAGTTCAAGGGAAGAGAGCACCATCTGTCTATTTGCATTCATTACACTGCTTTGTTCTCATGACCACTTTTTGGCAAAAACCAGCTATGTCTCATAACTACATACTTATACTAGCCCTGGCCATATGAAATAGATATGCAGTTTCAGTTGCTTATAGGGAATTAGGTAAGCCGGCCACCAACTCCGTACGAGGTAGCATGGCCCTTTGGCACATTTTTGTTATTTTCATAAAATGTATAACAGTTATGACCAGCATGTTCCTAATTTCATCTTCCATCTTTTCATCCACTGTCATATTTGTCACCTGTTCAGATCAGCCAGAAACTAGCCATTTCAGTCCCCAAAGTCCTAGGGAAATGCAATTAGTCTCTTTAAAACCGCCTGGAAATTACAGGAAAATATAGCATAAAACAAAATTGATTCTTATTCTGTTTGCTGTGAAAATGCCTAAAATGAAATCAGTCATTTAATGAAACTTGGGAGTGTTTTGTTCCACCTGGGGAAGGGCTGCTTCCTCACTCCTGCCTTTATGTCTGCAGAGCAGGGAATTATGACGCACTCTCCAGAATCACATTTTATTGCGGGATGGTTATAGGCTACGTGTGATATTCAGCGGGAAGTGGAGCTTTGTCATTTGAAGCTCCTGCCTCAGCCCAAACTGGATTTTTCGGCAGTGTCTCTGCAAAGGTGACTATAGTTTTGTGGGTTGGAACATAATGTACATTGGCACTGGTCAACCCCCACATCATATTTCCTTGCCATTTTCTGCGTGAGCAGTGCCATCTTTTCACTGTGGCTTTTTAAAGCTGTTTTTCTTTTCACAGGTGTGCAGGCTTTTTGCTTCTAATGTTTAAAATCCTGTCTAGCAGGTCACAGGATTCTTTGATTGATTTCTCCTTTTTGAGTAAGTTTGCATTTGCTGTTGGCCCATTGATAATGAGGGGTAGGCCCCCTTTTCCCATGGTTCTTTAATTTGACATGAACACGAAGAAAAAGTCAAGCCATTTTTCGTTTGCAGTGTTTAAAGGGCTGCTGTTCATATGAAAGAGAAAACAAAAGCTGTTTTTTTGGTAGTGTTGAAATTCTTGCCCCTCGTCTGAAATAACAGTAAAGCAGGGCTGTTTTTGGTTGCAGTGTATAACTTCTTGTCATTCAAAGGAAATAAAAGCAAAGCAGTGCCGTTTTTGGTGGTAATGTAGATATTTGTGTCATTCAGATGAAATAAAAGCAACACAAGGCCGTTTTTGCTGGCAGTATTTAAATGCTGCTGTTCAGGTGAGGGGGGGGCTTCTGTCTAGGCCCTTTAAATGCACACCACATTGGCTGATCTACCCGACAGGACTGGCCGTCCATCCCAGTGAGTCTTCATGTCCTTATCCCACGTTAATGGTGGACGGCTAACTTATTGTGGGATAGGGAGTGAGTCAGTGCCGTACACTGCTGTCCATTATTGGGGTTTGTTGGTGGTTTACTTCTTGCTCACTTCTACATCACCCCGGTTCGCGAGCTCGACTCAACCACAACCCGCACCACCCAACGGCTAACCGGTACATGCCAACAGCATGATGCCCTCCCTTGGCAAATTGAGACGCCCTTTACACTCTGTAGAGGACCCCGATCTCATGGAGGCAATTCAGGAGTTGTGAAAGGAAGTTGCTGACCTCAAGGAGGAAAACAAGGTACTGAAGGAAGCTATGCATCAGGATACTGGCACTGTGCTGACAGCGTAACACACTCCTTGACAATGAGGATTATATCACTTGCACTTTTGTATTCACGCTACTACCCCGATATCTTGCAAGGCTTTGATGGCCAGTGCCATGCCCAGATGAAAGCCAAGCAGATGGGTATGGATTGGTCCACGCGGGGAGGCAAAGGTTTGATGCTGCTATTCCAATCGTAGCCCAAGAAGCTGTAATATAAACACACAGAGTGCCTATGACCATGCCCACTGACTGCTATGCTCATGATATTTCCACCCACAAACCACTTTTCTGGACAATGGGCATGGCCATTGACATTGTCTGGGTCATCCCAAATGTATTTGAAGTGGTCACTGGCCATGGCCACGTTTCACAGTTCACGCCATGGGCACCCACAAGCTGCCCACTGTAACTACTAGGCATGTTCAGACACCAAGTCACTATCTGTGGCCGCAGAGCATGACCAGGCACACTGAGGCCATGGCTTTTAGACAATCTCTTGGCTTATAAATTAATCCCAATTTATCCACTGTTATAAGGGCTTTAGGCCATGCCTGTGGTGCCTCCAATGTACCCATTTTGACCACAGTGCATGGCCTGCAGCCAAGCCACGTGCACTTCCATGGCACCAATTGTGCGCAGGCGTCAAAGCTCCTAGCACATTCAAGCAACCCAACTCCTGGCCCCTCCAAGCCATCCACTGTGTCCAATAGGCATGGAATGTGGCAATTAACAATCAACACTGTTGCCACAGCTCACTCAGCTGGATCAAGTAGGCCATGCACAAACATAGCTTAGATTCTGCTGTAGTCTACATCAGACGAGCCAGGTCCGCAGGTCCTATGCAGAAAGGAATTGTATACCTAATTTGGGTCCAGCGAGCACTGAGCCTGATTAGCAGGTCAATAAAGACCAAACTCTGGGCATTCAGGTCCAGAACCAAATCTGTGGGCAGACAATTTCTGTCTTGTGGCCTATAGGACCAGAGTCAGGTCTGTATCACTGCTCAGGTACCGTGGCCACAAGGCCACGCCCAAGCTCAGTGGTCGAAGTGGGCAGGAGCGGTCGGGAGCGGTGTTCCTATGCTTCTTTTAAATAGATTTTACAGCTCCTATACTTTTATTTTAAAAAGAAACCGTTCCGGAACGGTTTTGTTTTAAAATAAAGGTGTAGGAACACTTTGAAGCTTGCACTTTCAGTGCACTGCACTGGATGTTCCCTTAAACATCAGGCGCATGTGCTTTGGGGTTTGTATTGTGCATGGAACGGGGTGCATCAATGGGGTTTGTGGGGAGCGGTGCAGGCCAGTAGGGAACATAGCTCCACTACTTCCTTTCATACACTTCGACCACTGCCCAAGCTACTTTTACCTTCTCTATTTAACCAAGTTTAATTTGCAATTTATATACATTAAGGTTCTTTTGGCACTATCACAGCCAAGGAGAAGCCAGTCTTAAGAGTCTTTTTTTCCATTATTCTTATTAATAAATGTTTTGAAATGACTAATAGGGATCTACCCTAGAGGTTAGATGACCATCTCCTCTATGGAATCTGAATATGGTATAAGGTAGATTAATGGGGTCCCTTTATAACATGTACTGAAAGCGGGTATGCATCATTCGTGCTGGAAAAATTACCTTTTTAGTAGCCATTGCATGAGGCAGAAGGGTTAGCAAGATTGTGGCCTTATATGTGGAGGAAGGCTACATGGGTTTCCACAATAACTGGGTAGCATTGAGAATCCCTCTTAATGGTCTATGATTGCATTGAATTTCCACATTAACCAGACAATGTTGTTGCATTCCGTCTGCCAAAACATCCCTTGCAGCAAGGGTGGTACATAGACTGGATGCGAATAGTGTGTTGAAATACTACTTGCAGACGACAAAGACGACTAGAAAATTTTAAGAGTCATCTGTCATTCATGGGGTGGTTAAAATGTCAATCCCCACAATCACTAGCAAGATGAAGTGTATCTTGCATATCATTATCAGAAATCAAACCCTCCACTCGAGGGTAAATTGGGGGCACATTTCACTGGGGCAAGTTGACTACACCTGAGGTTTTTCAGAAATGACCCCATTTTAGGAATCTTCAAGGCAGCCACATGAGGTTGGTTCATATCGCTGTAGCCCACTTCTGATTAGATTCTGACGGTAAAGCTGGTGCATAAGTGGGTCACGGGTCCTGTAGAAATGTGCTTGGCTAATCAGTTAGCTGGCATTAAGTTTCCCTTCTTCCATTTCCCCCTCTATCTTGTTGGTTGTTCCTCATCCCTGGAAGGTGATGGATCTGCAATTGTATTTAATGTTTCGGAATAATAATGAAGGTCCAATACACAAGAAGGAAAAACGAGTTGCTTATAGTCATAGTTCTACATCATGGCTATCTTCATGAACAAACCATCCACTGCCCATCAAGGCCGGGTGAATAGGAGTTATGGTACAGGAAGAAGAGGGGAATTATATCCTTCTTATCATTTCTGTGAAAATAAAACTGAGCTCCAACTACCAGTGAGGTGCATGATGGGTTGCTGAAGCAGCCTGGCACCTTAATTGGACAGTCCAATTGTGTTTGTTTGAACATGGCAATTTATCTTCCGAATTATTGTGCTTATTAAAATTGTAAATACATGCTAGGCAATATTAAATGAGTGCAGCAAATGTGTGCCTTTTGGGGTGTATTGCTCTTACTTGTTAGAAAGTCAAACAATAAGACAGCCCTGATTACACACTACACAACGCCACGCCTTTCTTTAAAGCGCCAAGTGCAGCAAGGCCTACATATTGGCAGAAGGGCGTTATTCATTTTCATTTTCTTTCTCTCTCACACACTCTCACACTCTCCCTCTCACGAATCAAGACAACGGTGAAGGTCACTGCACTATGATAACTTCTACAAGACGTCTGCATTCTGTATTGAAATGTTACAATAATGGTTACTGAATTGTACAGTTCTAAGTGTCTCTATATCACAAAATGAATAATAGAAGATCTACTGCTCTCCCTCGCATATATTAGAGATGTACCTGGGTTAGGGGGCATCATGCATATAATGCTCACGGTCCAACACTATGAATTAAGGCAGATTTTGAGGAATGGCTGCAGCTTCACTGGCAGTGTTTCACATGGGGAAGGGGCCCAGGCAACGCTTTGCGAAACTAATATTCATAAATATAAAAAGGTTTTCTAGACTGTACAAATCTCTAACTTTGATCTCCAGGAGCCAG
The DNA here is from genome assembly GCF_040938575.1 of Ambystoma mexicanum. Lineage (NCBI taxonomy): Eukaryota > Metazoa > Chordata > Amphibia > Caudata > Ambystomatidae > Ambystoma > Ambystoma mexicanum. Next base: position 789,458,957 of record NC_090932.1, on the reverse strand, counting down.
AGAGAGGGAGGCTGAAGGAGTGAAGCATGGCGAGATACCAGACAAGACATTACATCTCTGAATTACAGGTGGTTTAAAAATGAAATGAGACAATACACTACAGCACAAGAACATACATCTATGGTCGGCTGATTTCTGTTAGCGGTACAGGAAAACCACAAGCAATTTCAGTGGCTATCCTCACTGAACCGTTACACGTGGTGCTAATGGACGTCTGCGCTTGTTAAAACCAACACGAATGGCAATTCATTAAGGGTAATTGCTTTCTAGTGTTCTCAAGTGCCAATACAATTAACGAGACCCGACTGTTTTTGTAGTAGCTCTCAAAACATAATTGTTGATATTTTATTTTATTCTAGGATACGTTTGTGCTGGGTTTTTTATCCAAACAATTTAATCTGCCAAATGGGCCTGCTTATTAGATAGTGTGCAATTAAAAAAGGCATGATAGCAAACATGAGTAAACGTATTTCGATGTTTGTAATTCAGTGCATTTCTCTACTATTATTTCTCTACTATTTGCCCAGCACACACAGCTACCGCGCATCTTGTTAAACGAGGTAGCATTTCTTGTAGATTGTAGGCTTTATAATACAAATCCAATTCCCTTATTCTGTTTTGTTTACGTCTAGGTGATAGGGTGTTACCCTGGCAAGTTAGTTCTTGGGTTGTAGTGCAGGGTTGGAAAAGATAGCATAAACGACAACAAAATGTGCGTTGAAAGCCTATGTGCCGAGTACAATGACAGTGAAATCCCTACATACATCCCTTATACAAAGCAGCGAGGACGGAGAGGTCAGATGGGCAGTATTAGCAGGACAGAGTAAAAGCTGCCCTTCCCACAATGTGCTCCTAATACTTTTTCCTGGACCACACTGTAAGCCAATTATCCCTTTCTCACAAAATACATCTTCATGCATAAGCCTTGTTTCTCAATAAGAGTGGAGTGGGCGGGGGAGAGGATGCAATATGTGTGGAGGAATGACTGGAGAGAGGACGCAGAGGAGGGCGAAGTAGAAGAGGTGGAGAACCATTCGTGTGATGCACGGCTTGGGACGCAGGGGGGAGTTGCACACCTTTCGCTGTGATTCAAACAGGAGGCTGTTTCCACAACAACACTTACAAGTAAAACGAAATGTACATGGGCAAAGAAGAAAGTGAAGTTTCAAATTACCAATTTTAGGTCCAGGAACTTTCAAGAAGATAGTGAAAGGTTTATCACAAACGTTATTCCTTAACAATGGTTGCCATCAAACATTAAAAGAAAACCCAAAGAAAATTTCTATTTTAAGCTGCCCAAGCAAACATCAACACAGCTAGTCCACCAATATTCCTTGTTTGGGTTTTTATACGAAACGGAATGAGTTGGGAGTTGAAAGAGGTAGCTGGTAAGAGTTTAACATTTATCGAAGGGAAGGAAGGGCAGCGTTCTTCATTTTCTAGATATTGAAAAGTTGGATGCAGCAATCAAGAGGAGAGGTCAATAGAGAAGGTAATTGAAAGGCAAAGAATTCTACATTACGAGCTGGCAGGGCTGGAATTTGGGAGGGAAACTGGAAGCTGTGACCAAAATTATTAATTATTTCACAGGTTCTTTAGGCATTAAGGTGTAGAGAGTGAAAGGACATCAGGTATTGAGACGTGTAGAAGTTCATTATTAAATGAAGGGTAAAGGGGAACGATCTTAGTCATCCAGAGAAAAATGACAACATAATTCCTAAAAGGAAATAATCTAAGACAGCAGAATAGTAGAATAGTGTACATAACACACAAAGCAATCCATGGCCAAGGAGCAGAATTCCTACAAAAGAAAATATCCATTTACCTACTGACAAGATCACTCAGATCAAGCAACAACGTTCGCCTGGTACCAAATCATACACAAGGAAAAAACTTGGGGGGTTGTCATTCTCCCACCTGGCAGCAAAAACCTGGAACACCCTCCCAAAAGAAATACGCAATACGAACGAAAACCTACAACTCAGGAAATTACTTAAAACCTGGCTCTTCAACCCTGAATCAGACTGATAAGACCAGGAAAAAAAAAAGACACCACTGGAAACACCTCAAAAAGTGTACATGGGAGGAAGAAGCCAGCGATGGAGCCCAGGAAAGACCCACACCCAACCAAACCCCCACTTTAGACATCACGATAGGGACAGTCACCATAGCTGCAGACGGGGAGCATTAACAGATACTGGCACCCCAGGAAGCTTTCGAGCGCCAGGTCCTCGGAGGGTGGGGAAACCGGAGCTTGGGAGGCAGTGGTAGGCACACCCTCTGACAACCTAAGAATAAACCCTTCAACCTTACCCATCTCTACCCAGGGGTGGGGAGACGCCTTCAATAACACCTGCCCACAGATTGCTAGTTAGTAACAGAAAAAACCCTCATTAAACATGCGCAGAACCCAATACTTAACTGACACAAAACGCCCATTACTCAGCACAGACAGAATGACTGACCACAGATGTTCGAAGCAACGAGGTAATAAGAAAGCCCACTAACCCAACCCTGAAACCTCAAGTTCTACATGCACCTCTCATACGCCATTCCAAACGCAACCACTTCTCTGAACAGTAATCTGCACATACTTCACTACACTGCAACAACAAACAAACCACACATAGTAGCAGACAACAGCACATGGGAATCTAGTAAACCGTAAATCGCTACCAAGCTCAGCAAACACTGCAAACCGAACTGAAGCTGTCAACAGGACATCACAACTCTCACTCTACCTATTCCTGCTATACCCTACTAGCCCATCCCATACTCTTACCTTTCAGATCCAGCAGAGCGCCAGGGGACCACTCCAGTGGTGTTAGTGCGCGGTATACATGATCTTTAACATTAACAGTAGAGAGAACTGAAAATATCCAGGGCCAGTGCCCTGCCAGACATAAAAGCAGAACGCATGATAGGAATTCTGACAAGGATAAGGTGAAAAAGAACTATGATATAGCAGAACTCGATATGATAAGCCAAGAACAAGGAGCTAAATGAAAGTTTACTCAAGGTAATAACAGTGTGTGAATGAAAATGAAAGACTGCCACACAACCACTTCCCAGGTCCCCAAAACCTCCTTAAAAAAATAACAGGAATAAGAACATGAATGGTTTCTCCTGGGCCTAGATGCCCTTCCTCCCAGAGTCAGGATCGCTTATTGTAGTCAGTCTCAATGTCTCATTACCCTTACTCAATCCGGGATACCTTTACAGGAGGCGTTGACAATTTTCACTATTGACTCAATCGCTAGATGACCAGATATTAGGGTTTTAAATCCCAATCTCCCAAAAAGTTGGTGGTTTGGTTATACTAACATTGTAGGTGGAATATCACTTACCAGCCATTTGAAAGGGATGGCGAGAGCTTCAACACAAAAAAGGACTCTTGGGTGACCTCATCATCTGGGTCTCAAGTCCCATGTATGCTAGGCTAAAAGAGCCCAGAGCTTCCATCACAAGGCTGGCCACCTATGCCAGTATGAAGGCTTTGTCTGGATACATTCTCTTAACATCACTCTTAAGGTCTGGAATCTAGTCACCAATACCTTGTTCTTCTCTGCCTCCTGAATGATTTGCAAAGGTTTTGTACCCAAGGGAAGGTCTCATCTGTTCCCCCTACCCTCTTTAGCTCCTTATGGTGAGGCTTATATTGTATCATATTAGTTTAGAAACAGGAAGGAATAATTACTGTCAAAAAGGGCATCACACAAATATTGATTACAACAAATACATTTTGATCTTTCAAAAAAATCACCTCCACCTGCCCTCAAGCAGTAGCCTTCCTTCCCTATGTGCACACGTTTCAGTTCTATGTGCGTTTATCTGTTGGACCTTCTTCAGGGAGCTCTCCATTCAATTATCTTAGAAAAAATAGGTATAAGCTTCTCCATTAATTATTACTTGTTTGAAATTTGTTATAAATACACAATAATGTATGTATGGGATCACTTTATATGTTTTTACCTTAGATGCTAAGCTCTTGGATAACCAACAGCACTGCACTTTCTCTATTCCGTAATTTATATACAAGTTCTACTTTACCCAGGGAATCTGCAATAATGTAAATCATTTTTTCTCATATGGTGCTTACAAGCTACCTTTAGGCTACACATTGTAACAGTTTATTGAGAGGCCACCATCAACACAGGGAGTTCTTTCCTGCTGCAATCTAAGTGTCGCACAATAAACGGTTTAATGTTAGTTCTTTATTCAGCCTCATATCATGCCCCTTGCATACCTCCCACTCAGCTGCCAATGAGTCAAGAACCAGGCCGTGTACAGGAAATATATTTGTTTTTATTTGAATTATAGGTAATATAAATACCACTAAACTACACACACCACCTTCTTTGTGGTTCACAATTAACTTCTTGCTACACAAATAAATCAAACAAATGGGTTGGGAAATTCAAATCAAAATTATTTACTTTATACAAATTTCAATTCAAGCAATACTGTGCAGTGGCAAACTAACACAATCAGTTTAGCGATTCAATTCTGTGCAATTTCAATTTTCATGTGTGCTTAAAAGGCTAGTATGTCTTACACATTTGTGCAAACGCATATGCAATTATTATTTCACCCACACTTCTGCTTGAAAATAAACACAGGGTGATTCAACCGTTTGTTTCCAGGACCCTCCTACTTTGGTCTGTGTGGGGTGAATCGGACAGAAAAATTGGGATGATTTAAGAATTTGGGCTTTTATATCCCCCTCCACTTAACCCCTTAAGTGCAGAGGACGACCTATCTCATCCTGCGCACTACGTTCACAGTGCGGAAGACGAGATAGTTTGTCCTGCGCACTACTCACCTCTGGGGGGGGCAGATCGTTCAACCTGCTGCTGCGATGCTGCCCCCCGACCACCAGGCTGTGAAGGGAAAGACCTCCCCTTCCGTGCCAGGGGGTCGAGGTGCAGCAGTGATGCGTGCGCCAATGTCATCAGGAAAGGCTTCAGCTTGTACATCTCGCAGACACACTTTTGCGTGCTGCAAGGGCATTTTTCTGTCCGATTCCGGTGAGTGAAGGTTCGTTGGAAAAGGGAGACACTGGTCGAGGCTGGTGACCGTGCCGGGGCTTCCTGAGACTGCCGCTGGACTTGTAGACGGTCAACATGGGAGATAAGCGCCCAAGCTGTTCCCTCCCAGGAGTGATAGGGGCCCTGCTGGGGCACCCCGGGACAGCCGCTGAACTTGTGGATGGTTGGTCCACATTGGAGACAGGTGTCCAAGGCCGGTGGGCAGCACCCCGGGCTGCCCTGGAGCTCTGCCTGCACTGCGTTACAACTTTTCCGTGCAGGGAGGGATGGGGAACCTGCCAGGGCTCCCTGGGGGGACCACTGCTGGACTTGTAGTTGGTCAAACCACATTGAAGACAGGCGACCAAGGACAGGGGCAGCCTTCCCCAAGCCCACCGATGGCCCGGGACCTCTGGCTGGGCTGAGCTACAGCATTTCCTTCCTGGGAGGGATGTGGACCTTGCAAGGGCTCCATGGAACTGCCACTGGCCTGGGGACTAACAACCCACATGAGAAACAGACGCCCAAGGCCAGGGGCAACACCCTTGGCTGCCCTGAACCTCTGGCCAGGTTGCGTTACAGATTTTCCTTCTGGGGAGGGATGGGGACCCTGCCAGGGATCCCTGGGACTGCCGCTGGACTTGGAGACGGTCGACCCACATGGGAGACAGGCACCCATGGCTGGGGACATCACCCCAACCGTCCTGAAGCTCTAGCTGTGCTATGTTTGCAGTTTTCCCTTTGGGAAGGGCTGCGGACACTGCCTGGGCTCCCTGCGACCGTGGCTTGACTTGTGGACGGTCGACACACATTTTAGACAGGCACCCGAGGACGGGGGTAGCACACCTGGCGGTCCCTGGAGCTCTTACCATACTGTGTTAAAGCTTTTCCTTCCGGGAGAGGGATGATGACCCTGCAAGAGCTCCCTGGACAGCCGCTGGACTTGGGGGCGGTCAACCCATATGAGAGACAGGCGCCCAAGGCCGGGGACATCATTCCCAGCCATCCCAGAGCTCTGGCTGGGCTGCGTTAAAGCTTTTCCCTACAGTGAGGGATGGGGACCCTGCCGGGGCTCGATGGGACCGCCGCTGGACTTGGGGACATTCAACCCAAATGTGAGACAAGACGCCCCTGGACAGAGCCAGCACCCCAGGCCGAATTGGAGCTCTGACTGGGTTGCGTTACAGCTTATAACTCCTGGGGAGGGATGGGGACCTTGCCGGGGCTTCCTGGGACCGCAACTGGACTTGTGAATGGTGGACCCACATTGGAGACAGGCGCCCAAGAGCAAGAGCATCACCCGTGCGTCCTGGAGCTCTTGCTGTAGCTTTTCCCTCTGGAGAGGGATGTGGACTGTTCCGCGACTCCCTGGGAACGCCGCTGAGCTTAGTGATGGTCAACCCCCATTGTAGACAGGTGCCCAAGGCTTGGGGTAGCACCCCTGGCAGTCCTGGAACTCTGGTTGTGCTGCAGAATAGATTTTCCCTCCAGGGAGGGATGGTGACCCTACCGGGGCTCCCTGGGACTACAGCTGCACTTGGGGATGGTTTACACACATGGGAGGCAGGCGCCCAAGGCCGGGGACATCACCCGCAGCCGCCCTAGAGCTCTGGCTGGGCTACATTACATCTTTACCTCCTGAGAGGGATGGTATGGTGACCCTGCGAGGGGATCCTTGGGACTGCCGCTGGACTTGGGGACGGTCGACCCTTTTTCTTTTCCCCCCAGGTAAGCGCACCCAGGCATGCAAGGAACCGCTTTCGTCGGGACTCCTGCGGGAACGTAGGACATGTGTTGTTGCCGGCATGTTTCAGTGGTTTCCTTGTGGTAAATGTCTGAAAATTGTGTTAGTTTCCCTACATTTTGGACTTTGCTGGGCCTTCTGGGTAATAACTTCTATGTCGATTCGCGCAAGTCAGACCTCTTTGGATTCCAAAGGGTTTCTTCTTTTAAGAAATGCATGGGGTTCACTGTTTTACTGGGTGGCTGCGACACCCCAGGCCCAAATCTGTGGGCTGTCCACAAAGCCAAATATAGTCTTTACCGGGGCATTTGATGAACCAGTGGTTTAGCCTTTTCTCTTTGCACCCAGGTCAGTGCACCCACACATGTGAGGTACCAGTTTCATAGTAACACCTGTGGGAACATGGGAATGTAGGACATTTGTTGTTTTCTCTAGATTTTGATAACGTTTTCATACACTTCCTACTGCACTTTGTTACACAACCCTTTCATTACCCAAATGTGATCTACATGTAGTCGCTGCTTTAGGCACTGTACGCTTTTGTAACCTGAGCAAGTCACCTATCCTTCAAAAGGTCTGCCTGGGCTCTTCCAAAAAATGTATGCTTGATAATCTTCACCACATTCGTTTTCCTTATTTTCAAATGGCAGGTATGTCTGTTTAGGCCGTCAGCATAACAATCTTGTGTCCTATGGCTCAGTTTTTGGCTCGGGGTATTGCTTGTTTTGTGAAACATTACAAAAAATGTGTGATTTCCTTACTAGAAGAGTAGTGGTGCATTGTTTTCCTCAATACTCACAGAAGCCATTACCTTACAAGTGCAAACATGTCCAGCACATACTTTTTTTTCTGTCACTTTTCAGGTACAGGTACATCGTTGTTTCCTGACCTGCTCACATGACCCCTTTCTGAACTTGGAATTTTGTCTACTTTTCATGAATGTATGCGTTTGCTACCCTCCTCTTCCATGCGTGTCTTATTAAAAAAAAGGGACAAATCGCCTACCTCCCACAAAACTGATGGCAACCTTATGAAAAATGTTTTTTTGTTTCCACTCAACCAGTTCTTCAAAGCTTGGAAAATGGTGTATCCAGAACGGCAAACCATTTATTCCTAGCTGTTACAAGAAAAAACCCACAGGCTTCTTTGTACATCATTTTATTGTCATTTTCTGAAAAAACTCAAAATGTGGCTACTTTTTTTGTTACTTTCTTACACCGCCCTACAGCAAATGACTACTGTGGTGTTATGTCTGCATACATGTGGGAAGAAAGGAGTACACATTTGGCTGGCACACCACTTGTAACAAACATTTTACAAGGAATTGAATGTGACATATTGAAATGTCCCAAAAAGGTCTCAGCACTTGGAGCGAAAACCCTCAGCATTTAAGGCGTAGACCTGTGCAGGGAAAGCTAAACAGTAAAAATCCGGATAGTTCGGATTTCAGACCCCACCTCTATTTAAAGGCCTGTGTTGGGAAAGCTGGCATTTTAGTTTTTTTTTGTTTAGGGACACAGACACCACTCTTCCTAAAGAAGTCAAGGTCAATAGGATAAATAGGATCACCCAATTAAATTACACTCTATACTATTCAGCGCACACTGGGAATGAGCTTTACTAATTTAGAATTTTAACAAAAATACCCCCCACCCGCATGCCAAAAAGGTAAAGGATTTAAGTCCAACCGATACCCCCACCTTTTGGTTGCAAAGGGTCAATTCGACTTACATATAAAACCTATGTTCAAAGTTCCAGAAAGCCATCTGCATGTCAGGACCCTCTCAAAGGACAGGGCAGGAATTTGGCCACCCCATTCTCAAGGATAGTCCCCACCTCTTTATAATAGAGTCCAGCCAGCACTTCTAGGGTTCCCTAGCAATAGACAGCTCCACCCAGACATAATCTCCTTTGGCAAGTCCTTACGGCTCTCAGATGGTAAGTTTCAGCAGCTCTGTCCCTTCATCATAGTGCATCAACTTTATATACCAGTGATGACATCATCACATTTACAATCTTGGAGAGTACCCTGCAAGAGTTATCACAAATAGGACTGGTCATTTTATGACTATGTTTTATGAAATATGATGTTTTGTGATTAATAAAACGTTTTATAATTTGTGAACAAGACATACATATATTCCAGCTTTCTTGGAGTTGGTGCATAATATACATTACATCTTGTTTACACACACCATGTCTTTTCCCTGACATCTTTATGTTGGCAGTGGAATATTTTTCTCATACCTTGCTTTAACTTGCAAACACACATGCAAAGCCGTTTTGGTGTCTAAAAATCCTGTGTTTCATGTGAAAGGGACCTGTGAACTTGTTTTGCCTTTGTCAATTAAAACACAGCTTTTCCTTTGGTAATGACAGGTAGGTATTTTTCACATGGTCCTTTAGTTCCGTTGGTTTGGGGTCCTTTGATTACACCCCACAACACCAAATATACTGCTTGACACCATTTTCAGGAAATAAGTTTAGGTAAACATTATAGCCAACATTGGTTCTCTCAAGGTTAGGCACTACAGTAGCTTGTACCTGGGACCCCTCTACCCAAAACCTCATCCACAGACAATAGCCGATTTAAAACCAGGCAGCCAGACTCATAAAACTGAAATGGCACAACCACATTAAGCCACCTCTTAAGTAACTGAACTGCGTCCCGTATGAAAAAAGAGTTGACATCAAATCCATATGAATCATCAATAAGGTATGCTATGGGGACTACTAATCGCCTCCACTTGGATCGCCCGACAGGTCCCAATACAGACGCACTTCTCTTTCCCTTTGCACGGATGCTGAACTAAATGTAACAAGACCATTAAATGATCAGATAGCTGTATCCCTCCTTTGTCTTGCCTACTCCCATGCCTGGGGCACTGCTGAGCATTTTTGGATTGCGGCTGGGGCTGTCAGGAAAAGGGTTGTGAGGGTCAGGCGGGGCTGCTGCGAACTACATTTCTCAGCATGCTGGGGAGCGTGGGTTGCGCATGCTATGCAGCTCGAGCAAGCATAAAGTGGCCATTCCGCCTGTACCAAGTGCAGTTTATTAAGGATGATAGTCGGCACGGGCAGACGAGGCGTGGAGAGCAGAACAACCGTTTTCTTTTTACAGTGACCAGGATGGGAGAGCAGAGAAAGGATCCGGGCTTGCGAGTGGTGATTTGTGGAGAGCTCTGGGTGTAAGGAGTCTTCTTCAGCATGCAGGTGCTAGCACTGGGCAACCGAACTTCAGTTAAGTGCATCTCTTGGACAAACATGTGCGATTGCTTTCCATCATAAGGGGAGAACCCTGCCGTTTGTTTTTTCTGTGAATCTTGCCTAACAGGCCATGAGTTTTGTCGGTCATAAGCGGAGATCCCCGTTTGTTTCACACGTAGCTGTGTCATATTTTGTGAGGATCAATCAAGTTGCATGTCACGAGGGTCCACAAAGGTCAGGAGAGAAGCATGTAAATAGGACATAGAGAGGCAGGAGGTGGTATCAAGCAGGGTTGGTTTAGTCTACGAGAGGTCAGGTTATGAGGTGCTTATGCAAAAGTATCAGAGTGTGTTTTTCCCCTAGTTCCCCTCTACCCATCCACTTTGCTTCCCTAACCCTCTTTCCGGTTACCCTACTTCCCCTTCCCAATTCACAACCGCTCCCTAATCCCTCCTTCCCCCATTGGCTGCCACGTGGCCCCCTGTACTACTAATATCAGGAGCTCCTGCCAACCACGGTGGGAGTGCTCAAACTCATTCGGCTTCTGTGGTTCGGGAGTGGGTGTTGATACCCTTCCCTTCAACTTCCTGACAGGTGCAAGGTAAATTAACAATAAATACACTTGATATACTTCAAATGTATTTTGCCAATAATTATAAAGTGAATCCAGTACTATAGGGGACTTATACAGTTTACTGTTAGCCTCCACAAAGTATGCACCAGAAAACAACAACAACAGGTGCCAAACTAAAGAGGTCAATGCTAATTATGTGAGGTGCTACACAGGTAGAGAAGCAGAGGAGTGGGGAGTAATGAAATGCATTGTAAATCAAAAGTAGCTATTTGGTGTGTTCTCTGGTAAGGGGGCCTTTACATTTTTGGCTGCAGCAGTTCACACAGTTGGTTAGCCTCAAAAGTTAGTGGTGTAAACTGTGTGTTTTACAACAGTTAGTGAGGGCTGGGGGGTGGTTGAGGGATCCAACAAAGAGTGCCTTTTGTTGGGGTAGTCCTTACTAATGTTGCATCAATATGGTGGTGATGCACAAGTGAGGTTCAGATGTATTTGGAGTAAGAGGGTTGTTGGTTGGTTCTCAGAATATGTAGGCATTATCAGACGACATCGGATTCTAGTCAATATTTATTTATATATTTATTGTGCATTTGTAAGGCGCTTATGCAACAAGAAATTGTGAGTCAAAGAGCCCACAGGGCAGGGGAGGGCACATGGAACCAAAAGGGAAATGGAATAGCAATGGTGAGCAAGATAGAGGCCATCCTACTAGGCCTTGTGTGCATTCAGAGCGTGCAAGTGCAAAGAGAGGGAACGGATAAGGGAGGGGGGTAAGTGCTGGGAATTCCATGGAAGGGGAGGGGCCAGGTAGTTAGTTGCCGGCAACCGGTAAGTGCCGGGCAGAGGCCACTTGGTAAAGAGTGGTCACCTGCAAATAAAATAAGTGCAGTATTGTGAGGCAACACAGGCTAGTGGGTGCCCGAGGGCAAGTTCTGGGACCGCTAGGTGGATGAAGGCGATTGGGCGGAAGGCGAGGACCAAGAACGGCACTTAGGGCCCACCACCAATCTCAGCGACTGTGGGGATTTAGCATAGGAGAGAGAGGGGGAAGGAGTAGGTGAGAAGTTTTTGGAATTTGTGGAGATCCGGCTCAAGATGGAGAGGGAGGTTGTTCCAGAGGAGGGAGCCAGGCGCCGACAGAGATCGGCCGCCAGCTCGCTGCTTAGAGAAGCGATTGACACGCAGAGAGTTGAAGCCAGGGGAGCAAAGAGATCTGCCGGGAGAGTATTTTGTGAGAGCAAGTTTTAGATAGAATGGTGCACAGTCCCAGAAAGCCTTATGGATGATGCAGAGGGATTTCTTTCTTTCTGTGAAGCTGACTTTCCCCATTATATCTCACCTCCGTTGGCGAACTATAACCCCATTCCGCCCCACTGACATTCCCGTTCACCTGTTCTCTGTGCCGCAAGGGCACGGTTATTCAGATTCCGTGCAGCACTCGGCAGACTCATTTCTGCTACCTGCTTAGGGTGACTAGGGTTAGACAACGGGTTTAGGGTGCAATTTTTCCCTGCCAAATGCATAAAATAGCCCTTAACCTCCTCAATTACTAGCTTCAATTCACTGAACTGTAGAGTATGAACCTCTAGTTCAAGATTTATAGTGTCATATAGGGAGGCAAATGAACTGAGCAGTGCATTCAGGGCAGACATCTGCACTTGTTTGTCCATATCCCAAGTATAATGCAAACCTTGGGTAGGGGGAAAACCCCTTTGCCCACCCTGCTCCGTAGCTGAGCTAATACCATGTTCAGTCAGGAATGAAAGATTACAATCATCTTCCACTGGGGCGTCCAAATTCAACAAATCTCCCCACAAAGGGGACTCAAAGTTCCAAATGTCATGAGTATCCGACGCAACATCAATAATCAAAGTTTGGTCACTAATAACATTACTCTAAGTCTTTGGAGAGTCTGCTGACCCCTTGGGGTGTAATACCAGTACTTGTTGCAGAAAAAAGCTGAGCTCCACAGCACAACTAAAAAAGGAAGTCCTCAATTTTCTTCTGTTTTGCAACCACGCCCGATGGAAAACACGTGCTTCGCGTTATTCTGCAGCAGCAGCAGGACGCTCACCGAGTCGGCTCCTGCATTCCAGGTCCAGAGTCATCTTCAGCTTCCGCGCAGCAACCTGTGGATGAAGAAAGACACAGAACAATACTTACCAGATCCCGGAATCCAGTCACCTGCAAAACCTGCAAAGAATAAACATAAGGTTAGAAAAGTGCAACTCGCTCGCAGCCGCGCCCGCTTACCTGATCCATCCGTGATTGCAACGGAGCTAACCGCGGCCTTCTCTTCGGCAGCTTCTCTGCACCTGAAAGGCAAAGGACATAATTAAAAAGGGGCTCGGGTGAAGGCAGTCGCATTCATCTTAACTTACCAGTTTTTGCACGCGCAGAAGCGGCCGCATCAACCGCAGCATCCCGGCACCTGAAAACTAGAAAAAGGACATTATTAGAGGTGCCATTAAAAGCGGCCAACGATCATTATACTTACGTGCATCGGCACGTGCAGTGGCAACGGATATAAACCCCGCAGCATCCCGGCACCTGAAAACTAGAAAAAGGACATTATTAGAGGTGCCCATCTTTTAAAGCCTAAAGACTACAGTATACTTACAGGCATCCGCTCGTGCAGTAACGGGGGCATCGCTCTACGGCATCCTAGCACCAGTGCCACAACTAAGTCATCTTCAGCTTCCGCGCAGCAACCTGTGGATGAAGAAAGACACAGAACAATACTTACCAGATCCCGGAATCCAGTCACCTGCAAAACCTGCAAAGAATAAACATAAGGTTAGAAAAGTGCAACTCGCTCGCAGCCGCGCCCGCTTACCTGATCCATCCGTGATTGCAACGGAGCTAACCGCGGCCTTCTCTTCGGCAGCTTCTCTGCACCTGAAAGGCAAAGGACATAATTAAAAAGGGGCTCGGGTGAAGGCAGTCGCATTCATCTTAACTTACCAGTTTTTGCACGCGCAGAAGCGGCCGCATCAACCGCAGCATCCCGGCACCTGAAAACTAGAAAAAGGACATTATTAGAGGTGCCATTAAAAGCGGCCAACGATCATTATACTTACGTGCATCGGCACGTGCAGAGGCAACGGATATAAACCCCGCAGCATCCCGGCACCTGAAAACTAGAAAAAGGACATTATTAGAGGTGCCCATCTTTTAAAGCCTAAAGACTACAGTATACTTACAGGCATCCGCTCGTGCAGTAACGGAGGCATCGCTCTTCGGCATCCCAGCACCAGTGCCACAACTAAGGCCGCAAAAGACTTGAGCCTCAACACTGAACTCATCCAGTGACGTAACTGGAATCCACGCACCCCTGCACCAGACGCAGGATGGAGAGCTCAGCATTTATGGGCCTAAGGTGAGAGCTCGCCGAGACAAGTAGAAAGCTAGGCTGTGGGAGAAACTGGCGATTGGTGGGAGAAGGAATCCCATCAAACGGTGATTAACCCTTTTTCTTCCACCTTCAGAAAACTTACCCTGCAAGTCAGACATTCGATAAGAGGAAGCCCAGTCCTGAGAGTCATCCGAGCTCTACGCTTCTCAATTGAAGAAACGATAGCAGCCCAGCCGGGATCAGCGCCTCCGTGGGAATCAGGTGAGCGTTACAACGACCAAAGATTAACTCCTCTGGCTTTTTTGGAGAGTTCCCACTTTGGAATTTACCGCTGAGGGGATTGCAGGGGCTGCAGGGCCTGTGCGTAACCTCATTTGCGCTTTCAAACAAATCGGCCAGCATTTTAAACCGCTAATCAGCACAAAATGCTTAGCTGAGTGGGAGTGGGGAGTAGAAGTGACATCATACAATGAAATCGCCTCTTGCCGCTGACCATGGACTACGAGTGCTCACCTCTCCACAACCTTCAATATACTGTTATAATAATCAAGCTGGGAGAACGCAAGGCGTCCGACATCCGATAACCCTACTATACCATGGCGCACCACTTCCAGCCACTTCTCCGCTCTGGGGGGTTATGAGGCTCACAGTAGCAGTCCAGAGACCAGGCTCCACCTCCTGCAGTAGAGAGTGTAGAAAAACTTCCACCATGCAACACCACTTCCATCCACTTCTCCTTAAGGGATTTGAATTTGATCCTTGCAGCAACCGGGAGCCAGTGAAGAGATTTTAGGGCTGGAGAGATACAGTCCCGGGGCTTGAGGCCAAGGATACATCTTGCAGCGTTGTTCTGGGTAAGCTGGAGGGAGCACATCGAGGAAGAGGGTAGGTTAAGGAAGAGGCTTTTGCAGTAGTCCAGCCTAGAGAGTACCAGTACAATAGAAACACTGAGCTTCTGTGGAAAAGTGAGGAAAGGAAGGATGCCTGTGAGGAGGTGGAGTTGAAATTGGGCCTTCTTGGCAAGGTCCAGAATGTGAGTGAAGAAAGAGCGAGAGATAGGAGTCAAAGATGGCTCCAAGGTTTCTGGCATCAGCTGAAGGGGAACGGGGGAGAGCTCATAGAGGTGGGCCAGAGTGAAGGAAGGAAAGAGGCAGCAGTAATCTCGGTAGGAAGGATCTCAGTCTTGCGGTCATTGAGGCAGAGATTATTAGAGGCACACCAGGAGTGGATAGCAGGTAGGTAGTCAGGAATGAAACAGGAAGTAGCGAGAGGATCAGGAGGAAGTTTGAAGAAGAGTTGGGTGTCATCTGCATAACACTGGAAGTGGGGGGAGAAAGAGGAAATCACGTGAGCAAGTGGAGCGAGACAGACATTTAAGAGCCAGGGTGAGAGGTTGGAGCCCTGGGGGACGCCACAGGTGGAGATAGACGTGGGAAAGGAGAAAGAGCCCAAGATAACTTGGGAGGGACGGTCAGTGATGAAGGATGCAGCCGGTCCAGTGGCCACTCAGAGATACCAAGGGTATCATGGAGCCAATTTATGAGGTGGTTAACCGTATCGAATGCAGAGGAGAGATGAAGTAGAATGAGAATAGCTGGAGAGTTAGAGTGAAGGGATGTGAGCACTTCTTCAGGGGTGTTCAAGTGAGCAGTTTTTGTGCCTCTGGATGCACTGAATCCAGATTGATGGTCGTGTGGGTAACCAAGCAGCTCAGTGTGCTTGGTCAGTTGTGGGAGGACTAGTTTCTCCAGGAGCTTCCCAAGGAAGGGAGTGATAGACATGGGGCGGTAGTTAGCTGGACATGAGGGGTCGGCAGAGGGCTTTTTTAGGAGGTGGCGCACATGGGAGTGCTTGAGGGTAAACAGCCGGTAACAAGAGGGTGATTGCAGAAATCGATAAGTGCAGGGGCAAGGGAGCCGATGTTGTCCTTAATAGTTCTGGAAGAACAGCGAGGGTGACCTGTTTGGAGGAGACCTTCATAGAGCCAATGACCCTACTGACCACCTCAGATGTGATCGGAGAGAAGGAGGATGGGGGGCTAGGGGTGACAGGGGGATGGGAGAGGGGGACAAAGGGGGGGAAGAGAGAGTGCTCAAGATGTCCTGAGTTTGTGCAGTGAAGTGGGTGGCCAATGCAGTGCAGAGGGTCTGAGAGGGAAGAGGAGCGGTGGAGACTGCAGAAGGATTGGCTTGTTCCATGCAGATTTTAAAGAGTTCAGCCGTGTTGTTAGATGCTCCAGAGACACAAGCTTGGATGTGGGCCCTCTTCTTAGAAAAATGGAGAGATGATATTGCCTTTGGAGAAGGCGACAGGCCAGTTTGTCAGAGGAGGAGCTTGAGGTCTGCCAGTTCCGTTCCGCAGCTCTGCACTTGCACTTCAGGGCTTCTAGGTCAGAATTGTACCCAGTGTTACGCTTGGTGGTATGTTTCAGGCAGATCCTCATGACTGGGGCAAGCAAGTGGGGTGTTAGTGATAGCAAGGCAGAGGGTGCTGAGAGCTGAGTCAGAGGTATCATCTGAAGAGGGAGGGGAGATGAAAGTAGATGCAAGGGCAGCAACTGACATTCGTTTCATCAGGCGGATGCCCGTGAATGGGATTGGCAGAGCTCAGAGAGGTGAGGTCAGAGGGCCGAGAGGAGGGAGTCGTCTGACCAGGAGAGCAGGGTGGCGAGTGGGGGCGTGGAGGGGCAGAAGATCAGTGTGTCCAGCCGAGTGGGTCGGACCAGAGGGGAGAATGCAGAGGGAGAGCGATGTGCAAAGGTCACAGAAGAGGGTGGTCACCGTGATTGAAGAGTCAAGGTGGATGTTGAAGTCACCTAGGAGAAGGAGTTTAGAGGTAGATATCAGGAGAGAGGAGGATAAATCATCCCCTTCTGAGAGGAACAGGGTGGTTAGAGCCAGGTGGTCGATAAATAGTGGCAATGGTCAGGGGGGTGAAGTCGGAGAGATGACCAACTTGCAGACCAGGAGGAGTATGGCTGGGTGGGTATGCAGAACGAAAGGACCCACTCAGTGAAGATTCAGGCAACCCCAGCAACATCACAGTTAGGCCAAAGCTTAGAAATGATCTTGTAGCCATCAAGGAGAAGGGAGTCAACAGCAGTGACTGAGTTGGCCTTGAACCACATCTCGGTAAGAGCAAGGATAGCGAGGTCAAGGTCTTCAAGGAGGAGGCTGATGTCAGCAGAGTGTTTGATGGCTGAGTGAGCATTAAGGTTGGCTAGATGAAGCAGGTCTCTGCCTATAAAGGTTTTCCGATGAGGGGTACAGGAGAGTGGTACACGAGGAGGAGGGACAGAGAGAGAGGGGATGAAGTAGTAACAGGCGCAGGAAGGAAGTTGATGAGAGATGGCAAGCACTGGTCAAAGAGGAGGAGGTTGGGTTGAGGACCCTGGGCCATGATAGTGTCATTGCGATAGACATTAATGATGTATCTGGATGACGAGAAGCCTGACAAAAGTAATTCCCCATCTAGGGCCACCTTTAATGGGTGAGGATAAGAAAGGAGAGAGAGTAGAGATAAGATGAGGAGTCCAGAGATCAGGAGAGGGAACAGAAAAGAGGATGTCAGTGACAATCTGTCTGGAAGTTGCGCTGACATAGGTGTCAGCGATCGGTACACCAGGGTTAGTGGTCAGGAAATCTTTTGAAAACGTTTTTCTCCCAGACTTCGTGAGAGAAGGGGGATAGATGATAGTATAGCAGTTAGATGGGGGTGGCGGAGAGAGAAGGATGGAGGATAGAACAAGTGGCTGCACGGCACAAGCACAAACTAACCAGGCGGCTAAGTAGCCGAGAGAGTGCAAGCAGATGTAGTAGAAACACTTTAGTACAAAAACGGGGGTGTAGACTTGGAAAACCCACCTAGATTCGAAATTTCAAAAAGGCACACAAATGCAATGCAAGGTGGGGGTGTAGAGTTGGAAAAACACACAGATTATCAAAAAGGCACACAAATGTAGTAAAGAAGAAAGATGGGGTGAAGTGAGGCATAGGAAGAAACAGCAGAGACTGACAAGGCTTAACTGGGTACAACATTTGTGAGTAAGCAGATAGGAATCAGGAAGTTCAGAGCATAACTCCGAGGTACTCAGGAAGAAAAGCTTCAGGTGAGGCACAAGTTCATGGGATAGCTTGCTGCAATCTGGCAAACAGTTCCATGATGGTGAGAGGGGAAGGCAGCGAGTGATGTTGCGTGGGGTGTGTGAGGGGGGCTCTCTGAGCCCTCAGAAGGCCCTGACATGCTGAGACAGGGTCCTCAGTCCAAGGCCTTCGTTATAGGGGCCGGCTAACTCCTGCCGGCGCACTTGATTGGCCCAAGTAGGAATGATGAGCCAATCAGCTTAGTTGTTGTGCCGTCTCCATGGCAATGCTCTGCGGTACTCCGGTGCCTAGGAAAAGGGGCCAGCCATTTGGAGGCAGGATAAGTGTGCAGAAGCAAATATGGGCAATGCACATACGCGGTCAGTATGTGCTCGAGCTGAAGCTCGGAGAGCACAGCATTCAAAATGCCCGCGTGGTCTCACCTGTACAAAAATCAGTGAACTACGGAAATGGTCTGTGTGCAGTGAGCACCTGCTCCGTACTTCACAGGGGTGGGGGCTGGTGCAGAGGCGAGAGGAAGACCAGCAGGACCCAGGGAAAGCAAAATGAAAGTGGCGAGACTCAGACAGGGGTAAGGGTACAAAGTGAAGGGTACATTATTTGCTAAATAGGTATGGCTGAGCACACATTTATAAGCTGGAATGTTAGAGTAAGCAACAGGATGGTGATAAGAAATTAAATCTTGACTAGGGGTGTACCAAATAGTAGATTTAAGCATTCAACCATATACCGAGTTAGTTGGACAAGTATTTGGCTGAAGCCGAGTACGGAGTCGAATAGCTGCCTTTTTAATAACACAATGTCCACAAGAATAACACTTGTAAATGAACACCTTAAGAGTTGTACACCCTTTCTTTTATGCATTTCTTTTCTGTGTTGTTTATAGAAGATGTTTGTGTAAACCAGGAAAGGAATAAAGGATCAGAAAATAAACAGTTCAATAGCTGTACAGTTGGTATATTTGTGAATTCATAGGTGTTGCTTGCTGGGAAGGGCCCAAGTAACTAAGACAAGACTAAAAGTATTGTATGCATGTGGGTTCGAAATTAAGATTCTATAATCAGGAGATAAAGGCAGTTCCTGGGTATCCAGCAGGAACCAGTGACCAGGAGCTACCACTGGGGAACAAGGAGCAAACTTATCATGTTGTCCATTATTTATGACTCTTTATGCTTTCCATGTCATTAAATGTCCTAATGTTTACTTATATATTGCCCCAAAGGAACAGAGTTAAATGGACATAGGTGTGTTTGTTCTGCATCAGTTGTCCTGGGGGGCCCAAAGCTGCTCCTGGTAGCTGTTGGTCCCAAGCTAACCAGGCTCTTGTAGGCTAGGGGCAGGAGATAAATAGCTCCCAGTCCCCCTCAATTTTGAACCCTGTATATATTCACTGAGGGAGACTTGGATGTGTAAAATTATACTTTTAAAATGTTACTTTTGGGCCTGTTCATCTTTAGCCTTCAGGCTCCAGCAAGGCACTGAAACACAAAAGGAGTGATTACATCAGTTAGCACCCTGCTGACTGCTGTGCTACTGAATACAAGCCTTTGGGATGCCAAAGCCATGCTTTAAACTTGTGGTACAGAATGGAGATGAGACATTTGAACAATGTCTTTTCATTATAAGATTGTATTTTTCTTTTTCTGGTGGGGTATGTTTGTGGTGTTTTAGGAAATGGTAAAAGACACTAGACAAAATATATAGGGAATTCCGAGTCCTCCATGGCTCGCAGCTGACCCTACAGGGAAGGGGCAGTGCTGATGTTCAGTTCTTTAACTGACATGTGCATATTTATTTTACATATTTGTTTCACTTGTACATCCATAAGCTCCAATATTTCTAAATTGTAAACTTGTATCTCTTTTTCTTTATTACACAAATATCCCTCTTTTCTAACCCTAATGTTCGTAGGAATATTTCTGCCAAAGAATGGGGCATTTTGGTTAAAGAAATATAATCATGTTATTTTGTAACATCTGTCACTTTTACTCAATTCAAAGGGACTCATTTTGGCAACATGAGAAAGTTGGGGATCAGGATTTGAAACCTCTCTGCCGCAGGCTCACTTCCCACTGAACCATCTTACTCGCTTTATAACCTTGGCCTGCAGGCTGAATAGTTATTTGCTGCATGCACACTACCTCCTGAGCGATTTAACTCAGGCTTTGGAACTGGGATCTCTGCAACAGCTAAATGAATCCACTTAATTATATTATGTGGATTTGGAAGTGATGGATCTGTAACTTTCAGATTTCTCACATGTCCTCAGCAAATCAATAAGCGCCTAAAGAAAATACAATTTTCCAATAGCGACTACATAAACTATTGTTCCAGCTCAATGGTTTTCAATTGAAAATACAGGGCAGACCAAAGATGCATCCAAAATATTGAGAATTTTGCTTCAGCTCTCCCCTACCCAGCATACCACCAGATGAATGTCTGCCTGGCCAGCACATGAAGGGCAGGGACTTTGTTTGCACACAAGCTCTGCTTGTCAAAAAAGTGAAAGCAGTATTTGTTTAGTGATCATTTTAAAGGATAAACATGACATGCCTGAAGGTGAAACTATTCGGCTTCAAGTGATAATATATTAAGTATTTAAGTATTCGGTCAAAGCCGGAATAGCTCATTTTCAGCCGGAATTCGGCCTAATACTTACTCAAAGAAGAATTTCAGTTCACCTCTAATCTCGACTCCTCAGAAAAAAATCTGCATTGGCTACTCAATAGAAAACATAACTACTGCAACTTGAGTGTTTCAAGGTTGTAGGGTAAAGGGTTTGCATCTCTATCTGGATAGGCTACTTGTTCCGACTAAGTGACAAAAACCATTATAGATAGAGGAGTAAGGTAAGTTAGGGTGGCAAACCCGTTTCCTAGGGCTATGGCAATGTTACTATGCACATATGCACCTAATGTGGTGGATCCACATTCACATTGGGAATTAGCCGATGACAGTACTGGGATCATATGCTACTCTGGGTGGGGGATTTTAAGTGTGTGCTGGATATATCACTTGATACAAATGGTGTCCAGAACAGCAACCAAAGTGCTACTGACGATAATGGAAACCTTACAACTGTGTGAGATACGACTGATGTGGTATGGAGCTTTTACTCAATGGCTCATGGTTCCTATTCATGTATCCATTTATCAATGATGGGGTAGCATAGACCCCTGTTTCTGAAGCAGCACACTTAAGGACAACACACTGCTTATGGTTATTTGTATATTTAGGGGGCAGGTACCATCAATCGCAACCTGAAAATGTATGTGATGATGCTGTAAGACCTAGCATTCAGGTTGAGGCCAGCAAAGTGTCTTTTGCCCCATTCTACTTCAAAAGCAATGTGGATGTGGTGTGGGGGAATTGCATGGCCTTCAATTGGGGTTGAAACGACATTAGTGAGGGAATGCAGTAGTCTGCAAATGTAATGCAATGCAATATGGCATTTGTATTGCACCTCTTGCCATTGTTATGGCCTCAAAGCTCTGTAGGTGAATGCCCTTGGAGGACTGAGGTCCGAGTTATGAGAGATTAGAGCGGGGAATTCAGAAAGCATGTGTGCATTTAGCCAACACAAAGGTAGGTCAATGCAGCTAGGTCCCTGCTAGGGACCCAAGGAGAACTGGCTTGAGGTTGGGTGTTATGAAGACTGCCGGGAGAGTATGTGAGTCAAGGAGACTGATTATGTGTCCAGCTAGACCACATTTATATCGTGGGGTTTAGCAAATGAAGACTTAGAGATGAGAGTGGTAACATTAGAACAGCTTAACATTAGACAACCAGGTGCTAACAAGGGAAGGTAAAGGTTTTGGAAGCCATTGCATTAAACACACACGCGGCTTTATCAGTCCGACTATGCAGGGTATGCTGCACGGCAACATGATGCGGAAGATAAGGCAGGACATCCTTTGGCATGAAAATGGTGCTCTCCTTTATCAACAGGGTAAAATGAATTAAAGTATGCAGGTAAAATGGCTCAGTGGGTTGAGTGCTCGCTGCTGCGTTCTGTGTGTGATCTGAAGGCTGCAGGTTTGAATCCAGGCAAGGCCAACGCAGCTTTTCATCCTTCTTAGGTCGATAAATGAGTACCAACTTTGCTTGGGCGATACTGATGTAAATATATTCTATGGAAAGAGCATTGACGAAAGCACTATAAATAAAACATTATTATCATTAATAATTTTGTAATCCGGTTTACATTGGGCTGTTCAGATGTAGCACCCAACCAAGTCAAGAACAGGTCTCAGTTTGGTTGGCAGAAGCTAATTCGCTAGCGCTAGCACAAAGGGACAGGCTAGAGTTAGGAGAGCTGATGTCTGAAGCTGAAATCAAATGGTGCATAGATAAAGGGGCAGAGCGACATGGGGTGATCGATTATCTGTCAAATTGCAAAGTGGGTACAAGGTGATATTGCCACAAAATAAAGGAATCTAGTGAGTCTTTGGAGCGTGGCTTGTTACCCGAAACAATTGGAGAGGAAGTATTGGTGGTGCTGCTGAAACCCTGAAAGGATAAATATGAATGCAAATCATCCATGCCACGTTCTGTAATACAATTGGAGATCAATTTGTGTGTAAAGTCCTAGAAAGGAGTGGGGGATGAGACAGTGCATGTGGATCAATCCGATTTAACCCCATGGAGGAATGTGGCATGGAATTTGATGAGATTGTGTCTACTGAGGAAAGAATGCAGGGAGATGGATACTTCATTGGCAATTTCTAGCCTTGATGCTAGTAGGGTTTTCAAAAGAGCCGATACATGGAAATGGTTTCTAAGAGGTTTCAGTTTGAACAGGGCTTTCTACAATGTCTTGATTTGTTTTAAAAGGACCTGATAGTAAGGATGTGTACGAATAGTTTAATCTCTGAAAAATGGCCCGTGTAGAAGGACAGCAGGCGGACAACAACTCATTTTGTTTTAGCAATGAAGTCACTGAATGGCAGTATTCTAGAAACGTTCCCATCTTATCCATTCACAAAGAAGGGAGTGGATAATGTGATTTTATTATGCTTGGATGACACTTTAATATGGGTTTATGCAATAGAGGAGTATGGACTGATCTCAGGGTTTCAAACTAATTGGGGAAGTCAGTCTTCTACTCTCTACCAGGAGTAGATATTACTGGATTGGAGCAGTTGCAAAATGGTATAGGACAGAAAGGCTCCAAGTATTTAGGGATTCACATGCACATAAATTGGAGAAACGGTTTCCAACAGAATGTGAAATTAATGCTTGAGGAGCTGAGGGGGTTGTGCAGTTTAATGGCAAGTTTATTCTGTAGCTCTGGGAAGGAGTGACAAATAGCCACAATGATTATGGTTCTTCAGATGATTTAAGAATTCCAGATGATTTAAGTATTCCAGGTTATTCCAATGCTTAGTTCCGAATATTATTTTAAGTGGCTGCATTCACTGCAATGGCCACAAATGGGAGGCGATAAACTACCCAGGGTTGTGCAGACATCTATGAATGGGTGCAAGATTCTGCAGCATGCTATGGAGGAGCAATAGTACAATATGCGGAACCATGGTTCAGGAAATGCCCTAAAGATGAGGACACTTGCATGATATAAAGAGTTATATACCACTGTTGCCTCTTAGAAATTGCAAGACTAAGACTACGTGGTATCAAAGGGGATTGATTCATGACGACTGAAAACCATGTGTTAGTTTTGGAATCACATGCAAAAGCTGGTATTTTTTATTTCAATATTCATTTTTATTTATTTTATTGTGTAAAGTTTGAGAGCAGCAGAGCAATGTAAAGGGTGTGGGTGCCAGCATTTGGGCTGGGGACTTAACAGTTGCAAAATACTTTGAGTTGTGGCCTGTACATCCATTGGGATAAGTCCTTGGATCAGTTGTTGGAAAAAATCAAGTTTTGAGGATTTGCAACTTTGGAGAATTGTGGGGCATTCCGAGCCGGTAAGTAAACTGAGAAGTAGGTGGGTGGGTGCGTGACAAGAGAACGATTGTTTGCGCGACCTCTCTTAGCGGAAAAGTTGTGACTTGAGCTGGTTTATAGATTTGCTGTGCGAGGAGTGTGTGACACGAGATATGTAGAGTTTATTTTCCATACACCCTTAGTAGGTCATGCTGCAGCGTGGTGGACTGCTTTTAGGGGAGTCTTGTCCGGAGGGCATTTTCCCCCACGGATGTGCGAGTCCAAAATGGACTGCACTACGGTCCAGAAGTCCTGCTGGGGGATGAAGAGTTTGAATTTGGGACGGGTTGACATTTGGAGTCAGGATGCTTTGGCCTTCTTGGTGAGGCTGTTTTGATTGAGAAGCCTAAGGATTTTGCTGAATACGAGGTTACTGAGGGTCCAGTCAGGGGCATTAGGGGACCAATTTTGAATCAGAAAAGGATATAATATAACATTAGAAGGTTGGCAGAAATACTTAGTGTAGGTCAGTTGTATACAGAAGTAATGTGTATATCCTATCAGGAGTACAGAGCTGAGTATTTGGGCATTATGGTGAATTTCCTAGAATATGTTGGACAGCATTGATCAGGAATAGATGCGCAGGATTGCCACAAAGACTGATAAACATACAATAAATACAACCTTCTGGCAAGTGGGAACAGAGGCAGTGAGGCTATGTTGATCACATATAATCAGGGTAGGATTCCCTGCATCGGTTAAGTCGCTGATAAAAATATATAAAAAGTGGCAAAATAATTTGGGGGAGTACATGGACAGATGGAGAGAGAGGAGTTGGTCCTGTAGGCACACCAAGAAAGAGACCATGCCATGCTCACTCCACCACCCACGTCCACCAGCAGTGCCAGTTTCCAGCATAGGCCTAACATATAGCCCAGGCAACAAGGGAGCTAGCGGATCAGTGGAGAGGCCATGTAGTTGAATACAGGTTTGGATAGGGCAGAACTTGTGAAGGTTCAGGAAGTTCCGCTGGGCCATGTGAGGTCAGAGGGGTAGCTTCCTGTGTAGGCCACAACAGAGAAATATTATTGGAAATAATAAAACATGTGAAACATTGCTCAATTTTCTTAATTAACGCGCCATTTGTGGGGTAAGCCCCTCAGATCACATGCTTGCAATCTCAGAGAAAACCAGAGAGGAAACTAGAAGGACTGCTGCAGCCCTTCTGATATCAGGTGGGAGCTGGGCTGTGTTACACTGAGTGGGCAGCGGGTGTTTGCATGGCTGCGGTTAAAGCACTACACGCACCAGACGGGGCTACCAATGTACTTGATTGTGGGTGCACTAGCAGCATGCATGTATGAAATACATGCAAACTCTGGAAAGCCTTTTGCGGTGTATATATAGCACAGATTGGAACTATATTGTTAGAGATGGGCGCCTGCAAACTCTGGAACATTTTGAGGTTGCATAGATAGCGCTGTGTGTGGACACTGAATTAATAAATTGCAACATATATTAAGTACATTTAAAAAAAATAGGTAGTTAGGAACTCTAGGGGTATGTCTTCTGTCATGGAAATGGCATATGAGGCGACTTTGGAGTGAGATACTTCAATGCATAAATTAACGGATGCATCTATGGTTCATGGATTACCAGAGCCCAGTGAGGCAGAAATAGGTTGTGTGTACCCACTAGGAGGGCATTCTTGTTCCAGTCAAAGCAGACTTGTCATTGAGTACAGTGGACCTTTGGGAAAAGGCTTTACGCCCCATCAGGCAGTTTGGCGGCATATGATATCATTCTTTTTCCTTTCGTAGAGAACCTGTTAAGGGAGAATTTTCATTTCTGTTCCAATTCCCTTTAACCTTATAGACCCCCAGCTCTTTTGCTGGACTCAGGGCTTTTTCATTTTACCACCTGAGTGGGATTTTTTTCTCACTCTCTCATGTGTTTTTCTGACTAGAATTTTTGATGTTTCTTACTGGTTAATGGAGTGTGGTAAACTCCATAGGCATCTGCGTTTTGCATTGTAACACACATCACCTTTGGATCCCTTGGGCTTCTCTAAATGTTTAACTAAATGTATATCTTGTGTGAACTACTGTTCCCAAGAACAGCAAGATGACTCCTGCCTTACTTAACTTTTCTTTTGTGGGTCCAGCACACACCACCCGATGCGGACTGCTGGGGGGTTACATAGTAACTCCTTTATCCCACTCCTAAAGTAACACACTAACTCACTTGAATGGCTGGTGGCAGTGGTTTCTTTTTTACTACCTTGTGCCATATATCTGCAGGCTGCAGCACAGCACCCAAGGGTGACCATTTTCCCAAAATGGCTAGTCTTTTTTCACCATTTCTTGTCAGTTTCTTCTGGGCTTTTGCTCTGTTTGAATGGGGTTTGAGTCCTTTGTGCATTTTGGCTTCAGCTCCAGTGTGTCTGGAAAGGCAGGAAGGGAGGGTCCCGAAACTTCCCTTCCGTTTGTCTCAAGGTGTGCCTGAGTGAAACCAGTTCTGATTGGCCAGGAGGACAGCCACCCTGCTTGCTGGGTTTGACAGCCTAGCGCTGTGAATGAACGGGAACTTGATTAAAAGGCAACGTTTTGGGGACTAGAGGCAGAGTCGACCACTGGGGGACAACATCCGACGAAGAAGACATAAAGAGACGCCAGCAGCACCCTCCTGGACTGCAAAGTGCCTGGTGAAGCCCTGCAGCTGTGCTGACCCCGTTTTCTGTTCAACTGGGAAGACCCGCAAGGGACGTCTTCCTCCTTTGGGCTGGTGGGACAAATTAGCCTTAACACAAGTTTCATGTTGGCGCAACCCCCGACTTGTGACTTAACAAGGCTGCAGAATCCCAATGCCCGCAGACCCCCAACCATCATCAGGTGCAATGTCTTCGGAGGAGCGAATCCGGCCAAAACTTTGTGGACACCCAGAGGACCCTTCAGAAAAAGGAAATCTCCATCCAGAGTCCCCTCACCAGAGTCCAGGGCCCAGGGATCAGGTAACGTCTAACCGAAGCGGTTTGTATTTCTTTGGCGCTGAGAAAAAAGTGTCAAAACCACAAAGAGCCGCTGAAGGAAGGAGCATTGATTCTTGACGAATCCCTCTCTCGAGCACTGCTACAAGAGCCCACCAGACGTCCTCCCTTTCGTCACCACGACCAAGGACCAGGAACAAGGGTTTGCTACACTGCAACAGGAAGGCATCCAGCTGGAACACATTCTTCAGTTCACAGATATTGTGGGGCTTGAGGTACATCAACCTTTTGCCATTTGTGATGCTTCCAACTTTGGCAAGTGCTATTTTACCCTCTGTAGTGTGGACCTCAACTCACTTGAACTGGCCTTTCAGCTTGTGCTTCTTCAAGGGGACTCCTCTTGAGTTGCTGTGATTTTCTATTTGCACTACTTACTTTACTAGAGCATTTTCTAAGAAGAGAGCATCAGAACTTTGAACTAGCCCGTGGACTTTTGCTATCCTGGCTCCCTAAAGGCCCCCTTCTGAACATAATGGCTTTGGCAGTGCTTGTTCCCTTACAGGTTTTAATTGTTGAATACCATTATTGCTGGGATAAAAGACTGCCCACACCCCTCTGGGAGAATCTAACTATTTTTCTAAGTACAACATATGTTCTGATCTAACTATAACCTTTTCCCTCCTTATAACTCAATATTGCAATGGTGATCACAAATACGTGTTATTTCTGACCTCAAAAGACCATGTGCTGGAAAATGTATAACATATGAAAAGTTACTCACCTGCCTTAGTGCTTCTATTACAAATGAATCTTTACTTTGGGATCAATGTTACCATTAGTTGCTGCTTTTTAAAGAATGCTTTAAATATATTTGTGTATATATAAATGCATATTTATAATATAACCAAGTGTGTAAAGGTTTACTTGGATACCTGTATTTACTGATTTACTTGTACAGCTCACATTAGCCCTCTTAAAATAAGCCTGGCTGCTCAGTCACACTACCAACTTGTGTAGTACAGGCCTATAATAAAAAGGTGGGTTACCTAATACCAAGAGAGAAGTCTTGTGTAGTCCCACACCTGTTGGACTGCATCAATTCTTACCTAACAGAACCTATCCAGCTCTTGTAAATGTGTTAATTTCATTATACATGGCATATGGCGTGGCAAGTTAGCAGGTTAAATTGTGCTGACTCAAAGTAATGTGGTTGTAATTAAATTTGTCTCACACTATGCAATTACTTTGTTATAAAAATGAAAAAGTTCCTTCCCATTGAAAGACCGTGCAATGTCCCTATCCTGCATAGTCACTGAAAACGTGCAGTAAAGATTACCACTGGAACATAAACCGGCATGGCAGTGAAACTGCTGAGCAATGTACACATCAATACCTAGCCTTCAACCATTCGGAAAAACAACTGTCTGGGATTCATGGTCAGCAGGGTTTTCTGCAAGTTATCACCTCAGTTGAAGCTCAATAAAACTGCAGCAGTCTTCAGGAAGGCTATGCTGGCATTCTGACTGACACACTGTCCAAGCATGTCACAATTTCTCCTCTCCGTTTGGCAATAAATAAAGCAGAAGCTGCAAATCCCTGCTCCGTGCTAAATGGTCGTTAATATCACGCTTGAAAGTGCTCCTGCACAAATATTTCTATGGCAGGTTAACTTATAAATTGCATCACCATCTGGTAAAAACACAGACCTTGAATGGTATAACGCAACATCCCCTCTTGAATCTGGTCCCTTCTGGGGAATTGTGTGGCTCAATTTTGTCTCTAAATTCACCAGAACTGGCACTATTCTGGCACTCACTTTATAAATACAATAAAAGAATTGCATATCTTCCAATGCCCCATATGGGAAGACTGTTTTTCAAATTGTATGATCATTTAGTAAAACTCTTTGCTCTGCCACTCATGGATGTGTAATTCATCCTGTATGCAAGACCAAGTCTCAACTCAGTATGGTGCATCTATTTTCAAATAGATTGTGTCCCATCTCGATAGCATTACGATTTTGATATCTGAAGAACCCCCAGAGGGTAGACAGAGGGGCATCATAATTACACTCTGTGGTTGATTGCTAGCAACTTTAATGAGTTGTAAACTGAATCCTGCAAGTGAAAGGTCTAGCCTATCAGTGACGCAATGTTTTCTCTTTTTTGTTAAAAAAAAAATAAATAGCTTTGGAGAAATTCGGCATACACATTTTAAAACTTATAGTACAATAGTAATTCTTGAATTTAAATACACTAATACACTTCGAAAATTCCAGTATGCGTTCTTATTACCATTACTTTTAAGCACCGGATAACCTGTGAAACACAGCATCTCAATTCCCAGTCCACTTTAATTGTACTTGTGAGTGAATAATCCATCGTTAAATAGTTGTTAGACTTAAACTACTATAATCCAGAGGTTGTGGGTTTCTTGCTTTGCAGGTGTTGGTAATGCAATCCAGGAACCAGACTACTTTATATGAAATCCAAAACTTGTAAATATGATCAAGTGCAGTAGTTAAACATCCCAGAAGGGATACAAAAATTCCATAACAGGTGTTTGTCGTAACGTTTACACACTGCATTAAACTCCACCACTCCATACATATGTTTAAGAATTATCATGGGATACGAAATGGCAAAGTTAACTGATATGCAACAGATTGTACCTTTTAAATACAACAGAGCTGCCTTTTGTCAGAGAAAAGAACAGATCAATCTTGACACCACAGACAAATATGTATATGTGCTAAATTGAATGATTACCTAAAATGCATATTGCTGAAATGTGCTTGACAACAAAATGTGATTTGCAAAGTATCAATTTGTACAGAGCAGATGGAAAAAAGCAACAGTTCATCCAAGCATAGTGAGAACCACTGATCATCGCTGCAGGCTTAAAAAAGACTGCATCAATGATTGTATTTTTTGGGGGATATTTATTTGGCAGAAACCGAGCCATAGGATCCAATGGAGTGTCTCACATATAAACAATTGACACCCAAGAAACTTTAGTGGTCACATTTGTATTGCTAACTTTGCATATTATCAAATGTACTTAGGCAACTCCAACAGTAATTAATGCAAATGTGGAAAACATGCTTTCATCCTTTAAATCGAAGAAAACAGACAAAACATATTCAGTTATTTACAAGCAGCGATTACAAGCTGATTAACAGTAATGATTATAAAAACAATAGATACTATTACACACATTAAAAAAAGTTCATAATTTGCTGGCAACCGACATGTGTCGTGTCGTCAAATGATACATTACAGGAAAAAGTGTAATATCAGATATGTAAAAAAAAAAACATTTTGTTGAGATCTGTGCTTGACCAGCAGGTCACAGGTTTAAATCTCAGCAGAGCCAACTAACTGCTCTGGGGTAGCCTTTGATAATTTTATGGCATTTTTGGGTTGGGCATAACCCTCCATTTGTGTTTGCCCTCTCGTGCTGACCTGCCATGTCTGCACCAGCCCAACAGGAAGTACTCCAAAGATCAACTCTCCCATAGAAATGGAGTCAAGCCGATATTATCCATATAATTCCAGATATGTCATGTTTATCATGAATCTTATGTCACATTTACTTTTCCACAATACATTTGCTCACGTTCTCACTCAAGGAACTTTGGTGACACACAACTTTTGGTGTTCAAAATATAACCAGTTAACTCCCTCAACAAGAGTAAACCTGAAAAAAAAAAGGAGTCTGCTGTATAGAGGGAGCACACATCTAATCAATTAAAAAGTTGTTCTTGAAGCTTAGATTGCTACGAAATCCCTCTAATAGTCATGCAGCGGTCGTGGTTCCTTTCTCAACCTCACCACTCTGAGCCTTAGCACCACCTGTGTACAAGACCTGCTCTCTCCGGTCAAAGAACAGCAAGTCTTCTCAAGCTTTCACTGGGTCCTTCCTCCAGCTTGCCTGCTTACTGACGCCCTGCTCCAAGCTCAGTGGCACCTTGGGTGGTTGCTACACAATGCCTTCAGGTTCGCTTTTAGATGTAGAATCACTGCAGTGTGGGGAGCGAGTAGGCCATTCTGACCAGCAAAGACTGGGCTGAATTCACCAGGGTCTTTTCGGAGGAAAATGATGGTGTCTTGTCGCTTTTCAGATGCATACACACACCGATTTGTTTTGTTAAAAGAGTGATCCACGTTGATAGACTATTATTGCACAGGATCTGCTCACATTTTCAGGATCAAACAGATCACCAGGCAGAGCTTCAGTCAAGTACAGCTACATTGCTCCGCCAGTAGCTACATCGCCATCGTTGTTCTTTTTTAAGCACCATAACTTGTTTTTCTCGGGGTGTTAAACTTTCATAATACGACAATGAATGATCACAACTCTTTGCATTTAAAAATGGTCTCATGAGAGAATTTTAGGCAAAGTTTGCGCTGAGCAATTGGCAGTCATCTAGCAATTAGACATACTCTGAAATCATCCTTATAACTGCTATGCTGTGAATGAAATGAGGAAATGCATAATCCCCAGTCGCTGTGCGAAACTAATGGGCAACCAGGGCATATATATTAAATGGAAAATAAACAATTTGCCATTATATTGCACACCAGCATAACATGGAACAGGTAGATTTCCTCTTTCTAGTCAAACTTTTACCTTTCGCCAGTTGTGAAAGGGAACAAGATATTTTTGCAACGTCTAGTCTTTTCCTATACATTTTGCATGAACACATGTTATCGAAGCACTAAGTTGCCTGCTGTCTCATTCTTGTATGATACATATTTAATGGAAACAACACCACAGCCTGGTGTCAGACAACAGCAATCACACAGAACTGCTTTGATCCAAACAGACACGTAAAAGACCTCCTGTTGCATAAAAAAGAGGCAAAAAAAAGACAAGTTACAAGAATACCGTCAACGTCTGGCAAGCAGTGGCAAAGGCAATAGTTTGGTCTTTTGTAGAGGCACTTCTTTCTGGTGTGGGATTTATGCACCCTCTTATGGCATATGTGCACTATGCGTGAGCATATGTGCTTTGTGTAGAGTTCAGGGTGTGGATAAATACACAGTGGGGGTAATGCATGGATTATTTGCGCCGAAAAAAACGGGATTTGTGCGCCATTCTGCCACAAATCCCTGTTTAAAAAATGGGAATTTGTGGCCAGAATGCCGCACAAATCACGTTTTTTTCGGCGCAAATAATCCATGAATTACCCCCAGTGTGTGCAAGTATTTGCCGTGTGTGTCTAGGCGTTGGAGCACGAGTGTGCAGAGTTACATTTACAGCCACAAATATGCCCGAATATGTCTAGTGAAAGCATCAAATAAACGCCCCAATGAAGCCGTGGGCCTGGTGTAGGCCACATAACTGGGAGAAGAAGACATATGCCATAAGAGTGTGTAAATGCCTTAGTAACATGGACTATTTTAAATATTGCCCTTTATTGTACATTATTTAAACAAGACCATGTGAATTCTTTAACACGATTCACAATCCCTGAAATGTATCTTAAAGTGGAACACAGGAATGAATGGTTGGTAGCTGGATGTACTATGTTGATTGATTTTTTTCGTAAACGCATGCCTGCCGAACTTTTCTGTACAATGGGAAATCCTTATTAAAGCACACTGTCCTTACGTCTTATGGTTTTTAATGTTTTATTTTATTTGATGTTTCATCAAAATGGTGGTGGATTGGCTTAAACATGTTTTGAACATTGTTTGCAAAGGGTGCTGATTATTCTTTTAAAATTAAATGGTAAACAATCCTTTGTGCAATAAATAACACAGACATATAGTCACCATATGTAGGTAGGTGCTGATAACACGTGTGAAAATAAATGCAGTTTCAGATACCCTAATAATACCATCATATGATCAGTGTAGTCACCAAATGTGAAGGTTTAAACTCATAGGTGCTGCCATTACTGGGGCATTTGAGGCTGCACTTGTCATCATGTGCCTAGTTAGTTAGACAAAGGCAGGACATAACTGGAGCATTTCGATGAATAGGCTCTAGTCAAGGGAGAGGAAGAAGGTGGTCAGGATTTGTTAAGTGACCACCAGCTGCTTGCGCTGGAGGTAAAGTGGGAATTCCAATATCAGCGGAAATATTCTATATACGCTGTCAATTCTGTTCTGCCTGAAATATGAAAAGAATAAGATGGGAAGCCAGGCTCATTGAAGTCATTTATAGAAAAATAATTTGCCTGAATTATCCACTTATAGATGCCATTTTAGAACCCACAATACCCTAATAGATAGCCCTGAAACCTTATTCTGGCCTTTTGCCATTTATCGCAAGCTGATTATGAAGCCAAAAAGATCTACTAGATGACCTCAAGAAGTAGGCTGGTTTAACCATGCCTGTAAATCAGAAAAGGCGGCACTTAGTACTTTGAAATCAACAGCCAGTGATGGGGCGGAATTCTAAAAGCCAGAGTAAGCTACAAAAGCGCAATTGGTTGATTGCAAATCAGTGCTAGAAGAGGAAGCATAGGAAGAACTCTTCAGCCGCTGCTAAAACAAAATCGATTCATTTTTTGGGGGCTTGTGAGTATAGAAAAACCTACACCTTTCAGGTTAAAGACCAAAAGATGCCTATGGTAGATTTCGATGATTATTCGGATATCAGTTTTTCTGCAAACTTTTAATGGAGATAAGCATATCGAAAAACAAGGTGCAAGGGTG
The DNA here is from genome assembly GCF_040938575.1 of Ambystoma mexicanum. Lineage (NCBI taxonomy): Eukaryota > Metazoa > Chordata > Amphibia > Caudata > Ambystomatidae > Ambystoma > Ambystoma mexicanum. Next base: position 789,425,407 of record NC_090932.1, on the reverse strand, counting down.
TCGCAGGCCCTTGGGTACATCATTCATTTTGCAAACATGTATGAGGCTCAGCCAACTAAAATATTATTAGTTTAGAAAATGATACCTAAACCAGTAGCAATTTATGGTGCCGGTATTGGCGGATTCTCAAATAATTCTTTGTTGGGTTCTGTGGCGGGTCAGGAGGAGGACACAGACTCTTGTAAGACGTTTTTAAACTGTTCTTTATTAAAGAAAAGACAACGCCTAGCTACCGCTCCCTCTATGGGGTGTTCCCTACCTAATTAACTAAGGTGCTCGTCAGGCAGTGAATGTCTTAAAAAGAATCGATCTACCATCCAAACTAACCTTAACTGACCCTAACACTATCATAACTAAGGACTGCTTCTCACCGACTTTGCTCCAATACCTAATTTTCAAATAGTATCTTGTGAATTCTTTGATAAATGTATATAGTTCTCTTACTATTTCCTTGAGCTTTGGCTTTTCTTCACAATGGAGTTTCTTGACCAATGCCTTTCTCACGCTCCTCTCTTAGAGCTGTACTCTTTCTTGCTGAAGTTTCTTTGTTTAGATTGCGACAAGTAGGCATACTTGTATAACAATTATCCTTCACTTCCCTTGAGTTTACTATTATCGTCTCTGTGTCTTGACTTCAGCGAGTCTTATGCTTCTTTTAATGATTCCAATTCACTTCTCTTGCTTTCTTCTCTATTATCATCTCTTTATCCTGTCTGAGACGAGTATGAATACTCTTGTAATTAAACATTCTCATCCACTTCTCTTGTTTTGTCTTTTATTGTCTCTTTATCCTGAGTGAGACAACTAGGAATTCTCATTATTTTGACTGAGATGAGTAAGAACACTTTGGTAATGATTCTCCTGCCCTTCACTTGCTTTTGCTGCTATTGCCTATTTATCGTGACTGAGACGAGTAAGAATGTTGAGATACCGATGCTCCGCCTAGCTCCTGGGACTCCTGCTTTCCCTGTTACCCGTCAACCTCAGGGATAACGCCACTGGAGGGTTCTTTTCGTTCGTGTTGGGTTCCCTTCTTCACTTGGCAGACTTCTTGTCTTCTTCGGTTTCTCGCATTATGCAAATTCGTCTAGGATGGCTTTCCATTACCCAGTGTAGCGCAGTGATACGCAGTTGATCTGCATAATTGTCTCAGCATTGCTGAAAGGACCGTTGGTCTACTGCTCTCGCTTCATGGTGACGCCACCACTTGCTCCTTCTGTAACTCTATGGTTTCCAGGACTGGTCGAGTCCAGCACTTTTCTCTCGGCTCGTCAGCCGGTTTGAAACTCGCAGGTTCTCTGGAGTTCCAAGTCTCCTCCCCTTCTCGTTATGGCAGAGTTCTGGGCTTTCCCAGCAGAATTCTATATCTCTCTCGGTGTTCTGCAACCTCTCGCCCTCTTCCCTTTTCCTCCTCAGGGAGGTTAAATGGTGTTTTCCCATTTAAAAGGGACATCCACATTTTCAGTTTGTCAATAACATTCTTGTTTCTTCTTCACATGGATCCTGGTCAAATATGTCAAAAGAGATAATCTTGCAAGAATCTTTAGGGAGATCCTAACAGGAATGGGAGTCCTTGTACCCACAGGGCGGATCTCTCCAATGAAGTCACGCTTGCCTCAACCCCCAGGTAGGGTGTTGAGGAGTGGGCTCACTTCCCTTGCCTCACATGGGGTGTGGGGGGCAGAACAGATTCTCGCGAGGAGAAAGAGAACCGCAATAAGAGGAGTAAGGCTGTGAAACTAAACAGACTGTGCAGAGGAACAAAATAGAATGTCCAATGCCAATACGGGTCCCAGGGATGTTCCCCTGGAGCAGTGAAGGTAAAAGGGAAAAGATCAGAGGGCCAAAAGGGACCCATTATGTAATTAGAGATATAAGTGACAAATAATTGAAACAAAAGCTAATGAACTTGAACTGTATTAATGTGAGAAAGAGAATTGCAGAAGACTCAGAGGGAACCTAATCAATACCCTTGGAAGAAGGGGAACTATCCCATCATTCAACAAGGAAAGAGTGGAATATAAGAGATAAAATGTGGTGTACTGAAATACAGAAACCCCCCTCCAACCCTCAAATATAAATAATATAAAAGAGACCAGGCTGGAAAGAGCTGAACTATAATTGTCCAGAGAGCAAAAGCCACACAGGGAAATATACTTTCCAAGGTTACTCAAAGCCCATTAAGCTAGATATTCAACAAAGGTTAAAGAAAGACTTTTAAAGAGGAGAGAAAAGCCAAGCTTGAGAGAACTACATTAACTACTAAAATAACGCAAGACTGTTTAAAAATTGCATATTAACAAGAGAAAGAAAGAAGAGAACTATGAGAGGCAATCATCGGGAGAAGAGAGTCATTCTCCAAACCTCAGTTTGTTTAGAATAGTGGTAGGGTCAGTTAGGGCAAGTTTTGGACTGGATGCTTATTCCTTTTGGACATTCACTGAAGAGCACCATAGTCAAATGGGTAGGGAAGACCCTGCAGTCGTCCTAGGCCTTATTCTTTAACAAACACACATTGGAAATGTCCTCAGAGTGTCCGAATCTTCCTTTTGACCCGCCACAGACTAGCTCTATAACCACATAATTCATGAGAGCACTAAAAAGTATTTGTCCAGGGGGTTGTTCCGAGTAGAGAAGAGATGGAATTAAGCAAACCATCCAATAGAAGACTTACGACTGCCCAAATTCCTGGATATTTAACATGGTCAAAACATAAGAACGACTGAATCCTTATAATGAGTGCTTGGGTCTATTGTAAACCCTCATAATAGTAATTGTTTGCTTTGCACTGCACCAAGAGAGGATATGGTTCATGTTTTATTTTGTCCTGCATATACCGTGCCGCACAAGTTATTGAATACCAATTTTTAGAGCTATTTTATTATTATTATACATTTTAACCACTGTAAACCAGCACTTTATTATTTATTGATGGTTGACTCTCCACTGATTTCATTTTTTTATTTGTGTCACACGAAAACCCCACAGGATACCAGACAAAGATCACTGCATCTAGGCACAGATAACATCAGGATTGCAAGGTCATTGCTGTTTTTTTAAGAAGTGTGTTCAAAATCAGGAATGATTTTATTGAATGACTACTTACTTTAGTGAATAGTAAGAATAACCTTCTCCGTTCGTTAATTTGCAAACTAATATTACGGTTACCAGACATTTGGTCGAAAAAAATTGGTCGACCAGACAAATGGTCGAACCAATTTGGTCGAATTTTTTTATTTTTTTATTTTCACCCCTTTCTTTATTTTTTTGGGGGGGGGTCCCCCCCAACCCCCTTTTTTTCTCTAAAAACCCCTTTTTTTAAAAAACGAAAACCCGAAAAATAAATATATAAATAAAAAAAAATTTGACCATTTGGTTTTCGACCAAATTGCGTCGACCAAATGTCATTCGACTGGTTTTCAGTCGACCAAATGACTGGACACCTAATATTACCATGATTTTCTATTTCTCCAATTGTTTTTGTTTTAATGTGTGGTTTATTATGTGATTCTGAAACAATGTGGGATCCAACAGGAGTCCAGGTAAATTTGAAATTACAAGTATTTATTTACATAATGTGGCCCTCCTGTCTAAACTGTAAACCCTCCTGAACAATCAACAAGCCATATATAACCTCTTCCTTGGAAACCCTAGATGGTGCCATCTTTCCCAGGTAACACAATAACAAGTTGATCTGAAACTGGCCACATGGATAGCAACAAGGTAAACAAATACACATTTAAATAGCTGCACCTGCATAATATGGTCAGCCTAACGGTTAACAGCAACCTAAACAGGTTTATCCCAACAGTTAAAGGTAATGTATTTGAAACAGTACACCATGACCAACTGACGTTTATAACAGTGTTTGATTAACCAGTACTTTCATCAATTAATATGCACATATAAACACACTTCCCTCCTTGTGCATTACAAAACACATTGCTTTTAATACTTATCCAGCATGGGTCTTAATGCTATCCTACATTTGTTCCATGTGCAACCATCTTCCAGCAGCACTCCATCATCCAACACGTTGTCTACTCTCAGGGGACCAACAGACTTGCTTTCCTCTTTCAGCACACCACACGTTCTACACACCCAACCCTGACCACCAGTATCCACTCTCGTGAGTCCAGCCCCATGTTTATCATCATGTATTCGTTTAATGTCATCATTTTAAAACATCATTCACTCTCTCAAGGCTGTCTTATCCCACTCTACAAAACGCATTCTTCCCGTCCATGGGTGACACACTGAAGTGGCAGCTTTTCTTCTCCTGAAGAGTTCTAATGGAATGAGCCCTGTCGTTGTGTGGTGCAAATCTGTAAGCAACACCAACTTGTCTCTGCATTCCTCCCACCACAGGCAAGCACTGATTGCCATACGCATACCTTGCATAAGCATCCTGTTAAACCTTTCTACAATACCATTTGTGGAAGAATACGAGAGCTGTTTTATGATGTTCTACACCCATGCTTTAACAAACATGTTTCATTATCCTAGAAGTAAACTGAATGACATTGTCCGTTAGAATTTTCAGAGGAAACACTTGCATCTGAGATGCACTATCCACAAACTGTACAACTGCCTAAGAATCCCCTTCAAGTGCACACTTCACTTCCACCCATTTTGCGTACAAATCTACCAACACTTATACATATTTCCTGATGCCACCTCTCTACCATAATAGACCCAAGATGTCTAAAGCCACATATCCCCATAGAAGCTTGGGAATTTCAAAAGGCTTAAGGGGTTGTACATACATTTTAAGAACTTTATCAGAAGCTGCACCCACTGACCATTCCTTAATCAGGTCTTCTACCACAGAATCCACACCTATCCACCAATAGTCAGCTGTCACCCTGCTTTTGGTTTTAGAAATGCCTAGAAAGGACTAGGTGGCTAGTATGAGCCAACTCGAGCAATTTATGCCACTCCCCCACAGGAGGTACAATGCGACCAGCAGGTACGATGTGGCAGTTCTCTACATCTAAATCATTCCTCACGCTGTGAAAAACACCAATTCCCATACCAGCTGACCAATTACTGCAGATAGATTCCTTGACTTTGGCCAAGTCATGGTCTTTCCTCAGGACAGCATCCCAGAAGATGGTGTCCTCACACACCCAAAACACATCCTGCACTGGTTGTTCTACATCTTAATCACTACTGAAGACAGCATTTTTGTATACAAACCTGCAATTACATTGTCCGTGACAGAAACATATTTAATCTCAAACTCGTGTCCTTGTACTGTAGTTACCCAGTTCACTATGCGTCTAGACACATCATCTAAACCTTTTGATGTGAAAACTGCCACTAACAGTTTGTGTGTTAAATTTCTTTATTGCCTATACTACCGACAATGCCTGCTTCTCTATGACAGAATATCTAGTTCAGCATCTTTAAATGAGCTTGACCTATCGCCCTGTCAACATTCCTATCTCTTTGCATGAGAACAGCCCCCAACCCTGTATGGTCATAACAGTGTTTAACAAGTACTTTATTTAATATACACATATATAAAACACATGTGTAGTAGGTTATACGGTTTTATGGAATTTACTTTTCTGAAATAAACTTTGACGGACTGAAAATAGGTTTTAATTGAGGAACAGTTAAATCATTAAAATGGGATTTAACTGAGGGAGAGGTAGGAAAAGAACATAGAATTGTCAATATTTGTGTCACTACTACTCATCTATCATAGCCAAATGACATCCTTTCATGACAAGGGCATTGACATTGGTCAGTGTGCTAGGCCTTCTGAAGAGATGGCTGGGAACCCTCTCAGTAGGCGGTGGGAGGTGCAGGGAGAAGAACAGAGCCAGTCCTAAGCATGGGGATCTTGTCAGTTCAGAGTGCCCAAATGCCTACCCCCAACCTTGTGCCAGCAAGTTTCTGTGCAGACCACTTATCTCAAATCTTACCTCCAATATCAGATACTTGCTAGTTTCCTTCTACTAAATTTAGAAATAAAGCACCCGAGCAAGAAAGCAAGATAACCCATGAGGGCGTACACCCAGAGAAGAGAACTGAATTTCCATCAGTCCGCAACAGTGATCAGCCGCAGAGAGAGAAGTTTGCCAAGAAGAAGTGAAGTTACAACAACCCTGCAGACGTGGGCCAGACGCTGCAGTGAACTGGAAGCTGCATGGAGAGGCTGCCAACTTGCACTGCAGACAAGAGGCACTTGCAGAGCTGACAAGCAATTTCGACAAGCCCGTGTAACAACCTGCAAGCCTTCTAGACTACTGCGGATAGAAAGGAGAGCACTAACCACCCTCCACCAGAGAACTTACCTTGGGGAGATCCAGACCTGGCCCACAACATGAACAATTGTCTTCAGGGCCACAATTACGCAGTGGACCCATGTGGAAAAAAGTAGGTGGGGCTTAGATTGCTACTAATTACTTTTTGTTTTTCACACACAAACACCTGACCCACAGATCCACCCTCTGGGTGGGGCAAGACAGGTCCAGATTTGCCTGGGAGAGAGATCCAATCCCAGCAGAGAAGGAGGAAAATAAGCACAGAACAGGAAGCGGGAAGTGTGGGTTATTCATTCAGGTGAGGTCAGAGGTGGAGGACAACCAAGAAACTAGCAGAGGGAGGACAGAGAAGTGGACCGTGAATGGCTGCCACTATTACAAACCATTGGAAGTGATTTGTGAAGGGGAGTAAAGAGAGAAACAGGACCCTGTTGATTTTAAATACTATGGTTTTTGTAGTGGCTTTATTCTGTGACGCTGAAACTCGTCAACATACTATGGAATGAATAATGAATTGGATGGAATAAAGAATATACTTTCTACATAAAACAGGGAAAGAGCAAACATTAAGTATGTTTACCAACCTAAACCCTGGAGTCTGCAGCCTCTGAAAGTTGCTAATGTTCAAATTCTTGGAAAATATTAAACACAGAGTGCTCAACCATGTTGGCAGTACCTACACTTTACGGAAATATCATTCACAATACATACGTTGAGCAAGTCCAAAAAATAATTGAGCAAAAAAAGAACGTCATATATCTATATATGTATATAAAAGATTTATGCTAGCACACAGCATAGTTAAGGTTAAGACAAATTGTCTATGGAGTTTATTTCCCAATAACGTTTGAAGCCTTTGATGGAAAATTCAGAAAAATTCAAAGTAAATATTGAAGGCACCCATCCCTACAAGTAATTTTTGGGATTTTTTCATGGACAGCTTCATATTTTGAAAAGGGTGTTTTGAACATAGTTTCACGTGGAGTTTTCTGATAGGAGAATAAACAAATGTGGTCACGCTTGTGTATTCGTCATGCAGATTGAACGTACACGTAAACCTAAAAAAAAAAATCTATCTAATCACGTATACCTGCGTACACTCGCATGGAAAACACAATCACACAGTATAGGAAATACGTGCCTAATGAAACAAGCAGTACGTCAAATACATTCCAAGAGCACGCAAATATCAACATAGCATTTTGCTGTACAAAACACACACTATACCTCAGACACAAATTTGCACAGAACCATGCACAAGGACGGACACACACACACACACACACACACCCCCCCCCCCCCCACCGCCCCCACCCACCACCACCACCACCCCGCCATCCCCAGACCAATAGCACATAACCTTTGAAACCAGCACTGTGGAAAAAACATGTATTACGGAACATGCACCACACAAACCCTCAGTACACGATTTAGTAAGCACGCATTATAGGAAACACTTGCCTAACAAAACACACACCATGTGACGAAGATTTATGACCCTATAAAATATAAATATCAATATAACATTAACTGTACAAAACCCACTCTATATCACATACACCCAGATATATGAACACATATAATTGTGGTACACTACTGCCACAAACTGCAATAAATATACATGATCTTTTACAAACCTTTCCCCATACTCCATACACAGCATTTTTACATGCTGAAATATTTCACAGAGCGAGAGAAGTACACAACATTTTTCCAAACCGAATGGCTTAGATATTATAAAACAATTTAGATAATGCTTCAATCACATTTGGAAGAAATACAGCATTCCCAAAATTATTTTTTAATGTACTCCATCAGGGCAAATTATTTTATATTGTTACTCCTAAAGTCATGCCATGTTATGACATAAATGTAAACATGCATCTATTCATGCACAATTTATTTTCCGGTGAGCTGCAGTCCTGCATATTCACGTTTTACACGCAGTCAAGCCTGAAAAGACTATGTGGCACATTTAAGCAATATGCCCGGAGCTGCCGCTCAATCCTTAACGAAGGCCCCGGGGCATTACCTGACTCAGTAATGGCCCCGCGGCCTGGGGCATATTGCTATTAGTACCCCGGCCCACAAGACTGTGGCGTTTCGGAACAGAAAAGAAAACATTTAAAAACAAAATGCCCGCCGAGGAAGGGAAAACAGAGTTGGTTTTCCCTCTCCATAGCGGCCATCGGGGAGTGGACGCGCTGGGAACAGAGTCCCCAGCGCGTCCGCCCTAGAAAAAACAAGGTAAATGGAGTTGGGAGGGAGGGTGGGGAGGGGATTGTTGGGGGTGTGGGGTGGGCGAAAACACTCACCTGAATCCCCGGCAGGGGAGGATGGCTGCCCTCAGCCCTGTGGCGGCTCAGAGCAGGGATTACCCTGTTCCAAGCCTCCTCATTGGCTGAGGGGCTGCCACAACCCCCTGCCGGGGACGTGAATGAAGCAAAAGCTTAGAGGGATTCTCGGCGAGGTATGGACCGTGCGAGGGCCTATCAGAATGTCTTTTACATTCTGGTTGACCCTCGCCGGGTACTAATGGGAATATAATAAACAATTTTTAATAAATAGCACTTCATTTGTCAAATAAGTTCTGATTCTTTTGTATATCCCGGATTATTGCCAACACGAAGTAAAATAACATCTGTAATATGCCTATTTGTGTAACAGCTGTGCAAATATTCTATTTTGTCTTTCTACTTGCCTCCACAATTCCCATGCCAATGTACTCTAACATTCGATAATAGTAAAATCATTAGCTTGTGTCTTACATAATTTTCCAACCATAATATCCATGAATCACTAATAATCCAAACTGATGTTCTACTAACCTACATTAAAAAAAAAATCAATGTTTAATACATACCAATTACTATATTTCTAGCACATCGTACACATCAGAAAATACATTTACAAAATACACAATGCCGCCGTGGTGTCTGAGGTGCCCCGGCCATCTGGCCCTCCCCACACCTGCACATCACCGGATGCCTCCACACATTTGTGGTAAGTCCTGTGATCGTGACTGCAGTCTTAGACAACTGCTTCAGGACTGCTGTTCCTCCTGGCCGCTCCGTTGCCACCAGCCGTGCGTGGACTGCCGCTTTGGTGCCTGAGGTGCCCCTGCCATCTGGCCCTTCCCACACCCGCATACCTCCAGAAGGAAAGGACCTCCTGATGCAGCTGCACCACGCCGAAAATCGCGTGTTCCCCTTGCTACCTTTTCATGTCCCCCCCCCCTTCCTAGGGCATACGCGCCCTGGGTGCCTTTATCGAAGCGAATCGCATTGATAGGCTTTCTTTCATCCTGTTTGCTCCTGTTTGTGCTGCGTGTGCCCATACATCCACTGCTCCATGTTTCTACTTCTTTGTTTCATTCACATATAGCTATGATCATTTTCATTCCATATGACCTTCACTTTTTGTTCCTTCTCTTAGCTTACCCACTCATGTCTTTTCACATGCTGTCAATATATATCATTCACACGTTCTCCTTATAATGGCCGCCTCTGCTTTTGGCATCCCACTAATCGGATTCAAGCCAATTTATACTCCTCTACTTCTCCGATTCTCACTGTCAACCTCTGAAATGGCCGCGCGATCTGCAACAAGTGCCCCTCGATTCTCAACTTTCTTTTTTCAGCTTAATTTATAATTTATCAATAACTTCATACATTTGAGGAATATGCATCCCATTGTTTGGTCAATCTATTGTCTGATTTCTCTTTCCTATCACCTCCACCCCAAACCTCCCCTTCCACTCCACAGGCTAAGGTTTGGCGACACGCTGGCATGGTCACAATTTGCCACCTTTTGGACAAGGCCGGGCACTGTTAAACCACTACAGTGGTGAGGAGCACAGTATAAATATTAGATAACATACTCCACAAATGAAAAACATGCAATGCCAATGTTAAAAGTCTAGGGAAAATGCACATAAAAGTAATGTCTAGAGACATTAAATAAACCATCATATATACAAAATAGTATAACTGCAACTACTAATAAAGTAGAAAACACAATTAAGGAAGTAAAAAATATAAGATATCAAACAAAGAAAAACAGTTGCAATTGTAATATTGTTGAAAAAAACACACAATCACAAGATGCCAAAGGACAGTAATACACATACAAAGCATATTAATACAAGGTAACCACAACTAGTAAACTTAAAAAAAAAACATTTACTTAGCACAACAAAAAAAACAATACAAACAAACTTTTGTTCTATGAGGCAGTACAAAAAAGTTAACAGATTAATGAAACAATTTAATATTAGAAAAAGGCAGATACATGGCCAAACAAAATCATATTCAAAATGTTTTCAATAAAACTATTTTGTATTTTTTTTAAGTCTTTGCTTATACAGGTAATGCACAAAAAGATTTACCAGGGAAAGATAGATATTTTGCAGTAGCTTAATCCATGCTATATGTGACAATACACAGGATAGCAGGACACCAAATTTCCTATTTGTCTGAAAGCACTAACACTACATTTCATCACACTCGGATGCTGGCTGCACATAATACAGCCATAACACATTTAGCATGAAAAATGTACATAGCTAAAACAAAAAAAACAGCCGAATTACTTTTACAGTTAAAACAAAGAATGGAAAGCCAAAGTAAAAAAACACATATGGAATACAAAATACAAGACCGGTACTTTGGAGTACAAAATTTGCAAACATAAATAAAGATGAACCTTCAACAAAGTACACACGAATTAACATATAATAATGTAGTAAATAAATGCAAATGTATAATTAAGAAATTAATCAATATCATGCATGCGAGTGTTGCTGATGCACATACTACAAAGAAAACTGCAAAATGTACCAATATAGATGAAAAGACCATCAATATTAACAACAAAATGTGGCTTGAATTTATTTCTGGAGGAACAAATCCCACAAGAGGAAAACCTAAAAACGGGACCGTATTCTTTTAATCATTTAGACAAATATAAATTACACAAGTGTTCAATTACAAATAATACACTGCAACATAGTTCAAAAATATTGCAAGATTTAAATATATATAACAGCATTATCACCTAAGTAATGCATCCATTTCAAACCATAGAAATCCAGTATGGGGAAAAAACATCTAATGAATTAACAAAACCTTTAAAAGGGAAAGTGGTATATTTACCCTTAAAAACACACAACAATGTACAAGCTTTCAAAGTTACATGTGTAACTGAAAACACCCCGTTAGTACTAACAAACCATGTACCAACAAAAAAGAAAATCTGGTAACAACTTGCAGATTTGCATAAAATCCAGCAATGTCTGACTTAATTTAAAACAAATGATAACTAGCAAGATGTAAATATCGAACAACATATGCACATAAACCTTTCACAAGATATTAATGAAAGAGGGAACGCTTGACAAAAATAACTTGAATGAAGAATCTCCCTCCTTTACATTCAACATAGGTAATGAGCGATTAAATATAATTATTTCAAATGAAAAAGCAAGAGGCACATATCTAACTGTATGGGATAAATAATTAAAAGAAATATGTTTTGCCCAATTGTTTTCTACATGAGAGGGCGGAAAATTGCATGATAGACTAGTACATCTGCCTCTGAAAACAGGACACCTGTCCATGTGTACAAGTGATACTCAATTACTTAATCATTAATACATTTTTCATTTACTTTATGAAAGTGAATTACCCACATTATGTTATGGAGTTGCTCATAGACTTAATACAGGGAAACGTTAGTGTAACATGATAGCATTTAGACCAATTCAAAAAGTAGAAGCTAACATTTATTTCATAAAGCAGCATTATAAATACTTTGGCAAATATGTGAGGAGCAAGAGAGTACTGGCATAGGAATGTGTCTGAATGTAATTGTATGTTCCATCATCGTGGACCACCAACATGGTTAGTAACTTTAAATTGTGTGGACTATGGAGAGGAAGAATTAATTGACTTAGTAAAAGAAGTAAATGCAACCCTTGATAACATTAATGTAAGTCCAAATGAACTTTGTGATCTATATCCCGTTAATCTGTCAAGGATATTTTCATCATGGTTTCCTTGCAATATTAAACTATTTTAAATCAAAATATCCATCATTAGGGAAAGTAACACGTTACTTTTGGAAAAAAATAACATTAAGGTCAAGGCGCTCCCCATAGCCACATCGTTTATGGATTGAAGGTGCTCCACAATTTGTAGAAACCAGTTAAATTAGTAATTCACTTCATAAAAGATATTTAACTTGCAAAAATCCAAATGAGCTACAAAACCCTGACTTAGATAACAAATTAATCTGTTTTCAAATAAACAAATACAAAGAAATAAACAGCATTAAATCAAATGTCAATTTGGATTCCTCCGAAAATAGCCTGCAGAAACAATTATTAATGACAACCGTTCAGCCAATAGAAATACTAAGACCTTATGAATTAAAGCAAGATCCTATGTGTACTAGCATTAGTGACTACTCTGTGATAATTTTAAGTATTTTGGAGAAATGTGTAGTGTACTGCTCTATGTCTTCAAGTTAATACATAACCTCAGACATCAATAAAGCAGAAAACTGTTAATTACAAGATCTTTGCAAAGAAATAACGTCATTACCTGCATTTTTAATTAGTAAAACCTTTTCTCCTCGCAAATGTGGCACATATGGAACTGCAGATAGATTAACCGGGACACAACTTCATTTTATAAGCGAAAACATTAAGTGGGTTACTCTAGGATACCCGAAAAAGAAAACCTTGCCATCAAAAGCGAATGTTAGTAATAATTGATACAGATAGTGAGGAAATTGTGAAAAACAAAACATTTTTAGATAACCACTATCCAGGAAGATCTGACCACTTAGAGCATGTTTATATACATCTCTTAGGAAAGAACTATTTAAAAATAAATTCCAATGTTTTTAGAAGACATTTTCCAAAATTACAATTATCAGGATGTTGAACTGAAGAAAACATCAGCAAGGGATATTTTAAAAATAAATCCACAGATGGTTGTTTAGTAAGACGACAAAACCTAGTTTAGATTATTGTCAAAAATGTACATGTTGTTCACCTGAAAAAAGAACTGTATTATTGTTTACTTAGCTCTTATTACCATGACGAATCTAAAATCACAAAGAAATTGGAATAATTTGGAAACTGCATTTACACATAAATGCACTAATTATATAAACATGCTAGATAAAGAAGTTGAGAAAGAAAATATGTTTGAAACATAACTAGCAAAAGGTACACAAAAAACAAAAATTCAAATTCAAATGCAGTTGACCCTTTTGAACAACTGCTACAAAGAAATTAAACATAATTGGCAATGCAGATATACTTATTGCAACACAAAACTACAAACAAAAACATACTGCAGAAGAACTATTTGACACATTAAATTGTGAACAAAATGTAGTATTTAAACACTGTTACTAAGATGGCTCTCAAATTCATAAATGAGCAAACTTTAAACCTACATTATATATAACTGGACAAGCAGGCACAGGAAAATGTTTCTTTAACTTAATATCTACTTTTGTGTGCAACACATTTGCTAATCAATAGCATTGTTGTAACACCACTAACTAGTCTTGCAGCTTATAATATTGGTCACATAACACTACATAACATATTTTACCGATAGTACAAGGCAAGAAATCTGAAAATCAAAAAATGCGTGCTTAATCTGCACAGAAAGTATGTACAGTTTTAAAAAAAAGTATGGAAGTATAACTGATTGTGAAAGCAGGCATGGTTTACATTCTAATGCTTGCATTCATCTTTTTTTAAATACAGTGACAATCACATTTTTGGTGGTAAACATATTTCATTTGGCAATAGGGTTACAACACCAACTAATGGCAAACAGGTCAATAAAAACAAATCACAACAAAAGAAAGTGTAAAACAGTAGGAATGGGCCCAAAGTGGTTGGGATGGTTAGCAGCGCCATACTCCGCACCAAGGGTTAAATGGGTGGTGAGTGGTGGAACATCGAAGACCCCACTGCTGCGCAGGGGCACTAGTCGGGGATGCCCCCTGTCACCACTGCTGTATGCTTTGGTTATGGAGCCCTGGGCATGTGCAGTTCTGTGTGAAGGTGAAATCACCGGGTTACAGAAGGGAGGAGTAAAGTACAAGTTGAGAAGTTTCGCAGACACCTTGTACTAAATTACAAACCTATGTCACTCTATGTGCCCCATCTCTTGCGGGGACTTGAGGAATACGGCAAGCTGTAGGGGTTAAAGGTTATGTAAAACAAAAGAGGTGATGGGTGGAAGGTTTGGAATTAATCCTAACCACTGGCATTGCACTGGGCAACCCTCCAGACTATCATTCTTCAGTCTGCCAAGCCATTACAGAAGGGGAAGACCATATAAAAATCATGCTTGGTCCCACCCTAAAAGGGGCAGTCCAGCCCGAACTGCTAGGTCACAACCCATCTGCATGAGACCACAAGCATCCCCAAACATGTTTTAGCCTCATCGGTGGCTAATCAGAGATGAGCAGCTTGGGTCTGTAGGGTTTAAGTTTATTTTTTTTAAAAAACAGTTTTATTGGTTTTACCGTACATATACAACAATAGTGTGCTCTGCATTTTAATGTGCAACCAAAAACAAAACCCTAAACAAACAACCCCATCCACAACACCCCTTCGGCTCAACCCTCCCACATTCCCTCCCTTGCCTGAAATACTAGCACCAATCATATGTTCACGCTACACCCTGCGGGACTGAACTATGCCATGTTTACTCGGGTGTGTTCTCTCTGTCCGCTTTCCTTGCCCTCGGTGCAAATAATATTTGTGTCAGGGCCCTCCAATCTGAGATATCCTCGCTAGGGTCCGACCGGCTCAGTAGTATTACCCGACCCCAAGCAGCTGTTTCGGCTAGAGCCCACTTTTTCAGGTTCCGCCACCAGTCTACTATGCTGGGACCTTTTGGGGACTTCCATGCCATGGCAATCCTGCGTTTGGCTAGTATGTACGCCAAGTCTTTCATTTTATATAGGGATCGAGAGGACTTGGGGTGTGGAAAACATCCTAACAGACAAGCAGCAGGCGAGCTCGCATTCATCTGTAGCCCTCCTTCATCCATTCTTGCTTTCACTCCAGCCCAGTATACTTGTACCGTTGGACATGCCCAGAACGTATGCAGCATACCAGCGTCTAGGGCAGCGCTGCGTAAGAGCCCAGGAACTTCGAGATTCCCAAAGGGGTCACATATGCTCTGTGCGTTACAAATAATTGTATCAATTGTAGGTGTGCCTTACAGGACACAGTCTTATGATATCTCCGTATCTCAGCTCATTGTGTGTCTGAAAATGGGGCGCCTAGATCTTCCTCCCAATTACGCTTAGCTGCCAGATCAGTAATAATAAGTCATATATCCTAGAGGTTGCATGTCCCACTTCTGCAATGTCATTCAGGGTGTCAATCACTGCATGCTTATCCATTTCTTCGCCATAGGTGGGCCATCTGCGTGTGATCTCCTCCCTAATTGTCCAATTTAGCAGGCATTGGCCGTGAGGTAAGCCAGTGTGTTCTGCCAACTCCTGAAAAGGCTCAAGTGAAGTGCTGTGAAGAACGTCGCCCATCGCGGCTATCCCATACCCTTCACACACAGTACGTATACCCAGAAACGCTTGGGAGCCCACTGAGACCAAGGACATCAAAGGGATCTGCACCGAGACTGGGTCCTGAAGCCCTACCAGTGCGTGCGCTCTATCCCATACTTTAATACCCAGCGACACTAGGTGTGAGCGTTGGTGGTCTCTGGGCCGTTTGTTCCACACGATTATTTCAAAGAAGAGGCGTGACATAGCTGGTTGCAGTAGCTTTGTGTCTGTAGTAGGGTCATCTGCTAGCCAGTCCGCTATAAATTGCAGTTGCCCTGCCATAACTCAAAGTGGAGGATCCTAATGTCCCCGTCCTTGTATGGCCTACGTAGGGAGGCCAACGCTGTCCTGCTCCATCCGTTCCGCCACAGGAAACCCCTGCAGAGGGTGTCGAGAGCTGGGAAGAAAGTTTTGGGAATGTAGTACGGGACATTTGTGAAATAGTCGGGGGGGGGGGATAAAACCATTTTCAGCAGCGCCGCCATGCCCATTAAAGATAGGTGAATGTTATTCCAGAATCGCATCGAGTTTGCAACTCCCTTTAGAACTTTCACTGTGTTATGGGCATGTTCCACCTCTGGTTTGCGATAAATATGCACCCCTAGATATCTGAACAAGACCACGCTCCACTGCAGCACCAGGACCGGCAGCTCGTTAAGTGTCTTTCTGCCTTCTAGAGGATGCAAAGACGATTTTGACACAGTAGTTGCGATACCTGAAAGCTCAGCAAAATGCACCAGGACCTCTAGTATTAGTTCCAAGTTATCTTCCGGATGTCATCGGCATACATATAGATCAAGTGCGGTGCACCATCAATTACTATACCTGCTGTGATATATTCTGTCCTTAGGTATTCTGCAATCGGTTCCACAGCTAGGATATAAAGCAGGGTGGATAGAGGACAGCCCTGCCTGGTGCCCTTCTCAAGCTCCAAATGCTTCCGAGATATGCTTACCAGTCCTGACTCGTGCCATTGGTTTGGCGTATACCAATTTTAACCACCTAATGAACCCCTGAACAAAGCCAAATCGTTCCAATGTCGCATGCAGCCACTCCCATCTGACTGAGTCGGATGCCTTTATTGCATCCAGAGTGGCAACCGCACAGGGGGCCTCCCAGTTTGCAGTGCTATCTATGATGTGATGCAATAGCCTCAGATTCCAGGACATACTCCTGCCTGGTATAAAACCTGTCTGATCGGGTTGTATCAGCTTGGGAAACTCCTTTTTAACCCTGTCAGCTAACAGTGCCATCAATATCCTACTGTCCTGATTGAGCATGGACAGGGGTCGATATGATCCACACTCCAACTGTGATTTATTGGGTTTTAAAAGGATGATAATTATGAATTCCCTTAAACTGTGCAAGAGAACCCCAGACTCTAATTCCTCCATGAACACTTTGCGGTGATGCAGGGCTCGCTAGAGTTTAAGAGTAACCTGGATAAGTCAGTGACGATATTTATAGTTTGAGATTACGAGGTATGAAAAGGATCTCTTCGCTAGGAACTATCTTCCCCTTTGGGATAAAGTGCATGTGGACCTCTAGTGGTGGGGGCGGTTAAAGCTCTCGTGGATGGCGCACTTAAGTTGTATTAAAATGATGCTTGTGCCCAAGTTCCTCTTTCTCTTTCAAATGCTCCCGACAATCGCCCCAGCTTCCTTTTTTGCTAGTAGTTAGAAGGTCCTTCTATGCTTTTTATGGGTGGGGCTAAGCTCAGAGCGGCTTAGAGGATGCTACTTTTGCCGCCGGTGTGGGGGGGGATGTCCCGGATTTCGTGACATATTATAGAGCTTTGCAGTTACGCATAATGGTAGACCACTGTGAGAAGCCACTCTCACAGCCACTCCCCAGGGATCTTCTACTTAGATGGCCAGGGAAGGGCCATCACCTTTGGATCATGACACTGGGGGCAGACAAACGAGGGAGGATCAACTGGGCGGAGGGTCCTTGGAGATTGGGGAGACTGTGCCAGATGGCGAGACACAATATCCTCCCTTCTTAACACAGACTTACCCTCCCTTCCCTCAGCCTTCATGGGCTACTTCCAACTCATGCCCTATTATCCCCTGTAAGGGCCCACCAAGTACTGAGAAGAGGAAGAGGCGACTAGGAGTGGTGCACACTTCCTATTACAAGCACCACTCTAGTACTGGGACGTAGAAGAGGGGTATGAAGGCATCCAGTACTGAAGCCCAAACCAGAAAAGCCTGCGAGGGACCAAACAGATCTTAGGGTGACCTATGGTTGCGTGACCTGCAATGGGTGGACTGTGTGGTCTGACAACCGCGCCTAGACCAGGGAGCCCTAAATGATGACAAGCAAAGGACATTGTGAGTGAGCCACGGAGAACTGTGAAATAATTGATAAAGCAAGCCAGAAGGTGGGTCAAGTGGACCTATTGCTTTCTTGTATTGAACATTAGGTGAAATCGGTATAAGTGCTACAGTGAAATGTAGGTCAAAGGAACTGAGAGACGCTGTCTTGGGAAAGGGAACCACAAGACCTCCCTATGTTGAACTTGGGGAAGGAACCCTCAAGACATGGCAGAACATTGTTGAGGCAAGCAGCTATTGGAACTGTGTTGAACTTGGGATAGAGAGCCCAAGAAGAACTTAAGCTGAGAACAGCTGAGACTTTACTTTTTTTAACACTATTTTGTAGGTTAAGAAAACCCCCACACCATGTTTATTTCGAGATGGGAGGGCAAGCATATGTTTTGACACAGACAGACTTTTGATTTGGACTTACGGACACAGACTTCCCTTTGTTTTCTTTAGGCAGAAGAGACCCCTACTTTAGTTATAGGGCAAGATAGGCCTTACACCATCCTGACATTGAAAATAAAGTATTCTTTGAAACGTAAGTTCTGTTGTCTGTGTCATCTCTCTTGATACTATGCCTGTCTCATACTACTTAGATCTCAGAAGCAATCGCTATATATGGATAATACAATCCACGAGCCGGTTACACTAGGAGAGTGGTTGTTGGTCCCCCAGAAAAGGATTCACAGACGGGTCCAGACGCATCCCATTTTAGAGGTATTTTGGTCGATATGGAGGGAAATCAATGCCACCCGCAGGCTTTCCATGTGGCTCTCGCCCCTAAATTGCATTTGGCTGCCTCTCCTGAGAGATCGGATCGCAGACTCTGCGCAGTTCCAGTCTTGGTAAGAAGCGGGCCGCGCTAGGGCTGGGTAGTGGGAGAGTATTTAAAACTGGAGCGACTGGAGGAATGTCTCCATATAGGGACACCTTCTGTCAATCGCTACCAACAGCTCAAAAAGGCTGTTGCTGGAGCAGAGGTGGGTGTACAATCTGAGGCAAGAGCTCACAGCTTTCATGAAAATATTGTTGCAAAGCATAGACACGAGCGCTCGTATAGCCTGGCTATATGCAGATTTGCAAAGCAGCGACCCAGAGGATGTCATGCCTGTGAGGATCAAGTGGGCGAAGGACCTGAGTAGAGACATTCTGGAACAGCTATGGGCTAAGATTTGTAGGGGTGTTAAGCTGTCCACAGTGTCCTTACAGTATGGAATGCACATGGATAAGCTCATTCATCTGTGGCATTACACTCCAGCTGCATTGCCCAAAATGTAGCCAGGTGTAGATTCACGCTGCTGGAACTGCAAGCAACCATAAAGTACTTAATACCATATGTGGTGGTACTGTCTGTGTATGCAGCAGTACTGGGCTTCTGTCCTGTCCTGGTTGGAGGGAGTGAATGGAATAAAAAAAAGAAACTGTCACCGTTGTTATTGCTGTTTGAGATATGCGGGGAGGAGGAGGAGGATAATGATGAAGGGGAAGAACGTATGGTATGCACTCTTGTTGGTGGCAGCTCGAAGCTGTGTCGCCCAACAGATCGACACAGCCCTTACTGAAAAGGAATGGGTTCAAAAGGCACGTGCTATATACAATATGTAATATCTCACATACCTGATGGATGAGGCACATATGAATATAGAGGGGGGCCTGGCTCCAGTTGTACAGTAAATATGGACATTAATCAACCATGGGAGAGTTATAGTTGTGTACGATTGTGTGGGATACCTGACAGATGTATTGGCTACTTATTGAACTGCGTAAGGGTGGTGGATGGGAGGTGGTAGAACCTTTGCAAAACATTGCATGTTACTAGATTGTATTCTGTTTTAATGAGAAATGGCATTTTCAAAAAATGATAATAAAATTCAATTTTGAAAAAAATGAATACATAAGATTAAAAAGAGCTACAGCAACTCAAAGGGAAGAGTTACAAATTAAAATACAAACACAGTGTTTCCTGTTAAAATGTGAATGTCCTTAAGGAACAAAATAAATGTAAAATTCACATTTACAATTCATCAACAAATATTTTTAACATACCCTTTTAAAGCTTACATGTAATTGGTGTAAATAAAAGCACCATATGTTTGAAACTAAAAAACAAATAAATATTAATGTTATAGAATTTTACATACTTAATCTCTGATGAATTACAGTATCATGCCCAGAACCATATCAAGCTAGTACATACATTTGTACATTGCTACATATACAATAGCAAAAACTTTAACTAGACATTTTGGCAAATGTAACATACATGTTAAATAGAAAAATGTTTTTGAAATTGTAAATTGGCTTTTAGATGTAGGGCTCTTGCTAAAAGTGGAGCGAAGAAACGTCTGTAAGAGGAGATGTGAAGGCCACCACAAAAATCAAATTAACTATTTTAAACTACATATATTCACAACTTAAATAAACACACACACAACTTACACAATGAGAAAATGTAATAAAACTTTTTTTAAACTGCATAACATGAATAACACAAAGTTAAAAAGTTAAACAAAATACATTACATATTTGTAAATACAAATAAACATACATATTAAAATAGTGTATCTATCAGTAAAATTAAAATGAAATTAAATAAACTAAAATACTAGGCACAAAATAACTTTTACACTGTATCATGTATTATAACAAAATTGTATTTACAGAATACATACAACATAAACGAGCAAATCAAAACTCTAATATAATATATTACCAGATTGCATCCTGTACAACATTTAATTACAAATTTCATTCAAAAACAATTCTTACAACATGCCTGAGCAAATACCATAGATCACATAATGTTAAAGGTATGTTTATCGATCACCGGAGTGGTCCCCAGGCACTCTGGCGGATCTGAAAAGGAGGGTGTGAAAAAATGGGGAGAGTGGGTGGGTTAGTAGGGTGTAGTGGGAATAGCAAATTGAGAGTTGTGATTTCCTGTTTGCAGCTTCAGTCCGGTTTGCACCATTCGCTGAGCTTAAGTGCAGAAAGAGAACTTGGTGAGTTAAGGGTACCTTGATGTTTGTTTTAGATCTAATATTTTTCTAATTTTGCATGAACAGTAGATTACATTGCAACGTTAACATTTGTATTTCTACTGTTCTATATATTTATTTTATTTTTACAAAAGAGTTAAGGTTAAACCAACATAAACCTAAAGTCTACAAACATTAGAAAAAATAATGTTAAGGTAAACATTTTAATATTATCAATACATTTATAAAAAATAATTGTATTAAAATCAAATATCATGGTAACCTTAACTCACAGTTATTATTTTGTAATATTTAGGTTGAGTTGAGAACAAATCTAGAGTGAAGGTTGTAACGTTAAGTAACCTTGTTTTTATTTAGTAATATTTAGGTTGGGTTGTAAAACGTTTTTACAGTGAAGGTGAGGTCATTTGTTTTATGAACATTTGTTTGTATTACTTACAAATGTGAATTTGTTTTTATAGATATTTTTAATGTGTATTACATTTGGGCTGCTTTTTAATAGTACTGAAATTATGCATTATTGAGCAGATCTTAGTAAGCATAAATTACATGTTTGCATTTTAGTTTATTTAACTTATAACTATTGTAATTTAAATGTTAATAAGTTTGTAATTTGTATAAATTGTGTATATATTTATGTTATTTGTTAAATTACCGGTTACTAAGGAACAAGCTAATTACCTCTAACTCCAGTTCTCCAGCATGGGTCTGGCATGGATTCACATGCTCATGAATATTCTCCCGTCAGGATGGGAATCCAAAACCGTTTCGCTTCAGCCTGAAAACTGTATTTACTCCATAACCAATCACTGTTATTTGGGTCATACTGCCCCATACAATGACAGTCGTCACCCTCAGCTCCACCCCCGGGGGCCATCTTGAAGATTGGTAGAGCATTTAAAGTGGCAATATGAACCAAGAAGAGCCAGAGAGAGAGGAGAAAGGTTTTGCATGGGAATACATGCCAGACCCATGATGGAGAACAGGAGTTACTGGTAAGTAACTTGTTCCTTCTCCAGCATGGGGTCTGGCATGGCGACCATGCTCATGAATACCATTACAATGCAGTATATATACACAACCACGGCAGGTGGCAAGGCTCAACAGAAGCAATACACTTATCACTGGAACAGACACACCTCAAAAGACAGGTTGCGTAGCACAGCTTGACTGACCCGGGACTCCTACCTGGAATCCCTGTCAACGCAGTAGAATCTCGTGAAGGTGTGGGTGGACCTCCACGTAGCAACCCTGCAGATGTCGAGCAGGGGAACACCAGAGAAAAACACTAATTGCTGCGATGGCTCTGGTGGAATGAATTCTCGTCCTGCCTGCAAACGGTCTGTTAGCCAGACATTGACAGTGTGAGATGCAGCCAGAGACTCACCAGGCCATAGACAGGACCTTCCCGTTATTCATAGGTCCAAAATTCACAAAGAGTTGAGATGTCTTCCGAAAGTCCTTTGTGCCTGCCAAATAAAACTTCAAGGCACGAGCAATGTCCAGCAAATGCAAAGTCCTTTCTGCCGGCGTAGAAGGATTCAGGAAGAATACTGGCAGAACCAAATGATCTGTGAGATGGAATTTGGAAGGAATCTTCAGCATAAAGGTGGGGCGGGTCCGCAGCAACACCCTTGTAGTGCGGAAAGACAAGTATAGCTGCTTGCAAGAGAGGATCTGGATCTCCCAGACCCGCCTGGCCGAGGCAATAGCCACCAAAAATGCCTTCTTCCACGAGAGAAACAAAAGGGCCTGATGTATTGGTTCAAAAGGGGCCACCATGAGCTTAGTCTAAACGACGTTGAGCTCCCAAGCCGGAGATGGTGTATTGCAATGGCATAATCTTCCGAATCCTGTACCACACTGAAGGACTTCCACTTGTGACCATAGAGGATGCACTGTCCTTGGCCAGAATCTTCTTGCATTCCAGTGGGAGTACGTAGTGGGCAAACGCTAGGGCTGCAGGAGCCAGGCGGTGAGGCTCAGTGACGCTGGGTCGTGGTGCAGTATTGTTCCGTCTTTTCGGGCAATAAGGTCGGGAATTGGAGATAGCTGGATGGACAGAGCCACCAACAGACGAAGCAGGTCCGGGTACCAGATCTGCTGGGGCCACGCCAGAGCGAGGAGTATCATCCTGCAATGACAACCTCTGGCACTTGGAGTTGGTTGCCGTCGTCAAGAGGCCAATTTGGGTTCGACCCCACCTGCTGAAGAGACAAGATACTTGCACTTGCTGAAGCTCCCATTCGTGGCAGGATCACAGTTCCCTACTGCGATGGTGTTCTTGATGTCGTCCAGGTGAAATGGTACAAGGAAAATGCTCTTAAGGATGGCACTGTGCCACAGGGCATGGGCCTCCCGGGAACGAGCGGGAGAGTGCATCTCACCCTGCTTCTGGATATAGTACATGGTGGTGGTGGTGTCCAAGAAGATGGGCACCGCCTTTCCCTTCAGCTGAGGTAGGAACGACTTGAGAACCGAGAAGATTGCCTGAAGTTCCAGGACATTGATGTGGTGGTCCTTCTCTTCCGGGAGCGTTCCAGGGAGGCGTCTGTGGTAACTGCGGCCTTGAAAGGAGGTATCTGGAAAGGAGCCCCTTTCATGAGATGTGGGCATGGCCCCCACCATCGAAGAGCTTGTCAGCTCTCCTGGTTGAGAATGACTTTCTGCGTTCAAGTGCTGTTGATCTGCCGCCACTATGCACCCAGAAACTCCTGAAGAGGTCTCATCTGAAGTTTGCAAAGCGGGACGAGGTGGATGCAGGAGGACATTATGCCCAACAACGACTTGATGGCTCGCACTGTTGCATTATGCGCCATCAGATACTGCAACATTCCCAGGATGGCTGTCACCATCTCCTCCAAAAGTGTTTTGCCAAGCATGCGACCACGTTGAGGCGGGCACCCAGAAACAGAGCGTTATGCAATAGCTCCAGGCAGGACTTTGGATAGTTGATGGAGAATCCGAGATCCGTCAGAAGGAGAATGGTCTCTGTGGTGTGCGGGATTGCCAGAACGTGGGAGCGCATCAGCCAGTTGTCTAGATAAGGGTAGACGTGGATCCCCTATATAATTATAATTGGTTATTTATAAAGCGCTTAATACTGAAGAGGTTTCTCAGTGGGGACCTGGAATTTAAACCTGTATTGCTTTGCATCGTCTTGCCTCCAAGACGAGCGCTTTGCCACTGAGCTATACTACCCTTGAGGCGCAGATGTGCTGCCACCGGAGCCAAACACTTCGTGACTTCAGGCCGAAGGGCAGGGCATTGAACGGATAGTGCCGTCCGTGGACCACAAACCAGAGGAACTTCCAATGTTTTATGTGACTAGAGACGTGAAAGTAGGTGTCCTCTAGGCCCCAGGTTGCCAGGAAATCCCCTTTCTCCAGCTGGCCGAGCACATGCTGCAACGTGATAATCCTGAACTTTCCACCCTCCCAATTACTTCCATACCAGAAAATACCTTGAGGACAATCCAGAGCCCCGGAGGCATTGGCGGACAGGCTTTATCGCCCCCTTTCTTAACATGGCCTGAACCTCCTGCAGCAGCTACGCCATGTGTAGTTCTTAACGCGCAACAAGAGGAATGTGAGGACAACTGTGTTGGAATTCCAAGGTGTGCCCTTGATGAAGAACGTCCAGAACCCATTTGTCTGTGGTGATGGTCTTCCACTTGTCGACAATGTTGTGTCCTTAAGTGGGGGCCCACGGCGGGTTTAAGCCTGCTTCGGCATCTGCATACTAGTCGGTGGGTGACGACGACGCTGCCCTCTGTAGGGCTCCTGGGTAGTAAAGCGGGAGAGCTGGCGATAGAGTGCAGAGTATCCCTTGGAGGATCTGTCCGATTTCCCTCTTGAGGAACAAAAGGATGATGATCTTCTCTGCCTCAGAGACCCCAGGGACAGTGCAGTCTCTGTGTCGGTCTTAATTGAATGGAGTATCACGTCCAGCGCTTTCATGAACACATTGTTCCCGTTGAAAGGCATTTCCACAACCTTGGACTGCACATCCACCCTGAATTCTGTAGCCTTCTGCCAACCTTTACATCGCAGGGCTACTCTGTTGCCCAGCTGGCGGAATCCAGGAGTCTGCAATATCCAGTGCCCGTGTGATGGCATGGTCCTAGGCCACCTCACCCTCTTGGAATAGGGTCAGGGCATCAGCCTTTTTGTCCTCTCCAGGATGGACTCAAGCTTGTACCAGTGCTCCCGATCATACCTGGACAGGATGGCCAGGGCTATTGGCGGCTTTGGTGGTGGAAGCTGCAGTGTAAATGATGCGCTTCGCCATCGCATCAAGTTTCATCCGCGCCTGGTCCAGAGGCACCATGGACGAGGATGAGTTTGCCGAGTTGTTTCCTGGTGGTGGTAGACACCAAAGAGTCTGCAGAAGGCTGCACAATCTCAGGAACCGGGGGGCTGAGTCCGACACCCTATCCTTCTCCAGTCCATCTCTTTTGGGAGGGGCAGTTTTCAATGTCTTCAACAGCTCCAACCCTTTCTCCCGAACATAGTCCAGCAGTGAAATTGACATGACCGTCTCCTGTGAAGACTCACGGCACTGAAAAAGGAACCCTTCCTTCTTTTCTTCCGGGAGCAAGTTGAACAGTGTGGAGGCCCTTGATAGCATGCTATGAAAGGAGCCCACCTCGTCCGGGGGGTGGAACCCTTGCAGGCTCATCCGTGCCCAGAGGCTCACCATCAGCCGGCACATAATAGTCGTACTCATCAGTATGGGTTGATGCCATGTCCGGGCCAGTGTCGGAATGTGTAGCACCTCCCTCACGAGGGTCAAGGGTCTCTGGGGCAGTGCTGGTGGTGGCGTCGCCAGCCG
This sequence comes from Ambystoma mexicanum, assembly GCF_040938575.1. NCBI lineage: Eukaryota > Metazoa > Chordata > Amphibia > Caudata > Ambystomatidae > Ambystoma > Ambystoma mexicanum. The sequence continues at coordinate 789,399,370 of NC_090932.1, read as the reverse complement.
GTGTTTTGGCCCTGAGAGGCTATGTTGCCCAGAGATGGAGACTGGGAACAGGGTCCTTCCTGAACTTAGTCCTGTGGACGCATCCACCCTGGCGGGATTAGCAGCATGGTGCTTGACCTTCTTTTGGATCCTCTGGCCAGAAGCATCCTCAGAGGATCTTTGACCTCTTTTCAGAGGGAGCATGTTTGTGGGACCGGCAGGTCCTGGATGAGACATGGCTGTGCCCGGAAGCTAAGTCTGAGGTCTTCCCAAACTTGAGCCACGCAGCTAACCTGCGATAACAGTTCTTCCTGGCCTTTAACGGGAAACCACTGCAAATCTTGCATCCCTCCTCCTCCTCATAATCTGGATGCAGGAAATATAGCCACTTGAGGGGTCGATCCTCAACATAGATGTTCCGAAGTCCACACTTGGTGCAGTGCTTGAAGAGATTCCTTTTCTCCTCTGATATTGTCGGGGTGCGAACTAGGCCCAAGTCTGGTCCTTCGCAAAACTTTGATTAGAAGATCTTCGATGGAAGGTGACCTTCGCCGAGAATGAGTGCCCGCAGCCGGTAGTCGAGCAATGGTTAAAGATAGACCAACAAGGTTAAAAAAAAATACTAATTTTATCGAAAAAAACTCAACATATCAAAAAAGGTTCAAAGAGCGATATGAGGACTCCCAAAACTGAAACGTGCAGTAAAAAATCTAAAGATGGCCAGTGCGGGTGGAGCTTAGGAGAATGACTGTCCTTGGAGGGGGCAGTATGACACAAAGGACAGTCATTGGTTATAGAGAGAAATACAGTTTTCAGGCTAAAGCAAAACGGTTTTTCTTTTGCCGAGGTTTCCCAGCCTGATGACAGGGAATATTCATGAGCATGTGAATCCATGCCAGACCCCATGCTCGAGAAATTATATTTTAATTATGTAATTTTTTAGTTATTCAGTGTGTATTTAATAAGTATGTGTACTAAATGTGTTTAGTTACCTTAGATGTCTTTAATTATATATTTGTAAATCTATTGGTATTTTTAATGTAAATTAGATTAATGATATATTTTTGTATATTTTGTTATGTAAAATATAGGTTTACGTGATTTTTTTTAAATAGGTTGAGATTTAAATGTTTTAATACAACTCTTGTAGATGGATTATAGATATTAGCTATAGCACTTTGTTTTAAGAAAGTTTGGCAAAAACGTACATTTTATTTACTTTTTAATAGTTTTACCTAATTTTGAATGATTTTATTATGTCTGATTTTAAGATTTTATATTTTATATTTTTGGGTGAGTTTCGCATGCTATTTGAATGCGATATAATTATTTGTTTATAAATGTTTTGTTAATATTTAAATTATGTGGTTACCTTAACATTACAATTTCCAGTGCTTGTAAACTACATGTTTGTTGATTTAACCTAAGTTTTGAACAAAAAATGTTTTTTTCAAATTTCCAATTTTTTAATTATAATTCTTTAAGTGTTTGTAAAATATCAAGTACTATTTAATTATATTATGTATTTAATACAAATATATTAATGTGATTGTTGGACTTGTTTTATTTTTATGTAGTTGTGTAAAATTGAAATGTAGATTTGTGAAAATGGACCCCGCCCCCACACCCCTACCCAACCCCCACACCCCTGCCCCTGCCCCATACCCCCCCACCCCACCCCACCCTACCCTACCCTACCCACTTGCGCGAGAGCAGATCCTCTAGCTGTGGAAGACGGCGTGGAGGGCAGATGGACATTTCTAGAAGGTCCGGGTACCACGCTCTCCTGACCCAATCCGAAGCAATGAGGATCATGTGGAAACCGAACCTCCGTAACCTCTGCAACACTTGAGGAATGACGGGGGCCAGAGGAAATTCCCTTGAGCAGAATGTCTCGCTCTTCCGGTTGACACTAGTGGCGAAGAGATCCACTTGCGGGGTTCCCCAAAGGATGAAGATCTCCTGAAGGACTTCCTGAGCCAACTCCCACTCGTGAGAGATCGTGTTCTGCCTGCTCAGAGCATCCGCCGCTGCATTTTCATCTCCGGCCAGATGACCTGCCGAGATCGTAATTCCCTGCTGGATGGCCCAGAACCAGAGCTGCATTGCCTCTCTGCACAACGGGAGTGACCCTACCCACCTTTTCTGTTGAGGTAATGCATGTCCACTGTGTTGTCTGTCATGATCAGGACACTCTTCCCCCGTACAGACGCCAGTAAAGCCTTCAGGGCTAGCCTGATGGCCCTCAGCTCTAACAGATTTATGTGGAGTTTGGACTCTGAATGAGACAAACAACCGCTGGCTGTCAAATCGTTCGCATACGCGCCCCATCCTGTGAGGGAAGCATCCGTCACTACAGTCACTTCTCGGCACGATTCCCAAAATGGTTCCCCCCTCAACAAGCTCCCTTAGTTGGCACACCACAGAAGATCCTGGGAGACCAAAAGTGGAATCTGAACGGGATCCGACATCTTGCCTGAGAACTGTGACCACTGCGTCTTGAGGACCCATTGCAGGGATCTAATCCGCAGTCTGGCATCTGGCACCAGAAAAATGCAGGATGTCATGAGGCCGAGCAACCTTAAGAATTCAAAAGCTGGGAGACTCTGGGCATGTTGAAACTTGTCCACTATCTGCACAATGTGATGAGCCCTCACCTTAGGAGGCGAGCACTTCCAAGGACGTGTCTAACACAGCCCGATGTACAGGAGCTGTTGGCAAGGTGTCAGATGCGACTTCTTGAAATTCAGAGAGAAGCCCAGCCTGTGGAGGGTGCGGCAGGTGGGACTGAGGTGATCCAATGCTTGCTCGGGGGAGCGCGCCCGGATCAGCCAGTCATCCAGGCAGGGGTAGACGTGAATCCCCCCCCCCCTCACCTGAGGTACGCTGCCACCACCACCATTAGCTTGGTGAAGACCCTCGGGCAGAGGTCAATCTCTATGGCAGGACCTGAAACTGAAAGTGCAAGTCGCCAGCCGCAAAGCTCAGGTACTTTCTGTGCGTGGGATGAATCAGCACATGGAAGTAAGCATCCAGTAGGTCCAGAGAAACCAACCAATCCTGAAGTTGAAGGGCCTGGAGGACTTGAGCAACAGTAACCATCTTGAACTTGTCCTTCCTGAGAAGTTTTTTCAACCAACTCAAGTCCATGATGGGTCTCAATCCCCTGTCTTTATTTGGGATAAAAAAATAAGGGGAATACCATTCCTTGTTCCTCTCTGCTATAGGCACCAGTTGCATAGCGCCTTTCTCCAGCAGGGTTAGGATTTCCTGCGCAAGGAGCGGATCCGGAAGCTTCAAAGAAGGTTTCCCCGGTGGATTGTCATGAGGCCACTGAAGGAAGGGAAGGCAATAGCCGTGGGCTATGGTATCCAGAACCCATGCATCTGAAGTAATGACTCGCCACTCGTCGAGATGCTGAGACAGTCTGCCCCCAACCGGCGAACCATGGGACATGGCCTCATGACTGTTTGGAAGCGGCTGCGGCAGTGCTTGAAGGCAAAGAGGCAGCTGCCTGAGCGGCTTTGGCCCCACGATTTCCCCGACCACCACGGGTACTTTTTCGCTGTCCCCTTTGAATGGCGGACCCTCTCGTTCTACCAAAGGAGGAGTACAAACGAAAATAACCTCCTCTCCATTGCTGTCTCCTAGGACAAAAAGGCAGAGGTTGACGCACAGCTGCACTTAAAGATTTAGCCACAGCTTTCGAGGTCTGCAACCTCTCAAGGCTCTCGTCAGCCTTTCTGCAAAACAAATGTGTGCCATCAAAGGGCATGTTCAGAAGACGGGCCTGCACATCCGGAGCAAAAACCGACTTCTGCATCCACGCAAATCTGCGTATAACGGTGCTCACAGCCGTGGATCAGCTAACACTGTCGGCCGTATCCAAACCCAACTGAAGGGATTCGCACATGGCATCCTTGCCCTTCTTGCACGAGAGCAAGGAACCCATCCCTTTCTTCCCCTTGGGAATATGCTCAGCCGCTAAAGAAACAGTTCCACAGAGTGTGTGAGAACCTTCCCAAGGCACAAGTGGAGTTGGCCGATTGCAAGGCCATGCTCCCAGCAGAAAATACCTTCCGAGCCCAACAGTCGAAGCGCTTGTCATCCCTATCAGGAGGGATGGTAGTGTACGCCGCCTGAACCACCAAACTCTCGAGAGTGGGGTGAGTAAATAAATAGCTGGGGTCGCTAACGGAAGGGCGTTACTTCTTTGTCAACGATTTATTAACAGCCGGAAGAGATTCCGGGGACTGCCAAGCAGCTGCCACGCTTTTCTGAAAGGTGAGATGAAACGGTAACACCGGGTCAGAAGATGGACCTTGATCTAAGATGTCTGTTAGATCATCCTGTACAAAGTCTTCAGGAGAACTGGACCAGCCCAGGTACTCCGAGACCCTAGACATGAGCCTCCTGTAAAACTCAGCATGAGCTCCAGGCTCAGGCCTACCAAATTCCACTTCTGGAGAAGTGTCCAACCCACTGCCGTCATGAAGGGTTTGCCTCAACTCCTCCAATTGACTGTCTCCAGAAAAAACTGGAGCCACATCCAGTTAACCAGGGTCCTTAAAAGCAGACCCTTCTTCCTCTTCATAAATGTCATCCAGAGGGAGTTGAAACCCAGGCCTGGGGACAGAAGAGGGCCAAGAGTCCAAAACTGGCCTCACAGACGTCCGAATAGCCGTCCTAGGAGGATCTACGAGATCCGGGTACTCCGAGGCAAATTGCAGGCAAAAATACCCGAAGGCGCCGAAGACTTTGACGTCGAGAGCATCGACAACCTCGACGTCGTGATCGCTGAAGGCTTTGGCATTGACATCGACACAGAATCCGATGGCGCACTGGGCTGATACGACGGCAAAGCTTCGACGTCCGAGTCAGACGAACGCAGCGCCAACCTAGTCGACGCCGGCTTTGAGTCCTTAGCAGATTGCAGCGGTCTTGCTGGAGACGAGGACCGAGACCTGGAGGCACGTCTCTGACGACTTACCTGAACCTTGTCTGAACGGGACCTCGAAGGTTCCAGGTGCGAGCCGCGTCTTTGACCCGAGCCCGAAGGCGTGCGAGCCATGGTACGAAACCGTTCCTCGCCGGCTTTGGTAAATGGCACGACCGGAACCATGCCCTGCGATTGGAATATCGCTAACATCTGCTCATTACAGGCAGCCCATTCCTCTGGAGTCGAGGACTTCGTCGGGCATGCCACTTTCCTCGAGGCACCATCCTCCGAGCAGGACGGGGAAGGCGACCAGTGATGGCGCTTCCTAGAGTGCCGGGACGAGGAAGAAGAATGGCGGGAAACACTCCTGGACCGAGACCCCGACGCGGAGAGTCGCCCCTCGAGTCATCGGTGGAAACCCCCTTGGACGATTTAGATTTTCGGGACTTACTAGGCTTAGAGCCCCTACCTACCTGGAGCTTCCCCTTATGCTCCCGCAAGGCCTTGGCAGTCAACGACTGGCATTTCGAACAGTCGGTGTTGTGTGACTCGCCCAAGCACCACAACCAAATGCGATGCAGGTCGGTGAACGACACATTCGACTTGCGGTCCCGGCAAGTCTTGGAGCCATACTGCAGAGTCAGAGGGGTCGAGGACATCTCAAGGATGAACATCTCAAGGCATCACACACGAGGCGCGCAGAGTTTCACGAAGCAACACGGTCATGGAAAAACGGAACTGAGACTGGGGGTGCCGTGCGTCCTATTTATAACATCCGGTGACGTCGCCCTTGACGGAGGCCTTCGAGGGACATCGACCCGACATCATCGACGCAGGACGCCCTCTGCTGAAAAAGTTTCCAAAGTGCACAGCTGTGAACATTACATGTCAAAGATGTGCAATACGTTGGAGAACACAATCCATTCGAAATAATGTTTTTGTGTTTGGCAGCATGTAAAGTGTGGATGTGTTGAAGTGCAAATCACAGAAAAATGAATTATTTTTTTTATTTTTTTATTGTGCATTTGGTTAAAAATTAAAAACCTTAAGCAGGTACAGATAAAAAAGGAAATAGACTAAAATGCAAGACAATAGATCCTCTATATACATTTCACATCAATATTAAAAACCTTTCATAATTTTATGTCACTGATAGTCTCATCATGTATCTCTAATAAAATCCGGATACAGTGTAAATAATTTATCTGAGCGAGTCATACATTTTATGCATAGTTCCAGATCAGTGCAAAATACAAACAACATTTCAATCCAACAAGTCACAACTCTGACTCATGAGTGCTTAGGTTCAACAGGTATTAGGACCTCAAACTTTCCGTCTTTGATTTTCAATGCCTTCTGCCAGATATTATATGCAGCATTGCGAATCACTAAAGCGGTGGCCCCTAACAATGCACTCCAAAACTAATCTACTTGAACATCCGCTATATGAGTGTAAAGGCCTGGTATCCCTTGCAATACTGTTGTCTAAGGCTAGGCCACTGTATTAGTATATGTTGCGCTGTCTCAGTGGCAGTGTCTGCACATCCTGTTGTCATAAGGAACCTTTGATCAGCTGCCAAAATATTCATAGGTATGTAGTATATTGAATCGCAGGCAGCTGATAAATCTCCTTAGATCTTTAGTACAGATTTTGGTTATATACGTGCAAGGTTTACCATCAAAAGACCCTTGTTTACTATATTCAGAGTATCTCTTTTTTGCATGCAAGGTAGCAATAGTACACGCTCTATCCCAAACCAGAGTCATTTTTTATTACATATATCTGGTGCAATCATATTCATTCCTGTGGCGGTACTGGTCTCTACTTACAAGTCAGTGTTGTGGAAGTTCATGTTTGCAGTGTCCTTTAGCGCAGAAAGGAACAGGTTAGGCCGAAGCGGATGCTAGGGAAAGGTATAGTTCACAATGCTTTACACACCAGTAGGCTCTTAACGAAAGCAGCCCCAATTCAAGTCGAAGGGCTTTGCTGGGAAGGGAAATTAAACTAGCCCACCCCCTAAAGCGCTTTAGGGTGAGGAACATCCCATGAAGAGACCCGTGATGTGGCCTGAGGGGGGGGGGGGGGGGGCGGTGTACTAGGAGACCGTGCACAACCATAATATTATGCTAAATGGACATTTTTAGACAGTGTGCACATATAAACAGATGCCATTTTGTAGCTGTGGCAGAAACATGGGGCCTGCATGGCAGCGTGTTAAGACACAGGCTGCAAACCTGATGATGAAACCTGAATAGGCCCAAGTGCTGATGAGAGAGCGAGACCTGCGCTGCTTATTTCCACCGGACCTCTCCTTTGATCCAAAACTGTTGCCAATACGTTTATCCCGAGAAAGAATGTATCCCGCAAGGCCATCAGACAGTGCTAGGCACCTCGCTGTACATGTTATTACAACCAGGCCAGGGAATAACTCTGACCCACACCCAGCCAACTACGCGTTAAAGCCCCTACAACTGTCCGAGTCCCAAGACCCCTGAATTCCAAGATACCAGCTGACCCCAGGTCACAGACCACAAACCAGTAAACCATAAAAGATCTAAGAGAATGGTTACCCTATCTGTACTTCACAACGGCATGATTTGTAATGCAAGGTGCAGGGAGGAATACATTATAGTTCAAAAGCGAGGGTGGAAGTCTTGGCAGCCGGACGACACAACTGGAAGAGTGAAATGTGTGTGGGTCACAGTGACCTCGAGCCTCCCCATGATCATGCCAGGTGCCCTGTGTAGTAATAGAGTAGCACTGTTAGAATAATATAACTAATTTTCTTTTTCGACCTTTGGTTTCCCTGGAGACGATGAGCCCGGCAGATCCCCCGCCCCCCATGTGAGGGAAGACGGACTGACAGGGCTGGGGCCAATGGCCTGGCATCCCCAATGGAGTAGGCCGACCATGCTCAGGGTCGCACCAACCAGCCGCGCAGGTTTTTACTGTATATGAATGAAGCTGTGTCCCCTTTAAAGCTTTTGCTTGCACCCTTTTTGCTCTTAACGTGCCTGGGCAGCAGAGCCCTTTGCTGGCACACCAATTTTTGTAGAATTAAAACTGGTTATCCTTGCAAGAATCTCTTGGCCTTTTTTCCCTAGTGGGTTGTATTTTTTCTGGTGTGAGTGTTTAGGGGCGTGCCTTCAATTGGTGACCCTGACGTGATCCCAGCGCCCCCCTGTACCTGCAGCGGTGTCCAGGCAGCTTCTACGAAGGGACCATGCCTACCTACAGCGACCAGTCCCAAAAAACGCATACTCCCATTGTCCTTGCAGGAGCCATCTTTGCAGAATACATGTCTGCTCTTTGAAGCAGGGCAAAGCTCCAAGGAGAGTGCAGGCCGGTGTTGTTGGGGACTGCGTGACAGAGGAGTTGGGGTGAACAAGCACACGTGACTATAGCCTTGCAAGTGATAATAAGTAGGGGACAGGGGTATTCGAGAGTGTGAAGAGCGTGAATGTGCGGAAAGTGAAATTGTTGGTTTGTTGTGGGTGTGGTTAGTTTTATTTCTTGGTATTATACATTTTTTAAGGAGAATATTAAGGAAAGGAAAATTGAATGGTAGGGAGCCTCCTCGAGAGAGGGGAGAAGGTGGTACCACAAACATTGTATAACTGAGGATATAAATATGAGCCCTGATTAATTAGTGGGCTTGTGAATAGTACTAGTTCTTATTGTAGCTTTTTTTATTGTGCAAGTTGAGTGTGTGGAGGGTGAAAGCGGGGGGTGTGGGGACAAAAGGGGGTGGGTGAAATGGTTTGTTGATTTTTTTGTTTACTTTTGTGGTGGGAGGGAGGGGATGATGGACTGACTTTTTTTAAGGACAGCAGCAGCGTGTGCAGTGTGTTAACAGAGGTGTAAAGATAGTGTGGCACACAGACCATGACAATGGGTGGAGAAACACCCATAGAGTATATGTATAAGGCCCTTGTGACAGAAATGAGAAGTACCATAAACAGTGGGTGACAGAGACAAGTGCAGGGAGGATGCCCCACTCATGACCAGAGCAGGGATCCCATAACAAGAGGATATTAGAGCACATGCCTACATTTCTAACAGCCAAGTATAAGGGGAAACGGTTACAAAAGTGGAAAGAGATATTAGATCTATGGAGGATGTTTGAAGATACAGAACATGTGGGGGGGGGGGAAAACGCAATCTGAAAGCACTGATGACTGTGCAGTAAAGAGGGCAAGGCACCAACAGAATGTGGGGGAATATATCCATCGACAGCTCGCCCCGGGGTAGGTTACACCAATCCGACCTATGTGTCTGCTGCAGCGACAGCCCCACCACCCCCGTATGCGTCCCATCCGGAGATCCCAGTGCATGCCGATGTCGCATAAAAGAGACCTAGAAGTGGCGCTGGCAGTGGCGCGAACAGAATTGAATAGATTGCAAGCAATACAGGTTGAAGTAAAGCCTGATAGGCCAGCAGAGCAAGGGACTGATGGGTGGAAAGATGGGGTCTTTTTGTTCAAGATAGACAACACAGCTATACAAAGCATGCATATAGAGAAGGATGGGGAAGGAGACAAGATGACAGACAAACAGCCTGGGGTACGAGAATTTTGGGTCCCGCCGAGGACAGGACAATTGGAGCACATTTGATAAGTACGAAGACGATGAGGATGATAAGGCAGAACAAGCAACTGAGCAAACACCTCAGGTGGAGAGTTTGTGGGAGGACAGGTTAAGGAACAGGTTTGGCCAGATGGCAGTGCCAAGGAAGAGAGGAAGTGGGAAAAGGACTGATAGGGGTAGGGCAAGGATGCAGATGCCCCTTATAGATAAGGGCACCAGTAGACCGCACTATGTGCCAAGGGATAAAAACAATTTGATAAAGGCACTCCCACCCCTTACAGTGGGTGCAGGCAAGTGGAGTTACGTATTTGAAAAGCAGACCGCCGGGGTACCCCTGACGGATGGTGACATAAAGAGCTCATTGGTGGCAATGATTGGAGAGCAGGCTGGGGAGGTGGGGGTGAAAGCATGGTATCCGGGAATGACTCTGGGGAACAATGCACATAAAGAGGCATCATTCAACAGGATTTGAGCAAAGGTATGAGATGCGCTACAGCAGGAATTCCCTGACATACCCGACTTACAGTCGATCATGCAAAAGTACTAAAGGCGATAAAGACCCAGTCGAATTCATTCTTAAGGTTCAGGAGGTGTGGAGAGCGAAGACAGGTAATTCATGGGAGCAAACAATACCCTTTTTCTACTTCATTGTTAAAAAGGGCCTACCAAACAGGTGCAAAAGGCATTAGACAAAATTGTGAGTATTGAAGCAAAGGGGTGGCCTGAAATGCAGAGCATAATAGTATACCATTGCAGAAGAATAAAGGAGCTTGACAAGGAAACCGCTCAGAGGCGGCAGGCAGAGGAAGGCAAACTTTTACAAAACAAATTAGCTAAGGTTGCTGTGGAGGAGTCAGTCTCTACGTCAGCACAGAGAGAAGTGTCAGGATACACCCCAAATTTTGCAAATGCTAGAATAGCAGCGGTGTGGTCAGAAGGAGGACAAGGACACTGAGGCGGGAACACACAGTACCCTTGGCCCACAGTGGGAATGAGGACAGCAGTGAGGAAGTGGTGGGTTCCGAGCATCGACGGGAGGGGAAGTTGAGGGATGGGACCCAGAGGGGGAGGAATGGGGCCTTCACAATGTTGGAACTTTGGGAAATGTGGGCATTTTTCAATGCAGTGTAGGAGCAGACCGGGGATGGGGTACAGTTATGGTCAACAGAATTATGGTCCACCACCTCAGGGGGCACCCACCCCAATGCCCAAAATGACCTCCATATGCCACGAAATACACCAGGCTTACACAAAGTTGCCCCGCGGATCCCAGACCCACCCTTGCAGTAGCAGCAACAGCAAGTGATGCAATAATATGTACCCCAGAACACTTTCCAACAGGAAAGTAACACAAACCAGTTTAATGGAGCACTGAATTGTATGGTCGCCCTGTTTCAAGACTCAGTCATGGTGGGGGGAAACTCCTCAATACCTGGGACAAATACATATCCTGACTAGGACAGCCCACAGAGAACTCTTGTGTGTCTGGTCCCATCAATGGCCCTTAACCTTGACGAGGAACCCTTCGTGGGGGCAGAAATAGGAAATAAGCAATTCATTTATATGGTTGATTTGGGCGCTGAGAAATCATGCATCAGTGAAGGGGACTTCCCATTATCAGGCAAAACTCTTACACGCAGGGCTTCTCTGGGGCTAGTTCTACGGTTCCATACACTAAATATACGGATGTAAATGTAGGGGGAGGGTTGTGCGCGCTCTCCTATTGTACTCCAAGACTTCTCCTGTCAACTTGCTTGGCAGGGATCTGCTCAGTAAGTTGAACATGACAATCTCATTCACTGATCACGGCACACTGTCTGCGCCACGTGAGGGATGTGAGCAATGGTGACAATGCACGCGATGGCAGGTGAGGTGGTGGTCTGAGGGATACCCGCAGACCCAGATATGTTTATCTACGGCATACCAGACTTGTGGAGGCAGTGCCACAAATTGTCAAGGGCTGTTGGAGAGTGCCAACGGATTTCCTTTTTTGCCTTGTGGTGTCCCCAGAAATGGTGGCGGATAAAATCCTGTCCCTGTACCTACAAGGGTTGGTAATATCTGCAAAAAGAGTGTTTGTGCTAGGAACAGGCAGGCAAGGGTGTGAATGGCATACAGTGCTTTGCGCATCGAGCCTACCGTACCCTTCACGGAGGTAACAGATTTGGGGCCTTTTTAAAACAATGACAGTGGTGGAGAAATAATACTAGAGATGTGTATCCATGTGAGACTATGGTGTAGTACAGGAGGGTGCAGTGCCCCCTGATGGCCGTTGTAGCATCGCATTCCTTCATTTAGGCAGACTTGAAGTATGTGCCTGCAAAGTTGTGCACCACCAACCCGCAGGAAGTTGGGCTTTTATAAGAAGTGAACCCAGTATACATTACACTAAAGGCAGGCACAGTACTACCCCGGGTGAAACAGTACCCACTATCAAGAGAAGTGGGGGAGGGAATAAGAGACACGATACAAGCCCAGCTTGAACAAGGGATAATAGTGTCATCCACATCACTGTGCAACACAGCGATCTACCCAGTCAAAAAAGCGACAGGGGGTAATTGGAGAATAATTCATTATTTACGCCCCCTAAATGATGTGGTGTAGAAAGAGTTTCCGGTGGGTCCGAACCCAACACCATTTTGTGCAGTATCCCCAAAGAAGCAACCCATTTTACAGTAGTGGACCTGAAAAACACCTTTTCAATACCCTTGCACCCTGACTCACAGTACCTCACCGCCTTTACCCATGACGGAAAGCACGATGAACACACTTGTTTGCCCCAAGGGTACTGTGAGAGCCCGGGCATCTTTAACAGAATATTACATGCTGACATAGGAAACATTCAAGTTCCCAGCACGGTCATCCAGTACTTGGATGACCTGCTTGTGTGTAGCGAAAGTGAGCAAAACTATCAAAGGGACACTATCGCACCACTACAGCTCCTGGCTGTAATGCTCACCTTGTATCCACGGGGACGCCTCTCGACTGGCCGGGACGCTCTTCGGTCCCTTCTCCTTATCTGGAGTTCGTGCTGGCGAGGATCGGCTCTAGAAGACAGGAGGTGAAGTTTAACTGCTATTCCTTCCCTGGAGACCCACCTCCCGAGTTCCCGTTCCCCTTGCGGTTCCCCTGGGACGTCTCTCACCTTGATTTCTATAAGGATGAGCTCTCCATCCTGCCGCACTGGGCAGGGACACGTCGTCAATGGCACCGTTCCGCCAAGTTTCTTCACTGGCGAGGGCCGGAGTCCAGACCGGGTGCGACTATGCCTTTTCAGATAAATAAATGAAGATGAGAGCAATGTTTTTTGTGGTTTAAGCACAAATAACCTTCTCCCCTTTTCTTGCAGATGTTGGAGGCTGATGTGGATGCTGAAGCTGGGTTCGAGAAGGTAAGATGAAATGCTAAGCGGCGCTTAGAGCGTCCTTGCAAATGGTTAACCTGTGCTATTGTTGTCTTGAAGGTCGATAAGAATAAAAGATGAGTGGTTCTCCAGAACCCAAGGAGGCAGAAAATGTGTTGGAGAAGATGGCCTTCCTGACGGACTGGTAAGAAGCTCACACAATGTTAGAGATGATGCCGGGGGAAGGTGGTGAGCGTTGGACAATTTTGGTTGCCAGAGGATGCTGCTGAACAGGTAAAGATGGTAATGCTTCTTGCCTTTTCTCGCCATTGCAGGCCAGGATGCTGAGCAGGACCCGGTGAACGTCACGCTGCCAGAGCAGAATAACGCGAAGCGCGTGCCTCTAATCGGGCGTGGTGTGAATAGCCAGCAGTTATCCCAGGTGCCTTCGGGGTGAGCCCCACCCTAGATGCTAGACCGCCATTGCAGTTCCCCAACGTTCCTCATGGGGGCGGCCATGCTTGTCCATTGCCCATTGAAACCCCGTCCTAGCATGTGCCTCCGATGCCAACAGCGTCAGGACTGGCTCCAAGGGATCCGAGGGGGACCGAATAGATTCTTTAGGGCCCCGTGACACTCAGTGGGGATAAAGTCATGACACTGGCCCGCAGGGGTACAGGGTTGACATCGCCAAACACCAGTTTTGCCAGCAGGAAGTGCTGTACTTAGGTCAATTAATATCAGCAAATGGCAAAAGAATAATACCAAATAGAGCAGTATCCGTGCGTGCCACGCCCAAACCCATAACAGTGAAAGACATGCAAAAATTCTTAAGATTATGCAATTATTGCAGAGCATGGATTCGAGACTATGCAGCATAAACCAGGCCACTCCCGCAGGGCCTCAAATAAGCACAGAAAGGCAACCACAAACTCGAATGGACAGCAAACATGGTACGAAATTTCAATGATTTGAAGGACATCATTTTCACAGCCCTAGTCCTTGCCACCCCAGAATACACCCAGGAAGTTTACATATTATGACATTCCAACGGCACACTTATGACTGCCATATTGACCCAGAAAAGTAAAATTGGCCACAAGCCATTGGCCGATTACAGTGGCACACTCGACTCAGTTATGCAGGGGCAATCTGCATGCGAACAAGAACTTGCTGCAGCTGCCTTTGCAATCGAAAAAAAGTTCCACAATAGTGATGGGATGCCAAGTCACTTTGAACACGGAGCATTCAATATTCACCATTTTAGAGAGATCAAAATCTACCCTAACTACACAGAGTATTGGCATACGAGATTATCCTTTCCAGCCCAAACTACCATGTTGTGCAATGGAAAACAGTGAACCCCACCACTTTCCAGACAGAAGTCTGTACAGACGAAGACTTGCAAATACACAACTGTGTCACATATGAAGGGGAGGAGGATGATATTCCCAAAGCAAAGTATAGCCTACTGGAGAAGGGGGGAGGTATTTTTTGTTAACGGGTCAGTCGCAATTGATCAAGAGACGGGACAAAGATATGCACGCTGCAGTAGTGCACCTCTAAGGAGATGAATATGAGACATTAGTGATGAAACGACTACCCATGCATTATTCGGCCCAAGACCTTATACTTATAGCACTTATCGAAGCACTACAAGTGTTGCAGGGTTACCAGGTGACCATCTATTCGGACTCGGCATACGTTGCTACAAAAGTGCATGCCGTGTTGTCACAATGAAACAGGGGGGCATCCGGAGAGCAGACGGTTCCCCAGTACAACATGCCGCACTGCTAGACCCGCACCCAAAATAAGTGATGAATAGATTGTGCAAACAAATCCTACGTTTGGGCAAAAGGAGTTTGCCAAGTTGGTGGGATAAACAGGAGAAGAATAAGGAGCATATTCTTCTGAACTGCCTATTGACATTTACAAAGCAAGTATAGGCCGGAGAGGCCCCAAAGGGAGAGAAACACTATAAGAAGGAATCTAGGGGAAAGGACTACAAGCCTAACCTTCGAGTCCTACAGCTTTGAACATTTTATTTTGCCACTTGCGATTACCCAAGAGACTGGGAACTTTTTGTTTTGCCTGGATCTACACAGAACAGTTTACTTTAGGAAGCGGTCATGCGTACACAGTTGGTTTAGGTTATTATTGTTAGGGACAGAAGTAGGCTTTTTGAGACACGACAGTTTAAAATCTGGACATTCTGACAATTTTCTTTGTTTTCTTAGAGGCAGGGAAACCCATCTTAGTTTTAGGGACAGAGAGGCATTTTTCCAAACCCTTTTTCATTTAATAAATGTTTCTACCCAAAACATGCCACCATTGCGTCAGAGCCTTACTTCTGCACCCTCACAATATATACATTGATAGTCGTTTTAATGTTATTCACAACTTAAATCAAACAAATTCCACATTTTCAAACAAAGGAATGTTGGCATGTGCACCATGTTTTATGGTCCAATGCTTTCTTTCAGTTTTTAGCTACATTTGCAGGAGAACAGCTCCATGCCATTTAAAGACGAGAATACAGGGTTATCATTATATATTTGTGGCACTTTGAGATGGAGGTTTAAAAAGAAAACTGTTTGTGTTGGCCCAATGGTGCATTTTAGATACACCATTTGGCATCCGTTACTTACATATTTGAAAATACTCTCAGTAACACATCAACAAGATAGTTTTCCAAACCATATCACATGACCAATTTCTTAATTAATTTTACTTATGTAAATTGTAGCCAATTAATCACAACCATTTGTAAAACATAGGGGATGTTGATATTCCTTCTTGTCTTTAATGTTGTAGTCAATTCAAACTAAGTACAGCATACACAGTGGTAATGCAAAGTTTTTTTAAGCAAAAACATGCTGCCCCTACTCCTGTCAAGTCACACAGTAAAACATTCCATTACCTAAGCTCACTGCACTGAGCCTCTGTTAGGAATGGTTCACTTCCCAGTTTTAGTTTTTTCATTTTGGACACTGTTCAAAGAGAGAGTACAACCAAGATTACCAACTAATTATGGATACCTTAACTGGGAATACCAATTTTCTTTAACTGTTTTCTGAGATCGAAGCAAAATGAAACAGCAAAAACACATAAGCATTTTTACATGTGATCTCAGAGCTAACTAGAAAGAGGCCATTCATTTCCGACACTCTGTTCTTCGGGTATTGGCTCAGGAACTGCAGGAAATAGGAAATCAGAGTTGTTCCAATAGTAATGGAAGCAGGTCTGGCAGCCAGTTTTGCATCTCTTCACTTAAACGAAGATGCTAAAGCATGCTGCAGATAACATTCACTGCGGCACAATCTAGCGATGTCGGTTTGCTTCGAGTTAGTTATTCAATCTTAAACATCCAGCAAAATATGTTTAGAAATACACTTCCAAAGAAGCATAATGCTTGCTTCTGCATGATCACAACAGGAAAATACAATTGTAGGATGACTTACACCACAGCATTTACATTCCAATATGGGATGGGCATCAGTTAAAATCTCTAAAAGCTCTAGAATGATACTGTAGGGAAGCAGCACATTCTGTAGCTCGAAATGTGAATATTTGTAGCATATGGTCCTTCCTTACTGCCCACGCAATACTGGAGACTTCCACTTACGAATGCTCTTCCTCTTTGTTGTTAATGTGCTTTCAAAACTTTTGATTGTATTTTTGGACTTCAACTACCTTCTTGATGCCAGATGTCAGGATGTAAAAAGTGCACTGCAATTTTCTTTCATCTTTTAATTATTTATGTGTACTTTCCGAGGAACTGTATACCAATTATGAAACCCTGCATAATCTCTCCTCTGTGGTTGTACTGTACTACTACTGAAAACACCTTAGATTCAATGATTTTTCGAATATACACAGGAAGAATGCCTCAATTTACAACCAGTTTGCAAACAATGCATACTCTGCAAACAATGCCATAACACCTTGCTTTGAAATACAGCTATTAAAACCATCAACATTAAACAAGTCGTGATCACAGTGACTTGAATATGTGGGAAAGTACCAAGAAACTATGCAGGCAACTTGATGTTAGGTAACAATTGTTAAAAAATACTCCTCAGTCTTTCAGCACACTAACAACATTATTCTACAAATCTTTACCCCGTCAGTTAGATCTGTCTTTCTTGCTTTTCACAGTACATACCCACCGATAAATCAGCGAGGATGTATGTAACCAGCAGAGAATCACTCTGTTGACCAAGCTCTAGAATCAAACATTTGCTCTGGAATAATCTGCCTGTCCTCCTTTGAGAGTTTTGAGTGAAACATTAGCAATAAAATTGTCAATTTGAAAAAAAAAAGGGAATTTCAATGTGGGATTATCAAATCAGAAAAGAAAGAATCTAACAAACATCAACGACAAATAGGAGCATAACACCTGAGTACTTGCATTCATAAAACTTGACACTCATCGCTGAAAATTGTATTGGACATAGAACCCCAGACAGTATGTGGAGGGAAAACAAGTGTCAGCTTTTGACATAGTAGTCGGAACACCTAAGAACCGGCGCAAGAACAAATGAATTCACATTGACAATACAATTAAATAATAAAAGAGGCTGCCAGATAATGTAGGAGTCCCTAGCTAGGTCCAGAAAAGAACGTACCCGGCAAAGCCTTGCACATCGGTTACATGCCGGGCTTGCCAATTACAGAGTAAGAATGCTAAAGTGTGATGATCTGATCGTTAAACTAACATAGTTCCACAGACCAGCTTTCTTCTATCACTTACATCGAGGCTAAAGTGCTTCAAAAAACATAGAATACACTATTACTTCCCTTCACCATAAGTTCTAAGTGCATGAGTATTGAAAACAAGATAATGGGAGAAGAGCACACTAAGGCATGTCTTAAAATCAGTTTGAGACGGAATGGGAGGAGACCATGGCAGCTAGTGTACTTTCAATATCTCAAAGTGCAATGTTATCAGGCACCAAACAAAGCCAGAACCCCACCACACAGACACATTACTGACAAGTCCTTAAGTGCTTATACCATAAATCACACTTCAGCATGCAGAAAACCTTTGACAGACCATTGAAATCATAATTTTGGATTAATAATTGTACTCAGAAGATAAAAGCAGCTTGATATGAGCCCAATTTTTAATATTTAGAGGGTGTTCATCAAACTTAATGGATAGGTGTGCATTTAACAAAAAATAATTCACGCAGTAAGTCTTCATATTAAATCTTGCTGTAAAACAGTAGACCCATGTGTTAGCTAAAGAGCATTGTGCTGCTATCACATTAATAATATTTTACATAGTGCCTGCAAGTTTCATAGCACTATAAATAACATATGTCACTTGATATCACTTCTAAATTGCCCATGCAATGAACCTATGAGGAGGGCCTGCTAACAAACGTTAATGCTGAAATAAATATATCCTAGCACTATAGTAGGTCTGTTAGTCCAAATTTAAGCCTATGGTCCCACAGTTCCCGTTTGCATACACTGCATTTGATCCATGTCTATATACATCTAGACTTAAAATCAGTCTGAAATCCTGACTCTTATTCCCTTTGTTTGGCTATGAATTCTATGCTGATATTTAGATGTAATGTATATCAATAATATAATCTCTTGTCCATTACATCTCTGTGCTAAACACATAGCACGGCCATAATAACTTATTCCATTAATAAAAAGTCGTTAGAACAACAAATGTGTCATCTTGTATGGATGCTAGCAAGGCTTTCTTCTATTTATTTTTTTTAAACCTTTATTTTTGGTTTTTATATCGAACATAATACAACTTCACACCAACATTAGGGTGGACTTAACTTGCGCCAAACCCCATTCGCCCCCCCACCCCCACCGCTCTCCACCCAGCAGTTAAGTATCTACGTTGATACGCAGTGCATCATTCCAGTCCAGCATCTCAGGGAGAAGGAAGCACTAGGTCAGACGGCCTGCAGGAGTATGGTTTCTTTTTAATTAATGGTTGCTGGGGAGACAGGGGCCTCCACAGCTTCGTCCATCAGGAAGAGTATCAGGGGACCCCAGGGGTCGGGCATGTAATGGCAACATTTTAACAAAGTCTGTTTCTACATCTTGGCAGTAGAGGATGTCTTTGCGCCAAGAGGCAACAGTAGGGAGGGGGCCTCAGCTCCAGGCCATAGCAACTCCCTGCGGGCAAGAGTTAGCAGCAGACCAGCCAGTTTCCTTATTGGTGCTGACAGCAGCCTTGTCATTCCAAGTAGGGCCGCCGTCTCGGCGGGTTGAATCGCTTCCCCCACAACGCGGCTGTCACCTATTAGAACTTGGATCCAGAACAGGGATAGTCTGGGGCAGGCCCACACAAGATGGGCAAAGTCAGCTGAGGGTGTCCCACATCTTTCACATTTTGCAGATGCTTCAGGATGATGCTTATTTGCTTTTGCTGGCGTGTAGTAGGTTTGGTGAAGGAAATTAAAATAGATTAGCTTAAAGCGCGAGTTGAGGGCTATCTTCTGCGTTTGTCTCAAAATGTAGGTCCAGTCTTCCTCTGGGATGCTTATGCGTAGGGACTTTTCCCATCTGGCTTTTGAGCAGGAGTTGTTGGTGGTTTTATCAGTGATAATAGATTTGTAGATCTGCAATACCAGTCTGCCTTCCCCCTGTGCTTGTATTGCGTTATGTAGTAATTGCCAGGTCTGAGGCTGGCGTGGGAAGTCCGGCAGGAGTGCTTGCAGGGTATATTGGGTTCTAAAGTAGATAAATATGTCAAGTGCAGTATCGCCACCTCTCTGCTTGGCTTGTTGTGGGGTCATAAAGCTGTCCTCGAAGAAATCTCCCAGGGTATGTATATGCGATTTTTTGACCCATTGGTGGAAGACTTTCTCTGAAGTCAACGGCACCCCCAGAACGAACTTGGCAGGAAAGAGAGGTGAGCAACGCGTTTGCACTCCATACCTTTGGGCGAGTTTTTTCCAGATCTTGTATGTCGAGAGCATCACATTCATGGTGTTATTGGGGACCGGAGTCTGGCTCAAGAGGACAGCACTCAGCAGGTTAGGTGTCGCCAGGGCCCGCTCCACTTGTACGTGGGGTCTGACTGCATGTGTGGTATACCAATGGCTGAGGAACTGTGCCTGCGCCGCTCAGAAGTATTTCTCCAGATCTGGCAGGGCCAGTCCCCCACTTGCCACCGGAAGACACAGTGTTGAGTGTGCCACTCTGGCTGCTTTACCTGCCCATAGCAGTTCAAGGACCAAACTTTTCAACCTATTCAGGAAGGATTGTGGAAGCAGTATGGGAATGTTGGTGAATAAGTACAATAGCTTTGGTAAAATCACCATCTTCACCAGGGAGGCTCTTCCCCAGAGTTAGTGGCAGGGTCTTCCAACGTGCCACTTTTTCCTGCTGGGATTTGGTGACCTCTTCATAGTTGTCTCGGAATACCTCTTGGTAGGATAGTGCCATCTGTATCCCCAAGTACCGGACCTTGGAAGCTTTCCACGTGAACTGAAAGTCGTCTGTAAACGGCGTGGTCGACGGAGTCAGTGGGAATATGATGGATTTTGACTGGTTGATCTTTAACCCTGAGGCTGCTCCGAATTTAATGACTTCCCTAATAACAGGGTTCAGGTTGTCTATGGGGCCTCGTATGAACAGCGCTACGTCATCCGCATAGAGGGTTATGATGAGCTTATGTGGTCCTATGATGAGTCCCGTGTTGCTGTTGTTCCCTTAGGTTAGAAGCTAGGGGCTCCATTACCAGGGCAAAGATCAACGCCGATAACGGGCAACCCTGCCTGGTTCCGCGTTGTAGTTCCACGGGGGCTGAACTTGCTGATCCCACAATGATATTAGCCTGCGGTTTAGTGTAGAGTAGGGACACTAGTTTGATGAATCGGGCTCCCAGGCCCATTCTGGTCAGCACTGCGAACAGAAAAGGCCATTCTATTGAATCAAATGCCTTCTCGGCATCAAGAAGGACTGCAACTGCCTGTTGTGAGGGATCTAACGCTTCAATGATGCCGAATAGTCTTCTTATTCCAAAGGTCGTATTGCGGCCGGGAATTAACCCTGCTTGGTCTGCAAGCACTAGGGCTGGCATCAGTGGCATCAACCTGTTTGCAAGTACCTTTGCTAGTAATTTGTTGTCCAGGTTAAGTAGGGAGATGGGACGGTAGGACGCGCAATCCTCAGGGGGCTTGCTGGGTTTGTGTAAGAGGATAATGTTGGCTTCACAGATGGATTGGGGGAGGGCCTTCTTTTCGAGTGTCTCTTCATAGACTGCTGCTAGGAGGGGGGCAAGGATACTAGCAAATGCTTTATAAAATTCCCCCATTAAGCCATCCGGTCCTGGAGCTTTGGCGCTCGTGAGGGTCCTGATGGCCTCGATGAGCTCCTCTTGCGTGATCATTTTGTTGACTGGTTCTCGCAGGTGACTCTCGACCCAATATAGCTCCGTCTCTTCAAGATACTCCAGTGGGGAGTTTGTATCTCCTCTTTGTTTAGTGCTGTAGAGGTCTTAGTAGAGTCTAAATTCCTCTGCCATTCCTTCATCCATGTGAATTAGCTCACCCTGCTTGGAGCGTATACCCTCTATAGGCGGCAGCTTGTCTGCTCTGATCAGATTTGCTACGAGAGCACCGGGCTTCTGGCCTTCGCCATACTGTCTGAACCGGTTGTTACGATTAAGACATTTTATTTGGCGCTCTGCTGTGTTGTTGAACTTCTGTAGTTCCACTTTCAAGGCGGCTTTTATTTTGGGGTCCTCTGTGCTTGTGATTTGCCGTTCAAGGTCCTTCAGACGTTCTTCGCCGATTGCCAGCTCACGCCTGATGAGTTTGAGGATGCCATTTTCCTTGGCGAGGCAAATTCCTCTTGTAAAACACTTCAGCGCTTCCCAGACTGTGCCGGGGAAGGGGACTGACCTAACGTTGGCTTCCAGGAACGTGCTGATTTCCTCTCTCAGTTCGGCCGCGAATACCTCATCCTGCATGCAGCCAGGTTTACTAGAATAGATCTGCATTCGGAATCTTTTGCGGAGTGGACTAGCCGAAAGCGGATTCTCCTGTGGATGAGGATTGCGCCTCCTCTGGAGTAGGATGAATAGGAGGAGAGGTACCTGTGCCAACCCCAACTTCTGGCCCAGAGGTGCTCCCTTCCCAGGAGTAAATGCGTTTCTTGGAGCATGGCTACGTCGATCTCATGTCTTCTGAGATACTGCAGGATTTTCCTGGTTTTAGCCGGAATGTTGCTACCTCTTATGTTCCATGTTAAGACTTTGAATAGAGCGGGTTGAAGCATCTATCGATTCTCATTTTGAACAAATTAGCTGGTGATGTTGAAGCTAGTGTTGGTCCTGCGGCTTGGTCGTCGCGTGTGGGGACATTTGCTGGGTGGCGCAGCTGCTTTGATGAAGAGATGAAGGGTGATGGGCAGGCGGGGTGTGTCGAATGAGCGGCGCAATTCCCTCCCCATTCTCCTGTTCACGGGCAACCCCAACTGGCCCGTTGAGTAACGAAAGTGGGTTGTGGACTGCATGCTGCGAGTCCGTCACCTAAATCCCCCCCTTTTTGTCAAACCTTGAACTTGTGAACAAACTTTTGCTGTACGTGGGGCACAGGGGGCCTCCCAAGATGTCTATCTGATTTTCTCTGAGCCTCTGTTTGGTAGCCGTAAAGGATCTTCTTTGTGTCTGCACTGCTTGGGAAAAGTCAGGGTAAAAGTGGATTTTATCGCCGTCATGGTGGAGCTCTCCCTTTTCCCTGGCGAGCCGGAGAAGTGCATCCCGGTCTTTATAATGGAGTAGCTTTGCAATTATCGGCCTGGGGGGGCACCTGGGACCAGCTTGGCAGACAGAATTCTGTGCGCCCTTTCCACCACGAATAGGCGTGATAGGGACTCTTGCCCAAACAGCGTGGTACACAGTGACTCGACAAAGTCTTCAAGTTTCGCTTGGTGCTGCTGTTCTCTCTCTGACAATTCTGATGTTGTTGCGGCGCGGCCGGCTCTCCAAATCCTCGCATCGGGCATTTGTAGCCTTAATTTGGGTTTCAAGTTGGGCCACTCTGGTCGTCAGAGAACTCGCGCCGTTGTCTAGATTGGACACACGCTGCTCTACCTCGTTGAGGCGTTCTGAATGGGTGTCCAGACGGTGTTGCAGGAGGTCAACCTTAGATGAGAAGCCGCCATCTTGTTGTTCAAGCTCCCTATGCCAGCCTTCAGATCTAGCAGGAGTTCTTTGATATCAATGGAGCCTGGCTCCTCGTTGGTATGTTGTGGAATGGCCCTTGAAGCTTCTGGTTCCTCCTGCATTCTGGGTGTCTTGGTGGTCGAGCCGGAGTCGAAATTCAGCCTTCTCTGAGACTTATCAGCTTTCCCCATTTCCACCCGCTGGACGGGGGTCCCACCATAAGCTTTCTGGAACTTGTGTTTTCCCCTGGGGGCCTTGGTTGGTTTATGCGCTGTAGGTGACGTGAGCGCCGCGGGTATGGGGCCAAGGGCCAAAGCGGTGTTTTCTTTGAGCGGCTTGTTGAGTCACACTCTGGCCAAGTCACCTGCTCCCCGTCTGTGGACAGGGTGATGGAGGGGCAGGAGCCCGACCTATGGGGCAAAAGCGTGCAGAAGGAATTTGTGACTGGAGTGCTTCTGACTTTAGGCTCGGATGTTTGTCTCCCCAGCTGTGCCCTGGGGGGGGTATGTGGGGGGGTAGGTGGATGCAGCCCAGTGAACAAGCTGGCAGACTGGAGGGCGGGTTGGCTGGGACGTGCATGGATGTTGCCAGCAGCATTAAAGTCTTAGCAGGCGGGAACAACTTAGCCCCATGCAGCGTGCGCCGTACCTTTATGGAGCTGCAACCTATGTGGATGCTGCCACGGGCTTCCTCCGATTTGATCCGTTAACTGCTTGCAGCGCGATGCCGGAATTCTTCGGGTCTCTGCGCCCGTCCTCGCTTCCCAGCAGCGCCGCGGGCGAGCACCAACTGCTGCTCGGAGCGAGCTGGCTGCAGCAGTCCAGGCAGACCCAGGGGAGCGCCGCAGCCCAGCAACACCCCGCACGCTCCTCCCTCAGCCCCCTCCCCCAGTGCCGGGCTCCTTGCCGCCTTCCTGGTGCGCACCACGGCCGCCCGATGGGCGCGGCGACCGCAGTCCGGCGTGGGGGGGGGGCGGCGGCAACACTCCACTCGCAGCGCCACAGGACTCCAGATCCTGGCGCACTCGTGGGAGACTCTTCTTCGGGCTCGCTGGCTGGGCGGGGGGTTACTTCGACTCTCCCAGCCCTCCCTGCAACCGCCACTGAGTCCGAGCGTGGGTGCCTGGATTCCAACTGGGCCTCACCACGGGTCCCGGGCCTCACATATGCAAGCAGGTTTCTGGGGTTCCAGACTGGCGATTTTTACCGGAATTTCTCCGTTCAGCCAGGAAATTAAGCAGGCAGCAGGATCTGTGCTCGGTCAGGGCGGGAGGGAGCTGAAACTGTCAGAATTCTGCAGGATTCATAACAGGTAGCACAGAGCTCACTTGAAAGCGGCCATCTTGGATGGCCCTCTAGCGCCCTCTATAAGGCTTTATTCTATGTACTAGGCTAATGGAGAGGTTGTATAGGGTAAGTGCTTAAGGGATTTGCCAGCCAATAGCCATGCTCTAAAGCAAATGATTAAAAATCGAAGAAGTCCCTTTCATTGATAACCCTTTGAGCCATTATTAGTGACCGTTCCCAAATGACTTTATAGAGGCAGGGACTTCCATATGGAGTCAGACCAATGTGCTAAACCAGCTTGTAGCTTCAGGTGTATCTAGGAAGAGACCTTGGCCAACATGAAACAAATTAGACCCACTCCCTGTGTGGGGGAAGTTCTCCCTTTAAAAATCATTCTCAAGAATAAGGAATTATTCCTTCCCTTTCTTGTACACCTACTAATGGAAGATTTAGGGAATGGTGTGTTCCCAAGGCGTTGAAGAAAGTTTCTCCAACTCCTTTATTAAAGAAACCAGGTTTGGCCCAAAAGGCCTACTCTAACTTCAGACCTGTTTGTAATGCCCCTTTCCTGTTAACATTTTTGGATTTTGGATAAGGCGGTCACATCCCAATTTCAGGAACATCTAGAAACAGCTGGTGATTTACATCTGAGACAGTCAGGTTTCAGAGCTTGTTACGGCACAGAGTGCCTTATTGAATATGCAAACCGAAATGCTCCAAACTATGGATAATGACAAGGCGGTGCTGCTGATGTTGTTAGATCTGCCAGCGGCCTTAGACCTTGTCGACAATTCAAAATTGTTATGTGGCGTGACAAAGGATGGTAGCTACTCGGTCGAGGCAATAGCCTGAATTGAATCTTTGTTTACTGGGCGAATAGTTTGGGGCAATCCATGCTCGCTTGATGAGCCTTTGAAATGTGGTGTCACACAGGGTGCACGTCTGCCCCACTCTCTCTTTAATGTCTACTGCCGCACACTCCGCGGCCTCTTGGATAAGATGGGTGTGCATTTTACTATATATGCTGATGACACCCAGCTTGTCTTCGAGCTAAGTGGCAAGTACACAGAGGATGTGGGGTACATTAATAAAGTTTATTCCACAATACAGAATTGGATGGCTAATAGTGTGATGTGTCTGTATGCCACTAAGACCGAGCTCATGTTGTTCGGCTCATCCCAGGCTAGATCCAAACTGGATACTCAGTATGTCGCGTTTCCCATTGAGAAACACTATCAAAGCTATTGGCAAGGTTAAAACACTGGCCTTCACCTTTACATCTTCTCAGAGTTCAGATGCTCATATTGAAAATGTCACAAATACAACTCAAGATCTAATTAGGCTACTGAGACTAGTCAAACCTAATTGTGCTACCTTTGTTTGCGTTCTAATAATGCCAAGGGTTGAAATACTGTAATGCCTTGATCACTGGGGTTAGTAAAAACAGCGTAAGGTGCCTCCAGGTATTACAAAACGACCCTGTACATATTGTTAAAAACGTACACAGACACAAATCCATCTCCTTCCATAAAAGGAACCTGCAGTGGCTCCCGGTGGAAGTTGGGATCTTCTTCAAGGCTACGACAATCGTCCACAAATGCGTCTATGGCCAAGCCCCAGCTATTTGAAAGACTGTGGCAAGGTTCATCACTTGGCAAGAACCAACAGATCTAGTGTCAAGATTTGCATATCTGTTCTTAAGAGTAAACAAGCCAGAGGGATGGGCAGGTCCTTTGCCCGACAAGCTGCTACATTATGGAACAGACTGCCTAAAGTCCTGCGCACAGAAAACAATTTGTTGAAATTCAGGAAAGGGCTGAAAAACATCATATTCAGTAATAAACAGACTAGGTGACGCCCCCCTTCCAAACCTCCCCACAGCTTTCTTCCTTCCTTCTGTTCTCTGCGGCCTGATGCCTGCGGGCTCTGGCGCATTACAAATGGATAAATAAAAAATAAAATAAATAGACTTAGTGAAGAAACTATTATAAAGCACTTTGCAGAGATACACAGCACATATTAAAGAATATTTCAAGCACTTACAAAACATAGACAACACTTTCCAAACTGCAACCAAAGCACTTTACAGTCATAACACATTTCCACACAATGTTAAACCTTTGATACACACCATGTTCAAAGTTGCAGCAACCTTAAACCGCAAGTATAAATTTCCCACAAATCATATAGAAAACTATTACACACACATCGACTTGAATACAAAGTTATACAATATTGTGAATGCAATGTTCTTCATGAAATAATGCCATCTCCGAATGGCTTTGCTTTGCACTGCAATGTCATGTATTTAATGTTAGACATTAAACAAAATAAGCTGTGACAACAGACTGTGTTAGTAGGCTATTTTAAAAGAAGAGTGGCCATTTAAAATCTCTTTTCCAAGTTTGCTCCAAAGTGGAAGGAGATCATGATGAATTCTGCAACTTGAATGTTTAATATTCTACAAGGAAATGATACACAGAAAGCTATTACAAATCACATGAGTGTATAGTATATTATAAACAGAAGACATTGTTTGATAACTATTACAAAAAACGATTAGTTTGTTTTAAAAATCCGTTTCGTGGGCTAGAATATATCTCACGTAGCTTTGCCATTCGAGGAACCAAATCTGTGATCTTCAATGCACCTGAAACTGTAAGTTTGTACAAGTGTCAGCTTCCTTGAAAACAGGAATTGTCAGTCTTGAATATTAATTCGCTTTGAGAAATGCTCAAGATAAGTCAAAGGGTCCAGGAGCATTTACTTGAAATAAGAGACCTGCTTTCAAAATGTGAACAATTAGTGTAAATAAAGTCCATTATCATGGTTGTCATTGTCTTTTATTTTTAAGCTAATTTGGAAGGCCACGCTGGAAACAGATTGATGTGTGTCTAGTTGACCATTTGGTACAACTTCAAAAGAAGCAAATGCTTACACAGACCATAGCCTTCAAACCTGGCAGGGTATTAAGGCCACGTTAAGTATGCCACTCCAATAAACAGCCTATTAAACTGGCCCTTGGTTCCACAGAATGTAATTTTCAGTAGATTTCATATGTTGCTAGTGGGAGGCTGCACGCACAATTGAAATACAAGTTAGTTAATATATGTAACACTTTTTAAAATAAATGTGCATTCATTAAGCACAAGTGGGACAAACATTGTTTTTTTTTCATTTTATTTTTATTTAAATTTTCAGCAGAAGAAAAACAAATTCTTCAAAGATCATAACAAAAACAACAAAAGAATCCAACCACCAACTAAACCCTCCCATTATCCCCCCCCCTCCCGATTCCTCCGCTTACCCCCACCCCCTTCGCCCCAGGTAAACTAGGCCTCCGAGAGCCCATGGTGCTAGTGACAGAGTAGGGACAAAACACATACGCAGCAGTATATTTGGGCCATGCAAATGGCAGAGTCCCCGCAACCACCCAAACCTGCTTCCGCCGGTAAAAGCTTCAGCAGCCCCACCCCGGTGACCTGATACAGAAAAACCACAAAACAGTTCATAGTTTCAAGGCTTCACAGTCCACACTGAGTACAACTACAGTCCATTCCTGCAAAAAAGATGACATAGAATCGTTGACAATAGCAGAAAGTTTCTCATACTCAAAAATAGCAATTAACTTGGTAAACCATTCTGTTTTGGAAGGCGCTAGGGAACTCTTCCACTTCTGAGCCAGAGCCAATCTCCCCGCTTTCAACATGGGCCCCATTACCCTCGAGAAGGAACCCACCTCTTTATCAGGCAGGGGAGCGCCCAGAAGAACCTCAAGCGGATGCAAGGATGGACATATTCCCAGGATGTCCTTAATCCAGCTGAGCACTTCCATCCAGTAGACCCGGATAACCGGGCACTCCTACCACATATGAAACCAAGTACCTTTATTGGAACACAGTGGACACTTCTACAAACATCTTAGAAAGGGCAACCAGAGAACGATGCCAGGAGTGCAAAACCTTAAAATTATGCTCCATTGCTGCCGTATACAGTCCCCCAGAAAACATCGACCTAAACACTAACTGCCAAGATCGGCCATGTATGGACATGCCCAAACGTTCCTCCCAGATACGCTTAAACGACTGCCTACCTACCACGTTAGAGGAAATGAGCACATTATAAATCTTGGAGAGGGATCCCTTCCTAGACTTGGCCTCCGCAAAAATCCTCTCAAAAGGAGTCAAAGGGCGTGATAAATCAGCCACCCACCGTGCTTGGGTGAGAATTCCCTTAAGTCTCAAATACGCAAAGACCAAGAGTGGCTTCCCCTCAAACCTCTCTGCCACCTGGGCATATTCCATGAAAGACCCATCATCGACCAGCTGAGCAGCTCTTTCCAACCCCTGATAGACCAGGCCTGCGTTTCCCAGAACCCCTTCGCGCCCAAATTAATCGGGGGACCCCACAATGATGACAGGGGGGAAGGCCAAGAGGAAAGAAGCCTATTGTCTCTAGAGGGCTTCCAAACCGACCACAAAACAGCAAGAACAGGGTGTGCTTTAACGGGCTCTGGAATGGAGTTCGGAGGAGCCCACAAAAAGTCCCTAACCTTTCTTGGATGAACCTGAACATCCTCCACATACATCCAGTATGTCTGCAGATCATCCCTCAAATGCTCCAGCATAACTCGCAGCTAAGCCGCCTTAAAATACCCTCTAAAGTCCGGGAACCCGAAGCCCACAAAGGACTTGGAAAGGGTCAAAGTAGCTAAGTCAACTCTGGGTCTCTTCCCATTCCAAATAAAACTGAGGATACGCGATAGCAATGCAGAAAAGAAGGAATACGCCACCAAACACTGAAGGGACATGAAAAGGTAGAGGAGCCTTGGAAGAATATTCATTTTAACCACCACCATATGCCCAAGCCACAAAAGGGTCAAGGGGGCCCACCTTGAAAGATCGCTCTGGATTTTTGCCTGGAGCGGAGGGAAATTTAGCTCAATCACTTTACCTAGATCCCTGGGAATATCGATGCCCAGATACCTAGTAGATACATGTTCCACACGCACCCCACATATTTCTTCTCTTCCCTCAATTTCGAAATCCCCCCCCCCCCACATGGGCATAATGCATGACTTGGACAGATTTACTTTTAACCCCGAGAAAGACCCGAACCGTTGAATCAGACCCAGCAATCGTAGGAGAGCCATCCGAAGACCCGTCAGGTACATTAAAATATCATCTGCAAACAAGGATAATTTAAATTCATGGTCTCCACATTGTACCCCCGTAAGGCCCCCGTCAGCCCTGACCGCGATGGCAAAAGGCTCCATTGCCAGTGCATATAACAGAGGTGAGAGGGGACATCCCTGGCGCGTGCCCAGAGAGAGCGAGAACCCCAACGGCATGCAGCCATTAACCAACACCCTAGCAGAAGGACCATTGTACAGTGCAGCAACCCACTTACAAAAATTGTCCCCAAAGCCCATTTTCCATAACACCCTCCCCATGTAAAGCCATCCTACACGGTCGAAGGCCTTCTCAGAGTCTAACGACAAGAGATAGGCCTCCAAACCCTGATTCGACGCCTCATGCATTAGCCCCAGGGTCTTCCTCACATTATTTGTTCCCTGACGCCCGGGGACAAATCCGACCTGATCGCCATGAACCAGGGAGGGAAGGAACTTAGATAGCCTATTCGCCAAGAGCTTAGCTAAAATCTTAACATCTACGTTAAGGAGGGAAATGGGTCTATATGACTGACATCGCGCGGGATCCTTCCCATCTTTTGGTAGCACTACAATGAGAGCCGACATCATAGAGGGGGTCAGGGAACCAGAATCCAAGGCCGAGTTGAACACCTTAGCCAGAAACGGGGCTACCACGGCGCAGAATGTTTTATAAAACCGGACAGTGAAACCATCGTCTCCCGAGGCTGTGCCACTCTTCAAGGAGGAGATAGTATCTACCACCTCCTGGGGAGAGATCGGGAGCTCCAACACACCGACGCCCTCAGCCGAGAGACGAGGAATATGCAGCAGTTCTAAAAAATGGTCCACATCAGTCCCGTTCCCTGAATATTCCGACGAGTAAAGACCCTTGTAATACCACCCAAACTCCGCTGCTATCATATCATCATGCAGAACTTCCTTCCCTTCCCTTCCCGATCCACGATACAATCTTATCCGCCTTTTCCCCCTGCTCCATATACCGCTGTTTCAAAAATGCCAGCTTTCTTTCCATTTGTCCCACAAGCAGAGCAGACAATTTAGCCTCAAGATTCTGAAGTTCTTCCCATTTTCCCGGGGCCATCTGAGACTTCAGCTTTCCTCCCGGCTGAATGGCAGCTATTCGCTCCCTCAATTTAAGCTCCTCCCTGCCCCGCTTCCTCTTTCTTCTTGCACCCATCTCTACGAGTATGCCCCTAACCGTGGCCTTAAATGCATCCCACACACCTAGGACATCCACCTCCCCTGTGTCGTTAAGAAGGAAATATTCATTAATTGAGCCCAAAAGAGACTCCTTAATCTCCTCATCTAAAAGCAACAAATGGAACAAGTTACTTACCTGTAACTGTTGTTCTCCGGCATGGGTCTGGCATGGATTCACATGCTCATGAATATTCCCCGTCGTCAGGCTGGGGATCCTCGGTAAAGAAAAAATCAGTATCAGTTTCGTTTCTGATCTGTCTTTCGTAGTAGTAACCAATCACTGGTCTCTGCGTCATACTGACCACAGCCAATGACTGCCCTCTACCTAAGCACCGCCTCTGGCAGCCATCTTCAGATTTTGGAAGCACGTGAAGTGGCAGTATGACCAAGTAAAGAGCCGCAGAGGGGTAGGCGGGAGGGTTCGCATGTGAATCCATGCCAGACCCATGCTGGAGAACAACAGTTACAGGTAAGTAACTTGTTCCTTCTCCAGCATGGGGTCTGGCATGGATTTACATGCTCATGAATAAAGAATACATAGCAGTACACAAATGCACAACCACGGGAGGTGGCAAAGGCTCAACATTAAGCATTACATCAAACTCAACATTAAGCATCTTACCTCCTCACCAGGCTCACCTCAGGCGAACAGGTTGCGCAGCACTGCTTGGCCGACCCTGGACTCCTCCCTGGAATCCCGATCGACGCAGTAGAATTTCGTGAAGGTGTGCGTCGACCTCCACGTAGCAGCCCTACATATGTCCAGCAGGGGCACACCAGAAAGGAACGCCGTGGTAGCTGCGATCGCTCTGGTGGAATGGGCTCTCGGACGGCCAGGCAGCAGTCGGTTTGCCAACCGATGACAGTACATGATACAGCCGGAGAGCCATCTGGAAATGGAAGCCTTCGAGAGAGCCTTCCCCGATTGACAGGTCCAAAGTTCACAAAGAGTTGTGACGTCTTCGGAAAACACTTCGTGCGGTCCACGTAGAACTTCAGCGCTCTAGCCACATCCAGCGAGTACAAAGTCCTCTCAGCAGGCGACGAAGGCGACGGGAAGAACACAGGCAACACCAAGGGTTCGTTGAGATGGAAGTCTGACGGTACCTTGGGCATGAAGGAGGGGTGCGTCCTGAGCACTACCCTTGTGTCGTGAAAAGTCAAGTACGGGGCCTTGCAGGAAAGGGCCTGGATCTCTCCCACCCGTCGTGCGGAGGTGATGGCCACAAGAAACGCTGTTTTCCACAACAGAAACTTCAACGGGGCCGAGTGCAGAGGCTCGAACGGAGGTCCCATGAGCTTGGTCAGCACCACGTTGAGCTCCCACGCCGGGGCCAGAGCCTTCACCGGCGGGAACGATCTGAACAGTCCCTTCATGAACTCTTTCACCAGACGATGAGACCACATGCACGCCCGCCCCGTGGTTCTGGTGTATCGGGAGATCGCAGCAAGATGAATCTTGATGGACGCGTGTGCCAGTCCAGCTTTGGCCAGCGTCAGCAGGTACGGCAGTACCTGGGGAGCCGTAATCCGTAGAGGGTTAATCTTCTGTGCGTGGCACCAGACAGAGAACCTCTTCCATTTGTGTCCATAGCATTTAAGAGTCGAGGACGCCCTGGCCTTTGAAGAACCTCTCTGCAGTCGGCCAGTATGTCGTATCCTCCAAGCTCTAGCGCTGCAGGAGCCAGGCCTGCAAGTTCAGCGATTTCGGGTCGTGGTGGAGGATGGCGCCTCCTTCCCTGGAGAGTAGATCCACGTCCACCGGCAGCTTGATTGGCGGGGACGTTGACAAGTCCAGAAGGTCCGGGAACCATATCTGCCTCGGCCACGCAGGTGCGACGAGGATCATCCTGCACCGTGACCTCTTGAGCTGGTTGACGAGCCGGATTAGCAGTGGCAAAGGAGGGAACGCGTAGAGGAACAGGCCCTCCCAGGGGAACGAAAAAGCATCGCCCATGCTCCTCGCCTGGGGAAACCTGCTGGCGAACCTCCGGCACTTGGAGTTCGTCGCCGTCGCGAACAGGTCGATCTGGGGTGTGCCCCACCGTCGGAAGAGGCGATCCACTAGATCCTGCCGTAGTTCCCACTCGTGGCACGAGCGCAGCTCCCTGCTGAGTGAGTCGGCGATGGTGTTTTTTATCCCTGCCAGATGAAACGGCACCAGAAACATCCTTTGGGTGACGGCCCAATGCCACAGGTCCTGCGCCTCCTTGGACAGTGCTGGGGACCTGGTTCCGCCCTGTTTCCTGATGTAAAACATGGTGGTGGTGTTGTCGGTGAAGATCCTCACCACCTTGCCCTTGAGGGACGGAAGGAAGGAAGGACCTGAGGGCCCAGAACACTGCACGGAGCTCCAGGACGTTGATATGGAGGGACTTCTCCGTCGGGAGCCAAAGGCCTCTCGCGTGTACATTTTCGGTGTGCGCTCCCCACCCTTCCAGGGAGGCATCCGTGGTCACTGTCTCCTGGTGGTCTGGGGTCTGGAAGTCCATGCCCGCCATCAGATGGGCGCGGGTGCCCCACCACCGGACCGCGCGGCGGAAACTCTCGTCGAGTGTGATCCTCTCCTCGAAGCCGCCCGTCGTTTGGATCCAGCGCGCGTCCAGGAACTCCTGCAACGGGCGCATCCGGAGCCTGCACATGGGAATGAGGTAGATGCAAGAAGACATCATTCCGAGGAGGGACTTGATGGACCTCACCTTGGCCACGTCGGAAGCCAACATCCGCTGTACCTTGCCCAGGATGGACCTGGTCCTTTGCTCCGAAGGGGAGGCCAGAAGGGACACTGTGTCGAGCCTCGCTCCCAGAAACAGTGCGTTTTGCGCGGGTACCAGGTGGGACTTGGCGTAGTTCACGGAGAATCCCAGGTCCGTGAGAAGTTGGACGGTCCTTGCCGTGTGCTCCACGGCGAGCTCCCTCGTCTTGGCCCGGATGAGCCAGTTGTCCAGGTAGGGGTAGACGTGGATCCCCTCGCGGCGCAGCTGCGCCGCCACCGGTGCAAGGCACTTGGTGAATACCCTGGGTGCCGACCGTAGTCCGAAGGGGAGGGCTTTGAACTGGTAGTGACGCCCTTGGACCACAAACCTGAGGAATTTTCGGTGCCCCTTTAGGATGGGAATATGGAAGTAGGCATCCTCCAAATCCAACGACGACAGGAAGTCTCCTTCCTCCAGCTGACCCAGGACGTGCTGGAGGGTGACCATCCGGAACTTCTGCGCCATGATGAATTTGTTCAGACGTCGCAGGTCTAGGATGGGGCGCCATCCTCCTGTCTTCTTCTTCACGAGGAAGTATCTCGAGTAAACTCCGGAGCCCCGAAGCCTCTTTGGGACGAGTTCGATGGCGCCCTTCCTGAGCATCGCCCTTACCTCCAGGAGAAGCTGAGGGACGTGAAGCTCTTTTCTGGCCACGGGGGGGACGCGCGGGCACCTTCTTTGAAACTCGAGCGCGTGGCCCCGGGCTAAGGCGTCCAGCACCCAACGGTCGGTGGAGATGGACTCCCACACGCTGACGAAGCTCGCCAGCCGGCCTCCCACCGGGGTGCATCGGTGGGGGCCCCACCCCACGGTCGGTTCAATCATGTTTCGACGAGGCCTTGCCGCCTTGACCTCCTTGGCGACGACGGCGGGGTCCGCCAGACTTGCCTCGTCCTCTGTAGGCCTCCTGAGACGACGAGCGGGCCGCTTGACGGTAGGTGGAGAAACCGCCGCCGGAACCTTTGGAGGCGCCCTTGCCTCCGCTGCTCCGAAAGGGCGTCCGTCGTTGCTGCAGAACCCCAAGGGCCCGGGCCGTCTCAGTGTCCGCTTTAATGGCCTGAAGGGAGTCGTCCACCGTCTTCCCAAACAGGTTGTTCCCATCGAACGGCATGTCCAGGACTCTCGTCTGTACGTCTTGACGGAAGTTCGTAGCCTTGAGCCATCCACGCCGCCTAAGGCACACGCCGTTGCCCAACTGGCGAAACCCAGTGTCGGCGATGTCCGTCGCAATAGTGATGGCGTGGTCCGACGCCACCTCACTTTCCTGTAGGATCTCCAGGGCATCCGCCCTCTTGTCGTCCGGTAGGAAGTCCAGTAGGGGAGCCAGTTTGTACCATAGCTCCCTGTCGTAGCGGGCCACGATAGCCAAGGCGTTGGCCGCTTTAATCGTCGTCGCTGCAGACGAGATGACCCTGCGTCCCATAGTGTCCAATTTCTTTCCCTCGCCGTCCGGTGGGGAAGTCGATGTGGAGGCCACACCCCACCCCGCTTTCTTCCTGGCCGCCGCGGAGACGACGGAGTCGGGGTAGGCTGCGCCCGGAGGCACACGGGGGCCGCGTCCGGGACCCGGTACTTCTTCTCGTACCGGTCTCTTCTAGCTGGCGTAGTGGAAGGGTTCTTGAGGAGGGCGAGACCCTCATCCCAAATGTTGTCCAGTAGAGGCACCGCGAGGACCGTCTTCCTCTTGGCCTCGCGCCGTTGATAAAGGAATCCTTCCTTTTTCTTCTCCTCAGGGCAGAGTTGGAAAAGCTCGGATGCCCTGGCGATCATGGAGTGGAACGAACCAATCTCGTCGGGCGGAGAAGCCCTGGTGGGAGGTGACGACGGTAGATCCTCGTCGTACACCTCGTCGTCCGTACCCGTCGCTGCCGTGTCAGTCCCCGTGTCATCCCCTCGGGTGGACGGGGAGGAGGGCTGGACGGTGCGCAATGGCTGAAAAGGAGGTGGAGGGTGAATCCTCCTTTTCTTGGGCGGGGGAACGCCAGAAGGTCCCGGTTCAGGATCCCCCGACGGGAGAGGTTCCTCCGTCGGCAACGGTAGCCTCGTCCTTATCTCTGAGCATAAGGACTGTATAGCCAACAAAAGGGCCGCCGAGTTGTCTTGCGGCGCTGGCAGAGGGGAATCCGACGGGCGATCAGGGGCCCCGTCGGCACCCTCGACGATGTCGTCGTCACCCGCGTCGGGATCCATCCCGACGGGCCGGTCTTCTTCCACGCCAGGGCCGTGGCTTAAGACCTCGATCAGCTCTTCCTCTGAGGTTGAAGCCGAATCTACGACGACGCCCTGCCCCCCCTTTTTCTTCCCCGCGGGGGATTTCACGGGGGTCCTATCGATGGGCACAAAAGAGGACTCCCTCCGAGGTGGCAGGGAGACTCTGAGCCCCGAGGTCGCCACCACTGGTTTAGCCTCCACAGGCTGAGCCAGGGTCACCGCGACAGTATCGATAGAGGGCTTGGCCGGATGGATTAAGGCCTTCACCACCTTAGGTGCGCTCACCGCCTTATCCTTGAGGGGGGGGGACACTGCCTCGCTCCCCCTCCGATGGGGCCTTAGAGCTCGACCGGGGCCTCTCCAGGAGCTTCACCGGGTGCTCGCCCTTCCTCTTACCCGACCCAGAGCGTTGGCTCGTAGTTGAAGGTGCCGGGGAGGGTGCGCCCTGCCTGGCGCCCGTAGAGCCCGACCGTTCGGCGCTCCCAGCGGACTCGCGGTGCTTGGCCTTGTGTTGGACCCCCGTCGCCGGGGCGTCCTCAAAGGTCTTAGAAGACCGCTCGGATTTCTTCCTCTTCTTCTCGCCAGACGGGCTCTTCCCTTCCAGCCAGTTGGCGAGACGTTGATGGCGGTCCTTCATGGTCCGCTCCGACATATTGCCGCAAAACGCACAGTCCTTCTCCACGTGCGTCTTGTCCTCATGTAAGCAGTAGAGACAAAAGGAGTGTTCGTCCTCCTTAAAGACGTTCTGTAGCTGGCATCCAGGGCAGACCCTGAACAGCTTTCCGGGCGTCGAGCTTCCCTTCTCCTGGGCCATGTCTGGGCCTGAGAAGCTTCTGGAGTCCTCCAAAGCGTAGCTCGACGAAATCTTCACCCTTGAGGGGTGCAGACGAATCCGACACGGGTTCCCGTTGATCGGATGGAGAGTCGGTGGAGCTTGAGGCTCTTTTGACCGAAAAAAATAAGTTTTTGAGCAAAAAAAACGTGAAAAATAGCACTAACGCTCGAGACCAATAGCACGAGGATCCCAACACATGAACGTGCGGTAAAAATCTGAAGATGGCTGCCAGAGGCGGTGCTTAGGTAGAGGGCAGTCATTGGCTGTGGTCAGTATGACGCAGAGACCAGTGATTGGTTACTACTACGAAAGACAGATCAGAAACGAAACTGATACTGATTTTTTCTTTACTGAGGATTCCCAGCCTGACAACGGGGAATATTCATGAGCATGTGAATCCATGCCAGACCCCATGCTGGAGAACATTACATATCCACCGAGCCCCAGTCGGCGTCCGCGGAGGAACCCCTATCGAGACCCAAACTAAATCGTGGTCGGACCACGGGACAACCTCCACACCAAAATTCGAGACACCATCCCGAAGCGTTGAATCCACTGAGACGAGATCTATCCTAGAGAATGCCCCATGTACCGCAGAGTAAAAAGTGAAAAGAGGGTTGCGGTTCCCTTCAACGGAATGCACGTCTACCAAGCCCAACCCCTCATTATTTTGTCGAAATTAATCCGCCATTTTCCTCTGAACCCGCTGGCCGGGGCAGGGGGAAAGCGACTTCCTATCCCTATCCGGCCAAAGGACCATGTTAAAATCCCCACCCACTCTCAGGGCACCCTCTGCAAAACCCTGAATAGACTCCCCCACCTTTTCCCAAAAGCAATCCTGCGCCTCATTTGGAGAATAGACCCCTACCAGGGTAATCAACCTGCCTTTCACTGCCCCCCTTAACCATAACGTAGCGCCCTTCCGGATCGGACCTATGAGCCTTTGGGACAAAAAGAGCCTTGGGGGAACCAACAACACAACTCCCTGCTTCTTCGTCACATACGAGGAATGGAACACATATTAAATAGCTTTAGCTCGAAAGGGTGGCTCCTTACCCCTAACCCAGTGAGATTCCTGCACAAAAAGGAAGTGTAGATTAAGCCTAGTAAATTCCCTCACCACCAGGGACCTTTTCGTAGGAGAATTCAATCCCCGCACATTCAGGGACCCCACCAACAACCGCTGCATAGAATCAGCCATTAAATAGGTCAAAAGAAACTGTCCCACCCCCTTGCAGGCCACACCAGAATGGACGCGCCTCCAGCTCACACGCAGCAAAGGGGATCAAATAAGGACCTGTATACCCACTACTTCTCAGAGACCCCATCAACCCAAAACACACCCCCAGAACTAGAAAAACAACAACCAGACCCTCCATTGCCCACCTAAAACCATCCCAACAACACCAGCTCCCTCCCACCCCCACCCACCCCCCCTCCGAGCGCCTGGGTAGACTGCGACATCTCCCCTCTTCACTACCAGGCCACCAGAGCTCGCCTCCACCTGGGCGCCTCCCACATCATGAAGACAAATAACATTTTGAGCCCCCCATCCCCAATCAAAAACAAGCCCCCAACACCACCACTTGTATATGCCACCCCCCCCGATCCCGAGACCCCATCATAGGTTTGAGACAAAACAAAGAACCAGTAACACAGGAGGTTAGCCAAGGCCAAACAGCACCAGACAAATGACCCTATAAAACCCCAACAGCAACCAACGCGCCAATCTCCACCAACATCAAGGCGCCGGCTGCTTCGTGACAGGAGCGCCACTCTCCTGAATTTCCTGTGCCCCCGTACAAGTCGCCGGCCTACAAATTCCGATGGGCCAGGGAGGTCCCTGTGACCCCCTCTCCCCCTCTGCCTCGACCTTAGAAAGGGGGTCTCCCAAAAGTTCACGAGAGACTCGATGAATGTTCGTTTCTGAGGAGAGAGAGTATTTGAAGCTATCTAGTTCAAAGGCAAGGGAAAACGGGTGGCTCCATCTATAACGTACAACCTTGGATTTCAACCACCTCTTTAAGGGTCCGCAAAGGAGCCATCGAGCAAGGGTGAGCGCCGAAAGATCCTGAAAAATCTTAATTTGCGCACCTTTCCAGTCAATAGGACCCTTCTTACGAGCTACATCCAGGATCTTGGCTTTTTCAGCAAAGTAATGAAACTTCACAAGAACCGTACAGGGCTCACCCGCACGCCCCCCGCCCCCGCCCTGTGGGCCCTATCAATTGTGAGTTCACTAGTATTTTCACCACCCAAGAGGCTACTTACAATCGCCCTGACCCCTCTCACGATGTCCGCCTGAGACTCCCCCTCCAATTCTGGCATACCAAAAAAACCTTAGATTAGAGCGCCGTTCCCCATTTTCTAAATCGTCCAGCTTGAGGGTGACTTTCTCCTTCCACTTCTCAAGCTCAGCCAGCCTCATATGAAATTGCGTCTCAAAAAGGTCTGCCGAAGTTTGGTTGGCCTCAAGGGCCTGAACACGGTCGTCTACGGCGTCAACCTTCGTGTCCAGAGAATCCAGGCATTTATTGACATCTGCTCTAAAGCCTCGTATCTCCTCAAGCAGGGCTGCCATGTTGCGGCTCACAGACAGAGCCTCAGAAGCTTCCAACTGGACCCCAGCCTGCATGACGGCCCCCCCCCTCCTTTGCTCCCACTCTTAGATATTTTTGTAGGGCCTGCGCCCAGTCCATTCAAATGAGACCATGAGTACACCCCAAACAGAATAGCAAGAGACCTCCTGGAGTAGTGATGCTCAGGCCCTCAGCTTGGTCCGGAAGGCCTCTCCCCTCCAACAGGATACAGCTCAACTTACAGCCCGCAGACAGACTGCCGCCTCGGCCAAGCAGACAACCAACCTACTACACCCCCAGAAGAGGGGAGAAAAAGAGGCAGGGGGAGGACAGCTCACCCTCCACAAAGCCTCCACGGGCCACCTACACCAGATCCACCCCCGCCCCACTCACCGCCACAACCCAGGCTATGTTGAGCCTCCAGGTAGCCCCCCTCTGCTCCACCAGGATACTGCAAAAACACACTGGGAGCTCTCCCATACGCAGCTGAGGGGGGCTCTCCGTCTCGCCGGACACGCACTCCAGGGGGCTCACCGGACCAGGGGGCTCACCCAAGCCCGGCGGCCCACTCCAAACTCCACCGCCCTTGCTCCCCGAGGGGGCGGGGGAGAAAGCCGCTGCCGAAGATCTCACTGTCACAGCCCCAGCTGCAGCCGCGCACTGAGCATCTGCCTCGCCTTAACGCTTGGGAAGCAGCTCCCCCGATCGCCGCAGAGTGTCCCGGGGGAGGGCAGGAGGGCACCCACCACCCTCGATGACACCGCTCTGGTCCCGCAGTCCGGACCAAGAGCGTACTCCCGAGGCTGCACCTCCCCCACCGTAGAGCCGGCGCTTCCCGCGCGGCGGGCCCGCCAAGGCCAACAGCAGGCCATTCAACTCTGGCCTCCCAAGGCCCCAGAGCTCTAGGACCGCACACCAAATGCTCTCTCCACGTTCAGCCTTCCTACCAGGGGGTCCAGAACAAGCTCCGACGGGGCTGGGGGGCTCAATTCCCACAGTTTCAGCACCCCAGGACGGAGACCGGCCGAGAGACGTTAGCTCATCTCAGCACCCCCTGGCGGCTCTCGGGACAAACATTTTAGTTACAACTTCAGAACTGTTTATCCAATTTGAAAAACAAAGATAAATCTCAATTTAGCAAAAAAGGGAAAATCATATGCATGTGAAAATTAGATATCATGTATGATGTATTAATAAATGTGCATATTTTAATAACTCTTATGCATGCAATGAGAAAAAACATAAATGTCTCCGGATACAGAACATTGTTCAGAATGTCCCCCTCTCGTTTACAACATCAGTGAGAGGACCAGATATGTGGGCATGGTGGGTACACTTTAGCAGAATAGCTTTAATGGTATGTACATACGCCATATGACAATAGAAGCTTTTTTGAAAGACTGTCTGCAGGCCTCAGAGATTACCTTTACAATGGCTGGCTATTGGCAGAAGATTTCAATTGAATCTTAGGATCTTGAAATTGATATGTCCTCAGCTGGTTGGAGAACCCTCAGGGTGGCCTCGAAGGCCTTATTGCAACTGGTGAATTAATTGGAGCTTGGAGATTTGGCATAATTTTCTTCACATAAAAAGGGGTACTCCTACTCTGCGGCACATAACTTGTATGCCCAACAGATTTTGAAATCACTCAGGGTATGAATCTCTATATGGTGAGACAAACAAGTTACTTACCCCAGGTAACTTTCTTTCGACTGGATGTTCCTCCCACATATTCCTCAACTATGATATGTAAGGAAGGCATGGTATCAAAAGTATGACAGACACAATAAGGTATAGTTCAAGGGTGTTTATTGAACTTTGCATGGGTTGGGAAAACGCCTACCTAAACCTAATTCTAACTATGTGAGCAAGCTAAGACCATCAAATAAAACAAAATGGTGTCCTAGTCAAGTCCAGTCAAATCAAAAATGGCCTATGCTAAGAAACCTATTGCCAAACCCTACTCTAAAGAACAAAAGAGGTGTGCGATGTTGCAATGTGTAAAAATAGTGTGCAATAAACAGAAAGGTCCAAGTAACATGGTAGTTCAGGACTGCTGAACTGTAACTTCCCCTTCCCCACGTTTCAGCTCAGGACAAGGCGGAACAATATAGCACCTGAGCACACTCCGACTTCTCTGGCACAAGGAGGCAGTCTCTAAGGCACACCAGGACCTTTCAGCAGAGCGTCCTTTTTGTATCGTATCAAGTCTCTCTATGTTAAAATGCCTTAGTCCATGTATACCAATTGAAACCATTTTATGTTCTCTTTTCTTGGTCTCCCTAAGCCAGGCTCAGACCTCTCTTCTTCTTAATGGAATCTCCCGCAATCGGGCTCGGATTACCCTTTTCTCAGAATAAACAATAGATCCCCCCTCTGCTGGGCTCAGACCCTGTGTTTCAAAGAATGCTTTACACAACTTCTTTTCACTTATCTGGACAGACTCCCCTCAATCGGGTGAAAACCTGCGTTACTTTTTGCCAAGGTTATACGTTGGAAGACTTTCGATTGTGCACAGTTTTCTGTCTAACCGTTGCAGGACCACTTCGACACTTTCACATCTCACTGCTTTAACATCTTTCCGAGATACTCCTTCCAGAGACCTTCGAATGAGCACACACGGGTGCCGGACCACTCTATCACAATGTATCTATTCTATTTTAGTTTCAATGGATCCCTTCTTTCCGCCTCGGGTTTTCATCGTCATTCTCTATTCATCCACTTCATAGCACAGTTCAATCTATTAGGTTATCGCCGCTCATAGCCTTCGTCTCAATGCAAACTGGTATCGCAATGTTGCCTCCAACTCACCAGCTGCACTGAGCCGTTTGGTCGACGTCTGTTTCCCTCTAGCCAAGGGCGATACTTCAGCAGCCGCAGCTCTTCCCTGCTTCGTCTCACCACGCAGGAGGGCCTTGGCCAGTCTGCACCTATAGGACAGCAATTCTTTGTGACTCCAGCTGTTAACTGACTGGTCAGTTTAGACCGATCACAGGGGGACAATGTCAAGGGCTTCTCTCTGCTTGGGGCCCCGTCTTGACCTGTTCGTCTTCTGCCTTCATCCAGTCGCCAGCGTGACAATCCTGCTCCGTTATGCTTTTCGCCTCTCTCCTCGCCTTGCTCATAGTGTGCTCTCATGCTCTGCCTTTTATCCATGTGGGGAAAAGTAACAGGATTCAGGTGCGAATCGTTACGCGTAATTGATTGACTCTGCCTGACCCTGAGATTAGGACATGTTGCGTGGACTGGTTGGATTTGAGTCTGTCTTCCCCCAGAGTGCTCAGCCTGTGTAGTAGTGTTTGTGTAGGAAAGTGGGGGGATGGGTTAAAGTTAGCATATGGGATTGCAAGGGGTAATAGGAAAATAGGGAAGGGGATACTGCGTCTCTCCATCGGGTGCCCAACTCCTACAGGACCCCTCATCCAGGTGAAACTCCCACACTGGTAAACCCACCAGGGTATGAAACCAATAGCGATGGCTGTGACCCGGCCACCTGGACGACAGATCCCAAGGGACTAGTCTGTGAGACACCCTCTGGTTTATCACAGATCTCTCCTAGATCTCTCCTATATCCAGCTTCAGCTGCTTCTGAAAAAGATTTTGGCAGAGGGTGCTGTGCGTCGATGTGGTCGAATCGATGTCCCTCGAGGGCCTCTGTCTCGAGGATGACATCATCAAAGGCATATATGGACCGTGCAGTGCCCGTTGGCTTCAATTCTCTTTTTTTCATGTTTTTCTTACAGTGGAACTACCAGAATTAATGTGGTTTAGACCATACCAGACTCTGAAGGAACGTCAAGTGTGAATCATGGAATTTCTACTGCGGGGTAGGCTGGCAGGGGAGATGAGGAATACGTGGGTGTAACATCCAGTCAAGAAAATGTTACCAGGGGTAAGTAACTTTTTTTGAATGGATTGTGTCCTCCCACATATTCCTCATCTAAGATACACTCCCAAAGCAGTATTCATTTTGGCGGAGGGTGTAAGAATTTTGTAATCAAGGGTTATGAACCGAATGAAGGACTGCTTTCCTAAAGCTTCCATCCAGGCTTAAGGTGGAATCAAGGCAGTAATGGCTTTGTAAACGTGTGAATGGTAGACCAATTGGATGCCTCACAAATATCTTTTATTGGAACCCCGCTTTGCAGACCAGAAGAAGTAGCCATGCCCCTAGTGGAATGGGCTCTTAAGCCTTCTGGGGAATCTTTCGCGGCCAGTCTATAGCTTTCAAAATAGCTAATATAATCCACCTTGACAAGGTTTGTTTAATTACAGCCTGTCCCAGTCTATGATCAGTATATCCTATAAACAGTTGGTCATCTAGATGAAAACTTGACATTCTTGGAATGTAGAAACTCAGAGCCTGTCTTGGGTAAAGTCAGTATAACCTTTCCTCTTCCTTGCCATGAAGAAGTGGTGGGAAAAAGGTAGGCAATACTAACTTTTGTCCCAGATGAAAATCTGATATAACCTTCGGTAGGAATGAAGGTTTGATCTTAAGGACAACCTTGTCCTTATAAAAAAAATGTTGTTTAGAAGATAGTGCCTGCAACTCACTCACCTACGGCTGATATTAATGCTACTAACAAGATGGTTTTGAATGTTAGTAGTCTTAAAGGACATGAATGGACTGGTCCAAATGGTACACACATGAGAAATTTCGAAACAAGATTAAGGTCCCAAATAGGAACTTGAAAAGGAGATGGAGGAACCAGGGGGCGCAGAGATGCACTGACGCATCTCTACTTGTCTCCTCCGAAGGGTGCTGTTTGCGGGACCTGAGACACCCCTAGACCCCCCAGGAGTGAAGGGCCGACCCCCGCCACGGCCCTGGGAAGGCGCAGGGCACCTGGACGCCCCGACTCCGGTCCTCCGATGTGGAGTTTCCATCGAGATAAGAGCCTCCGAGGACGGGAGGGTGTGAGAGTCCCACCTCCCCCAGCGCAGCGGCTCCGCAGGACACTACGGAGAGCCGCAGCTCCTGTGAGGCCCACTGGCTCCCCCCCCTGAACTCCATCGTTGCGGCTCCCGTGCCACCCCCTCCCCCCCAAAACCTGAGCGGGGCCGCACAGCGCTTTACACAGCTTGTCTCTCCAAGACGGGAGGGTGAGAGAGCCCCGCCTCCCACAGCGCCGCGGCCCCGCATGGAATGCTGGAGAGCCGCGGCTTGGGTGAGGCCCGCAGGCTCCCCCCCGAACTTTGAAGTAGCGGCTCCCGCACCCCACCCGGAACCTGAGCGGGACCGCGCGGCGCCCTGCACAGCTTTTCACCCCGAGTCGGGAGGGTGAGTGAGCCTCGCCTTCCCCAGTGTCGTGGCTCCGCATTGAATACCGGAGAGCCGCGGCTTAGGTGAGGCCCACAGCATCACTGGACGGCACAAGAGGGCGCCCTCCTCTGCCCTCCGAGCCTCATCATGGGGGTTCTCGAGCCCATCCGAGCCCGGGCGGGGCCACACAGAGCCTCGGGCGGAATCCTTCACTGGGAGCTGTAGCCTGGGGCTGCGCGCCGGGCTAGGAGGCCCACGCTCCCCCTGCAGGCATTGGCGTACCTTGGAGCTGGCGCGGGAGCGCCCTTTGAAGTGCCGGTTCGCCTCCTTTGGATCTGTGGCCCCCTCTCTACCCGTGGGGCTAGCCGTTATAGGAAATCACTAAGGGCAGAGGCCCTCGCCGGCAACACGAGT
The DNA here is from genome assembly GCF_040938575.1 of Ambystoma mexicanum. Lineage (NCBI taxonomy): Eukaryota > Metazoa > Chordata > Amphibia > Caudata > Ambystomatidae > Ambystoma > Ambystoma mexicanum. Next base: position 789,354,648 of record NC_090932.1, on the reverse strand, counting down.
GGGCGGACTCCCCCTCCCCCTCAGCTGTCCTTTCACCTCTCCCCTGCCGGGCCCTCCTCAGACCCAACAGAGGAACAAGAGTCGTGCTACAAGAATTGCGGAACCCCCATGAATTGTGAGGGTGCCCCTAAGATTCACATAACATCAGGGGCGAAGAGGGCCTGCCCCTGGGCAGGCATTGGCAATCTTCAACGGCTGGAGCTGAGGCGTTTTGATTTAACTCAGGGGCGAGAGGCGAGAGGCCCCTATCGACTGTGAATTGGAGATTTGACCCGAGCATCCTCCCACACAAACAGTGAGTACAAAGCCGGAGCTGCATGCGGGGAGGACCCTTTGCTTCACGCCCCTTGGAGGTGTTGTGTGGCCCGACGGCACTCCCCACTAGGCCCGGAGCACATAGGAGTGGTTTTAGTGAAGTGCTGATGGTCTGGGGGGGCCTATGAGCTGGAAGGAGTCCCTGCAGAGATTCCGACACTTGCCCCTGGGCCGCCCTTAGCCCCCCCCTTAGATGGCGGCCCCGACGCACCAGGAATTGTCAGATACTAGCACGGTCACCAAAGGCATGGCTGACCTCCTGGAGGAAATCAGGGGCTTTAGAGCGGATATAGCAATTCGACTGGACACCTTGGACAAAAAAGTGGACAACATAGATGACGGGGTCCAAGCGCTAGAAAACAACAGCCTCGAATGACATTTTTGAGACTCAATTCGATATGCGCTTGGCAGAGCTCGAGAGGAGGGAAGAGAAATGCTCCCTAAAACTTGACGATTTAGAGAATAGGGAACGTCGCTGTAACCTGCGTTTTTTAAGTTTCCCGGAGCGGGATGGTGAAACGCAAACGGACATCATTAAGGCTGTCAATGCGGTGGTGAACTCACTCTTCGAAGGAGAGAACACGAATGAACCAACTATCGACAGAGCCCATAGAGCAGGTGCAGCCACCAGAGGCCCCACATCCATTCTCATGCGATTCCACTATTTCGCAGAAAAAAGCAAGATTCCGGACCTAGCACGCAAGAGGGTTCCGGTGGATTGGGAGGGGGCCCAGATCTCGGTGTATCAGGATCTGTCTGCCATCACCCTGGAAAGACGTCGGCTCTGCTCTCCGCTGACGAAAATGCTTCAGACCAAGGGGGTCCGGTACAGATGGGGATACCCTTTTTCTCTTTCCTTTGAGTTGGAAGGCTACAAGTACGCCCTGGTCACGGAGGACGATATTCGCAGGGTGTCGGGGGAACTCCTGGATGATCCAAACATGGAGTTGGGCGAGCAAGTGCGCGAGAGAGCCCCGGCTGGCCCCAGGGAGTCAGGAGTTCCAAGGGAAAGGCGTAAAGTCCGAGGCCACATGAAGTATAGAAGAGTGGCGCCGGCATCCCCTGATCAGCCTAACACTTGAATAGCCCCAGAGAGCTCTGCGATCAAGTTTGGACTTGACTCTTGAGCGGGGGAATGCTGCATTAGCTCTCAATTGGGTGGCGACAGGGGGGTGGGGGGGCTCAGGTTGTTGTTTTTGAAGAGTTTAAGAGCCCAGAGGTGGGAGACAATGGTGGCCTGGCTTAGCGACAAGATGAAGCCGCTAATCTACCAGGCGTTCTAGGGGAGGTAAAAAGGGGGGGGGGGTTTGTTCATTGGGGATTATGTTGGGACATGCCAAGCTTTCAGGTCTATTTGCAACTTTATAATTGTTTCTGGATAACAGCAGGGTGCGGAAGTTCTGCGGGAGCACCGACAGTTGGTGCTCCACGGAGGGAGTCTTGAGCTTTTACCATCGTTGTGATGGATGATTCACTCCAATTTTTGTCAGTGGGGTCGTTAAATGTACGTGGGCTTAACTCTCCTACTAAAACATCGTTGTTGGTGAGAGAATTTACAAGACTCCGACTTCATTTCTTATTTGTACAAGAAACCCACTGGGTCCGGGACAAGGAACCTAAGTTAAGGGCTAAAAACATTGACCAGGTGTATGTTGCGTCCTTCCGGGCTAAAAAACGCTGCGTTGCCCTACTGGTTTCTCCTGGGGCTCATTTTGTGTTCAAAGCTCAGAGGTTGGACCTGGAAGGGCGATATATCATGGTTAAGGGGGAGGTGAGGGGCCGGATGTTTACCCTGGTCTGCATATACGCCCCGATCGAGGTGCAGGACAGCTTCTGGGAGGGGATATAAGACAAAATCGTATTGTTTTCCGAGGGCACCCTACTGGTGGGTGGGGACTTCAACATGGTTCTCTGCCCCGAGTGGGATAGGTCGGTCGGTCAATCCTTGTCCTAACTTGCGACTCCACAAAAAATTGGCTGAAGCTTTTCAGGAAGTTAATGGGGAACTGGGCTTGAGCGATACGCACTCCGCAAAGCAAGGCCGCGATCCCGAGTTCACTTTTTACTCTAACCCACATGCTACATTCTCCCGTATTGATTATATTTTAGTTGATTCTTTGCTTCTGGGAGAGGTCACAGATTCGGGGGTGGAGGTTGTTCCTTGGTCAGACCCCAATTTAATTCTAACCAAATCGTGTGTTCCCCCTGCCCCTGTATCCGGGCCCCTGTGGAGGTGCAACAACCTCCTTCTGCAAGATAAGGAAGTACGCCAATCCCTCTTAGCAGCCATAGAAGATTACTTCTCTATTAATGATAATGGGGAGGTCGGCTCCATGGGAGTTTGGGAGGCATTCAAGGCAACCACTAGTGGCATCCTTATCGGGATAGGCTCGAGAAAAAAGAGGGAGAGGGGCCATGTGGAGAAATCCTTGAGGGGAAAAAATAGATGCTATCCAACCAGGGGGGAAATTAAAAACGCAGATGTTCCCCGGAAAATGGGAGGAGCTTCAAAGGCTGCGCTCAGAGCTGGCAGACCTCCAGGTGGGACAAACTGAAAGAAAGCTGTCTTTCTTGAAACAGAAATATATGGAAAAGGGGGAAAAGGCTGATAAGATACTGGCTTGGAAGCTTCGCAAGCTCAGGAATAGTAGGAGGGTGAATTCCATTCGCACCCCGGAAGGGGAACCGACCGTGAGAGACAGTAAAATAGCTGAGCAGTTCAGGCAATACTACGAACATCTGTATTGCTCGGAATACAAAGGGGACGGTACCGAGATTGACAGCTTTCTGGACTCCCTCCCAATTCCAGGCCTCTCTCCCAATAAGGCAGACATGCTGGAACTCCCCATAACTCCGGAAGAGATTATAGACACCATACCCTCTTTGAAGAGCGGAACAGCCCCGGGGGATGATGGGTATACAGTTAAGTTTTATAAGACTTATCGGTCAACGCTGGCCCTGTTTATGGCCAAGATGTTCAACTCTGCATTGGAACAGGGTTCCCTCTCCCCCACAATGATGTCCGCTCTGATTGTAGTACTCCCCAAAGAGGGGAAGGACCCCTCCCTGTGCCAATCATGCCGCCCTATAGCTCTCCTTAACGTCGATGTTAAGATCTTGGCCAAACTCTTGGCTAACAGGCTGGCGAGCCTCCTCCTTTCCCTGGTGCATGGGGATCAGGTGGGCTTCATCCCGGGACGCCAGGGGTCAGACAATATACGGAAGACCCTGGATCTCATGCACGAGGCTTCAAGGAAGGGGACGGAGGGCTACCTCCTTTCGCTAGACTCAGAAAAGGCCTTCGACCGTGTCGAATGGCCTTATATGGGTAGGGTTCTTCCGAAAATGGGTCTGGGGACAATTTCTGTGGGTGGATCTCAGCATTATATAATGGCCCCATAGCAAGAGTTTTGGTCAATGGTGGCACATCGGAACCTCTGGCCCTCTCTAGGGACACCCGTCAGGGCTGTTCCCCGTCACCCCCCTTCTGTATGCTTTGGCAATGGAGCCCCTGGCCATAGCAATCAGAACTGACCAAGAAATTGTAGGGATAAGATGTGATGATTGCGACTTCAAACTCTCCCTGTTTGCAGACTATATCCTGGGCTGCCTGACCAACCTTCAGGTCTCTTTGCCCCGATTGTTTGGTCTTATAAAGTACTATGGTTCCTTTTCGGGGCTCAAGATAAACACATCCAAGTCTAGCATTATGCCAATAGGCCCTGGAGACCACGACATCAGGGGTAATTCCGAAATAATGGGAGTGAGAATAGAGCGGGTATCCACCAGGTATCTGGGCACCAGCATTCCCAGGGATCTTTCACAACTCTATCAGTGCAACTTTCCGGGGATCTTGGCTAAGATCAGCAGTGACCTTAGGCGATGGGCGCCTCTTACACTCTCTTGGTTTGGGCGTATGGTTACGGTTAAAATGAACATCTTGCCCCGCCTACGGTACCTCTCTGCAGCCCTCCCCGTGGTGATCCTAGAGGCCTTCTTCGAAGTACTGCAATCCCGAGTCCTTCAGTTTATTTGGGATGGGAAGAGAGCTAGAGTCAAATTCTCTACCCTGACCCTTCCGAAGTCTCACGGTGGATTCGGCTTCCCAGATTTTAGACTATACTATAAAGCAGCCCAGCTGAGGGTGATGTTGGAATACATGAGAGATGACATGGGGACGTATTGGATGTACATTGAGGACGTCCACACCTATCCGAAAAAAGTCAGGGACCTAATATGGTCCCCCTAAAGCCCTCCCCTCTTACCTGAGAACACACCATACCTTAGCGGTCCTCTGGGCAGCCTGGAAACCGAATAAAGATAACAAACTGCTGTCATCCTGGCCATCCCCTTTAACATCGCTGTGGGGGGCCCCCCCATCAACCTGGGCACCAAAGGATTCAGAGATACACAATCATTGTCAGACATGGGCTTGGAGAGAGTTGCCCAACTCTCTCGCGAAGAGGGCTTCATAGAGTATGACCAGCTGACTGAGGCACTGAACGACAATCCGCCCTCGATCTTTGATTATCTGCGTTTGAAGGGAATCCTGACTCACCCCCGGTGGGCTGATAACTTCAAACGTCCCCTCACCCCTTTTGAAAATGTCCTAGCCAAAAGCGTCTCCAGGAAGGGCTCCCTATCTAGGTTTTATAGCACATTGATAACGGCCAACCTGGAGGGTAGACAACCTTTCAAACGAATATGGGAAGAAAGGCTGGGTATGACGCTGGACGACCACACATGGAGGGCAATCTTCAAGGCTATATTCACGGGTTCACTGTACACCGCTGCCATGGAACATAGCTTTAAGATACTCCACTCATGGCATCGGCCCCCGGCCACCCTGTCCAAAATGTTTAAGGAGGTATCCCCTTATTGCCCTAGGATATGTCATCAAAGAGGCACTTGGTTTCATATGTGGTGGTGATGTCCGGTTATTCAGATGTACTGGTCGGAACTGCTCAGCTGGATTAAAGATATAGAGGGGTACTGCCCGTCTCTACTCCCACTGAAAATCCTCCTGGGCACTTCTATGTCGGACACAGAACAGAATGCATTTCTGAAGGTCATCGGGGCCATGTTAAGGGCGGGGAGGCTAGCACTGGCCCAAAAGTGGAAAAGCGCGCTAGCTCCATCCAAGGAGGAATGGCTTTGTAAATTGAGGTCAATCTTCACCTATGAAAAACTCGATAATAAACTATACCGTGTCTGAATTCGTACAGGAATGGACCGCGGTTCTTCTTAATGATGACTGCATCTCCATGCATCTGTAAAGTATGACACATTACATGTCCATCTTGTACATCTTACTATTAGCCCTGTGGATCAGAGTTGGCCCCCACACTGTTGTGCACCAATCGGACCCCACTATGTCAAATTGTATGACCAATAATACAACGATGTTTGAATGTTCTCTCTGCAAGCTTCTATAAGGAACAAGTTACTTACCTGTAACTGTTGTTCTCCAGCATGGGTCTGGCATGGATTCACATGCTCATGAATATTCCCCGTCGTCAGGCTGGGAATCCTCGGTAAAGAAAAAACCAGTATCAGTTTCGTTTCTGATCTGTCTTTCGTAGTAGTAACCAATCACTGGTCTCTGCGTCATACTGACCATAGCCAATGACTGCCCTCTACCTAAGCACCGCCTCTGGCAGCCATCTTCAGATTTGGAAGCACGTGAAGTGGCAGTATGACCAAGTGAAGAGCCGCAGAGGGGTAGGCGGGAGGGTTCGCATGTGAATCCATGCCAGACCCATGCTGGAGAACAACAGTTACAGGTAAGTAACTTGTTCCTTCTCCAGCATGGGGTCTGGCATGGATTCACATGCTCATGAATAAAGAATACATAGCAGTACACACATGCACAACCACGGGAGGTGGCAAAGGCTCAACATTAAGCATTACATCAAACTCAACATTAAGCATCTTACCTCCTCACCAGGCTCACCTCAGGCGAACAGGTTGCGCAGCACTGCTTGGCCGACCCTGGACTCCTCCCTGGAATCCCGATCGACGCAGTAGAATTTCGTGAAGGTGTGCGTCGACCTCCACGTAGCAGCCCTGCATATGTCCAGCAGGGGCACACCAGAAAGGAACGCCGTGGTAGCTGCGATCGCTCTGGTGGAATGGGCTCTCGGACGGCCAGGCAGCGGTCGGTTTGCCAACCGATGACAGTACATGATACAGCCGGAGAGCCATCTGGAAATGGAAGCCTTCGAGAGAGCCTTCCCCTGATTGACAGGTCCAAAGTTCACAAAGAGTTGTGACGTCTTCCGAAAACACTTTGTGCGGTCCACGTAGAACTTCAGCGCTCTAGCCACATCCAGCGAGTGCAAAGTCCTCTCAGCCGGAGACGAAGGCGACGGGAAGAACACAGGCAACACCAAGGGTTCGTTGAGATGGAAGTCCGACGGTACCTTGGGCATGAAGGAGGGGTGCGTCCTGAGCACTACCCTCCTGTCGTGAAAAGTCAAGTACGGGGCCTTGCAGGAAAGGGCCTGGATCTCTCCCACCCGTCGTGCGGAGGTGATGGCCACAAGAAACGCTGTTTTCCACGACAGAAACTTCAACGGGGCCGAGTGCAGAGGCTCGAACGGAGGTCCCATGAGCTTGGTCAGCACCACGTTGAGCTCCCACGCCGGGGCCGGAGTCTTCACCGGCGGGAACTATCTGAACAGTCCCTTCATAAACTCTTTCACCAGACGATGAGACCACAAGGACGTCCGCCCCATGGTTCTGGTGTATCGGGAGATCGCAGCAAGATTAATCTTGATGGACGCGTGTGCCAGTCCAGCTTTGGCCAGCATCAGCAGGTACGGCAGTACCTGGGGGGCCGTAATCCGTAGAGGGTTAATCTTCTGTGCGTGGCACCAGACAGAGAACCTCTTCCATTTGTGTCCGTAGCATTTAAGAGTCGAGGACGCCCTGGCCTTTGCAAGAACCTCTCTGCAGTCGGCCGGTATGTCGTATCCTCCAAACTCTAGCGCTGCAGGAGCCAGGCCTGCAAGTTCAGCGATTTCGGATCGTGGTGGAGGATGGCGCCTCCTTCCCTGGAGAGAAGATCCGCGTCCACCGGCAGCTTGATTGGCGGGGACGTTGACACGTCCAGAAGGTCCGGGAACCATATCTGCCTCGGCCACGCAGGTGCGACGAGGATCATCCTGCACCGTGACCTCTTGAGCTGGTTGACGAGCCGGATTAGCAGTGGCAAAGGAGGGAACGCGTAGAGGAACAGGCCCTCCCAGGGGAACGAGAAAGCATCGCCCATGCTCCTCGCCTGGGGAAACCTGCTGGCGAACCTCCGGCACTTGGAGTTCGTCGCCGTCGCGAACAGGTCGATCTGGGGTGTGCCCCACCGTCGGAAGAGGCGATCCACTAGATCCTGCCGTAGTTCCCACTCGTGGCACGAGCGCAGCTCCCTGCTGAGTGAGTCGGCGATGGTGTTTTTTATCCCTGCCAGATGAAACGGCACCAGAAACATCCTTTGGGCGACGGCCCAATGCCACAGGTCCTGCGCCTCCTTGGACAGTGCTGGGGACCTGGTTCCGCCCTGTTTCCTGATGTAAAACATGGTGGTGGTGTTGTCGGTGAAGATCCTCACCACCTTGCCCTTGAGGGACGGAAGGAAGGACCTGAGGGCCCAGAACACTGCACGGAGCTCCAGGACGTTGATATGGAGGGACTTCTCCGTCGGGAGCCAAAGGCCTCTCGCGCGCAGATTTTCGGTGTGCGCTCCCCACCCTTCCAGGGAGGCATCCGTGGTCACTGTCTCCTGGTGGTCTGGGGTCCGGAAGTCCATGCCCGCCGTCAGATGCGCGCGGGTGCCCCACCACCGGACCGCTCGGCGGAAACTCTCGTCGAGTGTGATCCTCTCCTCGAAGCCGCCCGTCGTTTGGATCCAGCGCGCGTCCAGGAACTCCTGCAACGGGCGAATCCGGAGCCTGCACATGGGAATGAGGTAGATGCAAGAAGACATCATTCCGAGGAGGGACTTGATGGACCTCACCTTGGCCGCGTCGGAAGCCAACATCCGCTGTACCTTGCCCAGGATGGACCTGGTCCTTTCCTCCGACGGGGAGGCCAGAAGGGACACTGTCGAGCTTCGCTCCCAGAAACAGTGCGTTTTGCGCGGGTACCAGGTGGGACTTGGCGTAGTTCACGGAGAATCCCAGGTCCGTGAGAAGTTGGACGGTCCTTGCCGTGTGCTCCACGGCGAGCTCCCTCGTCTTGGCTCGGATGAGCCAGTCGTCCAGGTAGGGGTAGACGTGGATCCCCTCGCGGCGCAGCTGCGCCGCCACCGGTGCAAGGCACTTGGTGAATACCCTGGGTGCCGACCATAGTCCGAAGGGGAGGGCTTTGAACTGGTAGTGACGCCCTTGGACCACAAACCTGAGGAATTTTAAGTGCCCCTTTAGGATGGGAATATGGAAGTAGGCATCCTCCAAATCCAACGACGACAGGAAGTCTCTTTCCTCCAGCTGACCCAGGACGTGCTGGAGGGTGACCATCCGGAACTTCTGCGCCTTGATGAACTTGTTCAGACGTCGCAGGTCTAGGATGGGGCGCCATCCTCCCGTCTTCTTCTTCACGAGGAAGTATCTCGAGTAAACTCCGTAGCCCCGAAGCCTCTTTGGGACGAGTTCGATGGCGCCCTTCCTGAGCATCGCCCTTACCTCCAGGAGAAGCTGAGGGACATGAAGCTCTTTCCTGGCCACGGGGGGGACGCGCGGGCACCTTCTTTGAAACTCGAGCGCGTGGCCCCGGGCTAAGGCGTCCAGCACCCAACGGTCGGTGGAGATGGACTCCCACACGCTGACGAAGCTCGCCAGCCGGCCTCCCACCGGGGTGCTTCGGTGGGGGCCCGACCCCACGGCCGGTTCAATCCTGTTTCGACGATGCTTTGCCGCCTTGACCTCCTTGGCGACGACGGCGGGGTCCGCCAGACTTGCCTCGTCCTCTGTAGGCCTCCTTAGACGACGAGCGGGCCGCTTGACGGTAGGTGGAGAAACCGCCGCCGGAACCTTTGGAGGCGCCCTTGCCTCCGCTGCTCCGAAAGGGCGTCCGTCGTTGCTGCAGAACCCCAAGGGCCCGGGCCGTCTCAGTGTCCGCTTTAATGGCCTGAAGGGAGTCGTCCACTGTTTTCCCAAACAGGTTGTTCCCATCGAACGGCATGTCCAGGACTCTGGTCCGTCTTGACGGAAGTCCGTAGCCTTGAGCCATCCACGCCGCCTAAGGCACACGCCGTTGCCCAACTGGCGAAACCCAGTGTCGGCGATGTCCGTCGCAATAGTGATGGCGTGGTCCGACGCCACCTCACCTTCCTGTAGGATCTCCAGGGCATCCGCCCTCTTGTCGTCCGGTAGGAAGTCCAGCAGGGGAGCCAGTTTGTACCATAGCTCCCTGTCGTAGCGGGCCACGATAGCCAAGGCGTTGGCCGCTTTAATCGTCGTCGCTGCAGACGAGATGACCCTGCGTCCCATAGCGTCCAATTTCTTTCCCTCGTCGTCCGGTGGGGAAGTCGATGTGGAGGCCGCACCCCCCCTCGCTTTCTTCCTGGCCGCCGCAGAGACGACGAAGTCCGGGGTAGGCTGCGCCCGGAGGCACAAGGGGGCCGCGTCCGGGACCCGGTACTTCTTCTCGTACCGGTCTCTTCTAGCTGGCGTCGTGGAAGGGTTCTTGAGGAGGGCGAGGCCCTCATCCCAAATGTCGTCCAGTAGAGGCACCACGAGGACCGTCTTCCTCTTGGCCTCGCGCCGTTGATAAAGGAATCCTTCCTTTTTCTTCTCCTCAGGGCAGAGTTGGAAAAGCTCGGATGCCCTGGCGATCATGGAGTGGAACGATCCAATCTCGTCGGGCGGAGAAGCCCTGGTGGGAGATGACGAGGGTAGATCCTCGTCGTATACCTCGTCGTCCGTGCCCGTCGCTGCCGTGTCAGTCCCCGTATCATCCCCTCGGGTGGACGGGGAGGAGGGCTGGACGGGGCGCGACGGCTGAAAAGGAGGTGGGGGTGAATCCTTCTTTTCTTGGGCGGGGGAACACCAGAAGGTCCCGGTTCAGGATCCCCCGACGGGAGAGGTTCCTCCGTCGGCAACGGTAGTCTCGTCCTTATCTCTGAGCATAAGGACTGTATAGCCAACAAAATGGCCGCCGAGTTGTCCTGCGGCGCTGGCAGAGGGGAATCCGACGGGCGATCAGGGGCCCCGTCGGCACCCTAGACGATGTCGTCGTCACCCGCGTCGGGATCCATCCCGACGGGCCGGTCTTCTTCCACGCCAAGGCCGTGGCTTAAGACCTCGATCAGCTCCTCCTCCGAGGTTGAAGCCGAATCTACGACGACGCTCTGCCCCCCCTTTTTCTTTCCCGCCGGGGATTTCACGGGGGTCCTATCGATGGGCACAAAAGAGGACTCCCTCCGAGGTGGCAGGGAGACTGAGCCCCGAGGTCGCCACCACTGGTGTAGCCTCCACAGGCTGAGCCAGGGTCGCCGCAACAGTATCGATAGAAGGCTTGGCCGGATGGATTAAGGCCTTCACCACCTTAGGTGCGCTCACCGCCCTATCCTTGAGGGGGGGACACTGCCTCGCTCCCCCTCCGAAGGGGCATTCGAGCTCGACCGGGGCCTCTCCAGGAGCTTTGCCGGGTGCTCGCCCTTCCTCTTACCCGACCCAGAGCGTTGGCTCGTGGCTGAAGGTGCCGGGGAGGGTGCGCCCTGCCTGGCGCCCGTAGAGCCCGACCGTTCGGCGCTCCCGGTGCCAGCGGACTCGCGGTGCTTGGTCTTGTATTGGACCCCCGTCGCCGGGGCGTCCTCAAAGGTCTTAGAAGACCGCTCGGATTTCTTCCTCTTCTTCTCGCCTGACGGGCTCTTCCCTTCCAGCCAGTTGGCGAGACGTTGATGGCGGTCCTTCATGGTCCGCTCCGACATGTTGCCCCAAAACGCACAGTCCTTCTCCACGTGCGTCTTGTCCTCATGTAAGCAGTAGAGACAAAAGGAGTGTTCGTCCTCCTTAAAGACGTTCTGTAGCTGGCATCCAGGGCAGACCCTGAACAGCTTTCCGGGCGTCGAGCTTCCCTTCTCCTGGGCCATGTCCGGGCCTGAGAAGCTTCTGGAGTCCTCCAAAGCGTAGCTCGACGAAATCTTCACCCTTATGGGGCGCAGACGAATCCGACACGGGTCCCCGTTGATCGGATGGAGAGTCGGTGGTGCTTGAGGCTCTTTTGACCGAAAAAACGAAGTTTTTGAGCAAAAAACGTGAAAAAATAGCACTAACGCTCGAGAGCAATAGCACGAGGATCCCAACACATGAACGTGCGGTAAAAATCTGAAGATGGCTGCCAGAGGCGGTGCTTAGGTAGAGGGCAGTCATTGGCTGTGGTCAGTATGACGCAGAGACCAGTGATTGGTTACTACTACGAAAGACAGATCAGAAACGAAACTGATACTGGTTTTTTCTTTACCGAGGATTCCCAGCCTGACGACGGGGAATATTCATGAGCATGTGAATCCATGCCAGACCCCATGCTGGAGAACCTGCAAAACCTCAAGACCTGGTATGCTGAAAAGTTGGGGGGGGGGTGGGGAGGGAGGGGGAGGAGGGATGGGAGTAAAAGGTAAAATCACTGACATCTATGTGTTGTATTACGGTCAGGGATTGCTCACGCACCCTACCTTATCTGTATGATGTCAATAAAAAAACAATTTAAAAAAAAAAAAAAAAAAAAGGAGATAGAGGGAACACATTTGTGAGGCGTCCGTCACTACCGTTATCTCCGCCCATGGTTGCTAAAAAGGTTCTCCATCCAGAATGTTGTCCTCGCAGGCCCACGTTTGGAACCTGAAGTAGGTTTGACATGTTTACCAAGGATTGAGAACATTTTGTCCTGAGAGCCCATTGAAGGGATCTCATTCTCAGGCGAGCCTCTGTCACCAGGAAAATGCAGGATGCCATGAGGCCGAGCAACCTCAAGAAGTCGAAGGCTGGTAGACGCTGGGCACTCTGAAATTTGGTGACCATCTGCAGAATGTGTTGAGCCCTCACCTCGGGTCGGGTGGTTTTTCCCAAGACTGTATCCAGTACAGCCCTGATGAATTGGAGCTTTTAAGATGGTATCATATGGGACTTCTTGTAAGCAGGTTACGCTGAGATGAACCAGGGCTTGTTCGGGAGAATAAACCCTGATCAGCCAATCGTCCAGGTAGGGGTAGATGCAAATCCCCATCTCCTGAAGCTTGCTACCACCACCGCCATCAGTTTGGCGAATAACTTTGTGGCAGAGGTCAGACCGAAATGCAGAACTCTAAACTGATAATGGGAACTGCCAACAGCGAACCTCAGGTACTCTCTGTGTTTCAGATGGATTAGCATCCTAAAGGTCCACTGGCACCATTCAATCCTGGAGCTGGAGGGCCTGAAGGATCTGAGAAAGTGTGACCATCTTGAATTTGTCCTTCCTGAGAAACTTGTTCAAGTATCTCAAGTCCAAGATGGGTCTTAGTCCATCATCCTTCTTGGGGATTAGGCAATATGGAGAATACCATCCTTTGTTCCTGTCAGTTAAAAGGTACTGGCTCCATAGCACCTCTCTCTAGCAGGCACAAAAGTTCCTGCAAAAGGAATGGATCTGGATCCTTTAATAAATGGTTTTCCAAGGGATGATTCTGAGGTCTCTGAATGAAGGGGATGCCGTAACCCTGGGCTATGGTTTCTAATGCCCAAGCATCCGAAGTAATGCCTCGCCATTCTTTCAGATGTTGAGACAGTCTGTCTCCCACTGGCGTGTCACGAGTCAAGACCTCAGAGAGGTTTTGAGGCAGCTGAAGCAACAGCTGATAGTAAACATGCTGCTTAGGTGGGCTTTGCATCTCTCCCTCGTCCGCCACAACAGAATCTTCTTTGGCCTCTTACCAGCCATTCCTCTTGCTCTTACAACTGGGTAGAAGTGAAAGTATATACTCCTCCATGAAAATCCACTGGGGTGAAAAGCCTGAGGCTGCCTAATGGCATTACCTAGAGACTTGGCTGCCGCCTTCGAGGTCTGCAGCTTCTCAAGGCTTTCTTCTGCTTTGCTGGCAAAAAGATGAGACCCGTCAAAAGGCATATTAAGGAGTCTAGACTGCACGTCCAGTGCAAATTCAGACTTCCTTAACTATGCAAACCTGTATATGACAGTGCTTGCCGCTATGGTTCTGCTGATACTGTCAGCATAATCCAAACCTGACTGTAGAGACTCACACATGACCTCTTTCCCATCTTTTACAATGGCCAGGAAGTTGTCTCTTTCTTTGCCTTTGGGAATATGTTCAGCCGCCGTGGATACACAGTCCCATAGGGTGAAGGTATATTTTGCAAGGGTACATGTAGAGTTGGCAGATTTGAGAGGCATGCTCCCGGCAAAAAATACTTTTTTTGTCCAGGCATCTATACGCTTATCCCGATCTGGTGGAATGGTGGGATAGGCAGCTTGTTTGGAGGTAGAGGTTGCGGCTTGTACCACCAGGCTTTCTGGTGTAGGATGTTTAGACAAATAGTTGGAGTCACTACTCGGTCTATATTTTTGAGTCACATTTTTATTGACTGCTGGACTCGATTTTGGTGCTTCCCAGTGAGCACCATTAAATGGTAAGATTGAATACCTTTGAGGACCTTTGTCCAGGATATCCGTGAGGTCATCCTGCTGGAATGGGAGGGCAGGCCTGCTCCATCCCAAATAATCAATTACTTTGGCCATTAATTGCCTGTAAGAGGCATCTGGTTGACCCGCCGGGTCTGGCTTGCCAAATTCCAATTCTGGAGAGGTGTCCACCCCACTGGCTGATTGTAAATGATCACACAGGTCCTGCATCCTAAACTCAACTGATATAAAACTATCCAGAACATTAGGTGTGCCATATTGTACACCAAAAGTCCAAACCTAACTCTACCTGACCCTACCACCAATATGACCAACTCAAAGTAGGCCAAAAGAATGTCTCTCATCTCCTTGCCTTTTCTTGTACCTCGTATTCTCTTTATAGAAATGTCTCTCTTTCAAACATACGTTTCTTAAGATCATCTACTTGGATATTCTCTTGATATCTTCGTTATGAGCTCTTGTAGCTCTTCCAAAACATTCCATGATCTTGTTCTCGTGTTAGTGATAAGCTTATGACAGCTTCCTTAAGACAGACTCTCACATTCTTGGCTTTGGTCGTATGATAGGCTATATGATATGATATGGCATTCATAATGCGCCTGTACACAAGTGTTTCTAGGCGTGACAAGACAAGGAGGGGGAAACAAGGGAGGGCAAAATAACAATATTACTAGGCCTTGTGTCATTCAGATTGCGCAAGTGGAGGGAAGGGGAGAAGTGGTAGGGGAAGAGGGAAGAGCAGTTAACTCAAAAGTGCAGCCAGCGGGTGGCTCATAAGTGCAGAGAGAAGGGACTGTAGGGTTGCAGATACAGACCCTTAAGTGCTGGGGAGCCCAGAGGCAGTGCAAGGACAACTGGAAATGCAGGAGCCTGGGCACCAGTTCAGAGGCTGACCAGGTGCATCAGCAGGGGAGAGGAAAAGAGAAAGTATAAGCGAAAAGGAAGGTCTTTAGATGCTTCGGAACAGGCAGTGGTTCTGCTCAAGTTTGAGGGCCGCAGGGAGGCTGTTCCAGAGGAAAGCCTCAGCCGAGGAGATAGATCTGTCCCCAAATCTCTGCTTGGAGAAGCATCGGATCCTTGGAGAGTTGGAGGTAGATGAGCGCAGAGCTCGAGAAGGAAGATGTTTGGAAGAGAAAGTTGGAGGTAGAGTGGTCACAGGCCCCAGAAAGCCTTGTGGGCAAGGCAGAGGGTCTTGAAGTTGATCCTTACTGCCACGGGGAGCCAGTAAAGAGATTCCAGAGCTGGAGAGATATAATCCCTTCGCTTGAGGCCAAGGACAAGTCTCGCAGTCCTGTTCTGGATAAGTTGTAAAGGTCAAAGAGTAGAGGCAGGAAGATTTAGAAAGAGGCTGTTGCAATAGTCCAACTTAGAGAGGACCAGAGCTCTGGAGACAGTGAGCTTCTTGGGGAAAGTGAGAAAGGGAAGAATACCTCGGAGGATGTGGGGCTGATAGTTTGAGTTCTTAGATACATCAGAGATGTGAGGAGAGAAGGAGCGGGTGGAGTCGAAGATGAAACTAAGGTTCTTATCCTCACAGGAAGGACCAGGAAGAGGGCCCAAAGTGGGCGGCCAGAGAGAGAGGAAAGGAGGAAGCAGGTGTCCCAATGAGGAGGATCTCGGTCTTACTGGCATTAAGGCAGAGATAACTGGTGTACAGACAGTCTGGTATGAGAGGAGAAGGAGTGGTGGCTGAGGGGAGCCTGAAAGAGAGCCGAGTGTCATCTGCATAGCATTGAAAATTGGAAAAGAAACTAGCGATGAGGTGGGCAAGAGGGGCCAGGTAGTGGTTGAAGAGCCAGGGAGAGAGGTTAGACCCCTGGGGAATACCACAAGTAGAGAGAGCGGAAAGACCCCAGTTGGACCTGAGAGGGTCGGTCAGTGAGAAAGGAGATCAACCAGGCAAGGGCCTGATCAGTAATACCAAGGTTGTCCCGGAGACGATTGAGCAGGGCGACATGGTTGACTCGGTCAAATGCAGAGGATAGATCAAAGAGGACGAGGACAGAAGGGAGATTAGAGTCAAGATTGGAGAGCAAGTCTTCACAAGTGTTCAGGAGAGCAGATTCCGTGCTTCTGGCAGCTCATAAGCCAGACTGGTGGTCACAGAGTCAACCAACAGATTCAGTATGTAGATTAAGCTGGGAGATGGCCATCTTTTCCAAGAGTAAGATTTTGCCCAGGAAAGGAGTGATGGAAATCAGGCGATAGTTAACAGGCGAGGAAGGCTCGGCGAAGGGCTTCTTTAGAAGGGGGTGCACAAGAGAGTATATCCCTCCGGGTTTTAATATGACTTTATCCAATTTTAGTCTTCCCTTCTCCAGGGTTCTCTGTGTTGAATTATTACTTCTCTTATACTGTTCACTTGACAGTCTTATCTCAACGCTTCTTTCACGTTTTTGTTGCGTGTTCTCTGCACTATTCCACCCTGTTCTCATTGGGCTTTTTCCCTTATTCCCAGGGTATTAGTTTCCAGCATCTCTTTACCTCCCATACAGGGTTATTTGTCATGCTCTTTATTGGCTTCTCACAACTCAATTTAGGCGGGCCTTATTAATTAATATATTTTTCCATTTCTAGCAACGCACCAAACCTTCAGGCATTAGAACGCTAGTTAAAGAAAGTTATACTGTCATTCTTCTAAAGCAAGCACACGAATAAGGTTACATCATGCAAGTGGTTAGGCTAGCATAAACTGGCAAAGCCTGGCCTCATGGTACGGGGGGCTACATCAGGTACACACAGATTTAGGAGACAAATCAGGTAGGTGTATAGACTGACAAAGCCACACCTCATGGCACGGGGGGGGGCTACACCAGGTACACATAGATGCAAGAGACAAATCAGGTAGGTGCATAGGCTGGCAAAGCCACATCTGGTGAAGCAGGCGGCTACAATGGGTAAACAAAAGTGCAAAGGACAACTCTAGCAGTGCATAGTCGGGGAAAAACCCATCTTCATGGAGCGGGGGGGGCTGCAATAGGTATAGGTAAGTGCATAGGTCAGACCAAGTGGACTGGTGAGAAACATAAACAGAAGTAGGCTGCAGATCAATCCCAGTACAATGCAGACACATTTTGCAGGTGGAATGTCCTGAGCGGATAGGTGCCGCGTGGTATACATATACAGCGCAAGGCGATAATGGAAACAGTAAAGAATCAAGCAAAGTACATATGGAGCATGAGGCAGAAAAAGATGCTTGGGCAGAGGAAGGTAGCATTTACATAATGCAACCGCGGTCAGAGCCGGAATTATCAGGACAGCTTACAGGAATGGCACAAGGCTGTTTACCAACACAGCACAAGGCTGGGAGATGTAAACCGGTAAGTGGAAGGTGGGGGGGTCAAGTTGCATGTGACGAAAGTGGCATTAGGAGTCATAGATTATAGGGTGGGTATTGAGCAAACGAGGATAATATAAATATTATCAGGTACAAGCTGGTGATACTTGCAGCACAGGGCTGCCAGGTCACAGTAGGAGGCAGGTTGACCCACAATAAAAAATCTGGTGCAGTTTCATGGGAAGGTAGGCAAAGGACAATGGATAGGGGGGTAGTAGAGCATCGTCTTCATTTTGAAAGGCTGTGGCACAGGCAAGTGCTACTTAAAACACAGAGGCGGATATGAAAGTCATATTAGTGAGTGCAAAACAGAAATTGTACCAGAATATTGTTTATTGTTCGTATATCGTCCTTAGGACAGGGACACATTTCTCCACTCATATACTGCTGCCCCGGTGGCCTCCCGCTTCCCCCGTTCTCCCCGGTGCCTTTGTGTGTGTAGGGGAACCTTGGATGGCTCAACACTCGCTCAGGTAATCAAATTTGTTGTCTGGCTTCTCAGTCTTTGTTTTCAATGGCATTCTATTCTCAGCTTCACCTGCAGGCAGCTGCTGTCTATCGAAGCTGGTGATAGGGAGCTGCTAGTGCTCCCGGTTACGATGGTCTCGGCGTCGTTAGCCGGGTATCTCGCCCACCACGATACTGTTGTGGTCACGCACAGGATTCCTCTTTTCCTTCTGCCACGCTTACGTCAGAGGACTTCCCCTGCGCACCATACTCTCTCCCCCTCGTAATCTACTCGTCACATCTGAATATATGTCTTCTTAAAGAGACATCTTCTCTTTTTGATGACTGATCAACTTCAGCTTTGCCTGCAGCCAAAGGAAGGAGGACACATTCTTCATAGCAGGCAGTCCCATATATGCTGATATGGTACTTGGTACAGGGAGTTTCTCATGGGAACAAGAGTCCTTTTCCCCTAAGGTGGGTTGGGGGGACGGGAGTCATTCCCAGTGAGGTGGCACTTGCTCAGACACCTAGGGAGGGTCTTGCAGAGCAGGCTCACCTCCCTAGCCTCCCCCTTGGGGAGAAGGGACGAATACCCTTGATTCGTCACACCTTATACAAGTATCCTGCTCAACTACCTCGTACCAGCACCCTGCTCAGTTACCTTGAACCAGTACCCTGCTCAGTTACCTTGAATCAATACCCTGCTCCATTACCTTGAACCAGTACCCTGCTCCATTACCTTGAACCAGTACCTTGCCTGTGTTACCTTGTGCCAGTTAATTGCCCGTTACCTTGTACCAGTTCCATGATACAGTTTTCTGCAATTCCTATTTCCTGCTTTCCTGTTCTGAACTGGTTTCCTTTTTGGGGCTCTTTGTGTCTAGTAACTTTTTTATGGTGTCCCCACTCGTACCACTGTGTATTCCTTTGTACAGAAATTGACTGATACCCTAGGAGGCAATCTCTGTCCCTTCTTTTGTTTAGTTTTTAACTGTAGTCTATTGTGTATTGCAAGTAACAGTGTGTTGCATTCTGTTCCCACAGAAGGCATCTACTTTATGTTCCGGCTGGACCTACATAGGACTAGTGTTGTGTAAGTACACTCCTTGTTTGTGCCTTGGGGTCTTGATGCAGAAGCTACCCTTGCTGCCCCCTTCCATGGGCTTTCAAGGTGTGGTGCCCTTGCACAGAGGCATTGAGCTTCCCTTATTTCTGTGGGTAGTCTCAAGTCCAACCTGTGTACCCCGCTAGTGGGATTCCTCATTGTTTGTCCAGTACATAGTTCCCATCCCTTCTTGTTCACCATCAAGGTCTGCCCTTTCTTCCTGTTCTGTTGGTCTGATTTACATGGTCTGTTCTTCCCTCTTGTTTACCCCCTGTTCAATCAATGGGTTAACCTACTGAATGAGGCGCCAGTAGCCGAAACACAGACAAAAGAATGTTATCAGGGAAAAGGCCTGGCTTGTCTATTCATGGACAGCCTTTGGCTTACTTTCATGCAGACAGCTTTATATTTCTACATTGCTTAGGTAGGTGATTCAATGATACATTGGAAATAATAAAGCCATTTTGCCTAATCTCTGTACTTCTGATTAATTGGTCTAAATTGACCTTGTACGAACTGCCTGGAGAGGTCACCAGGATTGTCTGGTCTTCAAGTGGAGATGGCATTTTACCAATTCAATTACGTGGGTGTACGAATTAGCAGGCAGGCAATGAAAGTAGTATATTGGGGTAGTTGGTGGGGGGTTGGGGGGTAGAGGGCAACAACCTGCTGGCTGAGGTGTCCCATGTAACTTATGGAGTGGTTGGCATGGTCTAAAATTATCATTCTCCCCACAGAACTTTATTTTTTCAATGCTTACCCATGAGATTCCCAGGTCCTTCTTTGCAAAGCTGGATTTGTTTCTGGTGAGAGTATACTGGATAGGTGGCACAGTGAAAATTGTGCTGCAGTCTCGTAAGCTTCCTTACTCACAAGGCACAATGGGACTGCTAATTCTTTAGCATACTACAGATCAGCACTGTTACAACAGGGGTTCTTTGTTTTGAAGAAGGCAAGCAGGACCAGGTAACATAACTAATAAAACCATGTATTGACACTCTTCAGCTGATGAATATTGTTATTATTACCAGGCAACAGGCCACTAAGCTATCAGAACATATTGAAACAATTTAGTAGATGTGGCTTGACACAATGAAAACTGATCAGCACAATACATGACAGAGTTTCCTCTGTTGGGCAAAATACTTTCTTCATGTAACTCTCTTCATGTAAAGCCAAGCTTTATAAAGGATCGCTCCTTGGAGGATGCAGGGCACAACGGTATTGGCTATGTGTAGTGTGACGAATCCCGGGATGTCGTCCCTGCTTCCGTGGGGGGAGTCCCTTTCCAGGAGGCCATGGAGGTGAGGCAGCTACCCAATAGTCCCCCTGGGGTCGGTACTCAGTGGGTGGATCTCATGGGGAGGGATCCCCCCCATGGGACTAGGGCGGAACACTGTACACTCAAAATATACCCACACCTCCCTCACTCTCATACCCTAACACCAAGCCCTATAATCTCCCACACGTTCATGTACTCCTGTAGGGTATAAGAGACTTAGTCCCCATAGACACTACTAGGAGGAGTAGAGACTACCTATGTGAAGCATGTACAGAAACTAGGATGAATAAGATCACAAGAAACCCACTTAGAAGTAAAACCATTAATACTGAGACGAGGAGGCATGGAGAAAGAGAGTACTCCGCAGAACCAACTTGGGTGGTCCAGACAGTGTAAGACCAGCCAACAGGAACAGAGAATAAAAAGGAAAGAAGGACTTGGTAATGGGTCAGTCCCTCCTCAGAGAAGCCACAAGTCAGAAGGACATTCGATTTGGATTACCGGGTGTGAAAATTGCTGCTGAGATGTCCCAAGCCGTTCCGCAGTCTGCAGATCGACAAAAGAACAGGAGGAGCTGGAGTGAGGTGAGAGCAGGTCACCTGACCACCTGGGCATGGAGAGCACCTCCAGGTGCCCAGCCTCCTTCGCTGCGAGCCCGCCGAGGCTTGTGCAGACCCCGCAAGCCTATGCGGCTGCAGGAGAGAAAACAGACCAGCAGGGGTGCCCCGTGCTCATACCCGAGACCCAACAAGAAGTCAGAATGTACAACTGACCTTGGGGAAGGCACGTGAAGCCAGAGCAGCAGGGACTGGGACCCATAGGAGAAACGGGAGGACCTGGGAAGCCAGAGAGCACAAGAGTCTGCGACCCATACGAGATCTGGGAAGACCGGGGAAAGCAGAGTAATAGGGTCTGGGACCCATATGAGAACCTGGACGGCTTGAAAAGCCAGAGAAATAGGGGCTGGGACGTGCATGAAACCCGTAGAGGCCTGGGAAGACCACGAATTAGGAGCTGGAATCCACTACTCAAAAGGGAAGGACAACACTAACCTTCTCCTTCATCAGTGTGTTTGGCAGGTTAGTGAACCAGACATGTTAGACTATGAAGGTCAAGTGAAGAGCCATACCCCCTGGCATTGTGAAAGCCCAAGAAGGCCAAGGGAAGAGCCATACCCCCTGGCATTGTGAAGGCACAAGAAGGCCAAGGGAAGAGTCATACCACCTGGCATTGTGAATTGTGAAAACCCAAGACGGGCAAGGGGAGATCCATACCCCCTGCCATTGTGAATTGCGAAAGCTTGGGGAAGGTCAGCTGACACATCCTTAGTTTAAGTTGAGGTAGGAAACCCCTTTTAGGAATAGGGCAAGACAGGGTTGTTTCTTTACTTTCATTTAAAATAAAATTCTATAGCCAAAACTATTTCACCCTTGTGTTAGTCTCCTACTTCCACACCCTTACATAACGGTGGGCTCCTTGGATTTGCTAGATTCTGCGAGAAATGGCAACTAGGTATCAGACACTTTTTACCATCCACCAGATATGCAGCACAGATTCGGACGATGTAGCCAAACTTCCTGCCGAACCCCATACACATGTAGTCAACACCACAATTAGAGACATGGGCAACGGAGGCAGGCAAATAGCCAAATTAGATGGCATGTCCTTGCTATGTGATAATCAGAAATAAGACATTGGGATGGTGTAACGCTCCTGCACACATCTTGTCTCCTCAAACAGGGAGCCTGGCTGCTTTAACCCTGGTGGCGCCTATATTGGCGGCGTACGCAGAGTTGTGCTCTTCGCTCGTACCTGCATCCTGGGACTTCCTCTGCGTCTTGCACAGCCACGATTATGTCCTCCAGTCCTGCACTGGCAGAGCGTGATTCTCCGGTTTCGAAGGGTTCACACGGATGGACGCTGCTATGTAGGGACACCACAGACTCAATGCTGTAGCCTAATTCGGCGCATGCGCAATAGGCTCCAGCTCTGTATTTCCTAGCAACCAACGAGAAACAACCTCATTTCAGCTATAAAAGCAGGAAGTAGCTGCCATTTTGCAAGGCTCAACTTTCTTGCTGCAACACTCTTATGTTCTTCTCCTGTTCTTCGGTCACCCATTCAGTGTGCTTTGGCCTGTGCCTGCTTCGGCTCTGTTTTCCTAGCTACCTTCCTTGCCTTATTGCCTTCTTGTTCTCCTTTTCGGTTCCTGCTTTACCTCTGCTGGTCCTTCTGTACTAGCAGTTTGCCCTAACTCTTGCCTGTTACTGGCCCTTGGTTGCCATCATCTGCTGTGGTACCCAAGTCCAGTGCCTCCCACTGTCCTTGCACCACGTTAATCTGGAGTACTAGTCCTGCTTCCTGCCTCTGAGGTGTGTAAGGAACTCATGGTGGCAACAGTAAACACAGACATAAGTGATCACAGTTCAAGGGTGTTTATTAAACTGTAACTACACGGTGGAAAAACGCCCAACCTAAACCTAAATCTAAACATGGGACTAAGCTTCAACCATCAAATGAACAATAAGACAGCCCTTGTGGCCTCTTGTCAAAGTAAAAGGCCTATGCTAAAAGAAAACTATTGCCAAATCCTTACAACTAATTATAGGAAGAGTGTGGGATAGGGTTTTTAATAAAGAAAGAAGTGTCCACATATAAATCAGGATGTAATTGGAAGGGATCTCCCTTGCCCACGTCTTTAGCACGGGACAAAGTGGATCTCCTGAGCACAGCACACGCTCAAGCTTTCCCAGTATGAGTCCCAGCACAAGTCAACAGTTCCGTACCAGCTATCAGGTTCTTCGATGGTTACTTCTCTTTTCAATAAAAGTATCTTGCCTTCGAGGGCCTGATGTATTCAACAAAACTATCAAAAAGTTCCTTTCCAAATGAGTGTCGGGGTGATAACTTTCCACCCCATAGGTCTCCCTCCCTCGGGCTTGGACCCCTAGGGTTCCCTCAATCAGGCTCATGGTTTTCTTTCGGGTTCTCCCTCTGCCGGGTACGGATCCCAAAGCCAAGGGGAACAATCCACTTCCCCTGGCCTTACAATACTTCTTGCATTTACGAATCTTAATGTCTTTTTAAGCGGTTCTTCAGGCTTTTCCCAATTTTGTCAGCCTCCCTCTGCATGATTCACATTTACCAACCCAGCAGAATTCCCCTCCATCACCAAGCTGCAATTCAGCAGTACCAGCAGAATGGCTGCGCTGGCTCCATTGAGCACAATTGCCTCGCATCAAAACTGTGTTATGCAGCTACTAAAATAATGGCTGTGCTGTCATTGCCAAGCACATATGGGGCGAGATGGAACATGGAACACCCCGAGAAAGGCTGCCAGTGTTTTTCTTATGTGCACCTACAGAAAAGAATTGAAAAGTAGTGCTGCTATCTCCAAATCTCCCAAAAAAAAGGAACTATTTTGCATTTTAAAATGACTGCGCCCTGATGCCCTTTTCCACTGTTTCAACAGTACACAGTTCTGTTCCAGTGAGACCCAGCTAGGACCTTCAATATTCAGGTTGTGCTCCAGCAAAAAGGGGGAATTTCTCACTGATTGACAGGCTGAGTCAGGCAAGATCTGTGAAATAACAAAGAACTTCACTCCAAGCCGTACGGAAAAATACTTCACTTGTTGCAACAAAATATCACAGAAAACCAAAAAAGGGGTCACATGGATAAGTACAAGCATTATTTAGGTACTCAGATTCAAATAGATGTGGAGAGAGGAGAGGCTCAGTCAGGTAAACATTTTTAACTTCTTATTTTAATATTGATCAAAAACATCATAATAATATAAAAATCCATAATGCATTCACACAACATCCTTAAAAATCATTCAATTCAATAGTAATGCAAAGTAGTTGTATCAAAAATATTAAGAACATTTGTAAGTACCCTATCTATTGCTAATTGGAATGATGCATGACCATCTATGTGATGATAAATTTCATAAAATGATTGAAATGATATCGCAAAAAAGTGCTAGAGGCAAAAAAGTGCTACGTGACAAAGTGCTAATCCCTAATATCACAGCTAAACGCTTCACAAGAAGCCCCATCTCTCTGTGCTTATGTCAGTGTCAGTGGACCCTTGCCTTAAAAAGATTTATGTGTATGAGAAATTGACTAGGGCTACAAATAACGTTTAGAATCTAGATGTAAGAGAAAACTGCATTGTGAAGTGACAGCAAAGGAAAATTAACCACGTGTAAAATGGTGCTTTTTACAAACAAGGAAATGTCTGTTTAAAAGTAAATTGTTGAATTAAGGCCCTGTTCTTGCATAGAAAGGTGAGGGGGGTTTGTTCTAAAACATACGTAGGATATTTAATTCCAACAGTTTTGCTTTCTGGTTCAGGAAAGAAAAAAATATATAATTTGTTTTGCTGAAGCCACAGAACAGGTTTTTCCTGGCCTGGCTTCAAAGGACTTTGCTTCCCAGGAACAGGGTCTGAATCCCTTCATGTGGACCAGCCCACGGGGCATATGAATAAGCAAGGGTGGTGGATCCCGCACCCTCGTCAGACTCTGTGGCAGTGCTCCAGCCTGGTACAATGGATTTCTGGGACACAAGTGTGACTTTTTAGCAGCACCGCCGCTCCACTCAAACTGGGGAGCTTCAAAGGCAACTCCAGAGCAACATGGGGGAAGTGGGGCCTTATTTGGAAGACAATGCTGGCCATTTGGGACAAAAGACTGTTCTGAATTAATAAACTTTAAGACTTTTATTTCTGCAACCGGAAGATGCAGGAATGCGATTAACAGTTTAAATATAATTTGTGTGGTATTAAAACAAGACGTTGCAGATTTCCCTAGCAGGTAGGAGACGCAAACGGCAGAAAAATGAAAAATGTAAATCGTGGTAAAAGTATAATTGGTGTAACTTTGAAATTTAATGCAAACATGCTATGTGATAAGAGGTACACATATCTAAAATTGTACCATTTTAGGTGAAGCAGTGCCCACTAGAAATGGCCAAAGATTACTAGAACTAAACAATATTGTATAAATGTGGGAATTGGAATGACAGGTTCAGTGTCAAATCTGGAATCTGCCTATGTGATTTTCAAAAGTGCCACAACTGTAAAAATGTGCAATTTATGTCTTAACTAATTTTGGCTAAAAGAACTGTGGGAGGGCCATGGGCATTGTAAGCACACACCATAAAAAACGATGTCATGTCCCTGAAGTCCAACCAGCTGACAGGAAGGCGGTAACAGTCAATCCTGACCAATCCAGTTGTTAGAGGCATGTCAAGCCAAAGGTCTTCCCCCATAGTAAATCCGGTGAAGTCACCAGCCTTATAAAAGGTGGAGGCTCACAGAGACAAAGGAATCTCTCTACTGAATTTTCCAGCTCCTGCGCATCCAGATATTCCATATTCACTCTGCAAGATTCCAGATTCCACTGCCAGGCCAGAGCATAGCTGATCCTATCTAGGCAAGACCATTGATCCAGAAAAAGCCCACTAAAAATCCCAATAACTCCGGGAGAAAGGGGAAAGGTGGCTGAATCCTCATTGGATTATCCAGTTCTACCTGCTTGACCTGCTACCCGCTTTATCCAACTGAGGTGCTGCTGTGCCATGACCAGACCTTTGCCCAGTGACCAGATATTGCCTTGGTGTCCAAAAACCCGGTCCGCTGTCCAAAATACCCCATTCAAGTGCTTGTTGTGAGTATTTCCCTTCTCCAACAACCACAAACTGCATCCCTTGCTCTGTTACCTTGTTTTAGGTCCAATCCCATAGAAATCCCATATCTTCCTTAGCATAAATCCTTAAACCTGTCAGAATCCTCCAGGTGTTAGCGCCATTCTTTCAACTAATTTCTGTCCTTGTATAAGTCCTTAGTACTATGTTGATTAAATAAAGTCATTCTCCCTAAAAGAGGAACACAGCGTGAAGGGGTTACAACTGCAGCTTAACCTTATTCACGGGTGTCGTTTCTCTTTTCTAGCCACTAAAATCTACTTTAAGTGAAACTTGTTCTTTCCTTTCCAAACCGATTTTCTCTGTCAATTGCTTTTATTTTTAAAACCGAATTTCTTTTCCCATTGACAATTTCATCCTGTTATCCATTTAGAGTCACCCTTTCCCTTTCTTACTATCCCTATGATGTGTATCTGCCCTTAGCATAAAAACCGCATTCCGATTTTGTCTATTCCACCTGTTTTTCAAACCGTTTTGACATTTAAACCTGTGAAAGTAAGAAAATGCAATTTCTCCACGTGTGATTTGACTGCATGTGTTTTACTTCCCAAGTCGATTTTCTGAAATGTATGCCAGTTGTTAGGACATTGATAGTAGTTTGCTAATGTTCTTACATCCCTGATACTGCTATAACTCATTTACCCATTCAACCGCACATGCAAATTAAATATTTACTAATTCCGAGTGCTATTTTGTTCAATTGCAAAGGCTTTTTGCCTTCCATTCCGTGGGGGAAGGTTGGATTTTAATTCTGTTTGTTGCCTAGTATACCCAACTCCTTGCTACTCCTTGTCACCCACACAAAATTCAGTTAATCAGGGTCTGAGGGAGCATTGTAGGGGGAAATCTTAACTGGGTGCTATCTACCCAAAAAGTAATATTGCTCAAATTCATTTGTGCTTTGTGTATGTCATATTAGAAGGTCAAACTAAGTGTATTTCATCCATTTACCTTGTAATTATCACCATATTGGTGATTTCTGCCCAATATTAAGTTTGTGTGATTTTATTTGAATTTAAAATAAATAAATATTTTATTACCACCCACCAGCCTGGTTCATGGTCCATTGTGACCCAGGGTATTTATAAAAGGGGTGCGAGACGGGTTGGGTGCCATGTCAATCAGAATTCTTATAAAATAAAGTAAAAGTGTTTTAATTGTGCGCTGCAGTCTAGGCCAGTATCAAGAGTCCTGGTCTGGTGCGTGATGCCCCATTAAAATCCTTAACAGTACCAAGGATTTTACAAGACCCCTGTATGACCACTTTGCCTTTTCCCAAGCCAAGGCCTTCTGGTTATGGTTGTTTCTACCATCGGGTAATCACCCAGAGTTTCCTGCGTGGACACCCATGTGGTGCTGGACTCCTCTGCTGCTGGTTTTCCCCAATTTTTCATCAACAGCTCTTTAAGCCTTTCACAGTTCAAATTAGCCGTTTGCTACTTTTCGTTCAACACAGTTCGGTTTCTTATCGACTCTCCACTCGATTCACCGCCTGTGATGAACCGCTTGGCTTTCTTTTCTCTTTGGAGTCAAGGTTGGTACCACAGAGACAAGCGTCTCTCCCCGGCTTGGTAATCAGCGGAGGAGGGTCTCGTGTACCACGGACGGCGGCTGCAACACCTGCTGGCTATTGTTTGCAGTCTTATGACTCGCTCTGCGGAGGCTTCTCCGGCGTTTGTCGGAAAGGGCAAAGTTGCTTCTCTCCTTGTCACCCACTCGGTATGCGCCATCCTTTTCCTCCTCTTGAACGGCCGTACTGAGTTAGCTCTCAAGTCGTGCAATCTGCCTTGCTCGTTCTGTGCTCTTATGCTCAACCTTTTATCCCTGTGGGGAAAAGAATGGACCATCAGGCGTGTGGTTCTAGTCAATTGCGTGACTTTGCCTGACACTTGTATTGGAACATGTCAGGTAAACAGCTCGGGTGTTATTCTGTTATCTTCTGTGGTGCAGAAAAGTGTTTGTGTCGCAAGAGGGTGTTAGAGTGTCAGAGTATCTCACGGATTGAGAGAGGAAGAGGTGTTGTATGGGATTATAACCCTAATACTAGAGGGATTTGTGGTGATGTCGGAAGGGTGGTTTTTGTAGGATTTGTGGAATGAGTAAGAGTGTTTGTGGGAACTGTAGTTGTTGGTCCCATTCGAAAGAGTGCGGAAAGTGATAATCAGAGGGACAGGATTGGTAGGGATTATGAAGCAAACGGGGATAGCCGGGATCATGAACTGAACAGAGAGGAATGTGAGACCGGTAATGTTTTGTCAAGGTCGATTGGGTGTTCGGAAATGAATTTCAGAGGGACGTGAAGTAGAATGATTTGGAATATCCGGGTAGAAGACAGGATAGCAGGGATTCTGGGAGTTGCGGTTTTTTGATGGGTTTACCAGATGCAGAGGGGTTATTGGTTTCAGAAAAGGAAGATTCTTTAGGTGGAAGGGAGGTTGAGTTGGTGCAACCTATAAAAGCTTCTAGAAGCTCATCTTCCTCTTCCCTTTCCCCGGTATAATACCGCGTCTCACCTGGGGTATTTCCCCGAGCATAACCATGGGTTCCACTACATCGGTGATCCTCCCTCGCCGGTCCACCCCCAGGGTTGGGATCTGAGAGCGCCAGCCCTTCCTTGGCCACCTGATTAAGGGATTCTCAAGGTCTACTCGGAAGAATACCCTCAGATTTCTCACAGGTGCCATATTCTCGGTAGGCGGGTGCAGGGTTTTCCCTCTGTGCCACATATGCATGGTTTCTGTCGCCCTTCCTGTCCATAGGACCTTGAAACCAGGTACGCACCAGTGGTCAATCCTTCTTGACAGATGGTAATTGAAGACAGCAAATGGATCAGGGCTTGTGAAAATAATAAACTGTTTTTTCAAAAGGCTAAATCATGGCTTATCCAGAATAAAAGGATTTAGCTTACCCCATCAAGAATGAAGCAACTTAAAATTGGTGCAGATGGAGAGTGCTCTTGATGCAGAAAACAGGAGGACATTAGCTTGCACACATTGTTGGATTGCTCAGCAGTGCCTACATTCTGGAGGTAGATTTTAAGCAAACTCCCTTGATAAGTGAACACCCTATAGTATCAACGTGCGAGTTGATAATGACTTCAGCAGTGTCTATGTTAGGGTTGGGCTTGATATAGAAGAAAGGGAGTTTAATAAAGATATTACTAATACTGTGACTAGGACTAGCCAACAGAAGAATTGCACAGAGGTGTAGATTAGCTTTTTGCCTAGCTTGTAAAGTTGGTGAGGGGATATGTGGAAGTGGGTGGTGGACGAAAGGAGCCTCAAAGTAAGTATAAACACTGACTAAAAAGAAGGTGACACTGTATACAGCATACGGGATAGAAGATCTCTCTGATTTACACCCATTCTGAATTCTCTGCAAAACTGAGGCTCTATTGCAGTGTGATGAAATGGTAAGAATCACAGATACTGATGGATATAAGTATTGATTATCTGCAGTCCATAGATCTAGTTATCTATTGATGAATTGCATACCTGTTTTTTTTTTTTAAGTGTGTGTTCTGTAAAGTTTATTTCATGTATTCTTCCATTATATGGTAACACAGCCTCTGCCTGATCTCTTTTATTGTACACCCGAGTGTGGGTATGGTGGAAGCGCCATAAGCCTTTATTAGTTCTTCAAATTCTATCCGGCCAGTGATTTCTGCAAAGGTACAACATTAATCTCAAAAGGGTGTGTATTTTAATATGAAAACTAGCACATAGGTTAGTGATTTACTTTAATTGTAATAGACTGATTTCTGACTGGATATCAGAGAGGTTAGTTTTACTGAGACTTTGTCTATTTATTTAGGTATCTGGGCGCGACAAGAATATGCAATTTTTTATATACAGTACAAGGTGATTACAGGTAAGATTATGATTTACAGTACATGGAGATTACAAGTAAAGTATGATACAGTATAGTACACGATGAAATTGCAGAGTGATGGTTCCATTCAGATATCATTTGCGACAAGCCAGGTTTTCGTATTTTTCCTAAAGCTAAGGAAGGTCTGGTCTGTACGGAGGTGCAAGGGGAGGGCGTTCCAGTATTGGGCGGCTTGGACCGGGAAGATGTTCCCACCTGCTCTTTTCAGGTTAAATCTAGGAACTATGATGCAACACGATTGGGCAGCCCTTGTGGGACGAGATGACGATTTTCTGATATTTTTTTCTTTTTCTTTGAGGTACTGTGGGGCAGCGTTGTTTAGACATTTATGAGTGATAGAAACTAGTTTGAATTTAATCCTGTCATTGATGCATAGCCATTTAATTTCTCTTCTAGCCGCAGAGATGTGTTTTCTCTTTGGAATGTTTAAGGTGGTTCTCAGAGCATTGTTTTGCAATATTTGTAGTTTGTTGGTGGTCTGTTTACTGGCTCCTCAATAGAGGGTGTTGCAGTAGTTGAGTTTCGATAGTATTAAGGCTCTCGCTAGAGTAAAGCAACTCCTGGTGGATAGGTAGGGTTTGCAAGCATGAATCAGCTTGCATGTGTACGCTTTAGCGGAGGACGTAGGATTGACTTGCTTGTCCAGAGTAGAGTATAAGTAGAAGCCTAATGTTTTAGTCTCTTTAGCCACTTTGATGGTAATACCATCAATGATGACTGCAGTGTATTGCG
The DNA here is from genome assembly GCF_040938575.1 of Ambystoma mexicanum. NCBI lineage: Eukaryota > Metazoa > Chordata > Amphibia > Caudata > Ambystomatidae > Ambystoma > Ambystoma mexicanum. The sequence goes on along the minus strand of NC_090932.1, from coordinate 789,324,190 downwards.
CATCGAGTTTATTGAGGTGGGCTGGAGCACCTAGTATTAGGATTTCTGTCTTGTCGTCATTCAGGCATAAACCATGGGCTGCCATCCTTGACTGAATGACTAGGTATATTTTGTTCAGGTGGGCTAGATCTAAGTCATAGTCTCCAGAGAGAGGTAGAAGTATCTAGGTATCATCTGTATAGTTAGTGTATATGATACCCAGATGGTCCAGTTTGTCAAATAAAGGCTTTGTGAATATATTTTACATGGTTGGGGACACGCACAAGCCCTGGGGGACACCACATGTAATTGGGGATGGATTAGAGGCTGCCAACTGAGAGAAGACCCCTCATTGACATGTTGTTGAGAAAGGATTTAATCCAGTCAGAGTCTTCTTTAGAGAAGTTGGCCGCAGAGCACAGGTGTTTACAGAGGATTGTGTGGTCCACCAGATCGAAAGCGGCCGATAGTTCTAATAAGAGGAGCAAGGCGCATTGCCTTTTATCCTTGAGTGAGTCAATTTGCATTTTCAAGTCAATCAGTGCAGTTTCCGTACCATGAAGTGGTCTAAAGCCTGATTGTTTTAGTCCTAGGAGATTGTTTGACTCAAGATAGTTTGTTTATTTATTTATTTGTATTGCGCGCCAGACCCAGGGGCAACTGGGCGCAGTGAACAGAATGTGCTAAGCTTACAATGTTGCGAAGAAGTTACAATGTTACAGCAAATTACAGTGTTGCATATTTAAAAATGTACAATAGTAACAGAGCTTAGATAGTACATATATACATTCAGATGAGTAGCATAACACAAATTAAAACTTCCAGGCCTCACATGTTGTTGTCATTGAGGTGTTTGATAAGGTTTGTTCTAAAGTGAGGGAAGGGTTGATCTGCTCTAAGGTTGTGTGGCAGGGCATTCCACCATTTAGCGGCTAGCACAGTGAAGCTTGTGCTGCCAATGTTGGCGAGTTTAAATCTTGGAATTTCCAGGCAATTAGAGTTAGGAGTTCTTGTAGGTCTGCTGGAGATTTTTCTTTTTATTTTGTCCATCAAGTAGATGGGGGCGGCATTATTGAGAGCTTTATGCGTCAGGGAAAGCATTTTTAGGTGAATTTTATTGTTGGTGGAGAGCCATTTGTATTGTTGTCTAGTGGAGGAGATATGTTCCCTTTTATTTGTGCCTAAGGCAGCTCTAAGGGCGTTGTTTTGTAGGATTTGTAGCCTTTTGGTGATAGTTTTATTGGCGCCACTGTAAAGGGCATTACAGTAATCCAGTCGTGATAGTATTAGGGCTCTCGCTAGGATCATGCAACTGTTGTTAGATAAAAAGGGTTTATCTGCTCTTATTAATTTGCAGGTATAGGCTGTCGTGGAGGCTAGGGAGTTGACTTGTTTGGCACAAGACATGGTGGAATCAAGATAGAAGCCTAATGTTTTTACTTCACTCGAAACCTTAATGCTATTGCCATCTATGTTAAACGTGGAATAGTCCTTGCCTAGTTTGTTGATACTAGCCTGTGTGCCCAGAATGATCAGTTCAGTCTTATCATCATTCAGGCAGGGGCCATGTGATGCCATCCATGCCTGAATAATGAGGTACACCCATATTCACCAACTCCTCGTCCTCGCTGTAATCCCCAGAAAGCGGGAGGAGAATCTGTATCATCTGCATAGTTGGTGTAGGTGATACCTAGAAGGTCCAGATCATCGAAGAGGGGTTTGGTGAATATGTTGTACAAGGTTGGTGAAACACAGGAGCCTTAAGGGAGGCCGCACGTGATTGGAGGAGGATCGGCTGCTGCCAAGGGGGAGAAGACTCATCGTTCTCTTGCTCAGAAAGGATTCAATCCATTTGGTGGCCTGCGTGGAGAAGTGTGCAGCAGTGTGCAGAGGACCCTATGATCCACCAGATCGAAAGCAGCTGAGAGATCAAGTAGGAGGAGGAGTGCCGTCCTACCTTGATCTCTCAGTTCGTCTATTTGGGTCTTTAGATCAATGAGTGCAGTTTCAGTACCGTGGAGTGAGTGGAATCCAGATTGTCTAGCTCCTAGTAGGTTGTTAGATTCCAGGTGTCTTTGAATTTGTGTGTAGGCAACCTTGTCTAGTATCTTCAGTAGGAAAGGTACGGTAGTGATGGGCCGATAATTAGTGGGGATGAGGGGGGTTGTGAAGGGTGGAATTATAGTCGGAGACAGGCAAGTGCTAAAACAATATTTATTCTGGCTTAAGGCAGCAGATGCTGAAAGAATAACTATTAAGTCCTCCCGGTTAGCTTCACCGGTGTCTTGTCCTCCTGTAGTACAACGGCGTTAGGCCTGGCTTGGTCCTATCTCGAGCCGCTGTCCGGATAGGCCCACCACTCTGGTTCGCTCTCCTCTCTCCTCCCCGTGTCCTGTGTAATGAGAACAACCCATTAGTCTCCCTGGGCGCTCTTTTATCACAGCTGGAGGTATCAAGCCCCCACCAATCACTGAGGGGTTGAGTTAACCCCCTTCTCATTGGTTCCTGGGACATGGTCCCACCTCTCATAAGGGTTGCCATCCCAGTGTGTCGCTCTTCCCGATCCCCTGGTGGTGGAGGGCGGTGGTGTTGGCCCCGTTCCCCTGGTGGTGGAGGGCGGTGGTGTTGGCCATGCGGTTGTGGCCGCGACGCGTAGGGACGCATCCTGATGCTGGGCCTTCCCCCCCTGCAACGTGCAGCCCCGGCAGCGCCATGAGCAGCACGGGGCCGGCGAGCCGGGCGCTGCTCCCCCGTATCCCGGCGCCGTCGTGAACACTGCTCCCCCCCCCCCGGACTGGGGCGAACAGGTGAGTGCCGAGCGGCCCCGCCGCGGCTGCACATAGCGGCTTCTTCCGCGGCCCTGCCGTGGCCACCCGTAGCGGTTTTAGCCGCGCGGCTAACCTCCGCGGGTTTCCCTTTCCCCTCTCTTGCCGCGGACATGGCAGCGCCTCCCGACTCGTGCGGGCCGGCTACACGCCGCGGCCGCCGCGGCACCAGCCGAGGCGCTGCTGCTTCACACATCCCCACCCCAATCCCAGGCCGTTCGGGCCAGGGTGAACACCTAGACAGATAGTCAGCCACCAGCTGAAACCTGGCAGGCCTGTGCAATGTGACGAAATCAAATGGCTGAAGGGAGAGAAACCAGCGGAGGACCCTCTGGTTCGTGTCCTTATGTTGGGCCAGCCACTGGAGGGGTGCATGGTCGGTGTACAGAGTGAACCGGCGACCCAACAGATAGTACCGGAGCGAGTCAACAGCCCACTTGATGGCCAAACACTCCTTCTCAATGGTTGAGTAAGCCGCTTCATGGGGCAACAATTTCCGACTGATGAAGCACACCGGTTGCAGGTCCTCCCCATTCCTCTGCGATAACACAGCTCCCAGGCCCTGGTTTGAGGCGTCCGTTTGTAAAAAGAAATGTTTCTGGAAGTCCGGGCAACAGAGGACCGGGTTGGACGTGATCCTTTGTTTTAGGAGTGCAATGGCGTTCAAGGCCTTCGGGTCGTTGGTCAGGTTGGGATTCCCCTTGAGCCTCAATGCGTCCGTCAAGGGAGCGGCTATCGAGGAGAAGTCAGGGATAAATCTTCTGTAATACCCGATCAATCCCAGGAAGGCTCGTATTTGTTTCCTGTTGGTGGGAGTCGGTATATCTTGGATAGCCTGTGTTTTGGACAACTGCGGTTTCAGCACTCCCCCACCCACTATGTGGCCCAGATATTTGGTTTCATTGGTTCCCATCGTAGTCTTCCTGGGGTTGATATGTAGCCCTGCCTTCTGTAAATCAGCCACTACTTGTTCTAGATGGTTCAGATGCGATTCCCAGGATTGGCTGTATACCACAATATCGTCCAGGTAGGCAGCAGCGTATCCAGTATGCGGTCTCAGTATGATGTCCATCAATCTCTGGAATGTGGCGGGAGCCCCGTGGAGACCAAAGGGTAGGACTTTATACTGATATAAGCCTTGTGGGGTGGAAAAGGCAGTTTTCTCCCTGTCCTGGGAGCGAAGGGGTATTTGCCAATAGCCCTTGGTTAAATCGAGAGTGCTTAAGAAACTGGCTGCTCCAAGGCCCTCCAGGAGTTCGTCCATCCGAGGCATCGGATAGGCTTCGTATCGGGACACCGCGTTCAATTGTCTGTAGTCCATACAGAAACGAACCGAGCCATCCGGCTTAGGGACAAGCACTATGGGTGATGACCAAACGCTGACCGAAGGCTCGATGATATCCATCCTTAGCATCTCGTCCACTTCGGAATTGATGATGGTTCGCCTGGCTTCGGGTATCCGGTAGGGTCTAAGCCTCACAGGTGGTCCGGGATCTGTTTTGATAATATGCTGAAGAACATCGGTTCTTCCAGGTAAGGCGGAAAAGGCGTCAGCATAAGGGGACAACCGGTTCCTGATGTCCCTCTTCATTTCGAGGGTTAGGGTGTCTCCCCAATTGACTGAATTCAGGGTATCAGGAACGGTGTTCAGGATCTCGTCCGGTTTGGCTTCCTCGATACATACAAAGGCGCCCAGAAGAGGCTCATTCCATTTTTTTAGAAGGTTGATATGATAGACCTTTTCAGGGGTGGTACGATCAGGCTGGTGTACCCGGTAGGTTACTGGGCTTAGTACCTCAGTGACCTCGTACGGCCCTCTCCATCTAGCCAACAGTTTATTGGTGCTGGTAGGCAGGAGTACCAATACCTTGTCCCCTGGGTTAAAGGTTCTCATACGGCTCCCCTTGTTATAGTTTCTTTCTTGAGTTGTTTGGGCACGTCCAAGGTTATCTTGGGCCAGTGTACGTAGTGCGGTTAGGTGTTCCTTTAATTCCTATGTATACTCGTTTAAAGACACTTCTTCTGTGGATTCCCATTCCTCTTTAACCAGGTCTAGTATTGTTCGAGGTTGTCTCCCAAACAAGAGCTCGAAGGGAGAGAAACCGGTGGACGACTGGGGGGTGTCTCTTAACACCATTAACACCAGGGGGATCACCCGATCCCAGTTTTTTCCGTCTGGTCCCGTCACCCTTCTTAGCATCTTCTTGATTGTTTGATTATAACGTTCTACCAGCCCATCAGTCTGGGGATGATATACTGAGGTTCTCAACTGGTTGATCTGGAACTGTCCACATACTTGTTTTATGAGGGTCGACATAAAATTGGTCCCCTGGTCGGTGATTATCTCGGAGGGAATCCCCACTCGGGCAAAGAATGGAATTAGCTGGTCGCATAACAACCGGGCCGACGTTCCCTTTAGGGGAAAGGCCTCAGGGTATCGAGTAGCGTAGTCGACTACGACCAGTAAGTATCTATAACCACGGCTGGCTGGTTCCAGGGGTCCCACTATGTCCATGCCGATCCTCTGGAATGGGATTGAAATGAGGGGCATTTTCTGTAGTGGTGCCCTTGCGGGTAGAACCCCGCTAGTCAATTGGCAGGTGGGGCAGTTCTTGCAGTGTTGGGCGACCTCCCCATAAATGCCGGGCCAGTAAAACCTCTTTAGTAGGTTTTGTTGGGTTTTAAGAGAGGCCATGTGACCTCCACAGGGATGGTTGTGGGCCAGTTGTAGCACTATAAGTCGGTGGCTCTTTGGTAGCACCAGTTGTTCCTTCATGGCGTCGTCGTCACCCTTATACCTTCGGTATAGGAGACCTTGTCGCAGTAGAAACCCTGGGCCTCTGGCTATGTTGGGTTCCCCTTCCCGGGCGGCCCTTTCTCTGGCCACTCGTAGGGTGGGGTCAGTTAGGGTCTCCCCCCTTATGGTGTCTTCGTTGCCTTCTAGCTTCCAGTCGATAGGCCGGGTCATATAACTGGCCTGACACCATGCCATCCGGGTCCTCCTCTTTCGCCCAGGTGGGGGTTCCTGGGAGACGGGGTCGGTTCCTGCAACATCGGATTTGGACGGGGACTGCCCTTCCCTTGTATCCCTTAATGTCTGACCGAAACCGGGGAGGTCGGTCCCAATTACCACCGGGGTTGGGAGACAAGGTAGGACGGCAACCCTCAAGGGAGAGGAGGTTTCATTTAAGTCAATCACTACATCCTTCATCGGATAACATTTGGTGTCCCCATGAATGCATCGGATAGGTACGGTTACGTTAGGTAAGCAGGGAGTGTTACTCACGGTTGGTGATATGGCGTCTGCCTGCTGCCGCTGTCCAAAAGTGCACGTGATGGTCTGCCGTCGACTCGAATGTCCACCACATATGGTCCTGGGACGCCGTTCTCGTCTATCGGGGTCAGATAGCCGATGTCCATGGGTTCGACTGTTCTTCTCCTGGGACAAAACCGGGCTATGTGGCCCCACTCGTTGCACTCATAGCACTGCGGTTGCTTGTAACCAGGGGTTGGTGCTGGGGCCTTCTCCTCGCTTCCTGGTCTCTTGTCTTCGGGTCTCCTGTTGTTCTCATCGGAAGGTCTCCATCTTATGGGTAAGGCTCGGTTACCCCTAATCATATGGGGGTCGGATATCGGGATGGCGACGCGGGCTGATACCCCTGTAGCTGGTAGTCGGAAGTGGCCTGCCTTCTGGTATGCCGATGCAATATCCACAGCCTCGGTCAGGGTGGGTTGATGGTGCTGCCTAACCCATTTCTGCATCTGGCCGGGCAGGGCTTCGACGAATTGTTCCAGAATGATTTTATCGATTAGGGGTTGGTTAGCGGGGTTTGGAGCCAACAACCACTTCTCTGCTAGGTCCTTTATCCTATAGTATAGTTGGCGTGGATTCTCCCCGGTCCTGAGCCTGGTTTCCCTCAGTCGGATCCGGTAGGCCTCGTCGTCCAGGCCTAAGCGGTCTAGTACGGCAGCCTTGATCTCCCCGTACGGCGTGTTGCCGTTGGGGTTTACCGCCTGATAGGCGCCCTGCATCACCCCGGACAGTAGGGGGGCGACGTACTGACCCCACGGTCAGGAGGCCACTGTGCGTTTCTGGCTATACGTTCAAAACTAGTAAAGAAGAAGGCGGGATCCTCTCCGTCCTTATACTTTTGTAGGAGGGCCGAGGGCACCAGTGGTTGATTTCTAGTGCTGGCCACTGCATCGGTGAGACGGGACATGGCCTCATGCTGGTTGTCCTGTGCGGTGGTCAATATAGAGCCCTGCAGCTGTATGGCTTGTTGAAAGGCTTGCCGATCCGCAGCTGCCTGTTGTGACTGCAGTTGTACCATCTGTTGCAATTGTTGTTGGCCCTCAGACAGGGTCTTTATCAACGACTCCATAGCGCTGTCTAAAAATCCCACCTTCGTCACCAGTGTGAAGGGTGGAATTATAGTCGGAGACAGGCAAGTGCTAAAACAATATTTATTCTGGCTTAAGGCAGCAGATGCTGAAAGAATAACTATTAAGTCCTCCCGGTTAGCTTCACCGGTGTCTTGTCCTCCTGTAGTACAACGGCGTTAGGCCTGGCTTGGTCCTATCTCGAGCCGCTGTCCGGATAGGCCCACCACTCTGGTTCGCTCTCCTCTCTCCTCCCCGTGTCCTGTGTAATGAGAACAACCCATTAGTCTCCCTGGGCGCTCTTTTATCACAGCTGGAGGTATCAAGCCCCCACCAATCACTGAGGGGTTGAGTTAACCCCCTTCTCATTGGTTCCTGGGACATGGTCCCACCTCTCATAAGGGTTGCCATCCCAGTGTGTCGCTCTTCCCGATCCCCTGGTGGTGGAGGGCGGTGGTGTTGGCCCCGTTCCCCTGGTGGTGGAGGGCGGTGGTGTTGGCCATGCGGTTGTGGCCGCGACGCGTAGGGACGCATCCTGATGCTGGGCCTTCCCCCCCTGCAACGTGCAGCTCCGGCAGCGCCATGAGCAGCACGGGGCCGGCGAGCCGGGCGCTGCTCCCCCGTATCCCGGCGCCGTCGTGAACACTGCTCCCCCCCCCCGGACTGGGGCGAACAGGTGAGTGCCGAGCGGCCCCGCCGCGGCTGCACATAGCGGCTTCTTCCGCGGCCCTGCCGTGGCCACCCGTAGCGGTTTTAGCCGCGCGGCTAACCTCTGCGGGTTTCCCTTTCCCCTCTCTTGCCGCGGACATGGCAGCGCCTCCCGACTCGTGCGGGCCGGCTACACGCCGCGGCCGCCGCGGCACCAGCCGAGGCGCTGCTGCTTCACAGGGGTCAAGAGCCTTCTTCTTGAGAAGTGGGAGCACCCATGATTGTTTTAGGTTCGCCGGGATTTTGCCTGTGGCGAAGGAGGAGTTGATCACTTTTGAGATGAACGGTGCGAGGTCTCTGGCACCGTCTTTTATTAGTTGTGCTGGACAGATGTCACCTTTGCAGTTCGACGGTTTGAGGGATAGGATGATTTTCTCTACCTCTAAGATGGTAGTTTTGGTGAAGGAGAATTTGTTGGTTAGGTCGTGGATGATGTTGTTAAGAGGTAGCTTGCTTGTGAGGTTTAGGGAGTCTTTTTTTAGTTGGATTTCATTTTGCAGTGTGGTGATTTTATTTGCTAAGGCCGTTTGGATATCTGTACACCAGGTCTGTTCTTTAATGCAGATATCTGGTGTGGCAATGGGGGACTCGAGTTCTTTCAAGATGGATAAGAGTTCCTTCATACTTGAATTGGCATTGGCAATGCGAACATTGTAAGAATTACGTTTCGCTAGACAGATTTCCTTTTTGTAGTGCCGAGAGATTAGTTAAATTGACTTTATTCTCTTCAGTTGGACATAGTTTCCAGTCAGATTCACATTTTCTTTTGATTAGGCGCATGGCCTTAAGTTCTGGCGTGTACCACTTGTTTAAATGTGCCTTGGATTTGCTTGTTCGCATTTTGAGAGGGGCGACTTTGTCCATAGTGGTGCGGATAATGTTGTTGAATTCATTGACCAATGTACTAGGGTTAAGGTTGTCTGGCAGTGCATTTAAGGTGGGAAGGATCAGGGGAATAATATTATCTACTGTAATATTCTTTTTGTTTCTTGTGGGGCATGGTGGAGCTGTCTGTAGGTCAGGGATGGGTGGTTTGGTAGTAAGTAAATTAAAGGACACCAAGGAGTGGTCTGTCCAGGAGAGGGGCGTAATAGAGGACACTATGGCTGAGCAGTTGGAATCCGCGACCCAGTCAAGTATTCTACCCTTAGCATGTGTGGGGGTGCTAACTTTTTGGGTAAGTCCTAAGGTAAGGAGGGTATTGGCAATAGTGGCAGCATGGGTATCTGTTTAGTCATTGGAGCCAAGGTTAAAATCCCCTAATATCAGCAATTGGGAAGTAGTTTTGGTATTGTTGGCCAGGAGACTGTGCAGGTCCTCCTCGAAAGTTCCAAGTGGACCCGGTGGTCTATAAATTAGGTGAATTGAGAGAGTTTGGGAGTTGTTTATGGGAATTTTGGCAGTGAGAGTTTCGCAGGATTGCATAGTTGTGGTGGGGACTAGGCGTAATGATAAGTTTATTTTGGATATAATGGCGATTCCACTTCCACGGGAGCCTTCTCGGTCCTGCCTAGATATGGTGTAACCGTCAGGAATGGGCAACATAAGCGAAGGGCCTGCCGCAATGTGTAGCCAAGTCTCAGTTATAGCAATGAAGTCTAGATTGGCTTCTGTGATTAAGTCAGCTAGGTCAATGACGTGTGCCACTAAGGATCTTACATTAAGGAGTGCTCCCTTGAAGGAGCGTCCTTTAAGGTCTGTTATCGTTGTGGCCGAGTTAGATGAATTGGTCTTTGTCTTAAGCATGTTTGTATTCATTGACGGGGGAGATTGAAGGGGTGCAGAACATGTTCTAATGTGTTGGTCTTTCATTGTGCGTTTTATAGTGGAGAGGGATCTTCTAAGAGGTTCATAGAATTTGTTAAGTCTGGCGCGTAATTTAAGGTTTCTCTCGTGCGTTGGGGTAGGCTGAGAGGTGTAGACTAGTCGGCATGGCATGGCCAGGGGCACGAGGCTGATGTGGCCAGAGTGGTTATGTGACTTGGGTAACGTGAGTAAGGACGCAAGAGCTGGCTTGCAAGGGGGTGCTTCGGTGTGGCTATATCTGGGGGAAGTGTGCAGTGTGGCCATGATCATTAGAAAGTAGATGTTGAATGAGCTAGGCATAGTGCAAAGCTATAGCTGTTAGCTGGCACTGTAACTTGGTGTATGTGGACTCGGATAACTAGCCGTCAAGGTACTAGTGTCAGAAGTTGTATCTAGGCTGTGCGGCTAGGTCTGTAGGGTCTAGGCACCATTCATTAGTAGGGCACAAGTAAATGAGGCACGGATGGGCATTGTCTAGAGTGCATAGCGTGGGAGGCGTCTAGGTGTGGCTGTTCCAACAGGGCTAAGATGTAGGGACTGAGGGCACCTAGAAAAGGCAAGCAGACAGTGACTATAATGAATAGCGTAAGAGGCTAGGACACCACGCAAATCAGATGTGGTCAATTAGCGACCATAAGGCACAACCCAGATCAAGTATGGTCAATTAGCGACCATAAGGCACAACCCAGATCAAGTGTGGTCAATTAGCGACCATAAGGCACAACACGGATCAAGTATGGTCGATCAGCGACCATAAGGCACAACACAAATCAGATGTGGTCTATTAACGACCATAAGGCACAACACAGATCAAGTATGGTCAATTAGCGACCATAAGGCACAACACGGATCAAGTATGGTCTATTAGCGACCATAAGGCACAACACAAATCAGATGTGGTCTATTAGTGACCATATGGCACAACACAAATCAGATGTGGTCTATTCGCGACCATAAGGCACAACACAAATCAAGTGTGGTCTATTAGCGACCATGGGGCACAACACAAATCAGATGTGGTCTATTAGCGACCATAAGGCACAACACAAATCAGATGTGGTCTATTAGCGACCATGGGGCACAACACAAGTCAGATGTGATCTGTTAGAGACCATAGGCTATTTTATCATCTTATTCAATGGCACTTGATAATGAGCAATGCGTATACGTTTCGAGGCGATTCTCTGATACTCTAGTAAAACGTGGTTGTGCCGGTCGGCGTAAACTTTCACAGGCGATAGTGACAGTACGCCTAGCGGCTTAATTGCGGTGTATAGAACCGGTGAGGGGTTCGGGATGGTTAATATATCAGGCGATGATGGAGAGTATTAGGAGATGCAGGCTCTGGGGAATCAGGAGCCTCGAAAGTGTCGAAAGAGTGAGGAGATTGTGTCACCACTCGAAACTGATGACTGATTGTTGAGGTAGAGGAAATGTACTTACATAACCTTGTGAGCGCAGTTTTGCAAGGGGTCTTTGCGATGTAGCGTGCAGTTGCAGATAAGGTCTTTGAAGAAAGTGCTCGGCTGCCGCCTCCAAGTTATAGGGCGGGGCTATGAATGACCAGATTATTGCATGCTCCGATGCTCCCACGGCGAACAGGGCAAACATGGATGGCCTTTGTCTGGCCTTCGTCGCCGGCTTTCCGCCTGCCGGCGGATGTTGATTGTAAAAGGGAGAGACTACGAGGCGTTGCTAAGCAACGTATTCAAGCCTCATTTTGAAGCCGTGCAGCGCCCGGCATTTTGTTTTCAGTAATCAGCTGTTCTCCGATTGCAGGGACAGCTTCTGAAGTTCAGGGCCAGAAGTAGTAAATAAAATGCCTCGATTTTGGTTTCTGGTGCACGATAGGCAAAGGGGCCTTACCCTGCCTTGTGGAAGCTGCTGATTGTAGGCCTCGATCTGGTGTGGTCGCTTCTCGTGGGTCCTCAGTGTTTACAGGTGAGGGGTCAGGGCTCCTGCCCTCTCCCCTGCCTGGATGAAAGTGAATAGTGCTGGAACTGTAAGTATGCCACCTTATCTAAGATTTTGAGGAGGAATGGGACCGTAGTAATAGGCCTGTAGTTAGTTGGGTCTAGTGAGGCTTTCTTTAGCAAGGGTAGGACCCAGGCGTCCTTTAAGTTTGTTAGGACTCTGTTGGTGCGAAATGATGCATTTAATAGTTTAGTAATAAATGGAGCCAAGTCTCAGGCGGCTTCTTTGATCATTTTGGCAGGGCATATGTCGCCTGGCATCTTGAAGGCTTCAGTGATGGGATAATTTTTTCCACCTCCGCAGTAGCGACTTGTGAAAATGTGAATTTAGGGGGGCAGTTAGGGTGGTGTACTTCTGGATCTCGGTATAGTCTGCTTTGGTGATATTAAGTCTTTTGGCTGCAATTTAATTTTGGAGAGTGGCAATTTTGATTGACAGAGCATTTTGTATGTCGGTACACCACGCTTTATCCTCGATGCAGGGATCTTCAGGTGCTATAGGGGATTCCAATTCCCTTAGGAACACAAAATGTTCTTTAGTGCTGGACCTAGCTTTGTTGATCCTGTCGTATATGTTTCTCTTTTAGTCCATAAGATTTCGGCTTTGTATTTGTTGGTCATTTCAATCAGGTTGAGTTTATTTACTTTGGACAGGAGATTTCTCCATAAAAATTCAGCACGCATGGTATTTAACTTGGGAGTGAACCAAGAGTTAAGATGAGCTTTCCGTTTACGTTTTTGCATTTTAACCGGTGCAATAGCGTCTAGGGCTAGAGTCATAGTTGAGTTGTACGGTTGCACTAGCTCGGCTGGGACAGATAATTCGGATGAAGCATTCAATGTAGGTATTAGGAGAAGCATAAGCTTATCCATGGTTATGTTTCGTTTACTCCTCGTAAGGAGGGGTGGCGCTATCGGATATATTTTGGTGTCTATTCGCTTGGTCTGAGTGGTGAAGGAAATAAGATAGTGGTCAGTCCAGGTTAAGGGTTGAATAGATGAAATGGTAGTCTCAGAATTAAAGGTCTGCTACCCAATCTAGTATTCTACCTTTCTTATGGGTCGGTTTATTGACTCTTTGCGTGAAGCCTAATTCACTTAAGGCGTTAGATAGTATCTTAGCATGTTGGTCATTGGGGTCGTGATAGGCCAGGTTGAAATCACCTAGCAGGTGTTGTCTGAGAGTAAGGTCATGATGTATTCTTTGATTGACCCAGCAGGGCCTGGGAGTCTATAGATTGCAGGACTTAATGACAGGCGATGTGGTTACTCTGAGCCCTAGACTTGACTTTGGCAATGAAGGCAATGCCGCCCCCTTTCGATGTGATTTTGATATCTTTAATTTAGTATAGGCTTATTTCTATCATCTACTTTCTAAAAAAGGCAACAATTTAATTTTTTTTATAGACATCAGAGGTGTCTGTCTACGAGAAGAATGTGATAATTATGTATTCTCTGTTTCTTTTATTGCATTTTACATTTCTAGTTCAGGTTTTTATTAATTACGTTCTTAATAAACATTGGTTCATCAAGAATAACAAGAATTTCAACGAATAAGCAATAATGTTTTGGATTATTTAGATGGCACATTAATCCTACAACAGCCTTCCTGCAGGCATCTTATTACTGGCATGGTTTTATGACAGTTGTGACAAATCCAGGGAATTCATCCCTTCACCCCAGGGGGAGCCACCCACTTTGGGACTAGGAGGGTGAGCCTGCTAAGCTTAACATCCCCTTGTTCCCTCGACAAACGGGATCCTGCCGGGAGGGAGGGGGAAGAGGGCAGGGTGGAGATAGATAGATTTTATTCATTGACCCTAATGTGAAAAGTCCCATGTGTTTGTAAGCTAGGTGGGGAATGAGCCGCATGTTTGTACCTATGATCCTTTAGAATGGAATATCCAATCACGTTTCAGCATGGACTACGACCCAAGAGCAACATCAGAGGAGAAACAGCAAGAGGTCCTAAGCAGCGAACAGGGCGGTCCACCTAGAGGGCAGAGTCAAGCAACAAACCGCTGCAGAAGGCGGCAGGTGCAGAGGAACCAATGAGCCAGCGTAACACTGCTAGCTCCAACCCGGTCTGTAGCCAGTCGGCTTGAATGAGCGAACAGAGAAGCAATGCCCAAACCAGAGGCAGGGAACCAGTGCCAGCAGTAAGCCACACCACCAAACCCTTGAGACAAGTGCCGAAGAGGAGCGTGACATGAGGAAAAGAAGCGGTCGGCCTACCATCCCATAGCATCCAAAGAGATCACCTCTTCCAAGGAACGCCGCCACAACACACATGGTCGTGGCTCCTCATAAGAGCAGGGAGGTGGGCGGAAAGACCCGGCAACACCCCATGGCGGGGTAAGCAACCCGAGAACCCTTGGCTGGGTGAAGGCCAAACAACCCCAAAACGGGGTGAAAGATACCATACTCCATGGCGAGTGAGCAACCATAGAAACCTTGACTAGGTGAAGGGCAAACACCACCAAGAAGGGTTGTGGGATACCATACCCCACGGCGGGCGGGGTGAGAAACCAGAAAATCCTTGGCCAGGGACAATGCCAAACTACCCCTACGAGGGGCCAAGAACACACAAACCCAAGAAATAGCAAAAGCAAAAGTACTCCAGTGTGGAGGACTCATGATTTCATTGGTTAAATCAAAAGACTGTTGTACTAGAAAACACAAGAGACTCAAAATAAAAAACACCTATATATGTTTTGTAAGACCACACAAGTCGAACCAAGTCGATATTTGTATTGATCTTTATTTTAACTTTTGTATTATATTTGTATTTAAGGAGTTTCCTGTTAGGATACTACAGTATATGTCTGGGCAAACATTTCTTTCTTACTGAAACATTATTAAATATTTCTACCGGCAGAACAAAATGTTGAGTCTTTAACAATTAATGAGATTGACAACTTGACTAATTCTTAACCGAGATTCACGAAGCAACACGTTCGCGGAAAAAACGGAACTGAGGCTACGGGCGTCGTGCATCCTACTTATCACATCGGATGACGTCGGACGTCGGAGGAGGTCCTCGATGACGGCGCATCAACGTCATCGACGCAGGACGCAGAAAAAGTTTCCGAAGCAGCACAGCTGTGGTGATTACATGTCATAGATATGGAATACGTCGGAGGACCCAATCCCCTTGAAATATGATTGTTAAACACATCATGTACAAATATTTAAAAAGAAGTAAATGAGTTTCTACCCCTACTACTGTTCCTCAAAGCATAATGGAAGAACGATGCAGATTGTATTATTGAAATCAATAATTCAACATGTTTTAAAAGAAAGAAAACAACGTCCCTAGAGATAAGAGTGAAAAGGGAAGAACCATATAGAACCTCATTTATCCACAATGTCAAAAGCAGCTAGAAGTGGAATGTTTTACCACCAGATACACAGTAGAATTAACTTTCAGATTTGTTTTAGTCAAATATTTTCTTAATTACAACATCTTAAAGAATGTACCTTTTTGGAAGACAATCTTGTCTTTATGTAGGACTTCTCATGCAATTCCCAACCAAAGGTTATCAAAATTAAACGTGATAATTCAAAGTCTATGTAAATCATGCAGGAATTTGGTTTCAGAGTTCCTTATAGTTCAAGCATTGCTGTACACTAACATGCAAAGCATTTTTTACCTGAACTAATTGTTGACTGATTTATGCAAGACTGATGAGTTATTCACCAAATTGATGAATGGGTGAAAACATTATCAGATGGAAATAAGAATATATACAGAAAGTATATCTTAAATGTAACAGCACTCACCCACGCTTAGTGCTGTACTCCTTCTCTTTCCCTCTGTCTTTTTCTTTTTCCCTTACTTTCTCCTTGACTTTCCGCCGATCCCGTTCACGAGAATGTCCATGGGATGCTTTATGGCTGGATCTATGACTGGACAGATCACTGCTTCGACTAGGTGAACGCTGACGATGTCTTGAACGTGATCTGTTTTAAAATAAGCAGCGGTTAAAGACATACATTGGGTGCATCTGACTGTTCGTATTTGGAGTCGAAACTTAGTCATCACTAATATGCAGATATTTTAAGATCACTACTAGAAGGCTTTAGATGCATCAATATAAGAACACTAAAGAATTTGAGGACCAATGAGAAGAAGACTAAGGAGTCATTTAGTGTTAAAGAATCCGATTAAACCAATATGAACTGAAAATGTATACTACCATTTGTAATCTGAAAAAAAATGACTTGCACTGTACATCATTTGCTTTCCTGTTTTTACTTGAGGGTACAAACATTTAATACAAAGTGTTAAAGGAGCCTAGGAATAGCCCACTGTCAATTTGCCAACCTATTTTCTCTCCAAGCTACAGGTCTCTTTTAAATCTATGAAAATATGTCAAATGGTGTCATTTATGTATCTGTCAATGATTGTCCTTTCAAGGTTGCCAATTAATTCCCCATTACGACTTACGATGTCAGTAAATGAAATGCATGGTTGGCTGAGAACATTCAACAAATGGCAAGTGTCATGTTTCACTGCTTTCTGCCGGATTCATTTGACAAGTGGTATCATGCATCATATTTTATTTTAAACATTGTCACCAACATGGTTGGCACAGTGAATAGCATTAGACCATATATAAATGATGTCCCACCCCACAAATGAACACTTAAATATGCTCATGTAGACAGTCATTTTGGAAAGATTCTTTGCCACTTACCAGCAACTTTTAAAAAGTAAAAATCGACTGAAGACTCGAAGTCTGACATTGTAACCTGAGGCTACATCAGGTCTGAAAGCTGAAGCAAGGTCATAGTGTACTACTACACAGTAGGCATAACAAATTTGCATTTCTATGGATGTTTATTATTTTATGTTTTATTGTTCATTTATAACATGCTTAATACCAGCGAGTGGTTACTAAGCACGGGATTGGGATACGAACCTGTGTTGCGTCACGTTGTCTTGCTTCCAAGAGAAACGCGTTGCCCCAGGGAGAGTGAGATAGCGCAAGAGAGAGCAAGAGCACAAGAGAGCATGAAAGAAAGCGATGTCTCTAGCTAGAAAGGCCAATTTCAGTTCTACTGTGTAGTGATGCAACCCTATTTACAATTAGACAGGAAGTAGCCTCAGCTGAACAATGCCAGGAGTCTAGTCATCGATCTATTTTTGTTGCTTGGCAAATGTTGCTGCAGTGGGAAAGATTTATTCTAAAATGGTTACTATGGCGTGATGGAGTAAGGAGGCTGACGAGGTGGTACCATTTTGGCTGTAGACTTTTACTCAAATAAAGAAAAAAACTTGCCTCACCCTATTTCTAGAGGAGTTTTCCCTACCTCAACACAGATTCAGATGCTCATCAGGATGCAAGTTAAAAACAGATATACCGTCTTCTATCCAAACCAACTGCTCCATCCCTACCACTATGAAATAAACCAAAAAGGATTCAATCAAGCTATTATCAAAGCCACCAGGAGAAAGGCTCTCTTCTCTTGGTGAATGACGCAGTCTTAAGCGGACTTAGCAGCAGTCTCTTGAAACAGGGTCTGATTTACCAAATACACAGACCACGAGAATGAACCCCTTCTCCTGGCCCAAGTCTCTTTACTTCCTCCCAATGATTTGCAAACAACAGAGATAAGGTTTTATCCACTCACTCTTCTTATTGCTGGTACTTTGTCAGGAATTTATATATCTCGACTATTGGAGAGATTACTCCCTGGCAGTTCTTTGTCATTTTGGTATCTTTCACATATGGTTGGTTTCCCACTGTGAGTTCAATCCAGAGGAATACTTGAGTCTTGGTTCTCTGGAAATCACTACTGCTGGATTATTCCTGCTTCTGCAGAGAGTCGGGGTTACTCCGGCTGGCATGGTTCCTTTCAGCTTCTTCCGAGACATATGTGCGAGCTTGAATGTCCCGGGGCCTGCAGGACAGACACCTGCTGCTCTACCTGCTCCTGAACACTTCTTGTCCTTCCTCAGTCTTCACTTTATAATGCTGGGACTGCACAAGGGTAGCGTCAATGTTTGTCGTCAATGCCTCTGAAGTTATCTTCATGCCTCTCAACGTCCACCTCATCAGTTCTTTGTTAATCCCTTCCATTATTGTTCTGTATGTTGTCGATTCATCTCAGTCTTATCTGGTCTTACAGGTGAGATAGTAGAGACTTCTCAATAGCACACTGTATAGTTTCAGGTTGGGAGGGAGGAGGAGTCAATAGGGCCATGGCTTCTGGGACAAGGGTTTAGGGAGGTCTTTCACAGGATGGGAGTCCTTATATCCATGAGTGGAGTCCCTTCCTAGGAGGTCCGCCTGCTTTTTCCCATCCCTATGGGGACTATTGGGTAGTGGCCTCCCCTCCCTAGGCTCATAGGGAAGGGCTCCCTCCAGGGGAGAAGTAGTCAGTTGGCCTGGACCACTAATCCTTAGGATTATATGCCACAGTTATCGTATTTTCTATGTTCTTGGGAATCCTCCAAGGACTTGGAGTCATTTACAAGGATGAAACAGTTCAAACCAGTCTAGAGCCAGGGCTTCCACTTTCTCATGAAACTCTGACTCCAAGGTAAAAGGTGTAATCTTTCTTGCATTAACATCTCTCACATGGCTGCTAGGAACTTTGATTGCAAGTCGAGGGATTTAGTTTCCTTCAGAATAGTTGTTTTCCAATGTTTTGCAAAGAAATTTGATTCCAGAGTTCCCTACTCTGGAAACATTTACGGTCTAGATGCCACGACCACAGAAGCAAAGCCCCTAAAGGTCGCACACAAAAGCGCAATGTGCTGTGCGTCAGGTTTCCTGAGGCATAGTATCAAGAGAACAAACGTTGAGGGAAGGTGGCAGCTGCAGGCCAGAGCCAGCAGCAGGTACGTGGTGGAGGGGGCAGGAGGTGGGTGCAGGATTCCGCATAGTGGTCGGATTTCAGGTGGGACCCCACGAAAGGGAGAGGGTTGGTTACAAAGATCTGTGCCTCCGGAATGCAGCCTTTTTTGCTGGAATCTGCAGCTACAGCCTTTTGAAAGCGGCCTTTATTTATTTAAAAACGCTATTAACTTTGCTGCCATCCTCCAGCATTCAACTCTGCTCAGCTTTCTCATACGATGCTAGAAATGTTGCTTTCCATACCTCAGTTCCCCAGTAGTTTTGCCTCCAAATTCAAGCATTCATTGTTTCCCAACAGTCTCTTTCTCTGTTGATTTGAGAAGTAAAAAATGTGAGCATTCAAATCTATTCCAACTCACTATCGCAATGGTGCTATACAACTTGCCTCAAGGTTTCAAGATTCAGTGCCTCACTGTTATCTCTCAGGTGGACTGATCGATAGAGTCCTTCCTCTGCAACTTTTCTTGGTGCTGTGACAAAGTAACATTAGTCACCCTCACAGCCGATTTCTGAGCGGGTACCATGGATGTCCACACACCACACTATGTGCAACCGGCAGAAGGTAAATATGAGATTTCCCAGAGCGGCTTTTCCTACCTCATGCCCTCTGGTAAACTTCCTCGGAAGGGTAAACATTGTGCCTGCACTCCAGCATGGACTGTGGTCCCACAGGGAAGTTCACCCGTTCTCCCAAATCCATGCTTCATGGAGTCTGGAGTCAGGACATCCACAGATAGGGCTTACCAAGAAATAGATAGGCTTTAGGGAAAAACCTCCCACAACTTAAATGTTCAGCAGGGACTCACTCTGTCGCCTTAAATGGAATCACCACCACTCCCCAGTCAGCAGCAGGGCTGTACATACCAAACACTTATCTGGCCCCAAAACCACACTGAAAACATGAACTCGAAATTCCAAAGGAAATGAGAAGGAAGTCAGCACTAGAAGTTCTGAATTCCCCAGTTGTTAACCTATTTATCTGCAAAGAAAATAGTAGGCCTTGGAAAGACAAAAAAAAGGTAGGCCCAGGCAGTATAAAGGAGACGGTTTACCTTCAGGGAAAAACAGGTGCTGTGGAGGTAGGTATAAGGGCTTATTATATTGAACACACATATACAACAAAAGATTGAGGGGAAATTAATAGATGGCCCCAAGATTCATCCACCCTAACAAGGGCTTGTGCAAACTTCAAGACTTAGGAATCCTGTTGCCTTTATGCTGGACCCCATAGGAAGTGCGAGGAACACTATACAAGAAATAGCCTGTGTTTGTTCGCTAAAAACACACTACGGCACTCAAAAAGTAGTACATTATAACACATGACTTTATTAAGATAATAAATCTATTAAAAATGTATTAAACAATTCATATAATCATTTCATATTACTAAAAAACTATTTAATATAAACATTCTAACCTCTAAAACTCTTAAAACTACGAAGCACTCTCAGGGTGCAAACATACGTGCTTGTCACTCACAAACCTCTCATACCTATATTAAACCTCACTCACACCATACAAAAAAAGAGAGCTCTCAAATTCTAAATTGTTCTCTCCAGCCAGTTTGTGCCCTAGTTAGATGAATCCTTTTCAATGAAAGGTTCTCATTAATTTAATTAATTTTTATATAAAGTTGCCTATTAATAGGGCAACCACAATGCGAACAAACACAGGCTTTTTCTTGTGTAGTGTTCCTCGCACTTCCTATGGGGTCCAGCATAAAGGCAACAGGATTCCTAAGTCTTGAAGTTATTATATTGAAGCCCTGCTGTTGAGTCTTGAGGCTAAAGTGAGTTTCTCTACTGGGATGTCCAGGCGAAATGAGGTGGTGTTGTATGCATTCAGGAGGGCAGTGCCTGGTGCGTTTTTCTTTGCCTTTGGCTGGGTCTTGTCATGTCTCGCCTCTACCTGTGGAACAGAGAAAGATCTCAAGGAAATTAATGGGCCTAAACCTGCTGGATGAGTGAGTCATAAGGCCAGGGTTTTTCTGCAATGTGATGAGGTGTAGGCAGGCCTTAATGGGGTCTGGAACTGTCTTGATAACACCCCCAGCAAGAGCGAAGGTGGTGCCACTAAAGTCAATGGAGTCTCACAGATCTAGCATTAACCCGTTCATGTCCCCCGGATTCAGCTTATGGAGTGGGCAAACAGGGCTGTAAGACAGGGTTTGTAACATTCATCACTGACTCTTCTATGCTCTAGTGTTATGACGAAAGGGCAAGCAGACTAAATACTCAATGGAATTTTCGGTCTCCTGAAATCCACTTCAGCATGTTTTGCCAACATCTCTTGGTTTTGTGTTTATTCAGATAGACACAATTTTCCATAACTCCATTGGCAATATCTGATGTTAACACAGTTTTGAATCTAACAAATGTACCTCTTGATGGCCATGCTCTTAATTTCTTTGAATTAGGCTCATCTTTTGTCCCCGACCAGAAAATAGATCAAGTAGATACACTGGTTGATGTATTTACATTCTTTAAAAAATTCCGGTTCAAGAAATATTTTGCAAGCGTGAATGAAATGTCGGCATATACCGCTCCTGATGTTCATATTCCTAGGCTTAGGGAATCAGAAGCCATTACTTGTCTTACACATTTAGGATTAGAATCAGATTTGTTGGATCAGAGTAGCGAGTTTGCCGATTTGGATTATGAATTCTTTAGTCATCATAGTAACTTCAAAACCAAGTCCTACTTTGTGCCATCAACAGTCAATGACAAAATGATTACACAATTTGAAAAACATGTAAAAAAAAAAAGATTTAACCAAAATCAACTTGTTCCAGAGTCCTAAAAACATGTCACATACTGATATTACGCAAAACAAAAGAGGTGATTGCTGGAAGGTTTGGAATTAATCCTCTAGACCATCGTTCTTTGGCTGCCAAGCCATTACAAAAGGGGAATACCATACGCAAATCAGGCTTTGTTTCTCCCCAAAAGGGTCAGCCCAGACCAAACTGCTTGGCCACTGCATCTTAAAGAACTAGGCAAAAATTCTAATTGGGCAATAAAGCCTGCTGATGAAGGTGGTAATGTAGGGGGGGTGCTGTTGAGCAGCTGAGGGACGAAGACGTGGGCTATGAGTGCTCTGCCAGAATCCTACATTGCCAGCAACATTTCTGGTGTGATTTGCGGGAAAACAAGGTGGTTGTAGAGGCAACCCCACTGTGGAGAAAGTGCAGCCACCATATAACCTATGCTCCAGATGGTCGGAGTACGAGCCAACCCTAGCGGGACACTGTCAAAGCACTCACATTTCACCGCATGAATGAGCCAGCCCGCACAACATTGAAAGCACCCGGTGCGGGTGCATAGAAAGGAGGCAGGAAAAGGTGGAACAGCAGACGGCCAGCTCAGCAGTGCCGGGCAAGAGCGGAGCAGGGAGACACAGCAGGCAGTGCGGCTTGGAGGGGGCAGGTCTGTCACAGCCACCCCAAAAGACGAGGGAGCACTTTGAGCAGCAGAAGGGCGGGGTATCCCACTAGTATAGTTGGCAGGTACCGCTACCGGGGGCTGGAGCGAGGTGAAGGGGCCCTGGGAGGAGTCAGTGCAGGCCTGCAGTGAACATCAGGGCCGGGACTCCGGAGAGACAACAGCGGGCAACAGACTCCACGCAGGAACAGTGAAGCAGAGGAGCAGCCGCCATTTGGCCAGCACACCTTCGGCTCGGAGGACAGTGCGAGTGGCAGGGGATTGAAGGAGGCTGCTGGACAGGAGGCTTGGCTTGAGGTACCTGGGGCCTGGAGTGATATTTCCCAGAGCGGGAGGAGAGTGTAGGTGGTTGGGGGCAGTGTTGACCATCCCAGGAGCTCTGTGTGACATGAGTGTTGGGTCTGGGGGTCGGCCCCGGTGACTGGCGGCTGAACAATTTAGAGCAAAAGCTCACAGCTGGGATGTCTAACAGGGTGTGGGGTCAATCAGAACTGCTACACTTGGGGGAAAAAGCCATACTCACTGGAAGGTGGTGCGGGAATAAGGGCCAGTCAGCAAGGAGGACAACCAAGTGGGGCTCAAACCGACATTGAAACTGGGTGGGGGCCTGGGCCTGTTGCTCTGCCCTGTGGCGAAGCTCAGATTAACACCCAGGCGGTGGAGGACAGCTTGGCAAGTCACAGAGAATCTGCAGGCAGCAGAGGGGTGCAGACGGCCTGGGTAGTGGAGGGTGAGGGTCCGGGCAAGCCTCATCAGGGTAGGTGCTCCACGGCAGCATGGCCAAGGAAAAAGGCAGGAAAGCATCACAGCCGAGCAAAATGGATCAATTCAACAGCCTGTGGTGCCAAGCACTTCTACTATAGAGGCTCCGGCCCAGGACCTGGCCAGCTCGCTCTGGGAATTAAATGCTTTTAGAATGGATTGTTTGTGTCTCGGAACACAACTTACATTCAATGGTATCACTTCTTGTGGGTTACGGGCCAAACAAATCTAAATAATTATCAACAATCATTGGTATCTATTGTTTAAAGATTCTGATTTGAGATCATCATTCAATCCAAGAGCTCAAATCGCCTATATACGTGGCAAGAGTATTGGAGACTTGGTGACCCATAGCCATCTTGAATGTGTGAAACAGACATATTGGCCTCAACAACACATATGATGCTTTTTCCACCCGGAATTGCAGCATCTGTTCCCACGTTGTAAAGAAAACTTAGTTTAGAGCCACTGAAACAAATTGGGCAAATCACAAATTCTAGAATTGACTGTAACTCATATTTCGTGGTCTATGGTCTGGTGTGTCCGTGTGAGAACATTTACATCAGAAAGCACTATAGGAAAATTGAAAATTTGGATTCGGGAAAATGTAAGAGCTATCAGAAACAAGGATGACAATTAACCAGTGCCTCCTCACTGCGCTGAGTTTCAGAATCAAAATAGATAGTTGTTGAAATGGATCGAGTTAGTCCATGTCAAACAACACCCACATAAAGGTAACAGAAGTCATCCGTTAAAGGTTGGAAGCCAGGTTGATACAACAATTCAATTGTAATATCCCATTGGGCTTGAACACAAGTGAAGGCAATCATGTGCTTTTATAGTTCTCATTATGAAGCCAGTCATGTTTGGGCTGGATATGTTGAAGGTAATTTTTCTTTGGAAAGTATTTGAATTATAAGAGATGGTCACATATTTTTGGTGTTTTCATGTGATCTTTAATAATCATGTTTCAGGTATCAGGCAATTCAGGCAAGTTACGGACATTCATTTTAATTGCACTATACACTTTAATTGTATGTGGCATGGTCAACTTTTAGGCTGTCCATTCCTCCTCTTCCTTTGCCGGTTTTAAGGAAATTGGATATCTTTAATAAATATATGAGAATTGTAGTTGACTGTCGCTATCACATTATACACTTCATGGAAGATTCTTGTGTTTATCGTTGGTAATTCTAATGAATGATTGCAATGTAGAGGCATCAATTCGCCTGGTTTGCTTTAATTAATTAATACCACCAGCACTTTATTTGATATAGAGCACAGTCACTTTGGGGAATATGTGTTTTTTTTCTCCATATTTTGGAGGAAACTACACATTTGTGTTATAAACATGGAATTTGTCACGTTTTAAAAAAAAAGGATTTAAGGATTCTTTTTTGCTGCTTTTTTGCATGGCTAAGCTGTGGAGTACAACAACATGTCAGTACCATTTTTCATGTTTTTATACTGAAAATAAAATGGCTATTTTTCACACAGTGACACTCTTCTTTTTGCACAGAATCTTTGCAAATCGAGTTCAGCAGTGCCAATCTAATGAGCAGCTAATAGTGCACACTATTCAACAACTGCACAGCAGAGATTGCACCAACATGCTGTTGGCATCCCTCTGTAATTATTGTATTTATTATTTTAGACATACTATAGAGCACAGACCCAACCCTGTGGCAACGTAGCATCAAACAAATTACTGTGAGATAAACAATATAAAAGAGCATACAAAAGGCAAGATCAAGGTTCATCCTAAGCAACACTGAGAACATTCCTCTCTGGAAACCTCTAGGATCTCAGCTTAGGTCAGCATGTTTTGGAGGAGAGAAAGGTTTTCAATTAATTATGAAATAATAATCAAGATGGTGCTAAACTTAGTTGGCTTGGTAAAGAAAATCCCAAAATATGGTATGGCTATCGAAAACTACAGACTGGATATGTCACAAGATTTGAAGTCATACTCATCCAGTCACAAGAAAGTCCGTCTTTTAGTATGTCTAGAACCACCCGTAATCCCAACAAAATAAGCGGGATACTCAAGAACAATGGCTTTATTAGCTATGCAGTTCACATTTAAGCTCAGATTTATGAAGCCAAAAAGTGAAGGCCGGCCTCAATGAGGGGAAATGTGATTATATTTTATCCTACACACAACCAGCTATGCTGCATGGGAAACGCTGATGCAGCATATTCAGGGTATATATTGACACGCCTGTAAGTATAACGTCAATATGTGATCACAAAAGAGCGTGTACTACAATTCTGCAGCGATGAGGAGGAATCAAACCTTTAGTCTTTCTGAGCGAGGCTAGCTAGACATATGCCCCTTGTGCCATTTTGGTCACACATTAATGCAAAGAACATCTGTTATCCAGCCAAAATCCAAGTTTCTCGACATTGAAGAGGCAATGTCGAAAAACATTCTACCTTTCTGTAGGAGTGACAACCATGTCTCAATACTTTCATCTTTCGTCTGAGAAGAGAGGAAACTCTGACTAAGATGAATTACATTTCAAATCGGCTGTTGAGCTATACCCTTTCATTTTTAACACTAAATCTAAGTACGAGAGAACCAAGAGGGTCCAGAAAAACTTTAAAATGGCAAACAGCAGAATGAACATTTGGAGAACGTCACAATGCACTGGCACAACAGGTGATCTTTCAGTTCCCATCTGAACTGCCTGCGACCTACAAGAAAGGAACAAACGAGCCATGAGGATGAAATAAGAGCATCATGACTCACTGTATCAAACTCTGCCGACAAGTGGAGAATTACCAATAACCAGGCACCCTGTTATCTTTAAGATGATATCCATTATTTGGACCAGCAGATTCTGTGCTGTTTTGTCTATGAAAGTTTGATTGTTAAGAGTGTTGCAGATTAAACCGATCCATCTGGAAACATAGTTGAGAAGAAATCACTTCGCCAAAATCTTACCTAATAATCAGAGACTGATGCTGGGTAAAAAGTTACCCAGGACATCAGGGTCCAAAGAAGGTTCTTCAAGATGCAGGACTTTCTGTCTTGAGAGAAGTTGGAAATGGGCTGAAGTCAGAGATGCATTAAACTACTGTGCCTAGTGTCATAGTTTCGGCCCTAAATTGGCAGTCTAGATGGTAGGATTCAGTGTGGTAAGAACAGATGCCAACTACGGTAAAGTAATTGGGGCATCCCAGAGAAATAACTGACAATGGGGAATATTATTTTGAGTTGTTCTTGGATTGCAACTATGTTCTCAATGAAGAAAGTATTGATCTTGGTACATTTATTTTAGCAAGTACTCATTTCTTTCTGAGGGAATGGGATTAAGGGACTGCCTAACATTTTGGAACAGTGCTCTCGGATGATTTGAGGGGTCTATATTATAAAGAAAATGTCACTTGTCTCAGGGACTGTTTCTTTACAGCCCCTACTAGCACTTGACACTTGGTGTCTGCATCACCCTGCACTTACCACCTACTGGCTGCACTTTTATTTATTGTCATTATTTATTTTACGGTTATCCTATGTACTGCACTGACCTCTCCCCTTCCCCCCAGGACTTCTTCCCTTCCCCTGCACTTGCGCGGTCTTAATGTCACCTGGCCTAGTAGGTTTGTTGTCTCTGTCTTCCCTCTGTTTCCCCTCCCTTGCCTCGGCGCGCCTTGAAACACTTGTGTATAGGTGAGTTATAAATGCCATATCATATCATTTCTGATCCAATGAAGGAAAAACAGCTTTTTCTCAATTGTGAAGTTTGGTTAACTCTGTAATTTTCATACTTCAACTAAACAAAGCAGACCTTTCATCTTATGACAAGCCTAGCAGTGTGAGAGTTCTGCATCCTTCATGGTCACCAGCCCCAGCCGATAGTGGCCCAACAATAGTTACACTGTGCTCCTTTCATGTGGTTATTGGCAGCAATAGTCTAACCAAGTCGTGGTCATGTACCCAGAAAATCTCCCCAATCATCAAATCAGAACCTTTACAACTTTATCTTATCAAGTCTCATTGCCTGCTTCCATTTCCAGGAACACACTAATTTGCAGCAACTTCAAGGATTTCCTAAGCCTGATCTCCAATACCATGGAGCTCCTCTTCTTCCATGCATCCTCTGGTGCAGCCGAGCATCTCCTCTTTGGCTCTGTTCCTGGTTCACAATACCAATTCTGCCTGCTCCTTTCTGTGCAGCCCTCTCCACAGCCTGGCTCCTCCTCCTCCGTGCTTTCCATACCGTTACTGGTCCAGTACCCTTCAGCTCCCCACTGCCTCCTGGCTTCTGTGCCTGGACTTACTACGGCAGCCTGCCTTGCTTGAAGCTCCAGATCCAGTCTGGCAACCACAGTTATCCCTCACCGCAGGCCACGTGAGTCCCAGTAAGCAGGCAACTACAGGGAGACCCCTGATTTAAGCAGGTCATTGCTTAATAGGGGCAAGGGTTGTAAATCTCTCCAGTATCTCCCTCGCTCTCCTACAGTTTGGTTGGGGTTAACTGCCTTGTTACAGCAACTATGTCACTCCTCAGAACCCTGTACACTTCACGATGGACATGTTATCCAATTAACAAAGGGCTACTTTCTACATCACCTAATCTGAACCTGGCAGTCCTGCACCTTAAGCTTAAGGTGCAGGTACAGGGTCCAGCAATAGTTGTGTGTCAGCGCTGTGCATTTATTGGTCCCTGTGCACCTTCAATAGGTCTGGTAAGGAAGCTTCAGTGTACTTTGTTTCAGTACTAAAATTTGGAGAAACATAGCTCACTGATGTGAACAAAAAATATCCAGTGCCATTGTACAGCTTGGGTGCATACCCTCACACTCCCCACACAATATCAAACCTTATCTACATGATTGGGATTCCTTCATTGCTTCTAATGATCAAGGAATACCTGTATGCTCTTACAATGGATCAAATGAGACCGCTTTGTTCCATTATGAAGGTTGGGTATTATGACTGCAAAGAGTTCAGTATTTTTGTGAAGGCTTTATTTTGATTGAAGCCAAGATAGACCTTCGAGAGGAGCTTGAGATTCATCCGAACACAGGCATTTTGTACCTCCTGCTCATCAAAAAAATAGTTAGTCATTTAGCTAACACAGCAAAGGTGGTTATGGACCTGTAGCAGGGAAAATTATCAATGGTTCCTTCCCACTAATAACCCACTTTTGCTTAGCAGGCGCACAATAGGATTGGCTTCCTACCATAAGGGATGAAATGGCTGAAGAGCTCTGTCTTCCTCCTTAAGTATAAACACAATCCTAACTAATGATCTTAACATAGCATTAATGATAGTAAGACATTTCCAAAACAGTGTTTCACTTTACCAAAGGTAGGCCTCCAAATGTGGACAAGCCTCCAACTATTGAGGAGTGAGCATTGTATTATGGCGATTAAGAAATGATTTGCTGTATTTATGAGGAGAAGGGAGGGAGCTAGTGACTCGCCACTTGAAATGTATCCCCCTGCCAAAGGGGGATACTCTAGATCTATGAAATATGCCGGATCTGCGGGTCTTAGAATTTAAGAATGCCTCCCAGGATGGACAAGTGGCAATTTCCTTGTTGACTTTGTTAAATAGAGATCATTCAATGGTTAAGAAGCAGCTTAAAAACATTTCACACTATGGCTGTTGGCCATAACTCAATGGTTCTTCCAAATGACTGATGTTTTAAAAAGGTTTTGCTGCATCTGCGTTTAATGCATTGAAATTTAATTTGCAACTAGCTTATCCTTTCAATGTTGCTTTCTAACTGGCTCAAATGGACCATCACTAAGGGCTAATCAAAAAGATAACATTTATTTGGAATGAATTTAAGAAAAACAGGATACAACCTTCCTACCATGCACAACGAAAGGGCACTAAACCGGACTGTTTCGTGGCAGGATTACACTTATAAGGGAGGATTTCTGAAGGATGTTGGTGACAATTTGACTTTCGATTTATCATACTTGAAATTGCATTTGTGAAGTTAAACGCAGTAGCTTTTATACATAGCATATTTGATCAGCATCATAATACATTCTCTTGTAAGGTGCATGGGAAGTATATAAAGGGTTAAATGTACTGACATACTAAATGGGTACATTTGCTTTCTGCATCCATATTTTTGCATGTCAAGACTTATTAGCGGTGAGCGAAAAAGGAAATATATATAGAATTGCAGTTAAACTCTTTTCTTTACTATGTTAACACCTTTCCATATCCTTCTCCTCTTGCTCTATACTATGAAAGATGGTCTCCCAGCCCACTCTGTGTTTACTTATTTTAGCATTTTTCAAACGTTATTATTTGTATCGGTCCAATGCCAAATAAGTAACGTTGCAGATGCACTTTCAACCAAATGCAGAAGGAAAAGCAATCATGCACTTATAACAGTGATCAACATAACATATGCATCAAAAAGTCACAACAAATAGAATGTGTGTCAAAAAAGTCAGGATATTTAGGGCAAGAGTAACATTTGAAAATGGTTTTCATAAAAACATTTACTTTTTCAGAACGGCTGGAAGCTATTACTTGTTTAAAAAAATACTGCTTTGCACAATTTAATTCAGATTTTTTTAAAAGATAAAATGAAAAAAATCAAACAAAAGGTGCATGGACCGCCGAGGAGAAAAGACACCCATGCTCGATATATACGAGGGCTAAATCATTTAGTCAAGTTCAAAGATCTTCAAAGACGTCTTAGATAAGGCAAAACCCATATGTTTAACAAACATCTGAAAAACGCTTCCCAGTCTGCTTTTTGTGTGAAGTCAGAGGGTGCAGATGCTTGGCAGCGCTCCTTCTCCATATATATTACTGGCAACAGCCACAGAGGGGAACACCGTTCACTTCACTCTATGAAATAAGCTGCCAAATACCTTTATTGCGTTCACACGCTACCCCAGTCCACGGATACCAATTGGCTCTTCTAATAAAGCGGTTTCCAGTTGCTGCCCAATAAGTGCTAATTTGCTAATTTCTTCACAGGTAATGAATTCAAATATAAAATATTGGATAACAGTTGCACTAAAGTTAGCAGCTGCTCCGTGACAATAATTAGTTTCACAAGAGCCATGTGCATTCAGAGCACAGGGGTGGGAAAAAAACAGATCTGAAAAGTCTAAGGAAATCTGCATTTAATTAGCAGGTGGGCACTACAACTGCCCAATTTTCTTTGTCCATTTATATTTATGAAGTGGTGGAAGATCTAAAGGCTTTTTAAAATGGCGTTTATTGTTCGAAAGAGAACTGTTTTGAAGCATGCTAAAGTGATTTAAATCCTTGCAGCTCTGCTTTCGGAGAAAAAAAAATGGTTAAAGAAAACATGTGCAAAACTGTAAAACTAGAAAGAATCTGCGACAAAAAACAGATACGAAGGGAAACTACACTTAATTAAATGTACACAACATCTGGAGTATTGGCCTCATAAAAAGTGAAACTGTTAATTTTCATTGTTATATGGGAAATGAGGTCAGTGTTAAGTATTTCTCCAATTATTTTACACTTAGGCATGTAACTAGATCATCTCCACAAACCAATATGTCCAAACCTTTACAACAGTTTGAAAAGTGGCCTACTATTTTAGACTGCAAATATAGATTTAATTTCAATTTTTTAAGCCAATATAAAAGATAAACTTTCTACTATTTAATAATGAGCAACAAACCCCTATTCTGCAACCAACTTCGAACCTTTCAGAGCCAGCAAACAAACATTGTTCATTGTGCGTTCCACTGAGGGCTACACAGATGATAGCAGATTGAAAAAGCTTGCAAAAATTAGCATCCGAAACACAGCAGATACTCTATAGGGTGACCAGAAGGCATCATATCAGTATGATACTGTTTTTACAATGCTGGGTGTTCACTGAAACTAATATATACTGGGAGTTGTAGTTTAAGATAAAGTATCAACTTCCAATGAATTGTCAATGAATGGGAAATGTGTCGCCACACTTTGTATCTCATTTTGCATATGTCAGTATTTTTACTAATACACTGAGACTGCTTACTCTATAACCCACACTTAAACAGGTGCTGTATTGCCTCTTCTGTGATGGGCACTCAACTTCATGCATATCCGGAAAACAGAATTCTATTTAAATTTGAAAAGGGCATAGGGATTATTTCAATGGTGGAAGCTTAAGCACATTCCTAACAACTGTCAAAGTGCTTTGGGTAAGACCTGTTAAATATTTATAAAACATTCTAAACGAGGAGCCATCTTCTAGTTTTCTACATTTTAACAGAACGGTGGGTAAAATAACATTCTTAAAGCATGTCTGGACCTTGAAGGGGCAGTTAAAGTGTCTTCATATGGTCATAATTTGAAGCAATAGTGATCACTTGTGCATTTACTACTTTTCCAAGAGTATGGATCAAAAAAACTAGTATGAAGGGGCTGGCGCAAGCTATTCTTTACGAAAGGTAGAATTTCTATTTTGTATTTTATTTTCATTTTATTGGCGAGTTGTGCAGCAACAACATGCAAAACAACTTTACTACGAACAGCAGTTGCAAATAGTGACTTTCACAGCACCCTGTGACAAGTAGATTGATAAAATATGGACCTTTTTAAAAGAATTTTAAATCGCATTGAATCTTAACAGCGGTCTCCACAAATATCACTTTGAAATAATAGTAGTTTTTTTTAATGACACTATTCAAACCGGATAGGGTTTTTATCATTTAGCAGACTTTCTCTCTATGAATGACCCGGTATCAGAAAAGACCACCAATGCAGCTGCAATAATGTCAGTTACCACGATCACCTTTTGTGTTATTTTAGAGTGGGGATGTACAAAACTTCGGCTTCAAGTAAGTATTGGGTAGAATTCTGGTGGAAAAATAGCTATTCGGCACCAGCAGAATAATTTTAAGAATACAAAGTACAATCAGAGAAGCAAATATGAAGTGCAGATTCCAAAAGGGAATATAATTAAATGTTGTCTGAATGCATTCCTGAGTAAAAATAAGGCTAATTTGCATATGTGTGTGTATTGGAGAGGAGTGGGGAGGATGATTCGGTCCTATGGGAAATGCCCATGGAAATTCTTGAATTTATAATAGCTAGTGGAGACCAGCAGCATCAAGGATTCTCCAAATCGGCTATAGGCCTGTCAGAGGAAATATAGTGAGAAAGGTGCGAGGACTCTGTATGTGAAATATTTAAAGAGCTAGGCTCTGTTGATGAGACTGGAAGAAGGGCATGCAATTTGGAAAACATGACTTCCCAACAGTTGGACTGCCTCTTCTACGTCAAGCTGGGGATGAGTCAGTTACATATTAGGCAGCACAAGAAGCAGGCAACATTTGCCAACCTGTATTGGCCTTTTGAGAGAACTGGACTATTGGGATAATGGCATTATAGGCCATTCTATCCTAAGAGGAAATGTGTGAGAGAGGACAGAGTGACAGAGAGCACTTTATCTTCTGGTGTTGCAGAATGGAAGGATGAAGAGTGACAAACGGAGAAATCCATAGAGCATTACATACTCTAGTCTGAAAAAAAGGGTGGTGTGGAGGATCAGAGGAAGGTCGGGGACGCTGTGAAGACTTTACCATATAGTTTATTTCAAGTAAACTAAGGCCTACCTTTCCCTATATATATGGGGTGTTGCCTAGCTATTTTACTAAGGTGCTTGTCAGTCAAAGTAAATGTCCAAAACAAGTCTGGCCACTGTCCAAATCTAACCTATGTGACCCTGCCACTATTATAACTAAGGCCAGGAGAATGACTACCTTCTCCTGGGGGCTGTGTATCGGTCAGGACTCGCCCGCCTCTGTCCCGGATTCAGACTTCTCGCCGGCCTCTGCCGGGGACAGTGGCATGCCCCTTGGCACCTTCTCCCCAACTTGCGGCACCATCTACAGGACTTCCCCTCCCAGGGTACCAGAGCGCGTGACATCAGGTTTGCACTCCCGGACGCAACCCGGAACCACTGGGGAGACACTGCAGCTCTCATTTAAGCGGCCAGGAAGAGCTGTGTGGTGGTCCTCAACTGTTTCTTCTGGAACATGAGCTGCTTGTGTGTTTTTCTGTACTTCGCTTGCTTTGGCGTTTTCTGCCCGTTTTTCTGCCTCCTGGACTGCCTTGCTGTTCCCCCACTGTTGTGACACCTGGATATTCCTGTTGACTGGTTTGTTGGTTTCTTTTTCTTCAGTATTTTCTGGATTTTGTTTTCTTTTGATTTGTCCTTGCCTGTTCTGCTGCCTGGTGTTGTTTGGACTATATCTTTCCTAGATATTACTGCCATCGGATTTTGCATTGTTATTGGATTGCCCTTGAACTGCTTTGGATATTTTGGACTTCCTTGATTACCTGGTACCGGGAACGGGGTATCTTTTCCCTTCTAGCTACTCCAATAGAGTGTGTCCTCGTGACGTACGGCTCAGGTCCTTGCGTCTTTCCTTTGGGACTTTGCGTCTGTCGGCTATTGTCGGGCGGAGTATCTGGCCTATGGACGAGGCATCACTAGTAGGAGCGGTTTTCCTTGCCTTAGGTTCATCTGCACGATACACTTGAAACCAGACAGGTGTGGGGACAAGGGAGAGAGGGCTAGTGGTAGTGTTCTGATTTCAGCCACGTCTTTTGATGCAGACTTGCTTGCCTTTCTCTGTGTTTGTTTCCCCTCTAGCATTGCTGATTGCTCCTGCCTTTTCACCTCAGCCCCTAGCCTTACATGTTAGCTTGAGTCCTGTGGGCTGCACTCTAGTGGGGCAAAAGTCTCCATGTGAAAGGAGACCTCAGTCATCAGGTTTTGGTGACTGGGGTTGTCTGGACAAGCGCTTGGTCTTGACAGTTTCTTCACAGGGAGTTTCTTGATTATATTGTTCTACTTAATAGACCACATGTAAATAGTCTCTGCTTATCCTTTGTACCGAGTTCTGCAGTTCCTTTAGGGGACTGGTACCTTCCTTTTCCTCTTTCTTAGATATTATCTTTGTTTTGCTCAAGTTCCTTCTCTCGCTTTCTTGTAGGACTCCAGACCCCCTTGTATATGGTTCACCTCCTGGGAATTTTGGTTGCTCAACTCCCAATTATAATTCACTGCTTCCTGGGGTGCTCTTTCATGTATGATATTTATCATCCTGACCTCACAGGTCTGGACTCCCCAAATGTCTTTCTGGTTTCTGTACTTCTTTATCTTCTGGATATGGGTTGGCCTTTCCCTTTTCCCAAAGGCATTAAGATTCCAACTCTATACCTCTTTCCTTCTATGGGTTCCCTGTTCTTCTTTATCCCATTAGCATAGTTCTGAGGTATTAAGCTTTCAATTATATTGTTTCCCATTCTGTGGAGTTTGGGTTTCTCTTTATCTCGTTAACAGGGTTTAGATGAAATAGGATTCAAATTCTATTTCTCTTCTGTGGATTTCCTGTTTCTCTTAATCCCATTACTACAGTCCTGATTCATCTGCTTGTTTCCAATTCTTTTAACATTAGTACTGGGACGAGTATCGTTTAACTTATACAGAGTCCCTTTTAACTTTGTGGTATTCCCATTCCCCTTATTACCCTCCAACTTCAGGGGTAATGTTACGGTACCTGGAGCACTTTGGAATCTATTGCGGCTTCTTGGTAGCTGCGCGGTTTCCTTGCTGCAACGTCTGTTTCCTAAGTATCTCGCTCTCACCTTAAGTATAGAACTGTTGCTGGGAGTTGTTTCCTCCCGCTGGTGGAATCGGCGTCGTTATGCAGCCTGGCTGCCCACTGTGATTACTGCGTGGTCACACCACCACCACACTCTCTATTCCAAATTTTGGGGATTTCCTCTGTTCTCGCACGCCAGTTTCCCAGCATTTCGCATTCTGTGCTGGCGCTGCTCTGGTTTACACAGGCTCCGAGTTCTGTGACAGCTCTGCCTCCTTCCGCTCTGTTATGTACAGGGGCCTTCCCCTAGTATTCTCGGCTTTCTGCCCCCTCTCGGCTTTCCTACTCCTCTCGCTGGTTCTTTGGTTTGTCATCCCTTTCCAGCATTCTCGGCACAGTCCACTGGAGACTCTGATTTAAAGGGATATCCTCAGTTTCTTGTGGTTGATGATATAGGTTCACTTTATCTTCATGAAATTGATAACGTTCTGGTCTATTAGGTGAGTCCACGTAAGCCATCACTTGGAGGATATCAGGGAGATCCTCACGGGAACAGAAGTCCTTGTTCCCAAAGGAGGAGTCTCTCCTGGTGAGTCATTTTCAAAAGTAGTAAAGAGATGGAGTCCATTCATGTCACATGTATCCTCGAATTGTGTCTTGCATGAGCGGACAGATACCATTTATACTGTGTGAGCTGGAAAGTAGGGTTGAAATTCACTTTAAACATAAGCTACCATGCAACTCACAAGAGATTGCAATGCATGTGATTTGCAATGTCAGGTGTAAATTGCAGTTTCCATTGTTTTCTTGCAACTTATCACTTTGCATTTGTTAAGCCTGGCACTTCGAGTACAGTTTTTATGCATATGCAAAATCCTTTCATACATATGGACCCTTCCATTTATAAAAAAAAACTATTTATGAAAGACAAAGCACAGCACTGATCAAAACATTGAACTCATACAATACACCAGCATAATTTTAAACAGTAATCAACTTGTTATGAACATCATGGAGAGGATGACTCAGTCTGTTACAGCCAAAATGTTTTGCCTGAATGGAGTCCATATATCCTGAGGTTTCTGATGTGATGGTGTAAGTTCATAGATCGACGTTTTCACATCAGAGCACCATTTCACATCACTCATCCATTCACTCAAAGAACCATATGAAGTGGAAAAACATTGCAGTAGCCTTATGACATTTTGGTGCAAACCCCTATGCCCCTATAGCCAAGGGGTTTTAGGTAATGAGTTGCCTAGGGGAATATATATGCTTGATGGAACACTTTAAATTGTACTATCTTACATTTTGAATGTAGAGAGATCTTACTGTATAATTACACTTTCTTCCCCAATCAGTGTCTTCGATCAGGTCTCCAATGGCTTCTCCACTTAGCTTTAGTGTCTCGACTTATCACTGGGGAACCATCTTGGGCTATGGTATGTTTTGTGGACACTAGGCGTTTACAACCAGTTGATAATGTGATACATTTTAAAATGGGGGGAGTGTTGTTCTGGTTCTTTTGGGAAATCCGAGAACTAGACTCAGAGCATTTTGCAGTTGATATTGGAACAACGATGCAAAGTCTCTTCCGACTTTAACAACAAATTGTTCTTTTGAGACAAATTAACTGTCTGGGATCATGTTCCCTATATACAGGATACCCAAAATGCCCCAGCCTTCCTTGATCCCTTAGTCACATGTTGGATGTAGCTCTCGTATATCACATAGGGACAGTCTGGGGAAATTCAGGCTGGGATATATTCAGTCTTTTATGCAGTCTCCTACATGCATCTACCATGCATCTAACTGGGTCATATTTGCACTTATCTGCCTGATAATCCGATATCAGTTGAGATTGCATGGATTGAGGATGAACAGAAGCTTTTTCCAATATAGACATGCTGCCGATTCAAAAATCCCGTCATCCAGAATGACACAAATTGTGAATGCGCTGCTAGGCAGTAAAGTTCCATATCTGGAGCTGCTATACCCCCACGTCCATATGATCAGATCAATATTTCCCATCAAACGTGTGGGGCTTTTGGACAACAGATCAGGTGTATTAGTAATGATCATAGTTTATAAAAAGAATATTTTTCCAGGCCAGCGGCGATGTTTTAAAAGTAGTACAAAACCCTAGGCACAATGATTAATCATTTTAGCCTACAGATATCCGCCAGACAGGGACAACGGGAGAGCAGTCATCACCCTGATCAACTCATCGTTTGAAATCTCTGTAGTCCCACACAACCTCAAAGAGGCCTGGGTCCTACCTCTACTTAAAAAACCCAACCTTGACCCCAACACCCCGACAAACTATAGGCCCTTCACCACTGTCCCCTTTCTCCTTAAAATAATAGATAAGAGTAGCATACCTCCAAATACAAAAACATTTGGAAGTCAACAACCTCCTAGGCCTGCGACAATCCAGCTTTAGATCCAGGCATGGGACTGAAACAGCCCTCATGGATCTAAAAATCCAAATGGATGAAGCCAAAGCTAAGGGCAATCCGGCCATCTTGCTCTTGTTAAACCTGTCTGCTGCCTTCAACCTAGTTGACCACCAAATACTCACTAAACACCTCTCCTCGGCTGCCGCATTCTCTCAGGATGCCACCAATTGGATCCAGTCCTTCCTATCGGACAGAACAACCAGAGTCTTCGTCCCCTCAGGCGGCGCTGCAGCTGACCCCGCACCGATCAAATGTGGAGTTTGGGCTCGTGTATCTCTCCCACACTTTACAACATCTTCACCGAGCTCCTCTTCGACCGCCTTGACAACCTGGGAGTTACCTATACTAACTATGCCGATGACACCCAGGTTCTCATTGCGCTCAAGGGAAGCTATGAGGAAAATGTTGCTAAACTAAATGAGCTTTACCTTGTAATTCATATTTTACAAAAAAAGGGGGTGCCCCCTGCGTGTTCAGTGGGAGTTCGGGGCAAAGCACAAAGTAAACACAAGGTTTTAACTCTCACTATTAGTTGACCAAACAGTTATGGTCTAGATTCAGGTTCAGTTTTCCCAACCAGTGAATGTTCTGCTTCATAAGAGATCAGAAAGAAAATGGGAAAATGCCAAGGAGAACAAATAGGGCAAACACAGAAAATATATTCAGTCATACATATTATTTATTAGTATAAACAGAGAAGATAAATTGGTTAAAATTGTTATTCATTGTTCTAAAATAAAGAGATGATATATGGTGATACTTCTGAGCAATGCCAAAAAGATTTACCCATACAGTGTTCAGAGAAATTTAAACATGAAAAACAAAAATCGACCACTTAAATGGTTAACATTTACAAAATAAGATAATTCAAAAGATAAACATAATAAAGTGAAGAGAAACACACAACAAAGTACACAATTAGATTTAAATGTTTGAAATGTTGAATCAAACTTTCTTGTAAGCAAAGGTACCTATCCTTTGTGTATATTCATGATCAGAATCTGATCATGCTGGGTGAAGCTGCCTACGTGCCAGTTTTTTAAATTGTAGATAATTGTTATAAACACAGACCATCAGTTAATTACTATTAGAACTCATGGGCTGTGCTAGCGGCACGTTTCGGCTTAAAGCCATGAATCTTGGCATTGATTGAAGAGCCTTCCTCGGGGCAAATTGGATCTACAAAAGGGTCCACAAAACAAAAAGAAAGGATAATGAATGAAAAAGAATATAAAAGGGAAGGCAGGTGTGTAATAAAACACATTCCAGTAAGTGCAAATAAGTTTGCTATTGGCCCAAATTTGTAAACTGGATATCCCATTTACATAAAACATTGTGGGAACATGACACTGCTGAAAAGTTTAGACATCAAGGTGAAAACTGCTGCACTATACTTACCCTGTATCTGACACAGGGTAGTGCAGAGGTTTTTAGCCTTTGGGATTTGTCGGTAGCGGGTGCCTCAACCAGCTGGGACTGCAAGGGTGGGGTCCTCGAGTAGATACCCAGTGTCCAGTGTGATATTAAGATGAAATCACTCTGTAGAAGAAAAGGGGGGGGGAGGGGAACCCTCCACTTAGCACAAATTAATGTAGTGAAATGGTGTGGATTTCGAGATGCAGCAAGAATGCAAGTGGGAGTGAGATGCATCAAGATGAGTAGAAACCCAAACCGGAGTCCTCAGAAGGGAGGTAGTACTCAAAAAGAACAATAGAGAAACGCCCATTAGACACATGACTGGCAGCCATACAGGTGCTCGTGATACGGAAAGTGAAAGGACAGGGCAACAGAATTGCCTAAAAATCTGTAATTCAAGCATGGATGGCCACCCATAGACTCTGCTTAACCGATGACAAGACGGAACTGCTGATAGTTGGGTCACATGCCCGTCTTAATGAACTTGACCCCAGATACCAATCCTTCGTCATTTATAGTAACACTATAAAAGTATCTAAAGAAGTCAAAACATTGCGAGTGTATCTGTACTCAACTCTTTCCCTCAAACAAATCAATGCCACAATCTCCACCACAGCCTACTCCAACAAACTCATCAATGCCTACAAACCATTCTCATCTACCAACAGCTGCCTTATACTAGGCAGGGCCCTCATTTTATCCAAACTAGACTACTGTAACACACTCTTCCTAGGCTCCCCAATTCTCAACTTAAATAGACTTCAGATACTACAAAACAACGCACTCGGATGCACCCTCAACCTCCCACGTAAGGCCCACATTTCCTCGGCCAGGAAGGAAGTCCACTGCTACTTATCCATGAGAGAATCAAACTACGAGCACTTGTCATCACTCACAAATGCCTTCATCAGACAGCCCCTCGATACCTATCCGACAAATTCACCAGACAGAACTCTTCTAGACATACTAGATCCCCATACCTACACCAGCTCTGCATCCCTCGGTTTAAACTGAAAACTGCTGGTGTGTCCAGCTTCCCTGTGCTAGCAGCCAAATCATGGAATGCCCTACCCTTGCTATTAGAGCGACACATCATTCTGGTCGTTCCATGCTAAGGTTAAGGATTTACTTTCAACTCAGCACTAGATCCTCAACTACACTCAGCCTCACTTGGCGCTCTTGCTCTCTGTGATATAAAGGAGGTAGCTCCAGTTTTGGCGACATAAACCTTTGTAACTAATAATTAATTCTGCACGGACCATTATGTAACTCATACTAACTATTGTACTACTCCTCTCTATGTTATTCTCTATGTTATTTTTTTGTATGTATGTGCAACCTTCTGTAACACTGCTGCTCCCAAGAAAATGTGCCCAGTTACCTGAGGGTTCGGATGTGCTTTACAAGTAAACAAACTAAACTAAACCCAAACATGGGTGTTCATATTTAAAATACTGCTTTTATTTTTTTTTTATTTATATTTTCAAGTTTAGAACCTGATTTATTAAATAAAACAACGATTTGACTTCATATTTGGGCAATTATTCTGTATTCGGCCAAATACTTAACGTGCTATTCGGTGTACCTCAATTCCAGACTGGCAATAACCATCAGTTTCATTACTTTCAAGGAACAACTCCCGCCCACAGAGATTAAATGACTCACAGTGATAACCAGTGTAAGTGACAGGCAATCAAAGACCATCCTGAAATATATGAATGACAAGTGTAAAAGACATTACTTTGATATCCCTATATTTAATTCCTATTAATGTGAATTAATGTGAATATTCGGAAAAGTTTTGTATTATTATGAGATGAACAAGAGTGATGACTTTTGGCAGTATTGTCTAAACTCCGACAATCTTTCTTTGCACTTGTCACTTTAAAGGATTTGGCAACAGGTATTAACTTTGGTTCAAATGTGATAATATTTGTCAAATCAAATCTGTATGTTTGTTGTTGACAACTTGTAGTAATGATGATCAGTTTTATTTTAAGACTATTTGACGTATGATCGTTTTTTTTATATAAAATGTGTTTATATGTGCAAAGTTCATGTAACGAAAACACATTATAATTTGTTTTATTTTAATTAATACAAGTTCCAGTGTCTCATAGCCAGACAGTATATGTTTTTCTCTATCCAGAGGATGCTTCGACCCAACAAAGAGACATATACTGCACATCTGTCCTGGGGGGTCTAGTGGCCATTTTGTACTTCGGCCTCTGAAGGCCCATAGGAAGTGATCATATCCCCGTTGGGCCCAGATGCCTGGCAACTGTTCTTTTACACAAGATTTTATTTTGAGCCATCCATCCCTTCATTGAGGTAACAGATCAAAACTCTTCTGCCAGAGCATTTGGTAAGTCTTCTTCATATTGTGGTGTGGTGTGGTGTGGTCTGCGACTCAAGATAGTCAGTCTCTCAAGTCATACTGGGCTTCCAACTAGACACCTTGGCACATTTGCTACAAAATTCAACCACTCACCCAGATAATCGTGTTCAATCGCTTTTCAGACCACGTCCTTCTTGTTAAACTGATGCTGATGTGAAAGTCACCCTTCATTTCGTATCAAATTGGCTGAAGTATTAAAGATAATGTTTTATAAGTAGAGAAGATACATGTTCACTTCCGGTCTTGTCGTCTGGTAATTTAGCAGAGGTATTTCCTGTTCATGACTAACCTCTTTGCAGTCATATCCCACTTCTTCCTTCCTCCTGTGGCTACAGAAATCTACTGAGTGGGTCAGTGTTCCTCCTTAGATACGCCTCTCTGATTTGGATCCTGTGTTGGATGGCACAGCGATTTATAGAGCACACTGAGTTGGAGGTGAAGACGGGAGAATGACGTCCTTATGAACATCTGGTCACGTTTTCTTCCATTACTAGTTTTTTTATATTTTTATCATTTTGTAGTGCTATGTGAAATCTAGTTTAGTTACAATCATGACAGATAAAACATCCTAAAACTTGCTAAAACATTGAACATTTGAGATAACATGCTAGTGACTTTGTTCAGTATTGTTTTTCCAATTAATCATTAAGTCTATGTTCTCAAAGAAAAACAAAGTTGGTTGATGAACACATACTATCTCACTAACGTCGCTCTCCATTTGGAGAGTGTTAGGTATTTAGGCATAGTGCAACAACAAACCATTGTGACATAAATCGCCCGACCCTGCCAAAAAGGGATGGGAAACCCTCAACCTGAGATAAGAGGAATACCATCAGAGTTCCTAGGGGCCTGCCGCAGAGGCAGGCGTGGGAGTTGGGAGGGCCCTGAGTCTCTGTGCCATATTGAATGAGCAGAGAACCACCTTTACTTGCCCTATACTTATTAGGGCACAGTGCTGGCCAGTGTCTTTATTTTCAATGTCCCGCAGAACTCCAACTGCCGGGAGGCATACAGGCGGAGGAGAGAAATAGCAACCCATTCCGAGTAGAACCAACAACAAACGACCAGCCTGCGGAGCGATATGGGCATCAAACCGGTGATCTAGCCACGCCCAACAACATGACATGACCTGTATTATGTTATTGTGCATTTGTATAGCGCCTTTTATACCATTGGTATGATCTCAAAGCGCTGTGGGTTAAACACCCTCAGGGACCTTAGTCTAGTTCAGCGGAGAGAGTAGGGTAGTAAATAGTGCTTGGGTGCACTCAGTATGTGAGAAGCCAGTGCGGTTTATGTGGTGTGCAGCTGTATTGTAATGCTAGGCATTTTGGAATGGTTGTGTGAGGTCAGTAGAATATGTGCAGCAAGGAAGTTGACCTCTAAGTTTGCATTCTGGCGGTGTTGGAGCTTGTGTATGAGATTATGTGTGCAGCTAGGCTGATTTGTTTTGTGGGGTACAGCTGCGTTCTAAAGACTGTTGAGGTGTTCATGGGGGTCTGTAGGTATGTGTGTAGCTAGGCCGAAATTTATTGAGGGGTATGGCGCTATTCTTTTGTTTGTTGCTGTAGAGGAGAGAGTGAGCAGGTTGGTATGTGTGAGTGTCTGTGCGGCTTGGTAGGAGACCCCCATTTCAGATTACGTTCCAGTGCACTCTGAGATGACTATCTATTCAAGAGGTTCGGAGCATTAATCTCCGAGAGAGATTATCAGTCTAGCGCTGAGTTTTTCTGATTACTTGAGGTTGTCTTTCCCTGCTTGGCAGTGTCATCGGTGTTGAGTTGCCCTATTCCTAATCTTAATTGGGTTAAGCGAATTGCAGGTCTATGGTCATCCCTGTGTCTCGTGGAGTATGCCATTGTTTATTGGAAGATACCTTCTCATTGTACAGTTACATCCAGTTCTGTTCTATCAGATTAACGAGAACTAGCAAGAATTGATGACTGGTGTTCAGTGGGCCCAGGGACCAGCAACAGCCACTTTGGTCATCTCTGTGTCTTGTCTGCAGATTGTTTATAGGATGACACCTTCTCAGTGTGCATTTATTTCAGTTCTCTTCTATCGGACATACAAGTAGATCTTAGGTATGAAGACCAGTACTCGGTGAGCCCGAAGGTCAAGCAACGGATCAGGCCATGATGTAAGTGGTGTCACTGAACTGGCAGTGCTATATGTAGCACGGGTTAGAGTG
The DNA here is from genome assembly GCF_040938575.1 of Ambystoma mexicanum. Classification (NCBI taxonomy): domain Eukaryota; kingdom Metazoa; phylum Chordata; class Amphibia; order Caudata; family Ambystomatidae; genus Ambystoma; species Ambystoma mexicanum. Next base: position 789,281,422 of record NC_090932.1, on the reverse strand, counting down.
TTCGTGATCTGGAAGAGGACTGATGACAGGCGGCAGGACCAAGGTCAAGCAACGGATCAGGCCATGATGTAAGTGGTGTCACTGAACTGGCAGTGCTATATGTAGCACGGGTTAGAGTGTTCGTGATCTGGAAGAGGACTGATGACAGGCGGCAGCACCTCAATGTCACTTTTTCCTTGCCAGATTCCTCACCTGATTCAGAGCGTGCAACTAAGTGTACCGTCACCTCCTCAAAAAGAATTTTTTTAAACTCGACCTGTCTGTGTGAGTTGGTGTTGTCTTGAGGCCATCGGTTACAACATTCATTGCTGTAGATTAAAATTAATGATTCTCCAGTCAGAGAAAGGCCTTTATCATGTAGCTTGTTAAGACTGTGAAGTGCAATAGTTTCAAAAACCATCCATGATTGTACCCATGAAGCATCATCCAATGAGATGGATTAAAAATAAGCTTCAACATGACCAAAGTAGAGGATTCTATCCTTTTGCCCTCTTGTTCCAATGCAAGAGAAATAATACATTCATCAAAGTTTGCAGGAGGGTAAATCACTGCTTGGTGTGGCAGCTGACAACAGTGGCAACAGCTTTCCCAGTAAAAGGGATGCATTTTGCTTTTGTATGGTAATATAAACACTTTGATAAGGTTGGGAATCAATTCTATAAGTTAAGCATCCTCATCTAATTTTTCAATAGATGAAAGCCATGTTTGTATAGCTGAGGATCAATGTTTTTATTACAATAAGGTATTTTGTGAGACACTATCAAGAAAAATACAAGTATCATGGCATATAAAATAGAATCTTATTTAGTTGATAGTTTAAAAAAGCATAACAAAACCAATCTATTCACACAGTAAAACCTCAATAACAAGATTCTGTAAGAAGACAATCTCTCTTAATTGGCCACACTTTTCACCAGGCAAATTATGGTGATAAAACCCCTTCTCTAAACTAAGAACACATTTAATCTTTATCTTCCATTTGAAGACCAATGGTCGTCTTTGAAACTTCCAATTGAAAATTAAAAGGCTATGAGCAACCAAAAAGCCAATACAAATTGTCACAAAAGAGGCAGATGAGCTCCACCATTTAGGGTCAATACAGAAAATTCCTAATTGGCCCTTAAATTCCACCCTTTTCCCCCAAAATATTTGAATATTGAAAGGATATTATCCCAAATTTCTCCATTTGCGAGCAGGATATTAGGTTTATTTAATGTACCTGAAACAAATGTTCACTAAAGAAAATTGACAAACTGTAAATTTCACAGAATTACCTTTAAACAAATGATTAAATGTAAACCATGTTCTCTTTGCACAGCCATGTTACACAAATTACCCCCACCTTGTATTGAAATATGCATTGTGTATTATAACTGTATGATTAGAATTAAGTAAAACTACACCAGAACATTGTTTTGTATTTGCACATTATGAGAAAAATTGTAAAATGTAGCTTGAGTCTGGCATGCGTTTATTCATTTAATTTCCCAAAACAAAGGAGGTCCAAAGTTCAGTTCTCTGTTATAAGAAAACCCACCAGTAATTTGCAACTGATCCATTTGCTCAGCCGAACAGACTAAGATGGTTCAGAGCATATGGTAAACTTAAAAAATGCAAGGAAATGGGCCCTTTTTGCATTCCATAATCCACATTTTTGTGGTGTCTCACAGTTTATGGGCAAAGACAGACCAGGATGTCCTGAATCTGTTTTTTGGTAAGACAATGCATCAAAAGACTATGTTTCCAATCAGTCCTCGAACTGTTGAACTGTGGCACAGAAATAAATAGCCATCTGTGGAGCAATTGCTTTATGGCTGGGGATTACAGGAGGCCAATGCTAGACGTTAAAGTTAATGATGAATTATCATGCAAACATGCAATGCACAGAAAATAAATGCACTGAATTATTTGTTAAACTGGTACCAAAATGAAATCATTTTATCGGGCAATACTTCTGAACACTTTGATTTAAAAACCAAAAACATATTTGAATTCAGGAAAGCATTCTCCATTATAGAGCTATAAACACTATGTATTAATTAATATATGTGAATTATTGATGAATATGCATATTCCAATAGCTTTCTCACATTAAAAGTTATTGGAATATGAAGGATGCAGAATTATCTAGCCATTTCAAATATCAAGCCTCCATAAAAGGTACAGGTCCATAACTGCAATTGTGAGAAAAACATTTCATTTAGTTCAATCTTATGAGTCAGGTGGGAGAAGGCAAAGACCTCCCACTGTCACATAGAAACATACATTGCATCAATCAAAATAAAGAGGATAGTTGCAACTGTCACTGTATGAGGAAAACCTATCATAAATCACGCCCATGGAAAAAATGTTGCATCATAGGATGCTGCATGGGTGGAGTTTATCAATTAGTTAGGACCCGGCACACAGGAAATAGAGATATTGGGAAGTCTGCAGACGAAGGTAGCTTGTCCGACTTGAGAAATGCTGATTTGTAGTTGGACCTTTGATGTAGCTATAATCAGCCATAAGAAGACCCTTTCCAGAGGAAGCCTGAAGCAGATGCCTTATCCAAAGCAAAAACATATTGCTCAGGGGGGATTTTGAAAGCAGGGGACTGTGAGCAGCGCCCTCTTGGTGGAGCTGTGTAAAGCTGTTGATTTTCTTTCTACCTGTCCTCTGCCTTCAAAAGACAAAACATAATGGAGTACAATAGCCCCCTGTTAATTCAGGTATATGTCCTAAGAATTCGTTAAAATCCCTGATAGCAACTAAGTAGCCAATAAAATAATTCCTGAGGATTTTTTTAATATGATTTACAACATTTCACAAATGTGCAATAATTGTTGGACTTCTTGAACTGTGGAAACCATAGCTTACATAAAAATATACATCTCGAGTGAAGCTATACCCTTGGAGTGGAAAAGGAAGGTGGTTAGTTTTTTCATGTGATTCCCAAGAAAATAATGTCAATTTAAATAACCCATGTCATTTTTCCCAAAACCTTTGCACAGAAAAGGACTCTGCCTTTAGCGGACCCATAACGCCAAGTAAAAAAGAAGCATTGACTCATTTGTTACCTCAAATGTATATGTTTGTGTGATTCAAGATTGTGTGCTCTCCAAAACAAAAGCTTCTATCTTAAACCCAAGCTAGTAGAAAAATAGCACAATATAATACACTGTGGGCCTGACTCGCAGAGCATTTTCCTATGGGATTGTGCCATTAAAACACTTCTGTGAATCAGGCCATGCGTATTTCATATACATGCCCAAATAAGAAATAAATGCTACCCTACATCTAGAGTAGAATGACTGAGAATAAAAGGGTTTATGTGAATTCAATGTTTTTCTTTGATGCCAACACTCGTCGATGGTGTAAGAGAAAAATGAAGGGAAATTTATATTGTACAATTTCTGATGAGAACACAAATGTTTTCCCTTGTATTTAAATTTGCTTTTATACCAATTTATATGTGTGTGTTTACTGTGGGTGTAATTAAGGTATGCAGGTTATTTTTCTTTTGTAGATAAGCTGCCTGTATTTGTATGGTATATTGTCATTGATTACCCCAGCATAAAGCTAGTGGACCAAATTTTATTTTGATTATGTTACATAACCACAGAATAGTCGGCTCAAAAACAGCCTGTTTGTTGTCCTCAGATTTTGGGTATGATTGATCAGTAAACATTTCTTCACCTAACAAATCAACAAAATTGAGATAAAATCAATCATACTGCCACACAATTATTGGACCAGTTCCACTACCAGAACTATAATGGCAACATTTTCCAGAATTACCTGGGTAAAAATGGCTTAACTGTTAGGAGTTTGACATATTTATATATATTTTCTGAAGAAAATTGAAAAAATGAATTGCTAATAACTTTTGGATGCCCCCCTGCCCTCCCTGACTGGAAGGTTTGGGAAAGATTTGTTAAAAAATAAGAAGGTTATTAAGAAGAAGAAGAAGAAAAAAAAAAGAAAAAAAAAAGACTTTCGGCCTATTGCCCATATATTTTCCCATAAAAGGTCAATTTTTACACCAATGCACAGCGTAAACCGCTGGATGGATTTGGATCAGGTCTGAAGCAACTTGGGCACGAAGCGTTTGTTAACTTGCAATCCTTTTGCGATTTGGAGTTATTCTGTCCAGCAGTTTAAAAAAAATATTTGATAGACAAGAGAGTGCCCCTTTCTCTAAAAAGAAATGTGATATGTCCATGATTCATTGTGAAAGAGGCTTTTCAGAAATGAAAACGCTGCCATCTTTTTTTCCCTGATGCGAGAGATAACTGCGGCTATACCCATGAATATCGGTAAATGAAAAGCAGGAACGTGGCATTTGGAGGCAGAAAAATTGTGAAATGGCAGCAGACTAGAGGTGGGGGAGGGGGAAAGAGGGCACGATGTGAAATTTGGGAGTTGGAGGTGGGCTACGGACTGATTTTGCAGCACAATCTATTTCCTGTAGCCGTGAATATTCAGCCGGATACCCGCGGCTACCAGAGAAGACGCGATCGGCAATGAAAGTGCATCACACGGAATGACAATAGGTATAGGAGAGGTCTGGCGAGGCAAATGGGAGTTTGTGGGAGTGGGGGGATCTTGCTATGATTAGAGGGGCACTGGGTGAATGAGTGGGGGTCCAGGGGAACATGTTTTATTTTCGCTGTTTTTCCTTATAATCGCGGCTATGTGTTGGTATTATAGCAGCAGTTATGGGAAAAATGTCCCCCAAAAAAAAAAGAAAGGATATTTATACAGCTACATTGAGTTTGGGGGTGGAAATTCATTCGCCATGGATGGCTGAGGCCATGGCCAGTGGCTTTGTAGCGTTTTAAACGGTTGAAGGCCTGGTAGCGTTGTAAAAAATATACAGTGAGCACAGCCGAAGGCGTGCCGAACAAAACAATGACATAATAAATCCTGTGAAATTCAAGGAACAAACAAACATTCAGTTAAGGTGATAATGCAACAAAACCCTTGAAATTCAGCACAATGGGAAACTCAGGACCGGCTTTACTCAGCCCGTTCACGTTCATGGCTGGGGCAATGATGTACTGCGGAAGGTTAACAGCTACAGTTACAGTTAACAGCTTCAGTGTTTTATTTTGTTGTTTGTTCGTGTCTGGTGGCTCGTGAGAACGAGTCCTCAGTGAGAATGAGTCCTCAGTGGATCTGCCATGCGGCGGGGGGTGGGGGGAAGTGTGGGCCTCTGTGAGCGCGGTCGAGTGGGGGGTCAAGCTGCAGCTTTCAGTGTGCACGTTGGCTCCGCCTGGGTTAGATCTAAACGTTTTTAACAAAATGGAGTTGGCTTAGTACAAGATGGCGTCTGTGCTCTGCCACATAACGTGGTGGTGCATCCTCACATGTGGGTCTGCAGCCGCCCTGCTGCCTGGGCCCGGTGGGCTGCCAACAAGTCATGAGTCTTCACCAGGGTGGGAGATGTAGTGGGAGGGGGGTCCTATTGACCTACCCTCCCCTACAAGGGCTTCCCAGGACTTTGGGAAAAACAAGCGGTCGGCCGTTGTTAAAGGGACGTTATGGTTACAAGTAAAACCAACCCCCCCCCAGAAATTTGCCAGTTACGGTAAGCTAAGCAACCATAACTCGCGCCACCACCGTGCACTACTAAAACTAACACCCAGGACAAAGATGGCATCACAATTGTCATTGATGACATAACTGATGACATGATGAAAAGTCCCTACAAGGGGTTTTATTTATAATGTTGGTAGCAAGATGTCAGGGATGATTGGGAGACCTACTATAAACTATTAAATGTATTAAAAAATTGATTCATGTAAACAACACATTATATTGGAGTAGTGTTGTTAATGGAGGAATCTAATCATACATACCCATAGGGAATGCTGCAGCATGCACCATAAAAGTACAATATTTTTAATCTGGTAGTTTTGGAAAGTAAAATAACTAATACTACTTAATCAGAGTTTTCAGTAATGTTAAAAATGGAATAAACAGCTAACAATTCACGAATTACTACACACTTGTGTTAGTACAAACAATGCATATGAAGACCCACAATGCCTACAAATTAGAGGCACATACAGGGAAACTAAAGTAAGGAAGAAAGAAACAAGAGCACCAGAAATGTCAATTACATTAAAGTTCATCTTCATGTATACACATTAATTGTGTGTTTGAGGCCTGCTTATTGCCCCGTGAATGTGCACCATGAGCTAACAATGAAACCTATGGAAAGTATTTTAAGAATGGCACCTTTTCAATGTTCATATTCTGACTGTCAGTGAACAACAACATGTGGCCTAGATATGTGATGTCATCAGTGAAGTCATCAGTAACATGTGTCATATCATATTTGATGTCCTGGGTGTTTAGTCTTAGCAGTACGCGAGTTATGGTTGCTTAGCTTACCATAACTGGCAAATTTCTGGGGGTTTTCAGTTTTACTTGTAACCATAACGTCCCTTTAACAACGTTTTTTCCCTTAATTTCATAGGTTTGTATTACTTCAACTTAACCATAACGTCCCTTTAACAAAGTTTTTTCAGTGACTTTCATGGGTTTTCATCAGTGCACCCTAATTTGCTACAACTTCCTAATATCATAATTACGCCCAATATAGCCGAATTTTCGATCAAAGTACAAAGACTTGAAACTGTGGCATTCCCCACCTCCTAGCAACATCTATAACACTGCTATAAACCTTTTGCAACTTTTTCTACTGTTTTAGTGTTGGCCGATGTACGAGAAAGACTGACGTCATCGCTGACTTTCCGGACAGTGTCACGTGACCACGCACGTTGTATGGTGAGGTGTTCACGAACGGGTCTGATCCGTGCTTCGCGAACAGTTCAAAACTGCATTTTTAGCTGATCTAGGAAGATTCAAGCTGAATATATATCCTTGCACAACTTCTAAACCTATTCTTACTGATTATCCATTTGCAATCTAAGACACAGCACAAGTTTGGAAAAATATTAGCAGAACTGCTATTTATCCTTAAAAATTGCATCAGCTATTACCATCCTTCCTCCCCAGGAGCCACTACCACCACCAATCGGAGGGCCTAGACAATGAAAGAAGCACAATCATTCAAAAACAATCAAGAGGATCAGGAAGATGAGGTAGAAGAAATGCCTACCTCTAGTACCCAGAGAGTATCATGTGTGTGGCAGTTCTTTGCCACTATTGGGGGTGTCCCTAAGGCTACAGCTACCAAGGTAAAATGCACGAAGTACAACGTTGTACTCAGTCGCGGACAACCAGGGCAGTACTCCTACGGGACCACCTCCCTGCGCCGCCACACCAAATCCAACCACTGGGATGGTCTGAGAAAGGCTGTTCCATTCTCAGGAAGTAGTAGGCTGTCTTCCTCTACCCCATCTTCCTCAACCAATACTGCCACCACACAGGCTACTCCTGAGGGGCACAAGATCCCACCAGCTACCTTGCAAGCTTTAAAAGAGGCTGTTGATCCACATCTTGCAAAGACAACTGTACTTTGTATTTACTGCAACACACCACTCTGCAGCGGGGAGCAGTTTTGAAGTGCTTTCGAGGTTGCAATCAAGGAGCATCAGAAACACTGCCCCTACCTTAGATTTCATTGTTCACCTGCCCCTCCACATCTATGCTTGCTGCCCCTTCCCTTATTTCCATCCCTACCTTACTTCCTGACCTCTCCTGCGAAAACAAAAAGTTAAGATAAAGAAAACACAAAAAAGGTTTAAGCACCACATTTCACAGTTAGAAAATATAAGTTTGAATATATAAGCTTATAGCCTCCATCTACTTTACACTTTTCAATAAAGTAGTAATACGATTCTCCAACATTCCCATTAGCATTTTCTACTATGCTAATGGGAATAATGGATAATTGTAAACTACAGAAGGAACAAAACGCAATTTTCTGTCCCAAATACTTTTCTCTAGCATATAATAAGGACCATAATACATGGCTCTTCATGACCATCCGCGGTCTCTGCAGTCCCCTCTCTAGGCCATGCCTATGTTTGTAGCACTCCCTCATTACCTGCTTTGAATCAGTCACACATTTATCCACCAACTAATTAAAACAACTCTACAGATAACCCAATCAGCATATTACACTTCCACACACCAACTGCCACTTAGAAATAATGTTGTACAAATCTTTTCCATATGCATTGTGCAGTCAAAGAAGTGCATGAATGGAAAGAAGAGTAGGGATTACCAAGTGCTCATAGAAGCTTAGAAGGAAAGTGCCAAGACATGCCAAAGTGGGAGGCCACCAAGGGTGTGATACACAGCCGCCAGGCGGTACACCCACAAGAGCAGTGCTAAAGGGTGGGGGGTGTACTGGTGTTGACTAGATATGGGGCCTAGAACATGTGAGGTTTATGAGGAACCAAGCCACTAGTGTCAGTGGTATGAGATAGCAGGGAAGGGATAAGTAAAATATGACCACAAAAGCAGAATTTCCAGAGGTTTTCGGAACTTAAGGAAGTCCAGCTGAAGTAAAAAAAGAGCTGGAAAGCTGTCCAAAGAGAGGCACCGGCCGAAGACAGACATGCCTTCTGCTCTCTTTTACAAAAATCATTTAGGAAGCAGAGTATTCGAGTTACAGCAGCGAAGGGTTGTAGCAGGGCAGTATTTAGGGAAATAAAGTGGGACATGTTATAATCCTTCCAATTAGCAGCAGCCAATGTACACATTTTCGGGCTGCAACAACACCATCCCTGGGCTTCAGGCCAAGGATAAGTCTTGCAGCCATATTCTAGGTTAGCTGAAGGGGGTACACACAACAAATGGGGAGTTTTAAGGAAGAGGCTGTTGCAGTTGTCCAGCCTACACAGTGCCACGGCTTTAGAGACGTTGAGCTTCTGGGGAAGGTAAGGAACAGTACAGTGCCTGTAAGGAGGTCAAGCTCAAACCATGGGCTTTCTTTACATGCTCCAAAATGTAAGGAGTAAAGGAGAGATAGCACTTAAAAATGACCAAGGTTTTTGTCCTCACAGAATAGTGACAGTAGAGGGTACAAAGACAGCAGCCACAGGATAGAAGAAAAATAGGGTACAAGTGTCATAATAAGAAACATCTCCATCTTGCTGGTATTGAGACAGAAATTATTTGCCGCACACAATGCCTCAGTGGCGGTCAGACAATCAGGGATAAAACCCTAGGGTAATTTGCAAGTACACAGTGAAGTGGCGGAGTACAAACACCTCAGTTGCAGCTGGGAAGGGAGGTTGGTAGGGAAAACAAATCAGCCAGTACAGTGCTTGGTACATGATGCTAAAGATATCATGTAACCATTTAATGAGGATACAATAGTTGACGGTGTGAATTGCGGAGGAGTCATCAAGGAGCACTGTCCTCAATTGTACTACAATCATAAATACCATATACACTTTAATTGTATCATCCCACCATATTACAAATACTGCATACTCCCCCCCCACTACATTACCTATAATTACTATACACATATTACTATACTATGTGTTGCCAGTGGCCAGATCTTTGGGGGTAGGACTATGCCCCCAAGAATATCGTCACTGGCCACAACCACCACAATATATTTAAACCCTTTAACAAGTAATTATGATACACCTTCAAATAACAAAACTCACGCAGAACAATCAACCATCAAGGTGACCACGGACTTGGCAGTACCTGCACACCTTTTTTCCACCTATAAAAGCAGTTCCATTCCATTCCCCCACCCTTTTCAGGCCCTTTTTCGGCCACCAAATAACCCCAAATGTGTTTTCCGAACTTTATTCTCACAGCGCTGACTGCAACGATATCCGCTGACTCAGCAGCACCTGCAAACCCCCTTTTCACATACAAAAACAGCTCCATATCAACTTTATTCCACTTCATTCCATTTCCAGGCCCTCTTTCGACCACCAAATATGTTTTCCAGACATTGTCCCCATCGCTCTATCCGCAGGCATCAGCGGCTGTTCCCAGAGCCAACATGGCGACTGTTTAGAAAAATACGACGGACCTCGCGCTTTTCACCATCCAATCAGCAGGCGTGCCCGATATCCACGGACATCACGCCGGGCCCCGATTGGTCCAGGGGGATGTCTGCGTACCAAAGAGGGAAGTGAGTTGCAGACCGGACCCAGATATCACTAATTTCTTTTATCCTACTTTTTGGTAATTTTTTTAAAAATCGACTGGACGGATTTACACCAAATTTACAAATGTACACTTTTGGGACAAAGCTGCCGCTCCTGGTGCATCCATCCAGCGCTTTGGGCTGTAGGCATTAGGAAACCATTTTTTCCATTGCGTCTGTGAGGATTTCCACACATTTTGAGACACCCTATGACTTTGCCCCCCCTTGACGAAACAACACCACATTTTGCAGGATCATTCCGAGGGGACCATATAATTGTCTGGCAAAGTTTGGTGAGGATTCATCCAAGGGTGACACAGTTTAAAAGCCGCCCAGAAAGTGCTCTTTCCATGATAGTCTGTGTATTGGGGCCTGCGAATGTACAGAGCCATCCATGCCCAGAGACCATCCTTCCCCTAAAGTTCTGTAAGGTGAGTCGGAAACAAATAATAGGACAGCCCTCCAAATGGAGCGACATATCCTCACATACAAATCCTGAGGCAGTATACATGAGAATATAGGGTTAATGGATATAAACTTTTTAACATGATTGTTTCCAAAAAAAGAAATCATCTTTGGGGTACTTCAAAAGAGTACAATATGTGTATGCCATTCTGTTCATCTTCAAAGGAATAAGTTACTTACTTGTAAATCCTGTTCTCCAGCATTGTGTCTTTCATAGATTCACATGCTGTTTGAATATTCCATATCGTCAGGCTGGGAATCCTTGGTAACATTAAAGCAGTTTACATTTAAATTTAATAAAAACTGCTGTTATGGTAGTGCTCTATTAGAGTCAATTTGGGTCATATTTCCCCACAGCCAATAGACAGGTCTCCCTTAGCTCCACCCCAAGGGCCATCTTCAGATTTTAACAAGCACACATGAACGTGGCAATATGAGCCAAGAAGAGCCATAGGTGGGAGGATTGCATGTGAATCTAGGAAAGATGCAGGATTTCTTTGGCAAGAAGTATTGAGGGCAATCCAAAATATGAACCGGGTAGAGTTCTGGAAACTTACAGGCAGTGTAGCGATGAAGGAGGAAAATGTCACACAAGGGTGCATCACTGAGAAGGTTTGTTTCGACTATTTTAGCCAATTGTACAGAGAATAAAGAGTATATGAAAACCCATTGGGCATACCTATCAATGTTGAAATACATATAGGTACTCCATTAACATTTACCCTTGAGACATTAAGGTGGCGTTTGTGTCCAAGCATAATAAAACATTCCTGGGTGTGGACAAAATTCTGGAAGACCTTTTTAAGACCGAGTAGTATTTCGGTTCCATTTTTATGCGCCTCTTTAACGCTATTCCCATCTCTAAGACAGCCCATCACACCTGGACCTTTGCTGAAATTGTACCCCTTTTTTGAAAAGGTGGGTCGGACAGCACAGCAAATTACTATCCCATATTCCTATTGGATACAGCTGGAAAAATCTTTGGGAGAGTTTTGTTGGGGCGTTTAAAAGCATGGAAAAAAGAAGAAACTTCATTAACCCACCACCTCCGAGCTGGGTTTCAAGAATTCAAAAGTAGGACAGACCAATGTTTCAGGTTGTTTCCTCGTATGTAGAAAAGTACGTTAGACTAAGAAAGATGAATGAAAATGCATAATGTATAGCTTTCCACACGGCCTTTGATGGCAACCCAAGGATGAAGCTGTGGGACTCGCTATTACAGCAAGGATTTCCTAATAATCTCCTGTCGCTAATCATGCTGCTCTATAATGACAATAAGGCAGTATTATGATGGGGTGGATGTAGAGGCTACCGAGCCGTTTGTAGTGCAAAAAGGAGTGTGGCAGGGCTGCATGTTGGCTCCAACATTGTTTGCCGTATGCATTAATGCAGCTATTGAACATTTCCTGGCCACCCACTCGGATGCCCCTATCTGTGCCTCACACATGTGCCCAGCTCTCTACTTAGCCAGTGAAGCCGTCCCTCTTTTCACTCACACCGTCCGGGCTAAAGAAGCAATTTCAATGTTTCAAAACCCTCTGGCAGAAGAAGGGTTTAGAAATTAATGATAGTAAAAATAAAGCACATGGTGGTTCTCGACCAAAAAAAAAAAAAGGTAAAAAAGCAAGGTTTTGGCATGCCCGATGCCGATGGTGACCAAAGCACTATAGAAAAAGTCAAAGTCTTTGATTATTTGTGGTTGAGATATGCAGATACTGGGAATTGGAAACCGCAGTTAGAGAAGTCAGGCTTAGTCCTTGCTAGACACTCAGGAATTTTTAAAGCGAATCCTGGGACGTCCTTGTAGTATTTCGACCATATTACTACACGAAGAACTGGGACTTCAATATCTAAATCAATTGATGGCTTTCAAACCCTTAGTTTTCTGGGTGAGATTATGGAGCATATCAGAACTGGGTATCTTTAGGGATCTAACCCCTAAGGTACTCATTCAGGAGGGAGGCCATGCACTCCCATGGTTCCAACAAGTTAAAAGAAACCTTCGTTCAATTGGGTGAGTCGAACTCTGGAACTCTCCGGAGAGGATTGACTCATGCAGGGTTTGAAATTGCCAGAAGCTGGGAGCTATTTAGTTCCTGGTTATAGCCAAGGGGAGCCTGGTTAGCTTGAAACAAACAGCTACCAGGAGCTAGTGGGGCAAGTGGTGCCATACAAACCTAGCTATCTGATAGTAACTATATATGTATGTGGATGTGTGTAAAGAAAGATAAAGAAGACACTTAAGGGCCATTTAGAGCATCTATTGGATAACATGAAATGGACAAAAAGTTTAGAGTACGCATCTTGCGCAAAGTTAGCTATGCTGCGCAGTCTGAACTAGCTCCTGGTTCCCCAAAGGTAGCACCTGCTTAGCTGATTAAGCCGGATACCCAGGAGACGCTTTTTGCAACTGGTCCACAAATCCCAATCTCATTCCCTGTGCATGCACACTAAAAACCCTTAAGCAAAAAATGGATGCACAGTGGAGGGGGCAAGCAAAATGAGAAATGTTGAACACACATTGGTCTAACTTCTGGATTTGAATACTATTTAGACACCATTGAACCAAGATTACTGCTCTCTTTGTATTAGACTAAGATTTGGTATCTTACCGGTTGACCAGTTAATCAACAAATGGTACTCAACCAAGTCAAATAAATGTGCACACTGTAAAATTAGGGTTGAGTTAAGTGAACATTTGCTTCTGGTGTGCCCTTTGTATATAAAATACTGTAAAAAGTACCTGAGAGATAGGTTCCTCCAAAATGGCATAAGGTCTACAGCAGAATGATCACCTTATGTAGAAGAACAAGGGATGTCATTGTCCTTGAAGTAGCAAAATATGTGTTTTTATCTTGGGTGAGGTGAAAAGCAAAGTTAGAGCTAGCAACCGGATTAAAAAGTACATTTGATGCTTTTAAATTTCAATGGCTCCCATTATAATGCCTAAATATTAATTACTGATGAACTTATAATGACTTTTATACTGTGCGTCCAATGGCAGATATGTCAAATAAACATATTTGATGATGAAAGATACCAATGGTGGAGAATTACCAGGTTACTCACCGTAGTGACCACCTTACTCCTAGTCCATAGTCCCCTTTCCTCCATACTTGTGGGAGATTCCCAAGCATTCCTTACAGGAACTACGGGTGGATGGAAATACCCCTTACTGAAAAAGGTTCTTCAGCACAGCCTGACCAAACTGAGCATCAGCTCTAGAACTCATATCGAGGCAGTAATGCTTACAGAAAGCATATGGAGGCCCAAGTAGCTGCCCTAGCGATGGACTCCCAGGGAACATACTTCTGAAAAGCAACCACAGCTGCCTTGCCCCGCACCAGGTGTGCATGAATACCATTAGGAGGTTTCAGCTTTTGGACAGTGAAAGACTCCATGATGCAGGCGGCAATCCACCTAGAAATAGTTGCCTTAGGCGCCTGCTTGCCTTGAGGGTTGCCGAAAGTCACAAAAAGTTAAGAACTTCTAAGCTCGGAAGTCCTATCCAGGTAGAACTTAAGAGCTCTTCGGACATCAAGACAGTGTAGAACCCTCTCCGCCTCAGAGGCAGGGTTCGGACAAAAGACCGGTAGGGAGATCGATTGATTCAAATGGAATTCGGTCACTATCTTCGGCAGAAAAGCCGGATTAGTTCGAAGGACTACCTTGTCCTTGTGAAAGACCAAGAAAGGATGCTCCACCGACAATGCCTGGAGCTCACTCACTCTCCTTGCCGATGTGACGGCGACCAAAAAGGACACTTTCCAAGACAAGTACTTGAGGTCCACAGTAGTCATTGGCTCAAAGGGTTTATGGCACAGCGCCGTCAGGACAACATTCAGGTCCCATGGCGGGTGCGGATTACGAACTGGAGGGTAAAGGCGTGTTAAACCAGCGAAATGCCTCTTTACCACTGGGTTAGTCAGAGAATACGAACACTGATCCGTAGAAAGATAAGCGGAGACCGCTGAAAGGAAAGTCCTGCATGACAGAACATGAACCCCTGACTCTGCTAGGGAGGACACGAAGGACAACACTGTGTCAACCGTGGCCCCCCTTGGATCCAATTTCTTCTCTAGACACCAATGACAGAACCTGAGCCATTTACTCCTGTATTGAGATCTGGTCGAGGGTTCCCTGGCTGCCTGGATAATACGCATGTTATCCATAGACAAGTTAAAAAGCTCTAAGACTTGAACTCAGGCACCATGCCGCCAAGCTGAGCGATTGTGGGGAGGGGTGACACATCTGCTGTTCCCCTTGATGAAGAAGATCTGGGGTTACTGGTAACCTGAGCAGCGGAAACACCGACAGGTGTTGAAGTTCTGAGAACCAAAAAACTGGCCGGCCACCACGGGGCCATGAGCAGAAGGGAACAGTCATAGAGTTCTTCCCCTTCCCAATTGCTCGATGAACTAGGGGAAGAGGCGGGAAGGCGTAAGCTCTCATGTTGTGCCATGGAATCTCGAGAGCATCCCCCAGAGAGGAGGCTCTCAGCCCCCCTCTGGAGGCATACCGAGGAAGCTTCTTGTTTACCACCGTAGCGAAGAGGTCCACCTCCGGTGTGCCCCAATGCAAGAAAGTCCATGAGAGGACCTGCGGCTATAACTCCCACTCGTAGCTGACCACTGTCCGCCGGCTGAGGGCATCCGCTGTGACATTCAGCTGGCCCGGGATGTGCACCGCAAGCAGCCAGACGCCATGAAGCATGGCCCACTCCTATATCTGGATGGACAGATCAACCGAAGGTGCCCCCCCCTGCAGGCAACAAAAAATTGTGCGGAAGGGGTATCCGGGCATTCCGGTCATAAACTGACCGAAAAGGATGCGCACAAGGCCGAGAAACCAGCCCTACACCTGAGGCCGATGGCGAAGCTGTAGGGGTAGCGTTCAAAATGGCTGCCACGGTCATGGCGGGAACGGGCGCCATTTTGTCACCACCTGAGGGGAACTGCGGCACGTGAGGAAATGAGGCAGGGGTCCCTGTCGATGGATATGGGGTCTTAACTTTAGCCTTGAAATAAGGAACCTCGGCAGAACCGGTACTATGAGGCCTGGAATGTTTCTGAGACATACCAACCGCCAAATTAGCCTTCTCAAGAAGGACCTCGGCGCTGCCGGTAAAGAAGAATTTCCCTTCTTTGCCCCTCAACAGATCTGGTGTATCCGCAAGAGCAGGAACGGTGAGAAACAACCTTCACCGATAAGGCCTTGCCAGGCCCTCAGAAATGTTGGTAGCCTTAGCCTCTGTACGAGGGACCTCGACCCAGGTCCGGTAGCAGCCTTACTCACGCGGGCCTCAAACATCCGTTCGGTAGCACCAAACGCCACCAAGGCCTCGGGGCACACCCCGCCATAAGAGCCAGTCGTCCAAATACGGATACTCATGGATACCCTGGAGACGAAGTTAGGCCGCAATCACCGACATCATCTTCGTGAAGACACGCGGCGCCGAGCTGAGCCCAAAAGGAAGCACCCGAAACTGGAAGTGCTCCTCTCCCAAAGAGAAACAGAGGTACCTCCTGTGTGGAGCCCAAATCAGGATATGCATGTACGCATCCTGAAGGTCCACCACGCTGAGCCAATCGCCCGCATGCAACGAGGAGCGAATCTGGCCGGGCGTGATCATCTTGAATTTCTCTTGGGGTAAGGAAAGATTGAACTGGGAAAGGTCTAGGATGGTGCGCAGGCCAGCCTGGTTGGGTTTGGGCACCGTAGACAGCCGGGAGTAGAAGCCCTCCCCTCGCTCCCCAAGGGGAACGGGTTCCACAGCTCTGAGGAGCAGAAGTTTCTGAACTTTGGCCTTGAGGGAGGGTGAGCCCGACAGCTGAAAAGGAGGGTTGAGGGGTGCGGTAGGGGGTAAAGGTAAGCGGAAGCCCGCCCGAGCGACTGACAAGACCCATCTGTCTTCTGTGATGGTCTGCCACGCCTCCCAATGAGACGCAATGCGTCCTCCCACGGGGTCTCGTGCAAGCACAGAAAAACCTCATTTGGCAGGTTTATCGGGAGAAATACCGCGTACGCTGTTGTCTACGGTGGTTATTCCCCGCAGGAGTAGCCACTCTGCGCGATTTGCGGTCGAGGAAGCCCCTGTGTAACGCTCACCTGATTCCCGCAGAGGCGCCGGTCTTGACTGGGTGAATGCCGTAACTTCAAAGGTGATGTGTAACACACGGTTGGCTCTTTGGGCTGGACCTCTGTGCACTGTATGTCTGACTCGAAGAGTAAGATGTCTGCAGATAGAAAATATGGGATTAATGAACTGGGGTTATTGGGTGCCTCTCTCCTCTTCCCTTTCTCTTCTCCTGTAGAACCCCAAAGGTTAACGCCCTCACCTAAGGTAAGTGAACGCCGAGCTCTCCATCTGCCTCGGGGCAGGGTGCCGTAACCAGTTTCTTCACTGGATAAGGGTGCAGGCCTCTTGACCTCAGAGGACTGCTGTCCGTCGTTAACTGCACGAACGGTAAGTTCTGGGCACTTCAAATGTCTTAAAAGTCTTTTGTAATGATATCTCTTGTTTTGCAGGGTTCCGGCGATGGAGGATGGCGGGCTGATGAGAGTTGAGGATCGAACCCGCGTGAGGAATAGAAGCGCCTGGAAGCACGTAAGTAAGCGCTTGTAGCCTGCTTCACGATGCGCACTAACTGTCCCTTTTATCTTGCAGGTACAAGTTCGGAGCTTTAGAGAAGCTGAAGGGTGCTGGAATACCCACTGGATTCGGCGTGGGAAGGAGTAATGGCACGTGAGTAATAAAGTTGCCCAATGTCTTTAAACGCACCTTCTTTTGTCTTTCAGATGCGGGATGCAGCGCCGAAGGCCTCCGGAGCGTGCGAAGAGCTGGTAAACTTTTGTCTTTCAGATGCCGGAATGCAGTGCGAAGACCTCCGGAGCATGCGAAGAGTAGGTAAGCCTTTGTCTTTCAGATGCCGGAATGCAGCGCGAGGCGTTGGTGACAGCCGATGGACCAGGTAAGAGATGCGCTGCCACTGAAGACCGCAGTGCTAACCTGTTCTTTCTTTGTCTTTACAGGTGCTGCTGAAGACTGGATTCCAGGATGGTAAGCCTTTGTTCCCTTAGGCCCAGGATCAGAAGCAGAAGACACGATGAGCGTTCTGCTGCAGAGAATGCAGAATAACGCAAAGCAAGATTCATCCATCGGGTGTGGTTTAAATAGCCTCCTGTAGTGCTTCGGTGTCTCCTTCCACAGCCTCGCCTAGGTGAGAAAAGAGTTCCTGCTTTCCAGAAGAGTTCCAGTGTTCTGAACCTAGGGAGTGGTTCCTGCCCCACCCAACAGGAAAAGTAGTCCTAAACAGAAGGGGATCAGGGGCTCAACTGGCAGGTAAGTAAGCAGCATGGTCTGCTGCAGGTAAGTCCACCCAAGCATAATGAGCCCGGCGCTTCCAGCGCTGGGACTGGGCATCTTTATGAGCCTGGTGCCACTGGCGCCAGGACAGGGTCCAAAAGGTCCCAATTGGGACTGGCTGGCACTCGGAACCGGGGTTATGGGTCTGCTTCCAAGGGAGTCGGGCAAGTCCTGATCTTTTGGAAGCAGAGATCATGACAGCACCCCCCCCTCAAGGCCCCTCCCAAACCGGGCTTCTCCGGGGGTTTGGGCTTGTCAGGAAATGTTCGATGAAATCTTTTGATTAGACGAGGGGCGTGGACATATTCTGCAGGTTCCCAGGATCTTTCTTGGGGACCGTAGCCTTTCCAGTCAATCAGGTAAAATAGTTTAGATTTGGAGATCTTGGAATCCAGGATGCTTTTGACTTCAAACTCGAGTTCTCCATCAACTAGAATAGGTTTTGGAGATTTAGTTAGTCGGGTTTGAGGTTGCACGGGTTTTAATAGAGAGACGTGGAAGACCAGATGTATCTTCATGTGATGGGGCAAGTCCAACTTGACCGCTACTGGATTTACTATGGTAGTGATGGAATAGGGACCAAGGTATCTTGGGTTGAATGTGCGTGGTCCTTTTAGAGGTAGATATTTGGTGGATAACCAGACTTGTTCTCCTACTTGATATTGGGGGGCTTCCTTCCGATGTTGGTCTGCTCCTTTCTTGTATTGTTCTTTAGCCCTTTGAAGGTGAGAAACGGCTTCCTTAAAGGCTTGGGTGATTGTAGAATGCAGGTGGTCTACTGCTGGTGTTCCAAGATCTTGGAGTGGATCCAACTCCGAGGTTCGAGGGTGACTACCGTATAAAAGAAAAAACGGGGTCTTCCCAGTTCCCGAGTGGACAGAGTTATTGTAGGCATATTCGGCTATCCAAAGGATATCTTTCCAAGTTTTTTTCAGTTTGTTGTAGCATGCAGCGCAAATACTGTTCCAGAGTTTGATTGGTCCTCTCGGTTTGTCCGTCGGTTTGAGGGTGGTGGCTGGTTGAAAGTCTCACATCAATTTGAGCCGACCGACAGCAACTTCGCCAAAAATGAGAAATAAATTGACTACCTCGATCCGAAATGAGAACTGAAGGAAAACCGTGCAGTCGGACGATGTTTTCGAGAAATTCTCGGGCCAGAGTTGCTGCTGTTGGTAAGCCTTTGAGTGGAATGAAATGCGCCATCTTGGAGAATAGGTCCACGATTACTAGGATCGTATTGTATCCGGAGCGTGGAGGTAGATCGGTGATGAAGTCCATAGAAAGCGTATGCCAAGGGCGAGGTGCAATGTCAATAGGGCGTAAGAGGCCGGCTGGTTTTTCCTTTTGACTCTTGTTTTGGGCGCATACTCCACAGGACATTATAAAGTCTGTGATATCTTTTTTCCAAGACGGCCACCAGAAGTAGCGCTTGATCTTTTCCGAGGTCTTGGTCATACCGGGATGTCCTTCCATTAAAGAATCGTGATAACAAGAGATTACCTTTTTCTGTAAATCTGTGCTGGGCAGGTATAACCAGTCTTGGAAATATAATAGGTTGTCCTTCACCGTAAAGTCCTTTCCCTGCAGATGCCAATTCTGTATGTCTGCTGGAGTTACCAATAGCCTGGCTTTATCCTTAACTTCCTCTATGGATTGTGTGGCGATTACACCTAGAATTCTTTGTTCGGGAATGATAGGTACAGGTTTAGGATTGATCAAATGTTCTTCCACTCCCATCCGAGAAAGGGCATCAGCTTTACCGTTTTTTGTACCAGATCGATAGGTAATTATGAAGTCAAACTCGGCAAAGAATAGTGCCCAACGGATTTGCCTAGAGGATTGAGCTTTTGCGGTTTTCAAATATTGCAGGTTTCGGTGATCTGTAATCACAGTAACGGTGTGTCGGGCCCCCAGAAGATAATGCCGCCAAGCCTTAAAGGCGGACTTGATAGCTAGAAGTTCCTTATCAGTAATAGTGTAATTGATTTCAGGAGGCGAGAATTTGCGGGACCAAAATGCCACGGGATGCAACTGATTGGTTACTGGGTCCTTTTGTGATAGAACTGCCCCCATGGCAAGGCTCGAAGCATCAGTTTCAACGATGTAGGGTAGTTCTGGGCGAGGATGTTTTAAGATCGGTGCAGAGATAAATCTAGTCTTCAAATTCTGGAAAGCTTGTTCCGCCTCGGTAGACCATTCAAAACGTTTGTTTTTCTTTAACAAGGCGGTGATGGGCTGGACTATTCGAGAGAATTCGGGGATAAACCTGCGGTAAAAGTTAGCGAAGCCTAACATGCTTTGAACACCTTTTACGGAGGATGGCGATGGCCATTTGAGAATTGCATCGACCTTCTTTGAATCCATACGCACTCCGTTAGGTGATAATATGAATCCCAAGAATTCAACTTCAGTCACGTTGAAAACACATTTTTCCAGCTTAGCGAAAAGTTTGTGTTGACGCAATCTCTCGAGGACCATTTTCACGTGTTTCCGATGTTCAGTTTCCAATGAAGAATAAACGAGGATGTCGTCAATGTAAACAACAACACACACATCTATGAGCTCTCTGAGGACATCGTTCATAAAATATTGAAAGGCGGCCGGGGCATTGCAAAGTCCGAAGGGCATGACCTGATATTCAAATAGCCCATACTTGGTGTGGAAGGCCGTCTTCCATTCATCGCCCTCTTTTACTCGTACCAAGTGGTAGGCTCCTCTAAGATCCAGCTTTGTATATATGCATGCTTTTCTGACTTGGTCCAGGAGTTCAGGGATCAAAGGTAACGGATATCTATTCTTAACGGTGATCTGGTTCAGGGCGCGATAATCTATACAAGTTCTAAGGTCCCCTTCTTTTTTTGGAACGAAGAACAAAGCTGAGGAAGCAGGGGACTTGGAAGGACAAATAAACCCATTCGCTAGGTATTGATCCAGGTATTGTCGGAGGTGAAGATTCTCAGGCTCGGTGAGGGCATAAATTCTACTACAAGGAGGAGTAGATCCAGGTATCAGGTCTATCTGGCAGTCATAAGACCTATGAGGAGGTAGAGAGTTAGCCTGATCCTTCCGGAAAACATCTTGGAATTCTAAGTATTCAGGAGGTAACTGGGGAGCCTCCGAGGAAATTGCTGCCAGTGCAACACCAGGTCGAGGGTGACAAGTAGAGACACATTCTGGAAACTGAACCGTTCTTGCTCGCCAATCGATCTGAGGATTGTGCTTCTCTAACCAAAGAATTCCTAGAATAATCTGGAACTGAGGGGCCTTGATCACATCGAACACGATCTTCTCATGGTGTCCATCTTTACTTACTAGCGTCACATCTTGGGTGGTATGCGTTACTGGTCCGGAGGCTATCTCCGTACCATCCACGGTAGTAATGACGTCCTTTACAGCCTTTGGACAAAGAGTCATATTCATCCTCAAAACCATTTCATGATCCACATAATTGCCGATGACACCGCTGTCGCCGTAAGCTTCAATCGCATGTAATCGATCCGGATGTTCAGGGCTAATGAGGACCATAGGTATCACGAAATGCGAGGTCACGGAACTGGTTTTAACGCTCGGCAAGAGGACCTCTATTCTTGTCGGGCGAGGTCGTTTCCCTGCTCAGAGTTTGTGACCCTGGTAACTGCAGCTCCTACTGCCTTCTTGGCTGGTTTCACCGGACAGTCTCGAAGAAAGTGCCCCGAGTTTCCGCAATAGAGGCATAATTGCAGCTGTTTTCTCCTTTCCCGCTCCTTTTGTGTTAGTGGTCCTTTCAGGCCCCCTATTTGCATGGGTTCCCCGGAGTCTACTCCTTTGGTAGGAGTTGGTGGTTTGGAAAAAACTCGAGCATCAAACTTGGAACGATCGGCCTTCCTGTTCTGCAGTCTGTGGTCAATTTGAACGACTAAGTCAATATAGTCCGAACAGTCTTGCGGGGGATTCACTACTTGGGCTAACACATCTTTGAGCTCTCTATGTAGACCTCTATAAAACAGCGTAATCCTTTTGTCCTCAGGCCATCGAGTTTCCACTATCAGTCTGTTGAAAGACGCAATATAAGCCAAAAGGTCTTGATTACCCTGTCGCAATGAAAGGAGCTCATTGTCCAAGGCCTGCCCCTGTGAATGTCTTGCAAACAGTTTTTCCATACTGAGCTGAAAAGCTTGAAAATCATGGAGAACCGGATCATCTTGATTAACTAGAGGGATCGACCAGTCTGCCGCATTGCCACTAAGGTACGAAAGCACGAAAGCTACCTTAGCTTGATCAGTTGGAAAGGCTGCTGGCCGGCATAAGAAGTGCAACCGGCACTGATTAATAAATACTGCAAAACTCTTTGGGTCACCAGAAAATCGTTCGGGCGGAGCCAGAGGTACATTCCCAGGTAGGTTGATCTGCACTGGGTTTGTAGAGGATGTTGAAGGAAGATTTGCCCCTGATGCGGGTAACGGAGTTTGTCCGGCTTGTGACTGTAGCAATTGTCTAGCGAGATCGTCTGTTCGCTCCTTGGAAATAATCAGTTCCCTTCTTAGAGCATTCGTTTCCTGACGGGCTGCATACACTTCTGCTCTTAGTTCCCCAAGTAACTGGGCTAACTGGTCGGTATCTGAGGTTTCCATAGCGCCTGGGTGGGAGTTTTGCGGTGGGCTTTGCATTCTGTAACGCTCACCTGATTCCCGCAGAGGCGCCGGTCTTGACTGGGTGAATGCCGTATCTTCAAAGGTGATGTGTAACACACGGTTGGCTCTTTGGGCTGGACCTCTGTGCACTGTATGTCTGACTCGAAGAGTAAGATGTCTGCAGATAGAAAATATGGGATTAATGAACTGGGGTTATTGGGTGCCTCTCTCCTCTTCCCTTTCTCTTCTCCTGTAGAACCCCAAAGGTTAACGCCCTCACCTTAGGTAAGTGAACGCCGAGCTCTCCATCTGCCTCGGGGCAGGGTTGCCGTAACCAGTTTCTTCACTGGATAAGGGTGCAGGCCTCTTGACCTCAGAGGACTGCTGTCCGTCGTTAACTGCACGAACGGTAAGTTCTGGGCACTTCAAATGTCTTAAAAGTCTTTTGTAATGATATCTCTTGTTTTGCAGGGTTCCGGCGATGGAGGATGGCGGGCTGATGAGAGTTGAGGATCGAACCCGCGTGAGGAATAGAAGCGCCTGGAAGCACGTAAGTAAGCGCTTGTAGCCTGCTTCACGATGCGCACTAACTGTCCCTTTTATCTTGCAGGTACAAGTTCGGAGCTTTAGAGAAGCTGAAGGGTGCTGGAATACCCACTGGATTCGGCGTGGGAAGGAGTAATGGCACGTGAGTAATAAAGTTGCCCAATGTCTTTAAACGCACCTTCTTTTGTCTTTCAGATGCGGGATGCAGCGCCTAAGGCCTCCGGAGCGTGCGAAGAGCTGGTAAGCTTTTGTCTTTCAGATGCCGGAATGCAGTGCGAAGACCTCCGGAGCATGCGAAGAGCTGGTAAGCTTTTGTCTTTCAGATGCCGGAATGCAGTGCGAAGACCTCCGGAGCATGCGAAGAGTAGGTAAGCCTTTGTCTTTCAGATGCCGGAATGCAGTGCGAAGACCTCCGGAGCATGCGAAGAGTAGGTAAGCCTTTGTCTTTCAGATGCCGGAATGCAGTGCGAAGACCTCCGGAGCATGCGAAGAGTAGGTAAGCCTTTGTCTTTCAGATGCCGGAATGCAGCGCGAGGCGTTGGTGACAGCCGATGGACCAGGTAAGGGATGCGCTGCCACTGAAGACCGTAGTGCTAACCTGTTCTTTCTTCGTCTTTACAGGTGCTGCTGAAGACTGGATTCCAGGATGGTAAGCCTTTGTTCCCTTAGGCCCAGGATCAGAAGCAGAAGACACGATGAACGTTCTGCTGCAGAGAATGCAGAATAACGCAAAGCAAGATTCATCCATCAGGTGTGGTTTAAATAGCCTCCTGTAGTGCTTAGGTGTCTCCTTCCACAGCCTCGCCTAGGTGAGAAAAGAGTTCAAGCTTTCCAGAAGAGTTCCAGTGTTCTGAACCTAGGGAGTGGTTCCTGCCCCACCCAACAGGGAAAGTAGTCCTAAACAGAAGAGGATCAGGGGCTCAACTGGCAGGTAAGTAAGCAGCATGGTCTGCTGCAGGTAAGTCCACCCAAGCATAATGAGCCCGGCGCTTCCAGCGCTGGGACTGGGCATCTTTATGAGCCTGGTGCCACTGGCGCCAGGACAGGGTCCAAAAGGTCCCAATTGGGACTGGCTGGCACTCGGAACCGGGGTTATGGGTCTGCTTCCAAGGGAGTCGGGCAAGTCCTGATCTTTTGGAAGCAGAGATCATGACAGCCTGGAACCAGAAGGTGGTCGACAATGCGATAACGGTCTCTGAGGTTTGAAAGGAGCTTTAACCAGAACAGACAATGATTTAGCTGTCTCAGTGCTATCCTTGGTTTTGGTGAGCTCTGCATCAGTAGAAGAATGAAAAAGCTCCTTACCATCGAATGGAAGGTCCAATACTTTGTCTTGCACTTCCTTCGAAAACTTAGTGGCATGCAACCACGCTTGCCTCGAGGTATCAACCCCAAGCATCATGTCCCGAGCCGAGGTGTCTACGTGATGAGCCGCAGCCTCCAGGAAATCCTGGGCCAAGACTCTGGCATCGGAAAGGCCACCTCTGAAATCTTCCAACTTCTCGACCGGAATGTGCTCCTCAAACTCCAACAGACCTTTCCACATCTGCATGTTAGCTCCCGCCAAAATCAATTCGGCATTGGCCTGCCTGAGCTGCAAGGCCGAATTGGCAAAGATTTTCCTCCCTAGGGAGTCCAGGAGCTTGTCTTCCTTTCCCAAGACCTGAGTAGCCGTCGCGGAAGAGGATGCTGCAGGTCTGGACTGCAACGTGGCCGCAGCCACCACTGTGGAGGAGGGAGGCGGAGAAGAAAACAAGGCCACTTCCTCCGAAGAGTGCAGCCTGTACCTTGCGTCAATCTTTTTATTGACAAAAAGTCCTGAGTGTGGCTTCTCCCAGACTCTTCGGACCTCGGCCAAAACATCCTTCTGCAGGAAAAGGCCGGTACGCTCCAAAGGAGACAGGGTGAACGCCCCAGAAAGCACGCCCTCCTGAGGAGCAGGTGCCTCGGGAACCGGAACATCTAAGAAATTCATCATGTCCAGTACCCGGTCATGAAAAGCTCTAACAGAGCGGGGAAGATCCTCGTTGTCCTGCTCGCCTTGAGGGTCATCTGACAGGTCAGGATCCTGCTGAACCGTGTCAGGCACTGCCTTGTCCACTGGGGACAACGGTGGCAAAGGCGGAAAAGCAGGGGCAGGCACCACGAGCAAAGGAGGCGCTGGCGGAACCACCAGAGGAACGGGTGGAGCCGGAGGCGCTGGTGGACACATTTCCTTAAAAAGCCCTTTGAAATACTCCATCATGGGGTCAGTGCGCATAAGCGCCTGAAATTTACAGAAAAAGCGTCCTCAGGAGATTGCTTCGGAACCTGAGGAGGCCTCTCATGAGGTGGACAAATCCAGCGATGTAACGGAGAAGGGTGCCATGCTGGGCCCTCCGCCGACGTATCCACATAAATCAAAGGGGCCGCCCCTGCAGGCAACGAAACATTGTGCGGAAGAGGCATCTGGGCGTTCCAATCATAAACGGGCCGGTAAGGATACGCACAAGTGACCTTAGGTTCACCCAAAGGACCAAACCCTACACCAGAGGCCGATGGCGTAGTTGTAGTGGTAGTACCTAAAATGGCCGCTGTGGTCGTGGCGGGAACGGCCGCCATTTTGTCTTCATCTGAGGGGGAACTGCGGCACGTGAGGAGGTGAGGCAGGGGTCCCCATCGATGGATCAGGGGTCTTAATTCTAGCCTTAACATAAGGAACCTCGGCAGAGCCGGTACTATGAGGCCTGGAATGTTTCTGCGACATACCAACCGCCAACAGAGCCTTCGAAGGAAGGACCTCGGCAGTGCCGGTAAAAGAACAACCTTGCTTCTTTGCCCCCTCAACAGATCTGGTATCACTACAAGAGCGGGAACGGTGAGAAACCGCTTTCACCGACAGGGCCTTGCCCGGCCCCTCAGGACTGCTGGTAGCCTTAGCCTCTGTACGAGGGACCTCGGGCCTAGGCCCGGTAATAGCCTTATCGGCACGGGCCTCGAACATCTGTTCGGTAAACACAAGCCCAGCCAAGGCCTCGGGACGCACCCCGGTTTTGTTTTTAAGGGAAGCCGAAAAAGACCTCAGAGCAAGCTCCGGTACCCTGTGACTCAGCAGAACTGGGTCGACACACAGCCCCCATAGGAGGGGCCTCGGAAGTTACTCCAGTGTACACAGGCCCCTTACGGAGACCCTCGGAGAAAACTCTGGCAGAATTATTAAGCCCGACAGGACTTCAGGGTGAACCCCGGTGACAGAGCGATCAACGCCCCTCCCGGCTCGAGAGGAACCCGGGAAGGTATCGCCCGGCCGGGGTGCTCTGAAAACTAAAGAACTTACCGGGCGTTTCTTCTTCTCGTCGATGAACGCCTGAAAATGAGATGGAGGAGTGCGTCGGACCACCACCTCCCACCGTTCCAACCGACGTTGAAGAGCCCGGACCGAAAGGGAGTCACAGTAAAAACAGGAGTCCCAACGGTGTTCCGGACCCAAACACTCTAAACAGAGAGGATGGGGATCCGCCCTCGCAAAGCGACGATGACACGAAGAACAGTCTGGAAAGTCTAATTTAAAAGACATAGACAGACTAGAAGACGAACGCTAGCGAGAGCCAGATGTCGTGACTTGCCGCGTAGTGGAGAGTAATGGACCTCTGTCCACAAATCACCCACAGGGATGAGTAAATAAACTCCCTGTGCGAGCTTTGAGGCCACAGGTGTTTATGTTTCTTCGCCGGATCTGATGACGTCCTGGACCCCGGAGGCTGTTAAATGGAAGGTAAGGTTAGCACAGGCAAACACAGTACTGTGATATGCAGAAGCGTGTAAGAATCTCTTACCTAAACCCAACCGGGATGATAATGGGGTGTTGGGCCTGGTGCGGGGGAGCGCCGTAGATCCGGACAGCCGAGTCAGCCGTGTCCCAGGTGATAGTAGCCGGCTGCACCTGTAACCTGGCTGTAACTTGGTAGGCACTTGAGTTTACCACGTAGCGCCAGTGGCCGAAGATCGTAGAGTCAAGAAAGGGCAATCCGAAAACAATCCGTTAAGCAAAAGCCAAGTGTCCAAAGTACCAATATCCGAGCGACAAGATCCGAGGAGTCAGCAAGCCAGTCCGTGTTTCTTAAGCCAAGGTCCAAATCCGTAGAATCAACGTGAATGCTGCAATTGCCGAACAGAGTCGTAGAACAGCTGTGAAGCGGTGAGTGAACCCGAACTTCCCGGCTTTATGCGTGCCGGCTCCCGATCACGTGAGCGGAACTCTGGGCACGTGATCGGGAGAGCACCGCGGAACCAGGAAGTAACCGCAATCGGGTGTTCCAACCCGAACGTAGCCTCCATGGGAGTTGCCAATGGAAGCGAGGCAGAAAACCGGGTCGGACTCTCCACGCTGCCCGTCCTCGTTGACTATGGCGACTCCCTCGCACCCTAGGTAAGGAGTTGTCCCGGGAGGTGGGCTGCAACCCGGGGACAGTAACTGTGTGTGCTGGTGTATCCGAAAAGGCGCCTGGTGGCGGGACTGGTTTGTGTATGACAGAGCCCCCCCTCAACGGCCCACGACCACGTGGGCAGGAAGGGTGATCCCAGTGAAAATGTGAAACAAGCCTCGGGGCATGGACGTCCCTAGCAGGAACCCAACAGCGCTCCTCGGGGCCAAAACCCACCCAGTCAACAAGATACTGAAGCCCACCCCTGATAAAGCGAGAACCCAAGATAGCAGAAACTTCATATTCCACGGAGTCACCCACCGCCACCGGGTCAGGCGTAGACCGGAGACGAGTAGGGGCCGGACAGGGTTTCAACAATGAGGTGTGGAATACGGGGTGGATGCGCCAGGAAGCA
The DNA here is from genome assembly GCF_040938575.1 of Ambystoma mexicanum. NCBI lineage: Eukaryota > Metazoa > Chordata > Amphibia > Caudata > Ambystomatidae > Ambystoma > Ambystoma mexicanum. Next base: position 789,253,539 of record NC_090932.1, on the reverse strand, counting down.
GGGACTGAGAGGCGATAGGCTACAGGGTTGATCACAGCAGTGATTTTATACGGGCCCACAAAACGGGGTAAAAGTTTGCGACAACCAGGCAGCCTAAGGTGACGAGAAGAGAGCCAAACCCTATCCCCCACAACATAGGAAGGTGCCACCGCCCTCCTTTGATCCGCCGCGGCCTTCATGGACTCCCGGGCCTCCCGAAGATGAGTAAGGGTCCGAGTTTGAACAGCCGACAAGTCGCGGGCACAGGCGACAGCAGCTGGGTTGACAGAGGGTGCTAGGTCCGGGATAGGTAAGGTGCGTGGGTGCTGGCCATACAAAACATAAAATGGGGAAGAGCCAGTGGAGGAATGTGTGGAATTATTATACGAAAACTCAGCAAGATGCAGCAAGCCCAGCCAGGATTGCTGGTGTTGTAAAATCAAACAACGCAAGTATTGTTCCATGGCCTGGTTCACCCTCTCAGTCTGGCCGTCCGTCTCCGGGTGGTAAGCGGAGGAAAAGCGGGAATCTATACCCAGGAGAGCCGTGAGAGCCCGCCAGAACCGAGAAGTGAATTGGGGTCCCCTATCCGAAACGATAATCGTGGGCAACCCAAAGAAACAAAAGACTGATTTAAAGAAGAGACCGGCCAAAGCTGGGGCAGAAGGGATGCCAGAACAAGGAATGAAGCGAGCCATTTTGGAAAATGAATCGACCACCACCCATATGGTGTCGAATCCCTTTGTCCGGGGTAGGTCAGTCACGAAATCCATGGAAACCGTGTGCCAGGGCCTGGGGGGTACAGGCAACGGAAGTAGGAGCCCCACTGGACGCCCCCTACGATGCTTACACTGGGCACATATAGCACAGGTGTTAACATACCCTTCTACGTCGCGTTTCATGGAGGGCCACCAACGCCTGAGAATGTCCAACGTGCGTTTCTGTCCCGGATGGCCATTGATGGCGCTATCGTGGGACCATTTCAGAGCAAGATTGCGAGTGTCGGTCGAAGGCAACCACAACCTGTCTTGGATATAGGGCAACCCTTCATGAAACACCGGATCCCACTCGGTGACCTGATCGGGATGTAGTGAAACCCATGTGCGAAGTGAGTCCAGCAGAGACAAAGGAGGGGTGCAAAGGCAAATAACATGTTGGTTTAACAGGTTTTCTGGGAACACAGGTAAGGATACCCCACCCGGAGAGCGAGATAACGCGTCCGCCTTCCCATGGGACAGACCGGAACGGTGTTTGATCTGGAAGTCAAAGGCCGCAAAGAATAAATGCCACCGCACCTGCCGACTATTGATGCACTTGAGCGAGGCCAGATCCTGGAGATTGCGGTGGTCGGTGAACACCATGACTGTGTGCTTCGCCCCCAACAGATGGTGCCGCCAGACCAAGAAAGCATCTTTGATGGCGAGCAGTTCTTTCTCCGTGACGGTGTAATGTAGTTCCGTAACAGAGAATTTCCGGGAATGAAATGCCACCGGATGCAAATGACCTGAATGAGGGCAACGTTGGGACAGGACCGCCCCGAGAGCGAAAGATGACGCATCGGCCTCCACAATAAAGGGGAGTTCCGGGTCGGGATGTTTCAGGACAGGGGCAGTAGTGAATGCAGTTTTCAGTGCGTCAAAAGCCGCCTGGTGATCAACCAACCAGACAAAAGGCGATTTGGGGCTGGTTAGAGCAGTGAGGGGAGCTACCAGAGACGAGAAGTCCTGGATGAAACGCCTATAGAAATTCGAGAACCCGAGGAATGATTGCAAGGACTTGAGACTGTTGGGTTTTGGCCAGTCCAAAACCGCACGGACTTTGGACTGGTTCATGGCCAAACCCCCAGGTGTAATGTGGAATCCCAGGAATTCAACGCTTTCAGTGTGAAACTGGCACTTCTCGGGTTTGGCGTAGAGTGAGTGTTGGCGGAGACGGGACAGTACTTCGCGGACGTGCACTATATGTTCTTTTATGTCCTGCGAGTATATGAGGATGTCGTCAAGGTATACTGCCACGCATACGTCCAACAAATCATGAAATACTTCGTTCATGAAACGTTGGAAGGTAGCAGGGGCATTACAAAGCCCGAAGGGCATGACCACGTATTAGAATAATCCGTAACGTGTACAGAAAGCCGTCTTCCACTCGTCTCCGGAGCGGATTCTAACCAGGTTATAGGCCCCGCGGAGATCGAGTTTTGTGAAAATGGTAGCATGGCTTAACCTGTCCAGTAAGGGAGTGATCAATGGTATTGGGTATCGATTTTTTATGGTGATGGAATTAAGTCGGCGGTAGTCCACACAAGGACGCAGATCGCCCTCCTTTTTTGGGACAAAGAATATGGGGCTAGCAGCCGGAGAGGTGGAGGGACGTATATGACCGACCTTCAATGCGACTTGGATATAATCCTTCAACGCCTGTTCTTCTGATGGAGATAAGGAGTAGATGCGGCCTGAGGGAATCACGGAATCAGGAATTAGGTCAATGGGGCAGTCATAGGATCGGTGTGGTGGGAGCACCTCCGAGGAACCCTTGTCGAATACCTCATGGAAATCGCTGTAATCAGTAGGGAAACCAACGGCAACAGCTCCCACTACATGAGGCTCGAGAGCCATAGGGATATCCTCTTGCAGTGTGAGCTGTGCTATGCCCCCTAGGGCCCGTGGGGGTGATTCTGCGTCGTCAGGTGCGGTGAGACAAAAATTCTGGCACGTCTCAGATTCAAAATGGACCTGCCCCGACTTCCAGTCAATCAAGGGGTTATGTAGATGTAACCAAGGAAGACCCAGGATGATTCCGAACTGTGGCATCGTAATCAGATCAAATGTGATGATTTCCTGATGCGTGTTTTGTATAGTGAGGGTGATGGGGGCGGTTTGTTGCTTGATAGGGCCTGATATCAGTGCTGTACCATCCACTGCTTGTACTGGCTCAGGGTGTTGCTTGGTGATCAGAGGTAGGTTTAAGGATCTGGCCAAAGTTATATCGATATAATTGCCCGTGGCGCCTGAATCGATGTAAATCGAGACGACATGGGATATGTCGGGTGTAGGGTTAAGCATGGCCTGTACCAACACTGGCCTGATCCTGCCAAAAGCGGGGTTCCTATCCGGGGAAATGGAAGTATTGCTCGATCCAGTCCCCGGATCTAGGGTCGAGCGTTCGGAAAAACCGGATTCTTGAGTTTAGGGCGTCTGGGACAGGATTTTACAAAATGGCCAATTAGACCACAGTAAAAACAGGCATGGTCGGTTCTTCTGCGTTCCCTTTCTGATTGCGTGATGGGACTGCGAATGCCACCTATTTGCATGGGTTCGATGCCTGTACCAGAGGAAGAGGAGGGTGAAGTGGCAATGGGGATTCCTGTTTCAGACCGACGTTCGGAACGTCTTGCGTCAATTTGTAATGCGAGGTCCACTAACTCAGTGTGGGTAGTGGGCAAAGATGGAACCACGGCCATAGCATCCTTCATGGTGTTATTAAGCCCCCTATAGAAAACGACCGCCCTCTTTGGTTCAGGCCAGGATGTCTCAGCGACTAGTTGATTAAAACGAGCAATGTATTCAAGGAGAGAACTCCTCCCTTGAGTCAGATCTAACAGCTCGAGGTCCCGAGACTGGGCTTTGTGACGCGTGTCGAACACACGGGACAATTCTGTGACTAGTAGTTCAAAATCGTATAGGACGGGGTTGTCGTTCTCCAGCAAAGGGTTGGCCCATTCTGCCGCGGTGCCGGCCAGGTGGGACAAGGTGAACGCCGCTTTAGTGGTGGCGTCAGGGAAAGCCTGAGGTCTACAGAGGAAATGCAGTTTACACTGGTTTACAAATGTGCGATATTTTTTAGGGTCACCGTGGAACCTTTCTGGAGCAGCCAAGGGAAAAGGCGTGGACATGAGTATTGGAACCTGAGGTGCTGCAGGAGCAGTAGGAGGCTGAGGTATAATCGGCTGGACAGCTGGGGGTTGCGCTGCAGCAGCAGCCTCCCCGAACTCCGCATCAGCGGGCAAGGGATGTTGTGTGCTCTGAATCAGATCTAACCTCTGGTGTATTGTAGCAGTAGCGGCAACCATATCTGCTCTTAGTAATGTGAGTGCCTGTACCAAGGCAGCCACGGGGTCCTCCGGTTCCATACTCTCCACGACGCAACGGCTTCACAGTCTGTCGTGACTTGCCGCGTAGTGGAGAGTAATGGACCTCTGTCCACAAATCACCCACAGGGATGAGTAAATAAACTCCCTGTGCGAGCTTTGAGGCCACAGGTGTTTATGTTTCTTCGCCGGATCTGATGACGTCCTGGACCCCGGAGGCTGTTAAATGGAAGGTAAGGTTAGCACAGGCAAACACAGTACTGTGATATGCAGAAGCGTGTAAGAATCTCTTACCTAAACCCAACCGGGATGATAATGGGGTGTTGGGCCTGGTGCGGGGGAGCGCCGTAGATCCGGACAGCCGAGTCAGCCGTGTCCCAGGTGATAGTAGCCGGCTGCACCTGTAACCTGGCTGTAACTTGGTAGGCACTTGAGTTTACCACGTAGCGCCAGTGGCCGAAGATCGTAGAGTCAAGAAAGGGCAATCCGAAAACAATCCGTTAAGCAAAAGCCAAGTGTCCAAAGTACCAATATCCGAGCGACAAGATCCGAGGAGTCAGCAAGCCAGTCCGTGTTTCGTAAGCCAAGGTCCAAATCCGTAGTATCAACGTGAATGCTGCAATTGCCGAACAGAGTCGTAGAACAGCTGTGAAGCGGTGAGTGAACCCGAACTTCCCGGCTTTATGCGTGCCGGCTCCCGATCACGTGAGCGGAACTCTGGGCACGTGATCGGGAGAGTACCGCGGAACCAGGAAGTAACCGCAATCGGGTGTTCCAACCCGAACGTAGCCTCCATGGGAGTTGCCAATGGAAGCGAGGCAGAAAACCGGGTCGGACTCTCCGCGCTGCCCGTCCTCGTTGACTATGGCGACTCCCTCGCACCCTAGGTAAGGAGTTGTCCCGGGAGGTGGGCTGCAACCCGGGGACAGTAACTGTGTGTGTGCTGGTGTATCCGAAAAGGCGCCTGGTGGCGGGACTGGTTTGTGTATGACACCAGAGAGGAAACAGGGAAGAAAATCTTCCGAGGATGCAAGTGCGTCCGGCCCCGATCGAGCGGAGAAAAGGACTGAGGGCGATGTGCGGAGCGGAGCCAAGGTGGGCGGGGTTACGGCCGCGTGCCGGGCCCCGCGCAGGAAAGAGAGGAAGGACACATTTTTGGAAAAAGGTGGATGCTTTTTACAAAGTGCTCCGGTCCCGTCCCACAGGACGGAGAGATGTCCCCCACAAGTATGGAGAAAAGGGGACGGGACGTAGGAGTACTGGAGTTAAAAGTAAGCAACTTATTCCTTCTCTAGCATTGGATCTTTCATAGACTCACATGCTGTTTGAATAGATTGCAAAGCAGTACACACAAAACCATAAGGGCAAAGGTAAAGCTCACCTGAAGGAAACATTCACTTCACCCAAACAGGTTGCTTAACACCGCCTCGCCAACTATGGACTCTTCTGTAGAATCCCTGTCAACACAGTAGAACCTTGTGAAGGTATGCACGAATATCCATGTGGCAACCCTTCAAATATGCAGCAGTGGAACGCCAGAGAAGAATGCCGTCGTAGCAGCAACAGCCCTCGTCGAGTGTGCGCTAAGCCTGCCAAGCAGAGGCCTATTATCCAGCTGATGACTGTACGAAATGCATGAGGACAGCCACTGTACAAGACATCATTTTGGAAGGGTGTTACCCATTGACAGAAAGACCAACAGTCACAAACAGCTAGGAAGATTTGCGAAAAGCCTTAGTGCGAGAGACATAGAACTTCAGGGCTTGCACCACATCCAAGGAATGTAAGGAGCGTTCTGCAGAAGAGGAAAAGGAACTTGAGAAAAAAGGTAACGCCACAGGTTTGTTAAGGTGGAAAGAAGACAAAACCTTGGTTATAAAAGTCGTGTTTGAGCGAAGGACGACTTTGGATTTCTAAAAAACCAAGTAGGGAGGTTTGCACGAGAGAGCTTATATCTCCCCCACACGCCTTGCAGAGGTGATGGCAACCAACAAGGCGGTCTTCCAGTACAAACATTTCAGAGAGGACTTACTTGTGCATAGGCTCAAAAGGAGGTTCTTTGAGCCTGAAGAGGACCACATTCAATGCACAGCCTAGAGCAGTCGATCAAACAGAAGGGAAGGAGCTGAAAGGGCCCTTAACAAGCCTGTGTGACCACAGACGTTGCCCCAGAGGAATGAGTATATCTCGAAATGGCAGCAAGGTGTTCCTTGATGGAGGAATGAGTCAGACCGCCTTGCGCCACAGACAAAAGGTGGGTAAGACGTCCTGAGCTTGAACACAGAAAGGGTCAAGCCCCATCAGCACACCAAACAGAGAAATGCTTCCACTTGCTCTGTAGCAGGAAAACGTGAAAGAGACCCAGGTCTTGGCCAGTATCTCATGACAGTTTGGAGACAGAGGTATACTACCAAATTCTAGGAAAGGAGGAGCCAGCTCCTCACATTGAGGGATGCCTGGTCGGGGTGCAACCCCACTCTGCTGTCCCTGGACAGCAGGTTGACAGGTGGAGGCAGCCTAATCAGAGATTGAGGAGGTACAAGAACCAGAATTGCCTTGGCCACGCTAGAGACACCAAAATCAGTCTGCACAGATGTTGCCTGAAAACGTTGATCCCTCGATGAATGAGAGGGATCAGTGGAAACTCATACAGAAACATCATCTCCCAAGGAAAGTGAAGGCATCTCCCAGGCTCCCTCAGTGATGAAACCTGCTGACAAAAGCCATGCATTTCTTGTTCACCTTGGTAGCAAAGAGTTTGACACTGGAGGAAGATGCAGCAAACCTGAGTTTGAAACAGTTTTCACTTGTGGCAGGATCGCAGCTCCCTGCTGAGGGAATCAACCACTGTGGTGTGCAACCCTGGCAGGTTGAATGGAATGAGGAACATATGATGGGCCAGAGCCCAAGTCCATACGGCCTGACCAAACAGAGGACCGGGGTGCCACCTTGTTTGCGAATATAAAGCATTGTGGCCGTGTTGTAAGTAAATATCCATACCACTCTGCCTTGAAGCTGTGGTAGAAAAGACTTTCAGGGCCGAAAACACAGCCTACCACTCCAGAACGTGGTAGGCACACTGCCACAAGACCTTTAAGAAAGTGCACCTCCAACACGATTGTCACGCCTAAAACGCGCAAGGTGCGCGCCAGTGGCTTCAGTTTTCCCATCCAGGCAGCTACGCATTGGAACGCACTCCCACCTCAGGTAAGAATGATTGAGTCCCACCAAGCCTTCCGCAAAGCCATCAAAACTAAGCTGTTTGTATGAAATGCACCATGCATCACTATGGATCTGTATAACTCATTTCATGCATCTTGTGTATCCTTGCCTACATCTGTGTAACCAAGAGACCTTTGGTCAACTGTATATTTTCTGTATATTCTCTGAATCTGAAGTCCAACAACTTCTTGTAACAGCGCCTCGATGCCCTTGGGCTGCAAGTGCGCTATACAAATGCAAATAAATAAAATAAATTAATAAAATAAACGTTGATGTGAAACTCCCTTCCTGCGACCAGAGGTCCCTAGCATGAAGAGAGCCTGTATGGGCACCCCAACCCTCCAGAGATGCATCTGTGACCATGACCGGATGGTACGGCAGACAAAACGGAGCCCTGATTGAGATTGGAGCAAAGCATTCACAAGCGAAGAGCTTTGCGGAAGGGCAGCGTGACAAGGATCTTGTTTTCCCAAAAGCCCTGCTGCTGCATAGGGAGGGAAGATTTTCCATTCTGTTGCTCTGCTTCAGACCCCCTCAACCCCTATCTGGTGTTTGGTGTACATCACCTTTGTTTCCTGAAGAGCGTGGTTTGGGTTCCAATTAAAGCAATACTGTGGCTCTCTGTTGGATTTGCTAGTTACGTGGAGCAGGTTTCTCCTGCTCCCTAATGGGGCCTTCGGAAGTTCCATCTGGGAATTACAATACTGAAGACCACAAGTGGGGAGTGTACTTTGCCCTCTGAACTGATAGTGGCGATTTCAGCAAAAATCAATTGGGGGGGGGGTCTTAGTTGGGTATTTGAGTTATGGTGAAGGAGTTTGCTAACATTCTCTAAATTGTGAGGTGTGTGCGAGAACTCTGAAGTATCCCTGATGTACCGCCGCCTCAAGAGGTTTCAACGCATTGCAGGAAGATTCACTGGGCCCTCGACAGTGTTCTGGCCCTCCCTAGCTGGTATGTCTAATGAATGTTCTTCACAGAACCTCGATAAATAAGCTAGCCAATAAGATCCTTTAGAATCTGAGCTGTAACTGCTTGGAAGGCCTGCTGATTTCTAAGCCCGAATTCTGGTATGAAGCACAGAAACATATCCACGACTCTGACATGGAGCAAACACAGTGACACAAACACACTTTCCAGGTAATTTAACTCCGGGTAATTTAACCCATGATAAAGGGGTCACACAACTTAAAAGTAAACTGGCTTATCACTGCAGACTACAGTCAATAATGTACTCCCACCCAAAGGAAAGTGTTGCAGAGTAACGATGCAATTGTCTTCATTATACGTGAGAAATCACTAGCTGCCATGGCCTAATAATGCGCATACTGACAATATTGTCATTTTAAAGTTTATATGGATTATTGCTTGTGTACCAGCCCATTCCTATCACGCACACCTGTCCACCTCTAATCTAGCCCCGCAATTACCTCAGATGCATATAACGTTCCTACACTCCACCACCCACTCCTAACTCCACATACGTAGGTTTAACCTGCAACCTCCTTATCCCCTCAAAGGAACGCTACACTATTGACTACCACCCTCTGGTCCAAATCTACTCACGGTATCCATCAACAGACATGTCCACATGCCAACCAGTAACCGACAAGCAGTACCTATTAATCCATACCCACGCCTGACACAGTTATCCTAACAATCTAGTAGCTCCCCCAATAGATCATACACAGGTCTCCCCAATCCAACCCTTCCACAAAACATGTCTAAACCATCCACCTAGCCCCCGATCAGGAGACACTGACCTCTTCCAACTATATTCCCACAGGCATTTGTCAAACAGCCCGACCACACAACCTTACCGAGTATAGGCCCAGGAGGAGAGAGTAAATAAGAGTGGAAAGGGGTCCAGAGGATTAGGCAAAGATGATAAAAAGAAGAGGTCTAGTGGATAAATTTACATGTTTTACCATAAAGTGTGAGTTCTAATCCCAGCTTTCCGATTTACACACATTTTTGTCTTCCTGGACAAATCACTTTCTCCCTGGCCATGTTTGTGTATCTGCATAGAAATAATTTGAATACCAGTATAGCATGCATTATTAAAATAAATAAGACTGGTCAAGATGTGGGATGTGGTATAGTGGCTCAACTGCACGTGTTGGGACCACTATATATGACTGTAATCATGGCTTCCCCTTGACAAAAACTGTGTGCTCCTAGGGCCATCCCTTTAGTTCCCAGTAATACGTTTTCCTTACATAACGCAAAGAAATAATGTAAAGAACAGCATAATGCTGTTCCTTAAATCAAAAGGACTGAGGAGGAAAGGGAACCATTGCAGTTTAGCAGTGAAGTAGGGTTCCTCATTTGACCAACACTGTTTGACCTTTGGCAAACCACTAAACGCCAATATAAAGCATGCAGTCTAATTGAGCAGCTAAATCAGCATACATTTAAATGTTGGATTTTTTTTTTTAACTTTGTTTATTTTAAATCAAGGCAGGATGACAATTACAAACATTATAAGCAGTGATTATTTAGGCATGTTGATCCCCAGTCTTTTATCCCCCCTGAGTTTCCTCCCTCCCTCCTCCCTTTGGTCCCTCTGTCCCTTAGGCATTGTAGGCGGAATCTTCCCTCCTGGGCTGTCCAGTTTGCGCCTCAGCGTCTATGTATCTTCCTCAGGGATCTCTTGATTTTTCAGGATCCAGCGGGCCCTGGTAGGTTTATAGGTCAGGGCGGGGAAGCGCTGGTCGAATTCCAGCACTGGGGCCCAGATATTCTGGAAACGATGGAGTTCCCGCTTGTGCTGCCGTCACCTTCTCCGCTACCAGAATGTCCCAAAGTTTAGTCCACCATTGGGCTATGTGAGGGCCTTCCGGGGTTTTCCAAGCTCGGGCCACCACCGTTTTCCCTGCTAGTAGGCAGTGGGTTAGTAGTTTCGCTCTGGAGCTCCCAGCAAAACTGGTTCTGGTTCCAGGGGAATCGTTGTTCCGGTAATTTGTGTGATGGACCCCAGGCATGATTTCCAGGACCTTTGGGCAAGCCCACCACATGTGGAAGAAGGATCCTGGGTGGCCGCATCCTCTCCAGCAAGAATGATCCACCTGGGGTTCATATGGTGAAGTCTGAGGGGCGGGTAGTACCACCGCAGCGTGATCTTGTACGCACATTCCCTGTTGGTAATGCAGGTGGACGAGGTGTGTGTTCTGGTCCATATGTCCACCCAGGTTTGATCCTCTATCGGGTGACCCAGGTCCGCCTCCCATTGGGCCATGCAGTGGGTTTTTGTGGTCAGGAAGTCACTTAGGAAGCGCCTGTATAGGGTGGATACTCTGCCGCGGGTTGGAAGGTCTCCCAGAGTGAGTTCTAGGGCAGTAGGAGGGCGTGTCGCTGCTTGCAGAGTTTGGGGATGTGAGCACCAGTGGCGTAATTGAATGTAGGTGAATCTATCCCTTTCCTGGAGTTGGAATTTCTCCTTGCATTGGGCAAATGTGAGAGGTCTCCTTCTCCATATACAGCTGGTCTATGGTCTCCAACCCGCCCTTAATCCAGTTACGAAAATTGTGAGGATTCGTTCCCGGTGCGAACTTTGGATTATGGAAGACCGGGGAGCGTGGGCTCAGTCCTCTTGGCACCCCCTTTCGTTTTAGCACCCAGTCCCAGGAGCTAAGGGTGTGTTTGGTTGATAGCAGGAGATCACCCCATTGGGGCCTGAGGGGGGGCGGGATGTGTGGTAGAAATCGCAAGGGTAGGGGCACTCGCGATTGTTCCAACTCTACCCATCTAGGGCGGTTTGTCGTATTTTGCCATGCCTGGACCTGAGCCAATTGAGCTGCACTCTGTAGGCCTGCAAGTCTGGGACCCCCAATCCTCCCAGTTTGGAACTCCCCAGCATAGTTCTGAGAGGGATTCTCGCTTTCTTACCTTTCCAGATAAACTTCAGCATTTTTCTCTGGATCCCTCGAAGAGTTGGTGTGGGGATCGCTACTGGTAGGGAGGCACAGGCGTATAGGAACCTCGGAAGGAGGTTCATCTTGCATGCAGTGATGCGCCCGAGCAGTGAGATCTCTTGGGTCCCCCAGCGCTTCAAGTCGCCTTCCAGTTCTTTGAAGCGTCGGGGGAAATTGGCTTTGTATGTGTCTCTTGGGTCAGCCGGGATGTGGACCCCTAGATAGGGGATGGCTTTTTTCTCCCATGTTATTGGGCACATCTTAGTCAGTGGTTTCTGTTCTGTTGGGGTGAGGCCGATACCCAGGGCGGATGATTTATCGAAGTTTATGGTGAGGCCTGAGACCTCGCCATAGCTGGCGATTTCTCGTATCGTGTGTTTTAGAGATGAGTGGGCCTCCGAGATCGTGAGCAGAATGTCGTCCGCGTATAGGGCGATTTGGTGATGCGTGGGGCCACTTTGTATGCCCTTGATTTGGTCGTTTCGCCTGATCTTTTGTGCAAAGGGCTCCATGGTGAGTGCGAAAAGCAAGGGTGACAGTGGACAGCCTTGCCGGGTTCCGCATGATAGGGGGATTGGAGCCGAGCTGTGTCCGTTGATCCTCAGGCTAGTTTTAGGGCTATTATAGTTGGCTAGAACCATTGTTTGGAAAGTTGACCCGAAGCCGAAGGCCCCTAAGGTGTGCCTCATGAATGTCCAATCCACCCTATCAAATGCCTTAGCTGCGTCGAGAGCCACTAAGACTAGTTTCTGGGAGTTCCGGGAGGCAAGGTCCACCAGGTTCAGGGTTCTCCGGATGTTGTCACCTGCTGTCCGGTGTAGGATGAAACCTGCCTGGTCGGGGTGAATGATCTTCGGCAAGATGCGATTTAAGCGATCGGTCTGTAGGACGTTATGCTTCTTGGATCTTTTCCAGGTTTGGGCAGGAGGATGGTGGTTGATTCCTGCATCGATGAGGTCACTGCTCCCGTTTCCCTGAAGGAGTTGAATAGGGTAAGCAGGTGGGGGGGTCAGTTGTGCTCTGAATAGTTTGTAAAACCTGGTTGAAAAGCCGTCTGGGCCGGGGGCCCGTGTTTTAAGTGATTTGATGGCTTCCTCAACTTCCTCCCCTGTAATGAGCTCCTCCAGTTCGTCTCTCGCTGCGTCGGAGAGACGGGGCGCTGCTGCCTGCTGCAGGTATTCCTTCTGTTGTGATAAGTTTCGTGGGGTTGCCTTCATGATTTGGGTCAGATAATCTATTGCGAGTCGTTGCTTTTCGGGCTCTGAGTATAGTGTGACCCCGTTGGGATCACGCAGGCCAGTGATCGCGTTGACACGTCTCTGCTTGGCTAGCTTGGCCACCAGGAACTTGTTCGCCTTGTTACCCTTCGCGTAGTAGGACTGTTTGGCCTTCGCCATTAGTTGGGCAGTTTGTTCCGCATAGTGGGCTTCCAGTTTTTTCCTTGCCGTACGAATGATCCGTTGCGTTTTGGGGGACCAGCCTTTCTCCTTGTGGAGTGCCTCGGCCTCTCTTAGTTCGTTCTCTAGAGCCGTCCGGGTCTGATGCCTGTCTCGGTGGTAGGCCGCCACTTGGGCTATTAGGGAGCCCCTGATTACTGCCTTCATGGCGTCCCAGTTGTTCGCTAACAAGGTGTCCGAGGCTGGATTTTCGTTAAAGAAATTTCTTATTCCTGTTGCGATCTTGTCTCTGGTGGCCATGTCGTTAAGGATCGGGTCGTACAACGTCCATTTACGTGGGTTATTGAGGTTAGGGTTCTGAACCCGGAGTTCCAAGAGCACTGGGGCGTGGTCGGATATCGCTCTTGTGCCGATGGAGACTTCTTTGACTGAGGGGAAAGTTTGCAGGGAGATCAGGAACAGGTCGTTCCTTAAAAAGGTGCGATGGACGAATGAGTAAAAAGAGAAATCTTTTTCGTGAGGGTGGAACACCCGCCATGAGTCTATTATCTCCAGGGTCCTGAAGAGTCGGAGGAGGCTAAGTGCTTGGGTGAAGTCGCTTGGAGTCGGGGGGTGTGACCGGTCTTTGGTGGGGTCGGGAACCCCATTGAAGTCCCCACCGACTATTGTTTGGCCCTCCACAAAGCTAGCGAGAGATGTGCCCAAGGAGTCATAGAAGTGTGATTGTCCAGTGTTAGGGGCGTACACCGAGATGAGAGTATATAGATCTCCCATTAGGAGGCATTTGACCGCTGTAAATCGGCCTTCTGGGCAGATTTTCATTTCCAGAATCTGTGGGTTCAAGTCTTTCCTGAAGAGGATCGCCGTACCTCCTTTTTTGTTTGTGCCAGAGGCGAAGAATTGGAGCGGGAATAACCGGGAACGAAGCCGGGTCACATCTACCGGCAGCAAGTGAGTCTCTTGGAGCATGGCTATCACTGCGTCTTCGTCTCGGAGTTTCAGTAGAATTGCCTTTCGCTTGTTAGGGGAGTTCAGGCCATTAACATTCAGGGAGAGGACCGGAAGCGTCTGGAGGTCCGCTGAAGTCTCACTCTCCTTTCCTTGGGTTGGGGGGGGGGTCGTGGGGCGGTGATTCAGCTGCCATGTCTGTTGGGGAATCTCTTGATATCATCCTGCACTTGAGGTTTGAACGCGGAGCCCCAACGGGGGGCCGCAACTTTAACTGGAGGGTAGACCGACATTGTAAGTACGGGCGTACCCTCGGCCAACAGGGCCAACTGTCCCATCACGTATTGTGTACTGTGGGTTTCCAAGGAACAAAGGTTGGAAAGTATCCTTGGAGTGGGTATGAACCATGGGTATGGCCCGCCGCCACCGCCTTCAAGGTTCCTTAGTTCGAGACAAAGGTGGCGGGTCCTACTTTAGGTAAGGGCACCTGCGTCCAGGCTAAATTGCTGACAGAACCTGGGACCGTGGAAGCGTCCTCGTTCATCTCTTTCTGATGCTCCGCTGGTTTGACGACCATGACGTGCGTTTGGGCTTTGGGGAGGGAGGCGGTCCAGAGTCCTCGGTCCTCTCCGGGTTCGGCGTGGAAGGATCTCGGGGTGAGGCTGGATGTAAGATTTTCTCTGCGTCTTCCAGGTGGCTGATTCGGCGTAGGGTGCCTTTATATGTAAACTGGAGAGCTGTCGGAAACAGCCACCTGTAACGGATCTGTTGCTCCTGAAGGAACACTGCCAGAGGCCGGAGTGCTCTTCTTTTCTGAAGAGTAAGTGGTGAGAGGTCCGGGTATATTTGAAGTGGGGTGCTCTGAAAAGTGATCTCTTCTCCTTGGCGACTGATCGCTGATATTGCCTCTTTGGTTGTGAAGAAGTGGACCCTGGTAATAACATCTGGGGGGGGGTCCGAACCTGTCCCTCGGCGCGGGCTGAGTCTGTGGGTCCGGTCCAGCAGGAGCTAAGATTTGTCCAGATCCGGGAGTAGGGCCTCGAAGAAGCTTCCCACGTAATCCGCTAACTTGTGGCCGGGGACAGAGGTTGGGACGCCCCGAATGCGGAGGTTGTTGCGACGTGCCCTATTTTCAAGGTCTTCATGTTTGAACTCCAGGATCTCACATTTGTGGTGCAGGGAATCGATGGATCTTTGCACTTCCCCCAGCGTGGTAGTGTGGTCCTGAGAATGGTCCTCGATTTCTCCGAGCCTCTGTTCGATTTCTGTGACCCTTTGGTCCGTCTGATCAACTTTAGCGGTGAGTTCCGAGAGGCAGGCGCGAAACTCCGATTTAATATCCGCCATGAAGGCTATCAGGTCTCCTTTGGTAGCGAGGGCGCCCCTGCCCTCTTGTGGCTTCTGTGAGGTCAGTTTAGGAGGATCTTGTTTCTTGGGTTTCTCCGGTGCAGTAAACATGGCAGAGATATCTGTGCCCTTGCTCACCTTTGTTTGCCTAGACATGCTGCTCGTATTGGGCGGTCTTGATTGAAAGAGTAGCAGCGGGGCCCAGGGCAGTGGGAGGCTGCACTCGGGGTGTGTATCGCTCTCGACCCCCTCTCTGGTCCAGATCCGGGCGAGTGGGCAGGGTTGCCTCAGGAAGCGTTGGTGTGTGGGGGGGGGTCTCAGTGAGTCGGGAACGGTGCAGGATGGCCGACTGTTGCGTAAGGGGGGGTATGTCGCTGCGATGAGGCCCACGGGCTCGAGGCCTCTCTGGATGAAAGCAGTTCTTCCGCTGCTTCCCCGCCCCTCCTCAAGTCTCCATCGGTGGTCCTTCGCTGGTGGAGGTCCCAGGTCTCTCTGTGAACCTCCCGTGTGCGGTTCTGTAGTGATGTCGGCTGTCGCTGAGCGGAGGTCCCGACTCGTTCCGCGTAGCGGGGGGAGGGGTTGAAGCCCGTTCTCCCGGCCCCTCGGAGTGTGCATCGGGTACTCAGGCCCCAGCCGCCGAGGATGCACTCATGTGCGTTCCGGGCAGCCTTGGTATGAATCGGATGGCTGTGTCCTGGAGTCCGCTCCCCCTCTCCAACTCCCCGGCGCTCGAAGGCCCCATTACCACCAGGTGCGGAGTGTGCTGCTGGGTTCCGGCTTGGCGGCCATCTTGGTTTCTTCGGCTGGAGACGGGGGAGAAGTTCAGCCGCTGAATTCTGGTAGAACGCCTCCTCGGTCGAAGGCTATGTTTGGCCAGGTTGTGCCATGTCGGTTCCGGTCGCCTTAGATGGCCTTGGCGACACGGAAACCCGCTTAGAACCGCCGGGAATTGACGGCGGCGGCGGGCATCCCACGGGCGGCCTCAGAGGAGCGACCACATCGATGGCGCTCCAAGCCACGCCCCAATGTTGGATGTTTTTAATAGTTGAGTTTTGATGCCTATAAGTAACAGTTTTAACATGGGTGCCAGTCACTGGAGAGCAGGTTAATTTGATGTAATTGAGGAAACAAGTGATGTCTCATCTGTGGCCCATATGACCTTGTTTGAAGACTGCTTCTTATCCGCTTTCTCTACTTGTCCAAAATGGCATGATCTTAGGCAAATATTTTTTCCCCTAGTCATCAGCTTGGAAATCCATTAACCGAATGCTAGTATGATGAACTATATGACAAAAGGCAAGGAGAGACAATAGAGGAGATGTGTCAACGTGCAAAGTTGTTGACTTTGGACACCGACGATTTGGATTCTAATATAGATGGTATGATGGGGAGTGACGTGTTGCCTTGTTTATCCCCTGGGTATGCCATTTAGGGCAGGAATGAAATGGGCATCCATTTGCTATTTTCAATATTATGTTCTTCCTATTATATAACGCAAATCAGCTGTGAAACAACAGAATGCTGTACAATATGGAGGACTGTGAAAAAGTCCTTTCTTTTAAACTGAACAATGGGGCAGGGGAGAGAAAGGGTCTGGGCACGACTAAATATTACGTGATGCTGGGTAATGAGGAGGTATATCGAGGATCCCCCCCAGCACTTCACTATCCTTAACGAAACCTCATTGGCACTGATCAGTAAGGGGCCCAGAACATAGATGATAGGACCCCGCAAGGAATGGGAACTCGAAAATAAGGTGCATGCAGGACAATTATGGAGATCCCAAGGCTCTAGCTGGGGGGAAAGGGTGGAGAGGGAGAGTACACTATAGGGAGGGGCCAAAAGGGAAACTGAATTTGCTATGGAGGGAAAATCAGTGTGAGGGGAAAACTCACTACCCCACCTACTCTTTCACTTAAAGATTTGTGCCACACTCTGAATACAAAGGCCTTCAACATATGGACTTTAAAGTTGATCTGATCATTTCCCACAGGCATGATACTACCCAATGCCCTAACATAATCCTGTGTTAACAGGTCAGTGTTAAAAGCTCTATGAAAGACCCTGCCTGAAAAATCCAGAAAAGCCAATTACAATTAGGCATTAGAAATACTTGCAATTAAGGATGACCAGACCCAGGGGAAATGAGCAAGCGCAGGCTTCTGAATTTTGAGAGATCACAACAGTCAACGTTGGTTTAAATGTCGGAATTAAGAGATGCATTGCACTGGATTATTGGGGGTAGAAAATGTATCATGCTTGGATGGATAGTTGGGGGCAGGAGATGTATCCCACCTAGATGGATTGTTGAGGGAAGGAAATATGTTGCTACTAAATAACCGTACTAAAAACACCATTCTGCATACTCGCCCTCAAACTCTGAAGATAACACACCCACACCTCTAGCGCATCACAAACCGCACACACTTCACAACACCCAACATGAAATTAAACCATATACAATCATACCTCAACACCATATGATAGCTACCAACCGAAAATGCACCAAAGCTCTGTGACCGGTTTCTCCGAACTGAAGCTGCCAACAGCACATCAAAGCTCTCTTGCTCGTCTCCCTCTCAATACCACTAGCAAACCCCTCCAAACCTCCTTCCATTGCAGCTCCGCCAGACCACCAAGTGGCAATAGTGCGCGGTACAAGACCCATTAACAGTGAGCAGCATCTAGGCACACCAAGCACACAGTCCCGGATCCACGAACCTTGAGATCGGGCGTTTGTGGGTTCACAGTAGAAACATGCCAAAAGACTGCCAAGAGCTTCAGAGTTAAACGTCAGCAACAATGCTGTGGATCTAACCTATTGCTCTTATGAAGGTTCGGGTTGCAACCCTGAGCACAACCATGGAAAACAGATGTGGAGAAAAATTCACACAAGGAAAACTGATACCCAAGCGGAACTCAAACTGAGAGACAGCTAAGCTAAGCCCTGAAGACAAAAGCCCTGCCAGAAGGCCTGCACATGTATAAAGTGTCCTGGTGTCTTACAATGTTGGTGGTAATGGTGGACAGACTCAGTGCTGGAAGGTAGTGACAATTTTGAGAAGTGATGTGGCGGAATAAAAGAGAGGAAATAAGAAAGCAGGATAATAGGAAGAGCAGATGTGGTTGAATTAAAGAGGAGGGAGAAACAGATTGCAAGGAGGCCGTGGCATGTTCTTGTGCTGGGCAGATAGTTGTAACTGGTTAATATGACTAAGGATAAGCGTCTGTATTTGGGTTTGGATTTTACTCGGGTTTTGCTGGTGTTGCTTTACTAGCCTGGTTTTCAGGGATTTTCTGAAGGCCATGTTCTTTTATTTTGAGCTCAGATGTCTTGGCATGCAATTTCAGATCCTGGGTGAAAGAAAGGAAAAGGGCAATCCCCTGTGGTGGTGCCATCAAAGCTGGATACTTTAACTAGGGCTGCCTTACTTTTTTGACAAAGCATTTAGGGTGGCTTGTAGTGGTTGAATTTACTTGTTGTTGATTCCTGGCCGATGAAAAGGTGACAAGCTATGCAGAGTGTAATAGATGGGAAGCAATAAAAGGCAATTTGCTAGTTGCGACGAACTGCTCTCCTTATGATAAATTTGCATTTGGAATACTTTTCCCACTGGATTTTAAAACCATAAAAGTTTAGTCTTTTATCCTGACCCTAAAAGAATATCAGTGAACAATTAGCAAGCAGCACAAAATTCTGTATTTGCTTAAAATAATTATCTATTATCTTTTTTGGAAACCAAGTTTTGAAGCCTCAAAGTTCATTAAAACAAAAGACACATCGGAAATGATATGCTTTGACATTTAGGTTATGTTCCTCAGCCTCTAGAGAGTATGTTTGGCTTCTGTGCTCCCAGGGAGTCTACCTCTTCCGTTATGGTCTGCAGCTCGTTGGCTACCTCCTGCATGCTGTTCTTCATTTACAGAGCCTCCAGTAAGCCAGTCTGTGATCCTTTAGTTCAATCCAGCATGCCTTCTTTCTACTATAGAGATTCCTGCATGCTGGTCTTTAGCTTCAGAGATGCATCTAGCATGCCTTGTCTCCATCTCCACAGACACCGCTTTCATGACATGCCGCTGCTCTAGAGTCCAATGCATGCTGTTATCAAGACCCAGAGCCGAAACTGACATCCTTGAATACAACTTCTGAGCTACTATCAGCCTGTCTGCCTTGAGCTCCATCTAAATTCTGCTTAATCAATAAAACGCCATTGTACCCTAATTGCACCCTTCACTTAGCATTTATACAAAACACTTAAATATTTGTATAAACCTGATTCAGCTTTTGCTTAGTAATGCACAATATCTTCACACTTTTCCAATGTAAAGCAAACACTGAATACTGATATTAATTTGCCAACATGGGTTTCGCTTAGATGCAACACCATCTTCCTAGTCTAGTATAATGAGCTTCAAAGTTGTACCAGTACCCATATTCTGTTCACAAATTTCAACATTTTTACTTCACAATATACTCTTTTCAATCCTCCTTATTATCTGCAAGCAAACAAAATATTTTAATCCAAAACTGTTGCTTCCCATTAACAATGTTAGCATATATCAACCTCATATATATATATATATCTATATATCAAAATTCCCCATTAAAAAAAGACTAACAATACAGCTCCATTTATTTTTCTCTCACCATCAACCCTGAGCATCTCAGCCATATGTTTTTCAATTTTAATATGTGTTAAATTCTTACTTCTCAAAATGAACATTCTGTGTGCTCACCATTTCCAAATCCTAAATGGAACTTCTAGCTCAACCTTTCTTCCGTAAATTCAATACAAATTGTCTCACAAACCATCTGTAAAAGGAAAAAATCTCAAATATCCAACTAGCCATCCATTATTCACAAATTTCCCACCGTCAACTTCTTCAATTTAAAAAAAATTGGTCTGGGGACCAATAAACCCTGTTTATTATCTTCATTTGTCTTGTTTGTTCAGTCAAACCCAAGGAACAAAGTTGGACATTCGCACACATGCCTGTCCAAGTCTCCACTGTAATGTCAGAGCCAATTCTCCGACTCCATTCAATTCTTAGAAAATCATTGCTATTGTATTCATGCAGAATCTGCCTGTATACCCGGCTAGCTAAGCCACCCTCATTTACCAAAGCTTTCCTCGTAAGAAAGTACAGATTCAATCTAGCCTGGAAAACAATCTCATCAACAGCAATCTTCAATTTCCTGTAATCTGAAAACCTGAAATTCTCAATACAAAATTCTAGTTGTAAGTCTTTAGCACTCTTCCATTTCCCCTCGTTAGAGAGGTCATCAATCCAGCTGACACCACCCAAAAAACATTCAGGCCAGAATAACATTTTGCCATCCAATTCATCCATGATGATGCACCAGGATCTTTGTATGCATTCACACCCAACAAGCCATTCCGTTTCTTCCAGGAATTTCTCAAACATGCAGTCAATGGATCTTTCACACCTCTCGATTCTGTGGTCAATGATGCCCTTGGTGACAAAGGACCATTAAAACTTGCCTCTGCCATAGCCCATTCATTAGGATTTGGCGCCAGGAAATCAACTATGAAAGCACAATTAAAGGCTAGATGATAGGCCCTGAAGTTTGGTAGTCCTAGTCCACCTTTCTCCAATGGTAATTGTAATTTCCACAAACTCTACCTTAGCGGTTTCTTGTCCCATAAAAACCCTTGTACAAGCCTGTCCAAATCCTTCCAGTAAGGAGCCTCAATATTTAATGGGATCATACCCAAAATATAATTGATCTTAGGGGTGGACACCATCTTTTGTCACACTTTGCCCTTTATCTCACCTGTTTTTCTCGGGGTTGCGTCTTCTTTGGAGACTTCTCTTTCTTCCTGGTTCTGGACTTGTACAGGTAAGGGCGCGTGTCCTCTGGGTCTCGGTCCAGTGTGAGGTTTGCAGTATGCCTGAGGAAGCTGGGTGAGGTTCAGTATCCAGGATGGAAACACTACGGCGGATTCCAGGAGGGAGCAGCAGCATAGATTCATAGTTCAAAGTGAGCAGAAGACCCGCTTGCACGGGACCACACACGCGGTCTGGGAAAAAAGAAGGAAGGAGTCAAGAATTGCAGGAGCAGTTGAAAACAGGGGGGGGGGCAGCCTGGAATAAAAAAGGATAGAAGGAGCTGGAAGGAGCTGACAAAGGGAGCAGTAGCAATTGCTAGCAACACAGACAGTAGCGTTGAGACACGCAGAGCAGCGGGGTCGTGCCTATTTTCTAGAAGGCAGCGCGTCCGACGTAAACGCTAGAGAGCAGCGCACCTGTGCCGGCGGCCATGTTGAAGGGATGATTGTCCCAATGATGCAGTGCCATATGGACAATGAAGTCCATAGGGGGCGAAAGTGGCGATTCATGACAGCATGCCCCCTCCTAAACCTCGATCCACCAGGTTTCCCTGGATGAGTTAGATGGAATTTCCGCACCAAAAGGGGAGCATTCATGTTGGAGGTAGAGTCCCAGGTTCATTCGCTGGGGGGATATCTTTTCCATTCCACTAAGTATTGGAGTTGGCCCCGTCTGTATCTAGAATCGCATATCCTGAAGACTTCGTATTCCATCTGGTCATTGATGAGCACAGGGTTAGGTCGAGGGGTTGATCTAGTGGAGGGTACATATGGTTTCAGTAATGAAGTGTGAAAAACAGGATGTATTTTCTTCCAAGATTCGGGTAGCTGTAGAGGAAAAGCCACGGGGTTGATGACTTAACGGTGAAAGGCCCGTAATACTTGGGCACCAGTTTATTAGGCCGCAAGTGTCGAGGTAAGAGTCTCGAGGATAACCAAACCTTGTCCCCAATTCCATATAAAGGGCTAGGTCTTCTCTTATTATCAGCATACCTCTTGATGTCTGCTCTGGCCTTTTCCAAATGATCCTTGGCATCCTTATGTACACTCACGAGACATTCAATCCAGGAATCGACCGAGGGGACTGGGGTAGGATAGATGGTAAAACTGATGGATGGAACCCCTGGCTGCAAAAGAATGGGCTGGTCCTGATGGCAGAATGATCTGAGTTATTGTAAGCGAATTCGGCTACCGGAACCAGGACAGACCAATCATCTTGGACCTTGGCAGCAAAACATTGCAGGTATTATTCTAGGGTCTGATTTACCCGCTCAGTTATACCATTGGTCTGAGAATGGTACCCTGAAGACGAGGCACGTTGGATGCCCAACATTTGACATAGATGTTTCCAAAACATGGCGATATACTGAGGTCTGCGGTCAGAGATGATCTTGGAAGGAAGCCCATGAAGTCTGAATATGTGTTTTAAGAAAATGTCTGCCAATTCAAGATCTGAGGGTAACTTGTATAAAGGAGTGAAGTGTGCCATGTGGGTGAATAGGTCAATGGTAACCCTTATGGTAGTATACCCTCTGGATGGAGGTAGGTCCACGATGAAGTCAGTGGCAATTATGTCCCAAGAGCGCTCCCGCAAGGAAGGTTGGAGAAGGAGCCCTGCAGGCTTTCTATTATCACACTTGTTTTGACTGCAAATAGAGCAGGCTTGAATGTATACCTTTACCCCATTGATCATCTTCGGCCACCAGAATTGTCTCTGAATAGAACGGAGAGTGGCGGTAATGCCTCTATGTCCGGAATGAAATGCATCATGGCAGAGAGTTATGATCTTGGTTCTCAGTCTTTGTGTGGGTATCACAAGTCTCTTATCGTGGAAGAGGTAACCATTCTTTGAGACCAGGTTTCATTGGTTGGTGTTGGTATAGCTCTGCCAAAGATCAGAAGATGGTGTTTCGATACGGATTCCTTCCAACAAGGAATTGGCCTGGGCTGTGGTGACGTATCGGGAAACATTCTCGGAAAGGTACGATCTCCAACAGGCTCGCAATCGGGACACCTAGACAAGGCGTCTGCGATTACATTATTGGATCCAGGGACGTGCTGTATGTGGAACTGATACTGGGCAAAGAAAAAGGCCCAGCGAGTTTGACAACTGTTCCTGCATTCCAAGGACTGTAGAACTTGTAGGTTTCTATGATCGGTTCGTACCTGGACTGGATGTTTGGCACCTAGAAGTAAATGTCGTCAGTCAGTAAAGGCCTGTCGAATGGTTAGTAGTTCTTTCTCCAGGACTGAGTAATGTGTCTCACTGGGAGTCAAGGTTCGGGATAGATAGGCGATGGGGTGTTCCATCTTGTCTTCGAGTTCTTGTTTAAGAACTGCTCCGATGGCATAGTCTGAGGCATCCGTTTCCACCAGGAAGGGTTTCTTTTTAATCCGGTGGAGCCAGGATGGGGGCTTGTGTAAACCTTTGTTTTAATTCTTTGAAGGCTGTTTCTTGAGCAACCGACCAAGTGAATGGTGTGTCTTTTTTCAGCAAGGCGACAATGGGATGCATAATGTCAGAAAATGTGGGAATGAACTTCCTGTAAAAGTTAGAGAGACCCAAGAAGGACTGGATCTGTTTTACTGTGGTGGGTGCTGGCCAGGAAAGAATCGAGGTTACCTTGACAGGATCCATTCAAATTCCCTTGGAACACAGTACGACGCCTAGATAATGAACAGTTCGAACATGAAAAAGGCATTTTTCAGGTTTAGCTAGGAGCTTGTTCTCTCTTAATCGCTGCAGTATGACGTTTACATGTTCTTGATGGACTTGGGGTTCGTTGTAATAGATCAGTATATCATCCAGATATACTATGACGAAAAGAAACAGCATATCCGAGAAGACACTGTCCATGAAGCGCTGAAAAACCGATGGGACGTCAGCTAGGCCGAAGGGCATGAGCAGGTACTCAAAATGACCAAAAGGTGTTCTGAAGGCGGTCTTCCACTCATCCCCTTCCTTAATTCGAATAAGATGGTAGGCACCTCGTATATCAAGCTTGGTAAAAATTACAGCTCCTCGGACGGCCACCAAAATATCAGAAATAAGGGGTAGCGGATACCGATCCTTAAGGGTACACTGGTTAAGACCTCGGTAGTCCAAGCAAGGTCGGAGCTCCTTTGTATCTTTCTTTGGAACAAAGAACAATGAGGCACCGGCGGGGGATTTTGAAGGACGAATGGTTCCATTAGCGAGATTTGTGTCCAGATATTCTCTTAGGGCTCTTTTCTCCGGTTCGGACAGTATAAACATTCTGCCAAATGGAATTACTGCTGATTCTTCCGTGTTAATAGCACAGTCCTCAGGTCGATGGGGTGGTAAGGAATGAACAATGGCAGTTGAAAACACATCAGAATAGGACAGAGATCTCCGGCACTTGAGTAAGACGCACAATGGTGGTTGTTCGGGAGTCTGGGAGTCCACCTGAGGATCTGGCACCAACCCTCGAGACAAACAATGGCGCAAACAGAATTCTGAACCTAGGAATAAGGATCCTGCTGCCCAGTTGATATACGGATTGTGCTTCTGAAGCCAGGGTATGCCAAGAACCATGGGATAGTGTGCTGCTTTTATGATATCAAAACAAATTGTTTCTTGATGGTTATTTATCGATAGTAGTAGTTTCTTGGTCTGGTGGGTAATGGGTCCGGAGGACAATGGTTTCCCGTCAATTCCTTCGACAGCTTGAATCACTCTCTTGTTTTCTTGGGGTATGTTGTGCCTTAATGCCCATTCATCATCTATAAATACTCCCATGGCACTGCAATCCACTAGAGCCAGGATGGGAAAAGTGTCCTCTTTAGTGGACAAGAATGTTTGTAGAACCACCAATGTATTTTGGCGAGGACAAGTCAAGGAAGGAACAGAGGTGGAGCAGACATCTTTCTCCCGAAGCTGTGCTCCGCTTAAGATCGGGAGCGGGAGTTTCCCAAACGCCGGGGTGGTGCTATTGGGCAATTCCTTACAAGATGCTTATCAGAGGCACAATACATGCAAAGCCCGGTATTAATTCTACGGTTCCTTTCTTGTGGGGGAATCGGAACTCGAAAGGAGCCCAGCTGCATAGGTTCTGGGTCCGAAGAAGGCTGTGAGGATGTTTCCTTAAGGCTAGGGTACTCAATGGGTGGTTTGGGTTTCAGGGTTTTGTCTTTCTTTTCTCAGCCTTCCTTTCCTAGATTCGGAAATCAATCTGTAAGGCCAAGTCCATCAAGGCCTGGAAGGAACTTGGACGGCTACTCTAGCTAGCTCGTCCTTGACTTCATCATTCAGGCCTCTTCGAAACAAGGTGAAACTAGCTTCCTGGGACCAATCCGCCTCTTTAACCAGTTGTTTGAAACGAGTCACATAAGTAAGCATATCTTGGTTTCCTTGGAATTCCAATAGTCTTTCTTGGGCACTATAAACAAGTTCTGGTCTGTCAAACATGGCCTTGAAGGCTTCTATGAATCCATTTTAGTTGTCCAGGATTGGGTCTCCTGCATTTACCAAAGGGGTCGCCCAGGCTAAGGCTTTGCCAGAAAGGTGTGATATCATAAATCCCACTTTAGCCCTGGGCGTGGAAAAATAGTAGGGTTTGAATGTGAAATGCACCAGACAGGAATCAAGGGAGGAACGCAGGGACTTGGAGGAGCCATCATACTTGTCCACTATACCCCCTGTCAGAGCACTTTCCTTGAATGCCGAATCACGGGACAATATGAGTTGTTTTAGGGCTGCGTTTTCCGCCTTGAGGTTTTGAACCTCAGTAGTTCATTCTTGCATCCCTCTCATGAGGTCCTGGACTGCACCCTCCATGTTAGGCTCAATATCAGATTCTGGGCATCTCAAACTGTCAAACTCTGCTCTTTTTCTCACCTGTTTTTCTCAGGGGTTGCGTCTTCTTTGGAGACTTCTCTTTCTTCCTGTTTGTTCTGGACTTGTACAGGTAAGGGCGTGTGTCCTCTGGGTCTGGGTCCAGTGTGAGGTTCGCAGTATGCCTCAGGAAGCTGGGTGAGGTTCAGTATCAAGGATGGAAACACTACGGTGGATTCCAGGAGGGAGCAGTGGTGTAGATTCAGAGTTCAAAGCGAGCAGAAGACCCGCTAGCATGGGACCGCACACGCGGTCTGGGAAAAAATAAGGAAGGAGTCCAGAATTGCGGGAGCAGTTGAAAACAGGAGGGGGAGCAGCCTGTAATGAAAAGGATAGAAGAAGCTGGAAGGAGCTGACGAAGGGAGCAGTAGCAATCGCTAGCAACACGGACAGTAGCGTTGAGACGCGCAGAGCCACGGGGGCCTGCCTATTTTCTAGAAGGCAGCATGTCCGATGTAAACGCTAGAGAGCAGCGTTCCTGTGCTGGCGGCCATGTTGAAGGGATGATTGTCCCAATGATGCGGTGCCTTATGGACATGAAGTCCATAGGGGGCGAAAGTGGTGATTCATGACATCTTTAAAGCATTAACCTTCCCCCAAAGCGAAAGATTCAATAATCCCCAGCGCTCAAAATCATTTTTAAAAGCCAAAGTAATCACATTCATGTTCACTCTCACCAAATCACAAAACTTCGGAGTGATCCAAATCCCCAGATACAACATCTTATCCGGGCACCATCAAAACCCCAGGTCAGTAACATAACTTTTACTACAACCAGGAACTAGCGGCATCACTTCTGATTTGGTCCAATTCACTCTATAACCAGAAAAAGTGTGAAATGAAGTTAAAACTTCCATTAAAGTCGGTAAAGATTGATCTAAGTCCCGCATAACCAAAAGAATGTCATCAGCAAACAACCACAATTTTTGCTGTAATCCCCAACACGACACTGTGTATGATCATTTCTAATGACAGCCTCCAGAGGTTCAATCGCCAGAACAACCAACAGTGGCGAAAGGGGACATCCCTGTCTTGTCCCTCTTTCCAGTCTAAAAGGATCAGAGCGACTCCCATTGGTATTAACATCAGCTGTCATTTCTGAATATAATAGTCTAATCCATGATCTGTAATTCACTCCAAATCCCAATTTTTCAAGGACTAAAAAGAGGAAGTCCCATTCCACACGATCGAAAGCCTTCTCCGCATCCCATGAAAAAACAGCTGCATCCTCTAAATCATCCGCCTCCTTTATAATTGTATGGAATAGTCATCTGATGTTGCTGGATGTTTTCCTCCCTTTCACAAAACCTGACTGATTCTCATTGATTAAATTTGGGAGAAGATTCTCCAATCTAATGGTCAAGATCTTTGCCAAAATTTTGCTGTCTGTGTTAATAAGACTAATCGGTCTATAGCTCCCAGGGAGCGTTTCATCTTTCCCCTTCTTAGGGAAGACAGATATCATGGCGTGTCTAGTCGAAGTCGGCAGTAGGCCATTAGCCAAAGAGGCCACATACATATCTTTGAGGAATTCCAGGGCTGAATGTGGCAATAGTTTGTAGAATTCCACCGGAAAGCCGTCAGGTCCAGGTGACTTCCCAACATTTAATTTGTTGATAGCCCTTTTGATCTCATCCAATGTCAAATCCTCCTCTAGTAACTGCGAGTCATGATCAGAAATGTTAGCAAGTTTCGCTCTCTCAAGAAAGTCACCGCTCCCAACTGGGGCATCAATTTCACTCTTGTACAAATTCACATAATAGTCCCAGAAAATATTGTTAATCTCTTTCGGAAGAAAGGTGACCCGTCCATTTTTATCTTGAATGGATGTAATCGACCGTTCTGATTCCCTCATCTTCAGCCTATAGGCCAGCCACCTATCACATTTCTCACCTTTCCCAAAGTACTCGCATTTCTGGTTATTGTTTTTCTTTTCTGTCCTTTCCTCGATTATATTGTTAAGCTCTCTCTTCAGTTTCTTCAATTCAGTATGACCATCACCGTCATGTGGGTCAGCCATAACGATCTTAGATAAATCGCCAATCCTCATCTCAAGCTCCCTCTGTCTACTAGCATGTTTCCTATTCAATCCACACGTCAAATTAATCAAATAACCCCGCATAGTACATTTGAAAGCTTCCCATACAACCTCTGGTCTCAATTCGCCCGCGTGATTTACTGAAGCATATTCTGTCCTCAACTTCTCCACTTCCTTTTCCATTCATAAGAACATATTGTTCAATCTCCACATATATTGTCTTTGTACAGCATCAACCACACATCGTTACATGTGCATGATCCGTCAGTAGGATGGTGCCTATTTCACTAGTTTTATGATTCTCAGTCATTTGCTGTCAGCAACATGTCCAGTATAGAGTAAACCGAGTGTGCGCCTGAGTAAAAACTATATTCTCTAGCAAGTGAATGTTCCAACCTCCAACAATCCCGCAATGCGTGTTCCTCCAGCAGGTTTCTCAGAGATTGTTAGTGACAATCATTATGTTTATTATTCACAGACACACTTCTATCCAAATCCTTATTTAAAACAGTGTTAAAGTCACCACCAAGAATGATATTATCCGTACCCAAGTCTTGTATTGTCTGGGCCACTTTCCTAAAGAAAGATCCATCATCTACAGATGGGGCATAAATATTACACAACGTCACTAAACATCCCTGAATATTAACTAGTGCCACCATCCTGCCCTCTCGGTTTGACAGTTCTTCAATGGAGCATTTCTCCGAATTAAAATTGCCACTCCCCTTGATCGCGCGTGGAAAAGCAGGAGCCATAGACACCTCCAACCCAACCCTTATTCAGGGTTCCAACTTCATCTTTAAGCAGGTGAGTCTCCTGAATAAAACAAATGTCACATTTCAGCTCCTTTAAATGGTTCATGATCTTTAGCTTTTTCTTTGAATTATTTAGTCCATTAACATTCCATGTAACCACAAGCAAATCATTAGCCATCCACTCCGACCCACCGCCAGTGCCCAATTTTCCAAATATAGGCGCCTCCTCCAACCCTGATAATCTTAATAAGCAACTAATAGATGTGAACCCAAACCCCCCCTCTGAAATAGAAGGAAGTCAGCAACAACAGATACAAATTACAATCAAAATATAACATTCTAAACAGTCCATTGTCCTGGCCCCCCGTCCTACAAACCTATGAACATTACCTATCAAAAACAATTCTACTGAAAAACTCTCATATGAGACAAACACTACCTCAGGTTTATTAAGTTCAAAATTGACCTTCATCTTTTTAATTTTGTTAATTCCAGGCAAATCCTTTCATTTCTCATTCCATTTGACTGATGCGTTGACCCAATAACTGAGCAATCACCTCACCAACCACCCCCCCGTAATCGTACATTTCACACCGTACACTCCCGTACAAAGCCCCAAAAGTACTATCAATTCTGGCCCAAGTACCATAGCAGGAACTAGCACTACACACTATCAATTTCCAGGCCCAAACAATCATGACAAATAATGTCTGTATAAGATTAAATATATCCAGCATATAGTTTGGGAACCCAATGAGTGTGGTCCAGCATGAACAACAAGTATCACAGGCACCCTCATGGAGGTGATCCTACCCACTAAATTAACAAACCCATCTCATGAGAATCCCTACAGCACTATATCTTCAGACTCCATTCATTCCCCATTTTACGTATCCAACAGCCTCTTCATGTATCATAACTACTTCAATGTTCCCGAAACCATCACCAGTATCGTGCACAGAATCACTGAATCACAGATTCCCTCATTACTCATTTGTAATACGACAAATAGACCATCATTTCAAAATGTATCTATATGGAGTTCAGTACTAACAATGTATGACACCATACCCTTCTGGAGTCCTTTCATAAATGGTCAGCAGAACTAAAGAGGGCCCATATAAGTTTGTCATTAGGATAAGGAATCAGCATCAACTACCAAAAAATCACCTATCATTCGTAGCTTAGCTCCCGTACGTCAGCAACATATACACATAACCTCATCTAAACCCCACAATACTTCCCTCTCCCGTGCCCAGCCCAGCGTCATCAGGGAATCATCTAGCCTCTTGAGTGTACACCTTACACGGAATACCTAGTAAAATAATCAATAGATGTACCTTGGGTGGTAATAGGATGCAATTATCCCAAGGCATATACATATTAAAGTATGGGTCAATACAATCAAAAGAAAGGCCAACTTCATCTTACTAAATCCATCGAACACTTGCATGTATTCCCACACCCATGCCCAGCCCAGACCCCCAACCAATCGAATGCACATAAGACAGTGTCAGTAAAAGGGGTACTTCTCAAATATTATGCCCGGCTCGAATAGCAGGTAGAGAAAATTCCTTAGGACTACAGACGCAGAGCCCTGCCTTACCATGCTGTAAAGTGCATTAGGCTATAAGCACACTTCCAGAAACACCCATAAAGCAAGCAGAAAAGGGTAGGTATTGAAAGGGTAAGACTAGAATAGAATAGAAGCACAAAAAAAGAGGAGATGGAAGTCAAAGGAAAGGAATATATGAACATGGGCAAATTAAAAACAAGAAAGATGCATCCGTAAAAGGGATCCACAAGAAATATAAGTGCTATTCTGATAAACACGTACCCAATCATCATTAATATGCAGACACCCCATAAACCTCCCACAAGTCCAGAAATGCCCACATGCAAGGGCATTAGGTGGGAGTAGTCCATACCTAGAAGGAAAACATGTTAATAACCACAACAGACAGACAGTCTCTGGTCAAGATTTGGACGTTTGCTTTGAGGACGACCCAGAGGTCGAAACACGTGTCGGCTGTTCGACTATCCAATAAATCTTTGCTTTCGACATACTAATTACTGCATCCATGGAAATAATTATATTAACAGTATAATCTCAATTTGACCTTGAATGTTGTGGCTGTGAGCGCGTGAGCCCTATTCCCATTTGCAGGTAGATCTTCAAATATATATGACATGTAAGAGCCGATTACTCATTTAGAAATAAAAGGCATGAAGATTAGGGTTTAACATAGCTGCAACATCCGTTGTCAAACGAAAGCAGAACAGGCTACCATCTCAGGGTCCACTTATACTCCGAACACCTTTCCAAAAGCTCCAAAATTGATGAAGAATTTTATAATGATGACAATTGGCAGCACTTCCATCCAAATAACTGCATATTTCCCGTCATAACTCCACCCCACAATGTAAATATTTGCGCTGGGCTGAATACATGGTCCTGTGATGGAAGACCATATATTTGCAAATTAGGACGTAAGCAGCTCAAAAGTCAGGCGAGAGAGAAGCCGTGTGATTCGTTTTGTTTGCTTCACAAGTTTCAATGGTAGGTAGCCCTGCAGAACACAAGTGGCCATACACACCAGCAATAAACCCGGCGAACAAAGCTAAGGTCTTTGGCCATAGGTGCCATAAGTAATCAGCCAGTCTTGGCTTTAGACCACGTCATACTGCATCCTGGTCATTCGGGTCTTGCATTTCTGCATCTGAGTGCAAGAGAACCTACTCAGATCAGCTAGGATGACAAAAGCGGGCGTTTCAGCATGTGGCTTCATCAGCACCCAGGTCCCTTTAGGTAGGTTTAATGAGGAAAGTGCTTGGCGCAGCAGCACCAGCGCGTGTGTGTGCTCTTTAATGGCCATACTCTGCAGGTATGTTGTGCCACTTGGCATGCAGATTGCAGCTCTGTGGGAAAGCGGAGCGGTGCTGCGGGAGGCCTTCATCACTATAGTAGGGGACTTGGAGTTCAAACTTAGCGCTGCAGCTAAACGCCATCATTTCCAACCTGAAGTTCTGGGCACGGCCCCAAAGAAATAGATTTACCTGAATTAGTCGCGGGCATCCCAGAATTTCATAACAGCTGATTTGAGCGAATCCGGAACACACAGCTCCAAAGAAGATTTCAACTGCCGCACACGTACCAAATCAATTATCTTACGATGCCCCCTCTGCCAATAAGGACTGCAGGTTTGGCTCGCATTCAAAGCTTTAAAATGGTCGCATTCAAATCTTTAAAATAGGGTTTCTGCACATGCGCAGCATGCTCTCCCCAAGTTCCTGCGTACTCCATTCACTGGATTGAATTTCCTGATGGCCAGCTTCTGACGAGAAAAGTTGTCAGACAGCTTGTTGCTTCCTGGATCACGCAATGGCACATAGAAGGCATGCTGGAGGGTGCTTTCCTCAAAACCTCCGGCGTCCCTACGGAGCAGCGATGTATTCAAGCTGAAATGTAAGTATTCTTTTAAAAATGAATAAAGTTCCAAATCTTCAACGGAATCAAGTCGGCAGCGCCATTTTAACACATGCAAAGCTAATGAAGGAAAATTCACCAAGAATAAAAGTCAAGATTGAACAGGCAGTGTTTGAAACACATGACTCACGTTATTAGAAGTATCAAGCACATTTTTCCTTCAGAGGTTCTAGCCATTTCATGGCCTCATTTGGGTCAGAAGTGGTCTTTTCACCATCAGGCAGAACCAGGATCAGCAGATTCGCCCTATTGAGGAAAGCTTTAACACCCACCAGCCTTGACAAGTCTTTGGCCTCTTTAAAGGATTTCCTTTTCAGTAGAGTTTCTCTTGGGTAGTCAGGATACACGAATATTTGGTGACCCTTGAAATAGGTGCTTCCTTTCTTTCTTGCTGCTCCTAGAATGGCTTCTTTTGTCCTGGTGTTCATCAGCGTGATTAAAATGTGTCTTGCCTTTGGGCCAGCGTTTCTTCCCACTATATATATTGTCCACATCTCCTGAGACTATTTGGTCACAACCATAGCAGAACTTCAATATATCCAACACCAGATGTAACAGATCCTCATTTGTATTTTCCTCCACTCCAATAAGCCTCAGATTTTTATTTCTGATCCTCAAGTCCAGCTCTAATCCTTTTTCTCTTCCTTTTTGAACTCCTTCTCTCAAGTTATTGTACGCTCTGAAGCTCCCTGTAATTTCTGAAGACAGAGGTGGAACCATTTTCTAGGATAGTAATTATATTATCCAGTTGAGAGACCTTTTTAGATAAATCATCCATTGATGATTTAACATCCCCCACATCCTGGACCACCCTTCCCAAGTCTTGAGCAATTTTGAGTAGCAAAAGTAGATATCTTGAGTGCTAGGAACTTCACTCATCTCTGATGAAGATGATGTTGGCTTTGATTTCTACGGTATAGGGTTTTCAGCCACTTCAATCTTTTGCTTGGTGTTCATAATCCAATATTATCAATAGCAGGAGGGGGCCAGGAGCTACAGGATTATATTGCTGCTTCAGTGTTTGATTTACATTGGGACAGTTTGAAGATATTGTGCATTAATAAGCAAAAGTTAAATAATTAAGTTTATATCTTGATTTATGTGTTTTGAATAAAAGCTAATTGAAGGGTGCAATTAGAGTCCAATGGTGCTGTATTGATTGTATTCGAGAGCCCTTATAGGTGGGGGCATCATTAACCCAGTACAGCCCTAGGGGACGGAATAAATAGCGACCTGTATACTGTTCAGAAGAAAGTATAGCACAGAGAGGGAACTACGCAGGAACCTGCATTTTTATTTCATTTAGATTCAGCTTAAGCCTGACTACCTTCATTGCCCAGGCCATGTCTAGCCTGTCTGCCTTATGGTTCAGAATGGCCTGCTGCATGGCTTCTTTTATTTTTTACAAACTGCCAGACATCTTCAATGCTTCCAAACTAACAGCCGTCACCTACAGAACCAGTCAGCTTCCTCTCAACTTATATTGCACAAGCCAACATGCCTTGTACTACTGAGCTTCCAGTCTGTCCGATTTTGTATCACTCCAATAGACGACCATCATGGCCTAAGATAATTACAAATGCATGCTGAAAACTAGAGTCTTCATTCAACTCACTCTAAGCTTCAAACTCTTCAATAGAACTCAAGTGTCTTCTTACCTGTGAGGATTAAACATCTGAATGTGTGTTGCTGGAGAAAATAAAACAGAGGCTCTGCTGCTTCTGGTCCTCAGTGTCATTTGGTAGGCGGCTATTTGCTCACATGTAAAAAAGTCTGTGTGGTTCCACTTGGGCTGTGATGTACACATTCATTTGCGGTATTTTCACGTCCTCAATGGGGCAACCCATAGAAATGGGCAGATGTTTTTTTATCAGTACACAGTGCCAAATTGTGTGATTTGAATGTTTTTAACAAACTGAAAAGTGAGAGGCAACTGGATGTTAAACACCGATAATTGGTTTGGATAGTTTGAAAGAAAATTGACAACCAATATATTTCTGTATGGACAAAAAAAATATAGCAAATATACCTGATGTTTAAAAACACGTTTGGTTTAGTTGCGCACGTGCTCTATAGTACCAAAGTAGCCAAACTAACCCAATTCTTTTTTTGTAAATCTCCTTCAACTAACATGTATGTTGGACAGCACTAAAAGGGTGCATTTTAAAAAGGTAGTGCTTACTCATAACTTTCAGGTAAGGCCAAAGCTGCATTCACTGTTCCACATACATTCTGTGGAGCCCTCGTGCGGAGGTGCTTTAATAAGTGCCTTGCGCACTCTGTTTTGTCAATCGGGTGGTTCACTAGCCCCAGGTGCGTGCAAGCACGCAGGGTGTGGGGGTCTTATGTTTGAAAGAGTTAACATAGGTCAGAAGGCAGACGCAAAACAAACCGATTACTACATGACACTAAAAGCGCCTATTTCTTGATGCAAGCAAAACTACGACAAGGAGTGAACGATGCACAGGATCATGCCAATCTGCATTTGAAAACATAACTACAATCCATACACTTTGCAAATCAGGAAAATAAATGCATTTAATGTTATGCCGTTTTCAAATGTATTTTGTACTGCACCTGCTACTATGCTTGGGGCACATGTTGACAAAGTGAATTAGAGACGACGGGATAGATGCAGGTAGAGAAAACGCAACTTGCAAGTGAGAGGGCACTGCATTTAATAAAGGTAGAAATCTACTTGATCCCAGATTGAGAGGTAAAATGACAGGATCTATGCCTCAATTTCACGCAATGCTGAACACTAACCACCAAAAGTTCTGCACGGATTGGCAACTGGGGGGAAATATTTTATAGGGGCGTTTTGTCATTAATTGTGGCAACATGCTACCTACCACCTACGTTGGGAACAGCTGCCTTTAAAAGTTGACATATTTATGGAAATATGTATTTAGAAATCCGCAACACCTCTTTATAGGACAAGAAATACTACCTTTTGTATCGTGCTCTGGTAAATTATTCTTGAAATGTATGCTGCTAACTGGAAAGAATGATGAAAAGCACTTATTTAAAAAATAAAAAAGTCAGCATATGCAACTCCATTGGACTTTATTACATTGCAATTTGCCTCACTCGTGTTTTTTTAAGCTATGCGAATGGTTTATATACCCTGGCAACATCCTACAGATGGTTACCATTAGTTTTATGGGACAATGCGCTCAATGAAAACTCCCAAATGCTTAACTAATGGAAACTTTTTACAAAATCAAACAATGGGAGAAAAACTATAAAGATCAAATAATATAATGTAAAATGGCAATCGCATGTTTTAAAATTAGGAGCTGGAGAGAACATTACTGTTCTCGCGTTTGCACAAGCAAAGAGTTTCAATGTCAAGATAAAACATTGCACGCTTTTCTCAGCAAGTGGATGTCCTTGAAAATACATATAGCTGTCAACATCTTGGATGTGCACGATCCCCACTACTAAACTCTGCAAACGTCAGAAGTCGATTTGACTACTTATTGCTTCCTCCTTAATGCTTAATGACTAATTCCTTGGAGGCATCTTTAAAAGCCCTAAATGTTGTCCTTGGATAGAAACGTGCACTCATCCATCAACCAGAGAGCAAACGAGACGACTGTGTTGAAATACGGGCTCTGTTTACGCGAACAAACGAAGAAAGGCAAGTATATCGAAGCATATGCTTTCTGCACTGAAGCTTGGAGGAGAAGGGTGTAAGCAGAATATTGGGTTTCCCGCAATGCTTACACACACAAAGCAGCACAGTGATGAAAGAATACCAACCGAGCCACATGGAAATCCAAATATAGTGACAGGCACAATTATTAAAACTAATTGCTAATAAATGCAGTCAAGTGGCTTCAAATAGAAAAAAAAACTTTGCTTGCACTACTTTAGGTGTTGACCTCTGCAAAAGCAAGCGATTTTGCAAAGGAAACCCACCGAAACGGATTAACAGCGCCAGCCAAGGCCGGCGTGCAGTAGAACCTCCTCCCTCCCACCCCAGCAAGCTCCACCACCATCTATCACATGGCCCCAAGGATAGTTAAATGAACCTTAAACTGGCTACAAACAGCTCAATGACTACACAGAGGCCTGCCAATTAGAAATAATTAGGCAGTCATTTTGGTGGTAAGTCTTTTTAAGTGCATACATAATGATGTAATGATGCTTATTAGTGGTCGCATATAAGCCATGCTCAAACAGCCTGAAATAATTATGCAACTATCACAAAGCCTTGCACATCTCTGTACTTCACCTTAATGCATCTAAAAATCCACTTCATTACCTCCAGTAATTAATCTGCCATTAATTGCAGGAAAAGCCCAGTTTACTGTGCTTCGTTTCTAATTATCATCTTATAAATAGTTATGGTTTTAATTAATGTGTTCATTAAGCTGAATATTTTTCTAAAAGCCACGCTCAGAGCAAAGGTTCAGCGTTCTCTCTAAAAAGCCTAACTAGCCATAAGGTGAAGCCATTTTAGTTGTATTTGCTTTTATATTAGTATATTCAACTTCCTAATTGGCATTTAAAATCTAATTTAGAAGAACTTCAAGAAGCTCAAACATGGAAAAGGGATTCTGTCAATTTGTTTTTAAATGAATACGCGCTGTGGTAATGGAGAAACTTTTCCTATAGATCTTTTTCATAGTGAATTATTTAGTAAGATACATGTATTCCATTAAAATAAATATAACATTTTCATGGCATTATTAATGTCTATGTAGTAATCAACGTTCTGAAACAATGCATAGAGGTATAATGAAATTATACTATTTGATTTCAGGTACATCATTGCATGGCTTTCAAAAGAAAAATAATACATTACTGCTTTATTCTAACGTTATTTTATCCAGTATCCAACGTGATCATGTCGGGGGTTCCTTTTGGAGCCCATCCTCTACTATGGAATGTTCATCTTCAGACATTGGTCGGATGGACGGCTAAGATATGCCGTTGACTACACATCCGGAAATCCATTCTTTTGAGATAGTGGCCCTTCGTCAGAACTACATTATGAACCGAAAAAATGGTCTGTAGCCTTGAAGTTTACAGTCTTGTCAATGTGGTAACATTAGTCTTTCTTCACATGTTAAGTGGATAAAGGGAGGTGCTAAGTGCGGCAAGCAAGTGCAATCTTCCAGTGTAGTGTTGTTTGGAATCGGCAAGACTAGGTGTATGTCTTCAGTTTTGCAGCCCTGAGCCTGTGGCCATGCAGACACAATAAAGAAGTTGCTGCAGAGTGAACAGCAGTGAGCCAGTGCAGTCTTGCTGTCGAAGCATTGGCTTATCAGGAAAGTTTAACACTATTACTCTCTTCTTTATACACCATGAACACATTGAGTTATAACTTCTGGAGTACGTCATAAACCTTTTAATTAGGACGAACATTTGTGGGGTACCCATCAATTTGAGCAGATCAGCTTCTCCGGGTGCTGTTGGACCATCTGGCATCTTCAGTTTCACGCCCACCTTATGTGTTACTGCTCCCTGCTATGCCTGCACATTTTAATACAATTACAGCTTATGTTAAGCCTAGAAAAGAGGCAGGTTTGCTGTGCAGCAGGTTATGAGAAATTAACTCTCAATTCCTCCAAACATTTGTGCCCCTCGGTTACAGGAATCTTTTTCTACATCTTTCCTGGAATATGTCCTCAGTCTGCAAAAAGAGGTCAGGAATATAGTTCCTTATGATTTGCTAATTTACTCCAGTATAGAAAGAAACTGATTGACGTTATGGAGCAACGTATGATTTGTAAATACCTCCCCTTTTAAATAATTTGAATTCACAGCAAGCAATACCATCAAAGTTGTTAACACCAGCACTGCCTTTTTTAGACCGTGTCAATGTAGTCATGCAGTCATTAAATAAACTATACAATGTTGTATTAATAAAGGTAAGACCACATGACCGCCAACTTAGTTTGACAACCATTTATACAAAACACAAACTAGATAGGGGACTTCAAGTTTTAGATCCTCCTGCTGGGATAAAGCCTCAAGACTATATATTGACTGTTTAATACAAGCTATATCGCCCAGATGAAAAATCAGCATGTAAACAATTTGAAGGTGATTAATTTGGTACCCGAGGCAAGTATGAACCAGTGCCCGGAACAGAAGGAAGTTGAGATTACTGGTAAATTAACAAAGAAGTGACAACTTCATCAAGAGAAAAAGAAGAACAAAAACAAAGACTGATTAAGTCAATGAAAAGCTACAAGACTAAAAGACAAGGTGCTCTCGTTAGTTGTATTGAGAAATTTGTTATTACTTTCTTTCTGGGAATTTTCTTTTTTTTAATTTGTTTTGGCACAAATTGCCTTGACAAATATTTCGAACAGTCATATATTCCAATTTATAGACAACAAATATAAATATATACAATCAACCTCTTCACTTTTACAAATACATATTCAACTAAAAAACAAATAAAAGCATCTCATAAAACAAAACATATAATCTTCATTTTCCATGATTTCTATGTATAAGATGTCCATGATTTTATACAGCTTATTCATTTTATCTCAGAGAAAACCTCTTATCTCAAATTTCAGATGTATGCAAGTAATAAGAACATAATTAGGCTGCTCCAACTCAATGTCTGCCAGGTGTTCTTGAATAACTGTGAGAAATCTAACCAATGCGAATATTTCAGTCTGTCTGTTACCCCACATACATTGGGACCACAGTAGGTCACTAGATGATAACAACTCAATATTGTACAACTTGCCCAGAAAGATTTGCCTTAAATTCTCAAAGTAACCACAGTGAATTACTAAGTGTTTTAGTGTGTCAGAGCTTTGCTTATCAACACAGAATCTACAACCATATGGATCAACCACACCTTGTTTATTGGTCCAATGTCTCGTTCTGTCTTTGGTATGAAATAGGTTTAACTTAAATCTCATGTATAGAATTCTTGCTTTAGGGCGAGGAAATAATACCAAGTATTGAAGACGAGGACATTGTTTGCGAAAAAACCTTGCTTGCTCTCCATAGGATTTATACTTTCCAATCAGATCAATTAAGTTGGCCCAAACCCATTGAAAATAATTTTTATTTGCCACACCTGGCCTTTCATACAGTTCATTTGGTTCCATTCCTATCAAGTGTAAAAACATCTTACACTTCTTGACATACTGTTTAATTGAAAATGGATAATCGTGTAACACCATTCTACCAAAATCCTCGTATAACGAATTTGGGGGAGGACATAACATTTTCCCCATAATTGGTTAACTTTTGCCACCAGAATTTAGCTGCCAAGGAGTTGAGACTTAATTCATGTAGAATCAGTGAGTTTGGTAATGATTTCCGAAGGCCAAATACTGCTTTCCAGATTTAACCTTTAAGCTTATTCAATATTTTTGTTAGGTCCAATATACATAGATCAAGTCCAAACAATATTATTGGTTCCACCTTCAGCGTATAACATTAAATAGTAGGTGAAAGAGAGCATTTCGAGTGTTTGTGACATATGATTTTCATTTGTGATATAAAATTAATTACTTTCATGTTTAATGTGCTGTTCCACATTGCCAAGGAGTGAACAGCGCATAGATTGAATCCTAGGTACCTTGTAAACAAGTACATACACTGTCAATTACCACTTGATTTATCTTCCAGGTGAATCTACAGATTTTCTTTTTCTGTTTGCAAACACCAGTATGTTCGATTTGCTAGAGTTAATTGGCAGGTTGTTAATTTTCGCATATTCAGAGAACACATTCAATTTGGTTTGCAGCCCATATGGCGTTCTATCAAAGAGAATAATGTTGTCTGCGAATAACAACCAATTAATTCTAGTATCTCCTAGCTTGACAGGAAATACCTCAATATTGTCCCATATTTTATCAATGTCACATAAGTAGAGGTTAAACAGGATAGCTGCCAACTGGCATCCCCGTTTCACCCCCACCTCTGTGTCAATTGCCTCTGTAGTCGAACCTTCTTGGTTGATCCGAACCATGTATGACGTTCTGGTATGCAGTAATGCTCTGAGTCCCACAATATGGGAAGGGATTCCATAAACAATCATTTGTTTCCACAATCTAGCCCTTATGACACTGTCAAAGGCTGTGGAAAGATCTAAGGATGCCATATAAATGGCTCCTGATTGAGTATGGTGAGAAGTTTCTAACAAGTGGGCAAGGATTGATGCATTAAGTGTTGTTCCCATTGCTTTCCTAAATCCCACCTGGTATTTCGATAACATCTGGTTTTCTGCTACACAAGATTCTAATTCCTTTAGGAGAAGAGTGGCAAACACCTTGACATGAACGTCAATTAATGAGATCGGGCAGAAATTACTAGGGTCATCAATTGGCCCTTTTTTATGATGGGGGCAATCATTGCTGTGAGACATGAGTTAGGGGGTCACTCTGGTTTCAAAGACTGACTGAAACATAGGTTTTAACAACTTGGCCCATAAATGCGGATCATCCTTTAGTAGGCAAGGAGGAATCTCGTCATGACCTGCCGCTTTAGAATCTTTTAGCTTTCTAATGGCCCCTCTTAGATCATCAAGATTCCATGTACATTCACTAGGGATTTTCTTAACCTTCGATGAGATGTTGGCAGAAAGGAAACCATTAGGTAGCACATATCTATTTAAGATATATTCTGTCCATTTCTCTCCTGTGATTGCTACATCGAATATCTCTTTTTAATCTTTAGCACAGGAGCGAAGTATTGCCCAAACAGCTTTTGTATTGCGCTTACATATATGCCTAATCATTCATTGATTAGCTGCCAAATGGTGTCCCATCTTCACCTTCTTCATTGCATATTTACTTTGAGTGAATTTGCTTTTTGAGACTAGTAAATGCGAGAAAATCTTGTGTTGTCTTCCTTACTCTTCTAATGTCGATGTTTCGCCTACGCTTTATGTCTGCAATCTCTGTGTTGTATTTACAGGGATGATTGCTAACGTAGCTTGTTGGAAGATTTGCAATATGCTCTATATGACGTTTTATCACTTTAACATTGAAGTTGTTCAATTTCTGTTTATTCCAGAACAAATTAGGATAATCCTCATCACACCACATATCTTGGTTCACCAAATATGATAGTTTTCTACATATTTTTGGGTTCCATCTAATCAATTTAGAATATTGATGTACTTCGATTAGAGAGAGATGTGTAACTTTCATAGATACTCTTCTGGTTGAATATTCAATGTTAACATCAACATCTTATGATCACTGTCGCCCATGTTATATACCCTAATCGGCTTAGATATTTTCATGAGATTTTGTGATACAACAAAATAATCAATCAATGACCTTGAATTACCTCTGAACCATGGTTAGTCAATTTGATCTTTTGCGTGTGGGATCGTATGTATATTCCAATTCTTAAGGAACTTCAACCAGCAATACCCTCTTTGATATGCCCCAACATTCTGACGTAGGGTCTCAGCAGTTGGTTTGAACAGGGAAGAGGTTTTCAGGATAGAATTAAAATCTCCACCAGAATTACTTAATGGTTTTCGTCCCTTATAAACTCTTTCTGTAGTATGTCATTCAATTCATTTATTGTTTTATCGTACGTACTGAATTTCGGATTGTTATATAAGTTGATAATTACCAGTTAGATGTGATTTAATGTTACTTCAATAGCATTTAAGTTATGAGAAGAGAAAATTACACTGGCTGCTATTTTCACTGTGTTATGAACAAGGGTTAGTAAACCTCTAGCTGGGCGACCATTCACTCCTCGTCTAGCAGGATGACTGAAGGACTTAAAGAGTGAACAGCCATGGTTTCTTGTATCAAAATGATACTAGGGTTGTTCAGTCTCAAATTACTGTTGTAACATTTTTGCAAATTATTAAAGACACAGCAGTTCCAGCTCAGTATGGAAATCTCTGGAAGTTATGTAGAATAATGTTTCCAACCCTGCGAGCCCTTTTATGGCATTAACCACCGAGGTCAGCTGGGTTAACAAATTTTGAGTCATGGCTGAATCTGAGCCCAATTGCCCACCTGAAGGTATGGTATTCATCATCTGATATGAATGAATCTATAACCTTTATAGAATTTCAACCACGTCTTCAAAACAGTGCAA
This sequence comes from Ambystoma mexicanum, assembly GCF_040938575.1. Taxonomy (NCBI): domain Eukaryota; kingdom Metazoa; phylum Chordata; class Amphibia; order Caudata; family Ambystomatidae; genus Ambystoma; species Ambystoma mexicanum. The sequence goes on along the minus strand of NC_090932.1, from coordinate 789,211,602 downwards.
TTCATACCCCAACATGTGGAAGTTATCGATTTTATCCCACAACATTTTTGCAATTAGCGGGGACTGGACCTTGCATAACATCCTGTTGTTACTGGAAATCGACAACTTTATCCATTCAATGTCGTGTATTCAAATCCCTCAAAGTGGGTATTTTTTGGAACATGTTCAATAGATACGTATGATTTATTCTATCGTTACCATGCATCTGTGAATCACTGCTGAACCCAATAATTGTAAACATTTCCTTGGATATCGTATCGCATGACCTGGTATTAGTATTGTCCGCTTGCTGATGAATTCCATGTACTTCATTAGTATCTTTTTTACCCAGGTGTACCCCCCGTTTCTCAGGTTCACCACCCACGCTGTTTATATTCTCATGAGTTTGCCAATCAGTTGAAGACCCAGCGTTCTCAACCTTTACAAAGCAAGAGGAATTATGTGTTTGGCACTGATTTTGTGGAGCCAAACTTTCTATATTTTCTAAACCTGTGTTGCTCTGTTTCAGACATGTATATGGAGTTTTTTCTTGAGTTTGTGTCTGAGGGCCTAACATAGTTCTAGTTTCTGCTAGCTCACTGTTACAGCTATCTTTCTGAGAAGTTTTTTTGTTTTTTGATACCTGGTAGAATCCAACTAAGTGACTTTCATGTTAGTTTTTTAAGTTTTATCATTAGTGGCACTACCAATGCCGGAGTCACCTGCAACATCTTTCATTGTGTGTTGCTCCTTCTGAGATAGATGTACATTCTGTTTTAGGTCCTCGGGCACTTGTTGGCTATCCACCACCCCAGCTTGGTGCTCCTGAATCTCTGTTTCTGGATTAATTTGACATTCAGCATCTGACTGATTAGTATTCAAACCATTTTCTTGTGTCAAATCTATCGATAACATTTTACCACTTTTCTTTTTTTTTTTTTTTTTGAGTATTCGCACCCTCTTTTTTGATTTGCTGGTCATTCTTACATGCGATTTTTGTTTTGGGCGAATTGTTTGCTTTACGATTTCTTTTTTTCTCTTCCCTTTTTGTTGCTCTCAGCTGTCATTGTTTTAGCTTTTCTAGACAAAGAATTTCCATCCATCATTACTCTCCAAGTCATTTTCTGTAGTATCAATACACACCTCAACCTCCTTTTTTGGTTCTTCTTGCTCCAACACTACTAGTAATGCTGATGGGCTATCGGGAGTGTGTGAGTCTACAACCCCCAGGGCCTCTTTTAGTAGCTCAGTTTTAGCTGTTCTTATAGAGTCTTTGTTTCCCACCAATTCTTTAATGAATAGGTTTTCTAAAACCAAAAGCCTATCATGGTGCAACTTTGCTACCTTGATTAAATAAATGTTTTCGATCTCTTCCTTTGAAGGCTTAGAAGACTCTCCTATTCCTCACTGTTTCATACTCATTAAGAGGGCTCCCAACTATTATGGATGTTTCTTCAGTCTGTGTTGTTTGTGTTTTCGTGCTGATCTTAGATACAGCAGGCACATTTGTGTTATTAGGTAGATTATTAGCATTTCCATTCGCCTTTGAATTTAACATAACCTCTTGTGCCAGCATAAATCCTTCCAGATTATGTAGCTTCCCCAACATCTCACCCAAGGAGCCTTTCATTTCCCTTATTGCAAAGTTCGTTAATTCATCACCTTTGTCTAGAAGGTTCAAAATCCTTGTTAATACCGGGAATGTGTGAGAATTTTGTTCATTTAAATCAAGCATAGTTTCAGTGAGGTTATGAGTTTTAATCGCCCTTCCAGCTTTCTGATTGGGCACATCGATGTTATCATTGGTGTTCCCTACCAATGGGTCAAACTCTTCATAATCATTAGGTAACCATTCTTTTTTTCTGTTTCCCTCACCCGCTGGGGGTGGATGAACAACAACATCTGCCAAGTCTGCCTTTCCTAAGATTACCTTAGCAGAGGTTGCCATATTGCAACACATATCACCTTCCTTATTACTGTGTAGATGTACAAAATCCCTTTATCTTCTCGGGGTTGAAACTGGCGTGTAAGGGCCTGAAGATAAACACATCCGTCTATCTAATTCAGCCATGATCAATGGTGATAACATGGAGACGTGTGCAATCTCATCATTTAATAAATTCTCTGGATGGCCTAACATCTCGTGTTGGTGCTCCTCACTAGATTGCATAGTTGCGTCCCCAATTTCATGTAGCCCATTTAAATCCCTCAAGTAAAGTACCCTTTCCTCATTTGATGTGTTTTGGGGTACTGTATACGGTATATAACCTGGGATTTGGGCTTCAATGTGTGATACAGATGCATTGTATCGCAATTTAGATAATTGTGGCATTATTGATGGTATTGTAAAAGTGAGCTCTCTTACAACAGGTTCTGGACCAATCTCAGAGCGTCTATCCTCTGATATAATTTCATCTCTAATCTGTGCTTTCTGGTGTACAGTGTTTTTCTTTGCCACCGGTGCCATCAGGCGTTTACCATTTCTGAAGCTTGTTTCCATTATTAGTCTCTTTCCACCCACCAAATACATTTCAATTTTACCTTAGTACTTTTATATCTTTTCCTTGAAACCACACACCTTCAGTTGTTATTTTACAACACCAAATTTCTGCTCAGCAAAGTCAGGGAGCATAGTGTCGCTAATGTGAATTTATCAGATACCACTCTTCCTCAATGTTTTGGAGGGGTTCAAAGGCACTATGCCCGCAGTCACCCCACATAAATGTGACAACCTTGTATTTCAGTACCGAATTCAGACAATGTCTCCCCAGTTATGGCGCGTCTTGAGGCTCAAAGGCACTATGGCCTGCAGTCACCCCACACGCGTGTAACACCCAGGCGTTACAGTAACAATGTTTACACAGTGTATCCCAAGTTAAGGAGTGTCGTGAGGCTCAAAAGGCACTACGGCCCGCAGTCACCCCACACACTTGTAACACCTTAAATTTTGGAATACCAATAAATAGTGAATGTACTCTGTGTACTCTCAATATCGGAGCGTCATGCGGCTCAAAGGCACTGCGGCCCACAGTCACCACAAGAACAAGAGACAGTAAACAGAAAAGTCAGAATACCACTTCTGTACCTGGAGACTCGCAGACTGCTACTTGCCCTATACTATGCTATGCAAAAATATAGTTCAACGGGAGGATCCAAGGCTCTAGCCCCACACTGTGCTCTCTGTCACCGCACAGTATAACACACTACAATTTCGATTCAGAAGATTATGTTTGCGTTAACAGACTGAACAATTCAACAATTCTAGTTGATGTAATTGCAATGTGACCATGCCTTGGTCACAGATAGTCGTGTTATTACACACTGTTACTCGCCAATTTTCCAATGCCTTTAGGTTTTGAAAATTCAAAAAGTAGTGTGACACAAAGTGCACAACATATGTAGTTCAAACAATAACAGTTAAGGATTAACGTACCCTGGGCCGCCTCTTTTTTTTTTTTTTCAGAATGTAATGTAACTTTTCACTCAGTGCGCATGACTGACAGAGTTCAATTGGGCTTCATCCGCCTTCATGTAGGTCCATATGGCGCTTACCTTCCCAGAATAGTAGATAGGGAGATCTACAGCCTCTACTCTCTTTTCCGCACCTCCGCAACCTCCCAAACACCAAAGCACACTGCTGGCACACCGCGCATGCGCGGTGTGTTTATAGTTGAAGCTGGTAAAATCCAAGGAAATAGAAAGAGGACTCTTCTTTGACAATACCAAACGTCCAAACATGCAGCTCCCGGCAAGCAAGTCCTTTACCCGAACACAACAAAACACAGTGCTGGCAGACCGCGCAGCGCTCTGCGCATGCGCAGTGTGTTTATAGTTGAAGCTGGTAAAATCGAAGGAAATAGAAAGAGGACTCTTCTTTGACAATACTCCAATGCCCAAACAGGGAGCTGCCTGCAAGAAAGTCCTTCACCCTGACACACCAAAACACAATGCTGGCAAACATTGAACCTTACACAAAGAGCCAATTAAAACGTTATTTTAATTACATTGGATAGGGTCCCTTTGACCACCAAACTAAGACTGAAAAAACACCTACAACGGTGTAGGACGTGACAAAGTAAAACATGGCATCACATGTTTTGGGAAGCAAAAAGGGAGCTTACACTGGAAACAAATTAAGATAAAAGCAATCCACGGTTCAAAATTGAAGGGAGCCGGGAGCTATTTAGCTCCTGCTTCTAGCATAGTAGAGCCTGGTTAGCTTGAAACCAAAAGCTACCAGGAGCTACTTTTGGCTCCTGTGGCCAACTGGTGCCTTCCAAGCATGTAAATGTGACATTCACTGAGGATTTGAGAATGTTAATAAAAAAAGAATAAGAACACATCTAATATACATTTAAGCACATTGGTTCATACAAAATTGACAAAAACCTAAAGAAGTATTTATGGTAGCTCCTTGTTCCCCTGCGTTAGTCCCTGCCAACAGGGTGATGTCCGACACCCAGGAGTTGGTTTTGGCTCCTGCTCATTGATTCTCAATTTGGAACCCTGCAAATCTACCAGGTTGAAAATAAGATTTAATAAAAGTACATGGGCCTCATAATACAATCAATCAAACATCGACTTAACTAGCAGAGAATGATCCAGAGATAGTTATGGATATAGAGGGATAGTTGTAGATTGTGGTACATGATCTTAGTCAAAATCTTGAAAATGTATTCAAGGAACAATAGCCAATTTTATTGTCAACGACACATGCCATAGTTATTTTCATCTCGCTGGAGCACCACAGATGTGCGGAAATTCTATCATAATCTAGGATACAAGAAAGGATGGCACACTGGAATCCAATTCTTATCTGTTTCTAGGCAATCTTTAAAGATACTGCCACCTCTTCTAGCAGTCAAGGTATTTCATTTCTCTTCTTTGGCTATCAGACCAGGCTGAATTTATATGTCCTGATGATGTGAACAGTGTAGTATTTACACATTGTTTCACCGGCAATTCATAGGTTAATTTTCTCTGAATCCGATTTTTTTGGGAAGCATGAACTATGATGTTTGGCTGTATCACAAATAAAACAGTTACGTTACTTCAAAGGCCGTATAACACCACGACTGGCATTCTCCATCATTTTGATGACTCATTCTCTTTTTTTTTTATCAGCTGCTTGGGACACTTATTAAAATTATAAAGTAGTATGCTCCAATAAATATTCAAGTCATCAACAGGTCCAATCAAGCACAAAGTTGCCTACCAAGCATAGTGGAACAAACTGTCAATTCAGTTTGAAGGCTACTTTGTTGAAACCATCAAGGTTTTAATCGTTAAAAAAAAAATCAAATAAGAGTGTTTTAGATTTTGGTACCATGCAGGGTAGCATAATTCTAGACGACGTGAGTTTGACTGGCTTTTCAGTAATTGGTTTCAAATGTATACTGAAGAAAACCGTAAAAGACAGAGGTTGATTTATTGGTGGCCTATTTAACAACACGCTTGATGTTACAGTTGCTGAACTATGCACCACAGGAGGGGATTTGCAAGCTCTATGCATTACATAGCATACAGCAAATAAGTTGCAGGACTGGTACTGTTACATTTTTACAACCCCTCCAATAAGGGCAGTACTTATTTTTTTGACGTTGCATGTAGCCAAGGGCAAACAATGATTATTGCATTCAAAGGAATACAAGGTCATCGTAGTTGGGGAGATTAATGGTTTATGTTGGGTTTTAACAGAACATTTAGAGGAAATGTTTGTGCTAAATGATGTTGAGATACTAGGTTATATCACACTAAACAATGCAAAAGGGATTGCGCTAGTAGAATTAATGAGAATGGGGCACTCGCAGCGGAGCTGCGAAGAAGAGTGCTGGCCTTTTCCCATGGCCTTCTCCTTGCGGCTTCGCCTGTCAGCTCACTCATTCTCCCTTTAAGGTGGGGAGGGAGGAGCCGGCAGGGCTGGTGGTCAAAATTATAAGCTGCTCACCGCAGTGACTAACATACTCTTAGTCCATAGTCCCCTTTCCTCCATACTGGACGGGCGTCCCTCGCGAGGGACGGGAAATAGAACCTTTTTCAACAGAAAAATCTTCTTCCCCTCTAAATTTAGAGGCGTGGCCCTGGGGGCATGAGCTGCCCTGAGTCCCCAAAGACACGTCGACAATAGATTTGCCATTGCCTAATGACACCAGATTATTAGGGGGGGGGAGGATGGTGGGACGTATGGAGGAAAGGGGACTATGGACTAAGAGTACGTTAGTCACTACGGTGAGTAACTTATAATTACTCTTACATCCCGTCCCCTTTCCTCCATACTGCATGGGCGATTCCAACTGAATGTAGCCCCAGGGTGGAGAGGAAACCCTCCTTAAGCAAACAGGATTCGGAGAACCGCCTGTCCGAAGGCCGCATCCAATCTGGAGCCGGCATCCCAACAGTAATGCTTGCAGAAAGCCGATGGAGTGGCCCATGTGGCCGCCCTGCTTATGACCTGCCAGGGGACATGGTGCTGAAAGGCGATGGCCGTTGCCTTGGCCCTGACAGTGTGGGCATGCATGTTCACTGGAACGGGTCTATGCTGGCCCTCATACCTATCCTTGATTGCCGAGACCATCCAGCAGGAGATGGAGGCTTTGGAGGCCTGATAGCCTGGCCTGACGCCTCCAAAAGTGATGAATAGGGCTTCTGACTTGCGGAAGCCCTTGGTCCTGTCCAGGTAGAATTTCAGGGCACGCCCGACATCCAGGCAGTGCAGAAATCTCTGAGGCTCGTCCTTCGGGTCCGCAAAGAATGTAGGAAGGACGATCTCCTCGTTTAAGTGAAAGGCCGATGGCACTTTAGGTAGAAATGCTGGATGGGTCCGCAGGACCACCTTATCCTTGTGAAAGGTGGTATATGGCTCTGAGGCGACTAGGGCCTGGATCTCGCTGACCCTGCGTGTCGATGTGAGGCCGACTAGCAGGGCCGTCTTGATAGTGACTAGCCTGATGTCCGCATACGCCATAGGCTCAAATGGCTTGTGCGTGAGGGCACCCATGACTAGGTTCAAATCCCACACAGGGTGCGACTTCCTGATGGGCGGGTAGAGTCCAGCGAGTCCGGCCAAATATCTCCCGACGATCGGGTTGGAGGAGGAGAAGACCCCCTCCTCCGAATTCCTGTAGGCCCCAATGGCTGAGAGGTATGTGCAGCAGATGTCCACCTGCACGCAAGAGTTGGTGAGGTGCGCTGAGAATGACAGCACGTTGTCCAATGAACAAGCCAGCGGGTCGATATCCTTGGAGTGAGCCCAGTGGCAGAACTTGGTCAATTTACTTTTATACTGGGGTCTGGTAGTCTTGATCCTAGCTCCCTGTATGATTTGCAGATTGGCTTGGGATAGGTTGAGGTGGCTGAGCATCACTTGCTCAGGAACCACGCTGTAAGGGGCCAGCTTCTGGGGGGCGGGTTGGACGACCCTGCCTCCCTGCTGTGTCAGAAGATGTGCTGGGCCCATCGGGAGGTGGTTTGGAGGGACCACCGAGAGGTTGAGCAGCTCCGAGAACCATGGCCTGGCTGGCCACCACATAGCTATCAGAATGAGGTTGAGCTGGTGAGACTCCTTGAACTTGCAAACCACTCTGTGAATCAGTGGAGTGGGCGGGAAGGCGTATGCTGACATGCCTTTCCACTGGATCCATAAGGCGTCGCTCAGGGAGCCTAGGCCCTGCCCCTGCCAGGAGGCGAACTGGGAGCACTTCCTGTTTTGCCTGGTGGCAAAGAGATCCACCTGGGGGATTGATTGATTGATATTTTATTCTTATCGCGCTCGTACACAAGTGTTTCCGAGCGTGACAAGGCAAGGGAGGGGAACAGGGGAGAACAAAACAGCGATCTTACTAGGCCCAGTGACATTGAGAATGTGCAAATGCATGGAAGGAGGGAGAAGTGGAAAGTGGGAAGCAGTGGAGAAACAGATAAATAACAATACATAAATAATAAAGGCAACAAACAGAGGTAATGTAGCCAGCAATTTGCAAGTGCTAGGGTTAAGGCAGCAGACAGGGTAGGTCTGATAAGTGCAGGAAGAAAAAGGGGGGGGGGCGTATGGGTACAGATACAGACCCCAGTGCAAGGGGTGGCCCCGAGACAGTGCGAGAGTGTGGCAGGGTGAGCAGGTACCTGGGTCCGAAGGACAGAGGGTGGCCGGGTGCACAGTGCCAAGAGAGAACAGATCAGCAGGGGAGAGTGGGAGCAAAGGCAGAAGAAAAGAGGAAGGTCTTGAGGTGCTTCCAGAACCAGAGATGGTTCTCCTCAAGTTTTATAGTGGCAGGGATGCTGTTCCGGAGGGAGGCCCCAGCGAAGACAAAGATCTACCCCCAGCTCGTTTCTTTGAAAAACGACTGACCCTGAGGGAGTTGGAGGTAGAGGAGCGAAGAGATCGAGAGGCGAGGTATTTGCGCAGGGATAGCTGAAGGTATTTTGGACCCAGGCCCCAGAAAGCCTTGTGGACAATGCAGAGGGTTTTAATCCTTGCATCCACTGGGAGCCAGCGGAGAGATTTCAGAGCGGGAGAGATACGATCCCAGGGATTGAGGCCAAGGACAAGTCTCGCAGTCCTGTTCTGGATTAGTTGCAAAGGGCGGAGAGTAGAGTCAGGTAGATTTAGAAAGAGGCTGTTACAATAGTCCAAGCTAGAGAGGACCAGAGCTTGGAATACCATCAGCTTCTGGGGGAAGGAGAGGAAAGGCAGAGTACACCTCTGAGGAGGTGCAGTCGGAAATTTAACTTTTTTGAGACCTCAGAGATGTGGGCGGAGAAGGAAAGGGTGGAGTCAAAGATGACCCCGAGGTTCTTAGCCTCGCAGGTGGGGGTAGGAGGAGGGCAAAGGGAGGCCGGCCAAAAAGTGGGGGGAAAGGATGGTGAAGGTGTGCCGATGAGGAAGATCTCCGTCTTGCTGGCATTCAGACAAAGATCATTGGCGGAACACCAATCCTGAATGGCAGTTAGGCAATCAGAGATGAGAGGGGGAGAGGAGGTGACAGAGGGCAGCCTGAAAATGAGTTGAGTGTCGTCAGCGTAGCACTGGAAATTTGAGCAGAAAGTGGCAATACAGTGGGCGAGAGTTGCCAGGTATTGGTTGAAAAGCCAGGGCGAGAAATTAGACCCCTGGGGTACACCACAGGTAGAGAGGAAGACAGATGAAAGGAAGGACCCAAGTTGGACCTGGGAGGGTCGATCTGAGAGGAAAGAGGTCAGCCAGGCCAGAGCCTGATCAGTGATACCCAGGTTTTCACGGAGACGGTTGAGCAGGATGGTATGGTTGACCTTGTCGAAGGCAGAAGAGAGATCAAGGAGGATGAGGACAGAGGGAATGTTAGAGTCAAGGTTGGAGAGCAGATCTTCACGGATGTTCAGGAGAGCAGTTTCCGTGCTTCTGGCAGCTCTGAAGCCAGACTAGTGGTCATGGAGACAGCTAACAGAATTGGAATGAAGGTTAAAATGAGAGATTTCCAGGAGTTTGCCAAGAAAGGGAGTAATGGAAATTGTTCGATAGTTAGCTGGACAAGAAGGATCAGCTGTGGGTTTCTTGAGAAGAGGATGCACAAAGGAGTGCTTCAGAGGGGAGGGGAAGGATCCCGAGGCAAAGGAGTGTTTGCAAAAATCAGCAAGGGTACGGAGCAAGGGTGTCAATGTGGTCTGTGATGGTTTTAGAGGAACAGGGATGAACCTGTTTTGACGAGGCTTTCATAGATCGGACTTGTCTGGCGACCTCGTCAGGGGTGAAAAGAGGAAAGGACGAGGAAGTTGATGGGAGGGTGGCTAAAGGAGGATCAGCAAGCACAGATGGGGAGGGGAGAGGAGGGCTGTGTGTGGAGAGAGTGGACATGATGTCCTGGGTTTTTTAAATGAAGTGAGAGGCAAGGGCATTGCAAAGAGCCTGGCAGGCAACAGGAGGGGTAGAGACTGCAGCAGGGTTGGCCAGCTCCTTGCAGATTTTAAAGAGTTCGGCCGAGTTGTTAGATGCCGCAGAGACACAAGCTTGAATGTGGACTCTCTTCTTGATGAGGACAGAGAGTTGGTATTGCCACATCCGTGGAAGATCTCCTGTGCAACGAGTTCATTCAGCTGTCACTCGTAGTTGTCCGCTCCCAACCTGCTGAGCCTGTCTGCTTCCGGGTTGGATTCCCCAGAAGGTGAACTGCCGCGAGGAAAATATTTTTCTCCAAGGCCCATTCCCACATGCCAATCGCCAGTCTGCACATGGAAGGGGACCTGGTCCCCCCTTGCTTGTTGATCTAGTACATACTGGTCGAGTTGTCTGTTTGGATGAGGACAACTCTTCCCTTGAGACGTTGGAGGAAGGCTCTGAGCGCTAACCAGATGGCGTTCAGTTCCAGCCAATTGATACGTTATTCTTGTTCTTGACGGGTCCACGTGATGTAGATCGAGAGGTCCTCCAGGGTGGCTCCCCAGCCCTCTAGGGAGGAGTCTGTGGTAATCGTCACCTGTGGGACGGGGGGCCTGAAGGGCTTGCCCGTCCACAGGTTGCAGGCCCTGGACCACCATGTGAGGTCCGGGTGGAGAGAGATGGGGGATCTTGATAATTTCGGCCTGAGAGCCCCTCTACTGGTTCCACGATGCTGGAGAGTGGATCTGAATCCTCCTCAACATGAGTCTTGTGTGGGGGACGGCCAACAGTACCGCTGCAAAAAGGCCCAGTAGATGCTGGTACCACCAATCCGAAGTAGCGCTTCGGCTGAGAAAGTGGGACGTGGCCCTCCTGATGGCCGGGATCTTGTCCTCCGAGGGGAAGACCCTCTCGGAGCGCGTGTCCCAGATGAGGCCCAGGAAGGTCAAAGACTGCGTGGGTTGCAGCTGTGACTTCTTGAGATTCAGCAAAAAGTCCAGGTCGTGTAGCGTGTTAATCAGTGCATGGGAGGAGTGGTGAACTGCTTCTTGAGATGTAGCCCTAACGAGCCAGTCGTCTAGGATGGGGTATATATGGAGGCCCTGAGCCCGGAGGAGGGCTGCCATCGCATTCATGAGTCTGGTAAAGACCCTGGGGGCTGAGTTGAGGAAGGCTGAGGAAGAGGAGGAGGCTGGTATGGAACTGCCTGCAGAGTAGGATGAGCTAGGGCCAGAGGCGTCGGCAGAGGAGTCTGTGGTGCCGCTAGCATAGCGGCAAGGACTTCCCGGACTGCGTCCTTGACGATAGCCCCCATATATGGAGACTTCATGAGGCTGAGGAACCTCTCGACGATACAGTCCTCGCTAGCCGAAGAGGACGACGAGGAGGCCACTGACGGGGTAGCTAGAGGCAGCTGAGACCGCTGCTGACCCTGTACATATGGACGCAAGGGAAAAAAGCCTTGCACATAAGAAGGGTAGGCCGTAGGCAACGTACCTGGTTGATGCCAGTCCCACCTCAATACTCGTTCTTCGCCGAAGTCCTGCAGAGGCGTCGAACGGGTGTCCTTTTCTGGCATGTTGGCCATTTTGTTAAGTTGTCTACCACGTGGCCGTGACGTGTTGCTCGGCTCGCTGGGGCCCGTCTCTGGCAAGTCTCTTATGTGTGAGGCGTGCGACTTGCCCCGCTCCTCGGCACGTGCCCGGTAGGTGTACCAACCTCGACCGAGGGGTCGTTAGAGCTGCGTTCAGGTGCCCCCTCGGACGTACTGCCGGTAACAGGGCGTAGCCCCACAGCCATGATGCTGGTACAAAGGGAGAGCCCCTTGGGCGTGGGCCTAGCGGCTCCTCAACCTTGCCGCATGGAGGATCCAAGGACCCCTCGGCCCGAAGCGTTGACAGCCTTGGTGCGTGTGTTGGTATAAGGACCTGACCAGTCCCTCCTGCACAGGAGAGTCCCTGGGAAGGAGTCTCCCTTGCGGGGTGCAGATGAAAATATAGGCCCTACATCAGGCCTGGATCTATGCTTCACGAAGTTCTTGAGATCCTCAGAAGGAGACCGCTGAAAGAGCTCCCTCCACCTGGCTAGTCTGTTCTTCAGCGCATTCGAGGACAGTGAGCCGCACGCCAAACAGGCTTGCCAACCGTGGTCATGGCCAAGGCAACGTAGGCAGAGGGTGTGGGGGTCTGAAGTTGGGAAGAGCCTGTTGCAGGATGGGCACCTGCTGAACCCTGTCGAAGTCGACATGCGCCGGGGAGGAGCTGTGGCGTCTGAGGATCCAGTACCTAACTGATAAAAGACAAAAGAAGAAATAGAGGAACAATCCGCGCATGGAATTACATGGCCGAAGCCAAACCGAGGAGCACTTGTGAATTTGGCCCTTTCCCGTCGACGCGGAAAAGGGGACTGAGGTGTGGCACCGGAGGGCGGAGTCAGGGCAGCACATGCTTGCAGGGCCGTGCCTCCGCGTACCTCTAAATTTAGAGGGAAAGAAGATTTTTCTGGTGAAAAAGGTTGCATCTCCCGTCCCTCGCGAGGGACGCCCGTGCAGTATGGAGCAAAGGGGACGGGACGTAAAAGTATGGGGCTGCGGGCTGCAGGCAGGAGAATACGGCTTCACGGCAGGAAATTCAAAGGCATCAGGGCTGTTGCTTATGGTCGTCACAGCGAGAGGGGCCTCCATTTTGCAGAGCTCTCGTGCCATGTGCGCAAGTCACGATGCGGTTGGGGCTCCAAATGTGAATTCAGTGTATTTCAGATAGAACAGCTGATCAGAATGGGGCACTCGTGGTAGAGCTGCAAAGAGGAGTGCTGGCCTTTTCCCACGGCCTTCTCCTTGCGTCTTCGCCTGTCAGCTCCCTTACTCTCCCTTTAAGGCAGGGAGGGAGGAGCCGGCAGGGCTGGCGGTCGAATGTGGCTGCAGGCAGGAGAATACGGCTGCACAGTGGGAAATTCAAAGGCAGCTCCATTTTGCAGAGCTCTGGTGCCGTGTGCGCAAGGCACGATGCGGCTGGGGCTCCAAATGTAACGAATTCAGTGCATTTCAGCTGGAACAGCTGATCAGAATGGGGCACTCACAGTGGAGTTGCAAAGAGGAGTGCTGGGCTTTTCCCACAGTCTTCTCCTTAAAGGTAATCAATCAATGGTGTCACGATATAGGTTTGTGTTCAGTTCTCCTTTAAAGTTATATTCTAAATCAGTTATACCCCTGGCCTTAAGCAGGGATCATTTGCATGAAAATACAGAGTAGTAAATTGTACAAATGCAACTTTGCAGCAATCCACAATATGAACATGAGGAAGTTACAGTTTTTACGAATCCCTTTTCTTTCTTTTCTTTACATGTAACAATAAAAGTATTAGGAACATTTAGGCTCCAACCAGCAGAAAAGTAAATCATTATGTTGGGTGACCGGTAAAGTTCAAACCCAATGAAATACATTAAAATGATAAAAAGGACAAAATCTTCACACCACAAATGAAATTAAGGTACTCTACTGGTGGAATTTGGGCACAAAGTACTTTCTAAAAATTACTATTTGATTATCTTTGGTACTGGAAAAATATTGTTCTCTTTTCTATCAAGTATGCATGATATACCAACATGATATACCACATGCAGCATATCCGTCTGCACCCTTAGAATATGTTTTCTTTTTCAGAGAGATTACTATTTTTCAGTGATTTCTTAACTGATCACAGTGCTCAAGATAAGATTCTTAAGTGAGAGTATTTTACACACTACTTTTTTGTCAGGAGTAAAATTATTTTTTTAGGGAGTAAAAAAGGAAGTCCGATTTAGAACACTAGTATTTTATAAGCGAGTAAAAATATGTTTTAACTGTAAAATAGAAATGTTTTGTAATAAATATTTCTTTGCATCAAGTTATTAATGCACATTAGAAAGACACATTTGTATCTCTTCAGATAATGCAGCAAGACCAGGAGACTTTATTCCTGTGGGATTGAGTGTACTACTGGTCCACACATATGCATTGAACTACGTGGATAAACACAGGGGACAGCCTCCTTTGTGTCGGTTTTCCATTTTTGTTGTCAATATTTTTACTTCCAAGTTTAATTTTTGGGGAGTATTTGCCTTTTTTAAGGGAGTAAAAGTAGTCGACAGAACCCCTTATCTGTAGGGCTGACTGATCTCATTAGTGATATCATATGTATTGCTATTTGAAAGGTCATATGGCATAAGAGTGATCAGTGATGGTGTATGTGGCATTAGTGATGGCATATGCAACAACATGGCATATGTTTGAATTTAAAGTGATGTCATTGAGGAGTTGAGTTCATAATTGATATCAGATGTCATCATTGTGCTCATCGCCTGAGCAACGGGGGATCAGAGTTAGGGTGGCGTAGCTTCCAACAGCTTCTGAATTTCAAGGCTTTTAAAAAGAGAGATAAGGAGCAAGCAAAGGGTAATATAAAATGTATTGATACAAAAAGGAGAACCAGATGATACCGTCGTTAAGTGAATAAAGTAATTTACTTACAAGCTTGCATAATCTACAAATCACTTCATCAGCTAAAGGAAGAATGAAGCTCTTCGAAAAGCATAACAGCATACGAATACACCACTGGAATGCCTGTTTGTGCATGTGTTTCTAATTTGTTGTTCGTTCACAAACAGCCATGCACTTCAGATGTTACTCCAAAGAATTGTAATCTGCAAGTTTTAAAAGGGGTACTGCGAACTGTATGCAAGCAGGCAAGAGAATGAAACATTGCTAGGCTGGTCACACAGAGCCATGAAGGGGTGGAGTAGTGTCAGTCATGACATGTGCAAACCTTGGTATGTTTTAGATAGAGCCGGTTGTGTGTCCATCTCGACTGAGCCAGTTGTCCACAATGGCTACCTGTGTTTAAGCTTGGGAAAGGAAACACAGTCAGTCAAATGTTAGACAATTGAAAAATCATCAGGCTGCTGGTCAGATTTCCAATATCGCCTGCCTGTAAAAGGCTGGTCAGAAAGAAAGCGAGCAAGCCATTTGCCAGTCTGATCCCTTAGCGAGATTGGTCGTGGCACCGTTATGGATGTGTTGGGTTTCTAACTGTAGGAGGGGAAAATACAATGAAAAAACGCTGTTAAAGGGACATTATGGTTACAAGTGAAACCGAAAACCCCCAAAAATTCGCCAGTTATATGATAAGCGAACCAACCATAACTCGTGCCACCACCGTGCACTGTTAAGACAAACAACCAGTACATGAAAGATGACATCACAAATGTCATTGATGACGTCACATATTAAAATAATTTTGGTGAACAGTCCCTACAAGTAGTGTTTATAATAATGGTAACTAGATGTCAGGGGTGATCGGGAGATTTATCACAAACATCTTAATGTATGAAAGAATGTTCTCATCTAAAGAAAACATTTTATTCGAGTGTTGTTAATACAGGAACCTAAATCATACATACATATAGGCAATGGCTGCAGCAAGTACCAAAGAAGTAGAACATTGTTTATCTGGTAATTTCCGATAGTAAAATAATAAATGCTACCTTATCAGTTTTGCGTAATGTTAAACATGGAATAAATAGCTAACAATTTCAAACTTATGACACACTTTTCTTAGTACATAACATACATATAAAAACCCAGAATGCATACAAAGTAGAGCCATATACAGGGGAAACTAAATTAAGAAAGAAAGAAAAAACAGCACCTAAAAAACGACAACATTAGAGTTGATTATCATATGCACAAACGAATTGTGTGTTTGAGGCCTGCTTATTGTTCCATGTATGTGCATTATGAGGTCAAATCAAAATCTATGGAAAGTACTTTAAAAAGATATAAGAAGGTTCATGTTTTTATATATAGCGCCTTTTCAATTTGAAAAATTCTCAACGTCAGTAAAAAGAAAAACTAGCCTAGTGTTGTCATCAATGACATTTATGTCGTCATCTTTCATGTACTGGGTGTTTGTCTTTGCAGTGGACGGTGAAGCGCATGTTATGATTGCTTAGCGGAGCATAACTGGCGAATTTCTGTGGGGTTTTGGTTTTACTTGTCCCTTTAACAAAGTATTTCATTGAATTTCATAGGGTTTATTAGTGCAACTTAACCATAACGTCCCTTTAACAAAGTTTTTTCACCGATTTTCATGGATTTTTACCAGTGCATCCTAATTTTCTACAACTTACTAATATCATACTTATCCCTATATAGCAATATGTGTCCAATTTAGAAAGTTTCACCTTAAAAGTCTGCCATTCCCCACCTTCTAGCATCATTTTTAACACTTCTATACACTTTTTGCAACTTTTCCCACAGTTTTTGTGTTCTTCGACATTCGTCATCATCTGACGTCATCGCAGACTTTCCGAACAGTGTCAAGAGACCACGTGTGCGGCATGATGATGCGTCCGCACTTCGCGAACATCTCTGCATTTCCATCTGATGTAGATATATGATATGATATTTTATTTGTATCGCGCTCATACACAAGTGTTTCAGAGTGCGACAAGGCAAGTGAGGGGAAACGGGAGAACAAAACAACAATCTTACTAGACCCACTGACATTGAGAACGTGCAAGTGCATGGGAAAGGGGAAAACAGCATGGAAGGGGGAGAGTGGAAAGTGCAGAGCAGAGGAGAACAGATAAATAATATTAAATACAAATAAATAGATAATGAAGCAATAAACAGGGGTAGTGCGGTCAGCAAGTGGCAAGAGCTGTGTTTACACCAGCAGAACTGGTAAGTCTGATAAGTGCATAAAAGAAGAAAAATAGGGCATGGGGGACTGTAGGGGTTATAGATACAGTCCCCATTGTGAGAGGTGGCCAGGAGGCAGTGCAGATGGGTGGCAGGGTGAGCAGGACCCTGGATCCGGGGGACAGAGGGTGGCCAGGTGCACAGTGAAGAGAGCAGATCAGCAGGGCAGAGGGGGAGCAAGGCAGATGCAAAGAGGAAGGTCTGAGGTGCTTCCGGAACCGGAGATGGTTCTCCTCAACTTTTAGAGTGGCAGGGAGGCTGTTCCAGAGGGAGGCCCCAGCCGAAGACAGATCTCCCCCCAGCTCGTTTCTTTGAAAAACGACTGACCCTGAGGGAGTTTGAGGTAGAGAATCGAAGGGCTCGAGAGGGGAGGTATTTGCAGAGGGATAGCGGAAGGTATTTTCGGGCCAGGCCCCAGAAAGCCTTGTGGACAATGCAGAGGGTTTTAAATGTAATCCTTGCATCCACTGGGAGCCAATGGAGAGATTTCAGAGCTGGAGAGATACGATCCGAGGGCTTGAGGCCAAGGACAAGTCTCGGAGTCCTGTTCTAGATTAGTTGCAGAGGGCGAAGAGTAGAGGAAGGTAAATTTAGAAAGAGGCTGTTACAATAGTCCAACCTAGAGAGAGCCAGAGCTCGGGAGACAGTGAGCTTCTGGTGGAAGGACAGGAAAGGCAGAGTACCTCTGAGGAGGTGCAGTAGGAAGTTTGACTTTCTAGAGACCTCCGAGATGTGGGAGGAGAAGGAAAGTGTGGAGTCAAAGATGACCCCGAGGTTCTTAGCCTCGCAGGTGAGGATGGGAGGAACGCCAAGCGAGGCCGGCCAGAGAGAGAGGTGAAAGAATGGAGAAGGTGTGCCGATGAGGAGGATCTCAGTCTGATATGATATGATAGGTTATTTATAATGCACTTAATACCCAGAGGTTTCTAAGCGCGGACCCGGGGATCGAACCTGTCGTGCTCTGTGTCGTCTTGCTTCCAAGGTGAGCACGTTGACCCTGAGCTATCCTCCCGAGACGGACGTTTAAAACTGAAAATGTACCCTTGAACAGCTCCTACACCTATTCATACTCATTATCCATTAACAATCTAGCACATACTTACAAGAATATTAGCAAAACTGCTATTTATCTTAAAGCTGGCATCAGCTATTGCCATCCCTCCTCCCTCCTCCCCAAGAGCCACTACCACCACAAGCTGGAGGACCTACACAACAAAAGAAGTGCAATACTTGAAAAGACAATGAAGAGGACCAGGAAGATGAGGTGCCTACCGCTAGCACCCAGAGAGGTGTGGCAGTTCTTTACCAGTGCTGGGAATGTACCAAAGGCTATAGCTACCAAAGTGAAATGCACTGAATGCAGTCGCGGACAACCCGGGCAGTACTCCTACGGGACCACCTCCATGCGCCGCCACACCAAATCCAACCACTGCAATGCTTTCAGAAAGGCTGTTCCTTTCTTAGAAAGTAGTAGGCTATCTTCCTCTACTGATCTTCCGCAACCAATTCTGTAACCACACAGCCTACTTCTGTGGGACACACAATCCCACCAGCTACCTTGCAAGCGATAAAAGAGGCTGTTGATCCATATCAACAAGACAACAGTACTCTGTAAATACTGCAACACACAACTCTGCAGGGGGAGCAATTTTTAAGTGCTTTTGAAGCTGTAATCAAGGAGCACGAGAAACAACGCCCCCTACCTTAGATTTAACAGACGCACAGCATCTTCCCCTGTCCACTTGCCTCTCCGTATCCGTGGTTGGTGCCCCTTCCCTCATTTCCCTCCCCACCTTACGTTCTAGCCTCTCCTGGAAAAAAATAAAATCATAAAAAAGGTTCCTTTCACAGTGAAAAAATAGAACTAAAAAAATAAGCTTATAGACTCAATCTACTTTACATTTGTCAGTAAAGCAGTTGGATTCAATAAGATTCTCCAACATTCCCATTGGCATTTTCTACTATGCTAATGGAAATAATGCACAATTGTATACTAGAGAAAAAGAAAAAAAAGCACAAAAACAATTTTCTGTCCGAAATTCTTCTCTCTAGTATACAATAAACACCATAATCCATTGCCCTTTATGGATATCCAGTCTCCGCATTCCCCTGTCTAGCCCATGCTTTATTAGAAAACCCATCATTACACATGCACACCATCACCCAAGATATCCATCCCTTCTACTCTTTTTACTGTTATGTTTGTGACACTCATTGCCTGCTTTAAACCATTCACACATATATCCACCAATCACTTAAATAAAACTCTTCATATAGCCTATCAACATATTCAACTTTCACCCATCAACTGCCACTGAATGTTCTACAAATCTTTTGCTTCTGCATTTCCCATACTTATACCACAACATTGTACATGGTGCTCCTATAAATGCACATATGCATTGTGCAGTGAGAGAAGTGCATAAATAAAAGGGGAAGTACAGATGGACAAGTGCTCGTGGGAGCCCAGGAGGGAAGTGCAAAGGGATGCCAAGGCGGGAGGCCACTAAATGCTGGGGCAGAGGAGTCACAAGGGTGGGGTACATCATAACCGTAACGTCCCTTTAACAAAGTTCTTTCTGTCAAATGAATAGGTTTTTATAAGTGAAAATGTTTCATAATGTCACATCACTATGTAAGTTATTAATAATTCCTCTTTTTCACAGATATATAAAAGAACTATAAACCTCCTATAACAAACATATTTTTTGCAATGCATACTTATGTGTGTCATTATCAGCAATGCATGCTGGGCATACAAGTAATTATTCAATTGCATAGGGCATGAGGCTCGACCATAACCCCAGCCTTTCCAGACCACCCCCATTATCCACTGCACTTACCGAGCATCCTAGTTCACTGTCCACTATACCCCAATAATGTACTTCAGTTTCAACACTTTCAAAAAAGTAAAACACAGGACAGATTTGCTAAAGCATCCTGTCAGATCTTTGCTGATAATCCACACGCAGTTTGCTGCAATCCCGTCTAGCACTCCGGGCTGCAGCCACAAGCAGAATTATTTTCTCCCATTTAAACCTACAGCGTCGCTCATGCCGCATACCCAAATATGTAAATCAAATTACGCATTCGTCCTTGTCAAGAGACAGACCCATTATCCATGCACCAAACTTATATCAAATTTTTTTGTGCTTACAATTGGACAATTTGGAAAAATAAAACACAAAACAGATTTGCAAAAGCATGCTTTCAGGTCATTTCTGATGCTCCTCGAGCAGGTTTGTTGTAATTCAGTACAGCACTACAGGCTGTAGCCGCAAGCAAAATATTTCTGTCCATTCAAACGAACAAGTTACTTTCTTACCTGGTAACGTTCTTTCGATGGGATGGTCCGACGACGTATTCCATATCTATGACAGGTAATGTCCACAGCTGTGCTGCTTCGGAAAATCTTTGGCGTCTGCGTCCTGCGTCGATGACGTCGATGCGCCGTCCCCGAGGACCTCCTCCGACGGCCGACGTTCCCCGATGTGATAAGTAGGACGCACAACGCCCATAGCCTCAGTTATAGTTTTTTCCCAGAACGTGTGACACCAGTTTTCTGCCAGTCAGACACACAAGGCCTTGCGGAACGCAAACTGCAATCGCAAAAGAAATTCTGCAGCGGGGAAGGCGGGGATGGAGCGATATGGAATACGTCGGACCATCCCATCGAAAGAACGTTACCAGGTAAGAAAGTAACTTGTTCTTCGAGGGGATTGGGTCCTCCGACATATTCCATATCTATGACAGACTCCCAAAGCAGTACCAAGCAAGGAGGTGGGAAAGAATTTAGAATACAAATTTAGCATGCCCAATCAAATTGCGGAATAGAGAACTGCCTTGCCAAAGGCCAGATCTTGCCCTCTGATGGAATCAAGGGAATAGTGACGTACAAAAGTATGTACTGAAGCCCAGGTGGCTGCATCACAGATGTGACGAATAGGAACTCCCCTCTGCAGGGCAGTAGACGCAGCCACTCCTCTGGTAGAATGGGCCCGCAAGCCAGCCGGAGGGTCCTTACCCGCCAAGCGGTAACACTCGGAGATAGCTAAAATAATCCAACGAGACAAAGTCTGTTTCGTCACAGCTTGTCCCAAACGCTTTCCAACGTAACCAATGAAAAGTTGATCGTCCACTCTGACCCGGGACATGCGCGAAATATAAAAGCTCAATGCTCTCCGAGGATCAAGCCTATGGAGCCTCTCCTCTTCCTTACCAGGATATGGAGGAGGATAGAACGCCGGAACAACAACCTTCTGACTCAAATGAAATTCCGAAACCACCTTCGGAAGAAAAGGACGAACTCCAAGGACAACCCTGTCCTTATGAAATACAGTGAAGGGTGGCTTAACTGAAAGTGCCTGTAACTCACTCACTCTGCGAGCGGAAGTAACCGCAACCAAAAACAGTGTTTTCAGAGTTAACAGCTTCAAAGGGCAAGAATGTAAAGGCTCAAACGGAGCACCCATAAGAAACTTAACAAGGTTCAAATCCCAACCTGGCACCAGAAAAGGAGACGGAGGGAACACATTAGTGAGCCCTTTCAAAAACTGCCAAATTAAAAGAATTTTAAAATAGGAACACTCTTCAGACGAGCGCTTAAATATGGACAGCGCCGCCAGGTAACCTTTAATAGTCCCCACTTGCAAGCCCCTGTGGGCCAAAGAAAGCAAAAAAGACAGAACCATGGGAATGTCACATTCAAAAGGATCCACATTCTGAACTCTGCACCAGTCGCAGAACTTTCTCCAAGGGCAACGGTACAGAGACTTAGTTGCTGGCCGCCTGGCCGAGAGAAACACCTCCATCATGTCTTCATGGAGGTCCCAATCCTTATACCTCAACCTTTCAGAAGCCAAGCGTGAAGATTGAGGGATCTGATCTGGATGGAGAACCTGACCCCCCTCCCGTGAGAGCAGATCGTCTCGGTAGGGAAGACGACGTGGAGGGCAGATGGACAAGTCTAGAAGGTCCGGGTACCACGTCCTCCGGGCCCACGCCGGAGCAAGGAGGATCATCTGGGAACCGAACCTCCGTAACCTCCGCAGCACTTGCGGGATGACGGGGACTGGAGGAAACGCGTACAACAGTGGGAACGACCACTCCACCACGAACGCGTCTCCTAAGGCTCCTTTTGGAGGACATTCCCGCGAGCAAAACCTTTCGCACTTCCGGTTAACACTGGAGGCGAAGAGATCCACTTGAGGGGTCCCCCAAAGGGCAAAGATCTCCAGGAGAATCTTCTGAGCCAGCTCCCACTCGTGAGAGATCGTGCTCTGCCTGCTCAGAGCGTCCGCCGTCTCGTTGTCGTCTACGGCCAGATGAACCACCGAGATCGAAACTTCCTGCTGGATGGCCCAGAACTCGAGCTGCATCGCCTCTCTGCACAGCAGAAGTGACCCTGCCCCCCCCCCTTTTGTTGAGGTAGTGCATGGCCACCGTGTTGTCCGTTAGAATCAGGACACTCTTTCCGCGCACAGTCGGCAGAAAAGCCTTCAGGGCTAGCCTGACGGCCCTCAGCTCCAACAGATTGATATGGAGTCTGGACTCCGACGGAGACCAACGACCGCTGACTGTCAACTCGTTGGCATGAGCTCCCCATCCCGTGAGGGATGCGTCCGTCACGATCATCACCTCCGGCCAGGGCAGCCAAAATGGGGCCCCCTTCATCAGATTGCCCTCGACGGCCCACCACAGAAGGTCCCAGGCTACCGAGGGTGGCACCTGAACAGGGTCCGACTGCCTGCCGGAGGACTAAGACCACTGGAGCTTGAGTGCCCACTGCAAAGATCTCATCCGCAGACGAGCCTCTGGCACCAGAAGAATGCAGGGTGCCATGAGGCCGAGCAGTCTCAAGAATTAGGACGCTGGGAGATTCTGGGCAAGCTGAAACTTGTGCACCATCTGCTGAATGTGAAGAGCCCTCACCTGAGGAGGAAAACACTGCCCCAGGGACGTGTCGAGCACTGCTCCGATGTACTGGAACCGCTGCGTTGGTGTCAAATGGGACTTCTTTAAATTGAGGGAGAAGCCCAGCCTGTGAAGGGAGTGGCAGGTGACGGACAGATGATCCAGGACTTGCTCGGGAGAGCTCCCCCTGATCAACCAATCGTCCAGGTAGGGGTAGACGTGAAGCTCCCCCTTTCCTGAGATGCGCTGCCACCACCACCATGAGCTTGGTGAAAACCCTCGGCGCGCAAGTCCATGATGATTCTCAATCCCCCGTCTTTCTTCGAAATCAAAAAATAAGGGGAATACCATCCCTTGTTCCTCTCCGCTACAGGCACCAGTTCTATGGTGCCTTTCTCCAGCAGGGCTTGAATTTCCTGCGCAAGGAGCGGATCCGGACTCTTCAAAGAGAGGTTCCCTGGTGGATTGTCGTGAGGCCTCTGCCGAAGACAGTAGCCGTGGGTTATGATCTCCAGAACCCACACATCCGAAGTAATGGCTTGCCACTCTACAAGATGCTGCGCCAGCCTTCCCCCAACCGGCGAACCATGGCACCTGGCCTCATGACTGAGTGGTAGCGGGTGCAGCGTTGCCTGAGGGCAAAGAGGCAACTGCCCGAGCGGCCTTGGCACCTCGAGTACCTTTGTTTCCACCTCTGGCACTCTTACGGTGGCCTCTTTGACTGCTAGCTCCCCTCGCTTTACTGAAGGACGAGTAATAGCGAAAGGAACCTCCCCTCCATTGCTGTCCCCTAGGACGAAAAGGCAGAGGTTGGCGAACTGCAGCGCCCAACGACTTCGCTGCAGCTTTGGAGGTCTGCAACCTCTCAAGGCTCTCGTCAGCCTTGCTGCCAAAAAGGTGTTCACTGTCAAAAGGCATGTTGAGGAGCCGGGACTGCACATCAGGAGCGAACACAGACTTCCGCAACCACGCAAACCTGCGCATTACGGTGCTCGCCGCCATGGACCGGCTGACACAATCCGCCAAGTCCAAACCCGACTGAACGGCCTCACACATAGCATCCTTGCCATCCTGAACCATAGCAAGGAAACCATCCCGTTCGTCCCCTTCGGCAATATGATCAGCCGCTAATGCAACACAGTTCCACAGAGTGTGTGTGAAACGAGACAAGGCACATACGGAGTTGGCCGCCTGAAGCGTCATACCCCCCGAAGAAAACACTTTCTTCGCCCAGCCGTCAAAACATTTGTCGTCCCTATCCGGAGGGATGGTAGGATACGACGCCTGCTTTGCTAGGGCCGTAGCCGCCTGCACCACCAAACTCTCCGGGGTGGGGTGCCTAGACATGTAGCAGGGGTCGCTACGGCTGGACGGTATTTTCACGACAAAGACTTGCCCACTGCCGGGAGACTCTCCGTAGCAGTCCAAGCCGCCGCCACACTTTTCTGCAGAGCCATATGAAAAGGCAAAACCGGGTCAGTGGGTGGACCGAGATCAAGGATGTCTGTGAGATCATCCTGAACGAACTCCCCTGGGGGAGATGACCAACCCAAGTACTCGGTAACCCGAGACATAAGGCGCCAATATGAAGAATCGGCATGAGAGCCAGGCTCCGGTTTACAAAATTCCACCTCCGGAGAGGTGTCCAGTCCACTGGCATCATGCAGCGACTGCCGCAGGCCATCAAACTGGCTATGGCCCGAGATAAGGTCATCTGGAACCGTAACCGGAACCAGGCCGCCATCAGAGCCTTCATCACCCTCTGAAATGTACTCCAGGCGGGCAGAGGAAGACCTCTGTGGACCAAAGCAGTGCCGGACCTTAGCCATAGCCTTTCTAGGGGTAAACCCCGTGCCACGGGGCCCCTCCGACACCACCGCCTCGAAAGACGTCGAGGGCACCGAACGAGTCGGTGCCGGCGTCGACAGAAAAGGCGTTGAGGGCGCCGAACGAGTCGGCGCCGACAGAAAAGGCGTTGACGTCAGCTGCAGCACCGCCAGCATTGGCAGGGTCGACACAGTCTTCGAAGCCGGAGCTCCGAGCGTGTCTCTCGACAACCTAGGCGGCGATGCCGTCGACGACCCCCTCGGAGGCGGAGCCTCGAGAGAAATCGTCGACGACCTCGGCGCTACAGGCGTCGACGTCTTCTTCGAAGACGGCACAGTATCACACAATCTCGAGCGCGCCGAGGACTGGGACCTGACACGGGCATTGCGAAAACGGCTACACTTGTCCGAGCGGGACCTCTCCCGCGAGCCGTGCCGACCATCCGAGCCCGAAGGCGTACGAGCGGTGTCTCTCGACCGGTGCCGACCGACCCCACTCGGAGGCGCGGACGGATCGGTGCCCTGCGATTCAAGAATCGCTAGCATCTGCTTCCCAAAGGAAGCCCATTCCTCCGGTGTCGCTTGCATGGAGGGATAAGCGACCCGCTGATGGGCGGAGTCCTCGGAAGAGGACGGCGACCTATGCCGGCGCTTCCGGGAATGCCTCGAAGAGGCGGAGGAGTGGCGAGACCGACTCCTGGAAGGAGACCCACTGGACTTCCGACGATGACGCGGAGAGTCGCCCCTCGAGTCATCCGTCGAAAGCCCCGCAGACCTCGACTTCCGGGGCTTAGACACTCGGCCTACCGACAGCTTCTTGCGTTCCCGCAAGGCCTTTGACGTGAGCGACTGGCAGTCGACACAGTCGTCCGTATCGTGGGCCTCCCCGAGGCACCAGAGGCAGGCGTGCAAGTCCGTGACCGACATCTTGGACCCACAGTCCCCGCAGTTCTTGAAGCCCGGACGCGGTGTCGCAGATGAGAAAGACATCGCCACGAGTAGGTCTTCACAACAAATCGAACAGGGTCAACGAACCGAGAATAGAAAACAGCAAACTCCAACGAGTCGAGGCGTACCGAGATTCACGAAGCGAACACGTTCGCAGAAAAAACGGAACTGAGGCTATGGGCGTCGTGCGTCCTACTTATCACATCGGGTGACGTCGGCCGTCGGAGGAGGTCCTCGGGGACGGCGCATCGACGCAGGACGCAGACGCCAAAGATTTTCCAAAGCAGCACAGCTGTGGACATTACCTGTCATAGATATGGAATACGTCGGAGGACCCAATCCCCTCAAACTAGGGCTTCTGCCATGCTGCATGCCCCAATAATCAAATCAGAGTACACAATTATCAAGTAATTGCATAGCGGTAGAACTGGTAGATCACTACGCTGCATATAGTACTTTAAGCAGATTACCTTGCTGCCAGTGATGGGGTTCTTTTGGGAAGGAGCCCTTCCTTCTTTAAAGTGCTAGGATTCGAATAGGAGAGTGAGCCCTGTTCACCTGAGCACTGGGTTATTCATTAAGTAACTGTTGTCGTAATAAAGCATTCTTCAAAACCATTGTTGGTGCTATATTTATTGTTAGAAGTCAGCCGACACGCGTTTCGACTCTGGGGTCTTTTCTCAAGGCGTATTGATTGTGGGCCAGTCATTTCAACAAGGTTGTGGAAATGGGTCCGGCATGCTATCCCAATATCTTGTCCCGGTATCATCGCAAATAAGGTTGGTTAATGATCTGAAGCGGTGGCCTGGTGACCATGTGGGCACCTTGTTCGGGTTGCTCAGTAATTATCTGCCGATTAGCATTGTCTCGGAGTGTATGCAGCAATAGTCACAGTGATCTGTTGATACAATCCTGTACAGCACTTTGGGCTGCAACCGTAGGCAGAATTTTAGACACAGGCAGAATTTTTTTTCCCATGCAAACCTATCCCAATTTTCAAAAACTTTACCAGATAGCCAGTCCGCGGTGGCCATGCCCATTTTAACCCCATTGGCAGTCCATTGTGGTCATGGCCAGTAGCCAGATTGTCTGACTCATCTGACAATCTAGCTACTGCCCATGGCCGCAGGCAAGTCACTAAAGGTATATCACTATTTGTTATACCTACATTATGAAACTTTTCAAAAAATAAAATGCAGACCCATTTGCAAAACCATGCTTTTGGGTCCTTGCCAATGCTCCCACCACGACTTTTCTGCAAAACCCACTGTTTTATTTTGTGAATTGTCAAAATGTATGTACATAAAATAGTCATATAACTCAGCTCCCACTTGACAAAATCCATTTAGACTTTCCACAAACATTCAAGGTTAGGTCTATAATCTTTTTAAAATCTTTTGTGCCCATTCGTCAAACGACAACAAAGTTACAAGCCATCTAAAAATGTTCAAACCACTCTCTAATTTTGCCCACTCTTCACAAAATCCCACCAAACTCTGTACAAACATACAAATCTGGGTTTTTTGTGCAGATTCCTAAAACAGCACCAAATGTATAAGCCTTTCAAATATTTTGGGACCCCCTTCAAATTTTGTCCTCTCTTGGCAAAACTCCACCAAACGTTGTGGAACCATTCAAGGTCTGATCTAGAATGATATCACACATTTTGCAGTTTCATGGAGTAGCACCAAAGTTATAAGCCATCCAAAACTGCTTTTCACCAACCCTGTAATGCAAAATATATGTATGGATGCTCCCGAACATCTGAAATGTTCATGAAAATCAGCATAGGGCCGCCCCCTCCCGATCTGTTTGCGGACTTTGAAGATGAAAACCCACCAACATTTTGGCTTTTTATGGCCATATGCCATCACCCCTCACTCCCAGAGATTGTTTCATTAGTCTGACAAATGCAATGTTGTGTTTTTCAATATGTTTTTACGGCGATGTCTGCGGATGAAGGGCACTGTTCGTGAATCCAACATGGCGACCGCTTAAAAAAATATGACGCTCCTCACATTTTTAATTGACCTATCAGCGGGTGCATACGATGTTGGCAGACATCACGCCGGCCCCTGATTATTCTAGGAGGGTGTTTGCGAACCGAATAGAGAGGTGAGTCTGTGGACCGAACCCAGATATCACTTATTCTTTTGGACCTATATTTTGCCCATGAAACAAAGGACGCCCTGGTTGTTCAGTAAGGCTTTTATGTATTTTGAGAAGAAAATATAAAATAGCTAACACAGGAAAATCACATTAAAAAATAAATATCTTATCGTCAAGAAGACCGTTTTTAAACCACTGTATTAGTTTACAATTATACAGATCTTGGGCCTGTGATGGTCTCTCAGACGTGAAAACATCATAACATTCATTGTCTCCCAATTCTCTCAATGCTTCCTTCAGTTAAGAGAATCTCTGCCACACCACAATCTCCCCCCACCCCCTTATCTGCATGTCTAATGACTGCCAACCAACTTTGCTGCTGCCTTTTGCCTGTTTTTTCTCTGTTTCAAAATGACTTAGAATACATAAAATGATGTGGCCCATATTATATGTGACTCAACTTTGACTTTTCTTTGCAAAAATGTGCACATTAAAGCGTAATCTGATGTATATTGTAAGTGAGAATCTGGGTGCCTTACAATGGACTGGACACTTTAAGCAGTACTGGTCTATATATATATATATATATGAATGATCCATATGCAATGAACACTAGGCTAATATGGCACTGATGTTTGATGTTAGAATCAGTATGCAGTACCAGTCCTCTGTCTATCTCAGACAATCTGTAACAAAATATGATGCTGTTTAAAAACAAACATTTGTTAATTTTCATTTGATAGCAACCTGACTAAGCCCTGGCAGGGGTGGAATGCGTGGCGGTTTTGTTTTATGAGTTTTCACATAACTGTCTTGGTTTTGTGATTCGCAATAATAAGAATCCATGAAACCATATATATTTTCTTAAGATCCATGGAGTGCTGCGAGTTATTCTTTTCAATTGGACCAGCGAGTACGTCTTGCGGAGTCCGGGAGAGAGGTGTGTGTGTGTGTGTATAGAGGTGTGTGTGTGTGTGTGTGTGTGTGTATAGAGGTGTGTGTGTGTGTGTGTGTAGGTGTGTATAGAGGTGTGTGTGTGTGTGTGTGTAGGTGTGTATAGAGGTGTGTGTGTGTGTGTGTAGGTGTGTATAGAGGTGTGTGTGTGTGTGTGTAGGTGTGTATAGAGGTGTGTGTGTGTGTGTGTAGGTGTGTATAGAGGTGTGTGTGTGTGTGTGTAGGTGTGTATAGAGGTGTGTGTGTGTGTGTGTAGGTGTGTATAGAGGTGTGTGTGTGTGTGTGTAGGTGTGTATAGAGGTGTGTGTGTAGGTGTGTATAGAGGTGTGTGTGTAGGTGTGTATAGAGGTGTGTGTGTAGGTGTGTATAGAGGTGTGTATGTGTGTGTATAGAGGTGTGTGTGTGTGTGTATGTGTGTGTATAGAGGTGTGTGTGTGTGTGTATGTAGGTGTGTATAGAGGTGTGTGTGTGTGTGTGTAGGTGTGTATAGAGGTGTGTGTGTAGGTGTGTATAGAGGTGTGTGTGTAGGTGTGTATAGAGGTGTGTGTGTAGGTGTGTATAGAGGTGTGTGTGTAGGTGTGTATAGAGGTGTGTGTGTGTGTGTGTGTGTATAGAGGTGTGTGTGTGTGTGTGTGTGTGTGTGTGTGTGTGTGTGTGTGTGTGTGTGTGTGTGTGTGTGTGTGTGTGTGTGTGTGTGTGTGTGTGTGTGTGTGTGTGTGTGTGTGTGTGTGTGTGTGTGTGTGTGTGTGTGTGTGTGTGTGTGTGTGTGTGTGTGTGTGTGTGTGTGTGTGTGTGTGTGTGTGTGTGTGTGTGTGTGTGTGTGTGTGTGTGTGTGTGTGTGTGTGTGTGTGTGTGCCCCCCCCCCCCCCCCCCGTTACGGTAAGCTAAGCAACCATAACTCGCGCCAGCACCGTGCACTGCCGAGACTAACACCCAGGACATCAAAGATGACATCACAAATGTCATTGATGACACCACATATCTGGGCCACTTGTTTTTGTTCACTGATAGGCCAGGTGGTTTTGAGCACTGACAGTCAGAATATTAAAATTGAAAAGGTGCTATGTATCTAGACATTTACCTAGTCATATGTTCTTGAAGTACTTTCCTTAGGGTTTGGTCTCAGCTCATGGTGCACATACATAGGGAAAAGAACAGTCCTCAAACACAGAATTCATTTGTAAACATGAAGATAAACTTTAATGTTATTAACATTTTCTGATGATGCCGTGTCTTTCTTCCTTACTTTAGTTTCCTTGTACGTGCCTCTGATTTGTATCCATTGTGGTTATTCATATGTATTGTTTGTACCAGCACAAGTGTTGTAAATCTTGAATTGTTAGCTAGTTATTACATGTTTAACATTACTCCAAACTCTGATAAGGTAGCATTCATTATTGTACTATCCAAAATTAAAAGATTATAAATAGTGTACTTCTATGGTGCATGCTGCAGTCATTGCCTATGTTTATATTTGATTAGGTTTCTATATTAACAACAACATTCCAATACAATGATTTTAGATGAGTACAATCTTTAATAGATTAAGTACTTCATGATAGGTCTCCTGATCACCCCTGACATCTTGTTACCAACAATATAAACACAACTCCTTGTATGGACTTTTCATCAAAATGTATTTCACATGTGATGTCATCAGTGATGTCATCAATGACATTTGTGATGTCATCTTTGATGTCCTAGGTGTTAAGTCTTAGCAGTGCACGGTGGTGGCGCGAGTTATGGTTGCTTAGCTTACCATAACTGGCGAATTTCTGTGTTCTTTCGGTTTTACTTGTAACCATAACGTCCCTTTAACAATGTTTTTTCATTGAATTTCTGGGGGTTTTCGGTTTTTTACGTGTAACCATAATGTCCCTTTAACAAAGTTTGTTCATTGAATTTCATGAGTTTTTACCAGTGCATGCTATTTTCCTACAGCTAACTAATATCATTCTTACCCAATATAGCAATATTTGGGTACAATTTACAAAGTGTCACCTTCTAGAATCATTTTTAACACTTCTATACACTTTTTGCAATTATTTCAATTGGTTTTGCATCCATAGATGTTAACGAACATCTGACTTCAATGCAGACCAACCAGACAGTGCCACATGACCATACGCTGGCGCCCGGCATGACGACGTGTCCGAGAACCTGACCGCATTTCACGATAAGATCCGAGCTTCGTGGACAGTTCGGAACTGCATTTTCTACTGATCTAGGAACTTTCAACTGAACAGCTCCTCCACCTATTCCTACTCATTATCCATTAACAATCTAGTACATACTTTTAGCAAAACTGCTATTTATCTTAAAATGGCATCAGCTAATGCCATCCCTCCTCCCCAAGGGCCACCTCAAGGAGCATGAGAAACACTGCCCCCTACCGTGGAAATAACACAGGCACAACATTTTCCCCTGTCCACCTGACTCTCCATATTAGACTGGAACGGTGGATACCGGCCCGGCAGCCCAAGTTATCAGCACAATCAAAGCAAGGGTGGATAACGAGGTCTCCGGATCATTATCCCCCCATTCCAGCCCCCGTAATGGTGGCGGAAGGCCATTAGCACCCTAGGTTCCCAAAGCGGGAAGCTGGGGTGCTAAAAAAAGGATTTTTCTTCCTACACGTTAGGAAAGAAAATCCTTTTCCAAGATGAGCACCATGGAAAGGGAAGGCGGGGGGTTCCATTCAGGGCCCCTCTTCGCTTTCCATTGCAGCCTGCAAAAGACAAAAAGAGAACCCTATGACAATATTACCACAAGCTCATTTTTTCTTCCCTTTCAAACCTATACCAATTTCCAATAACTTTACCACAAAGCCAGTCCCAGGTGGACATGGCCACTTTAACCCCATGTGTTGTCCCTCGTGGTCATGGCCATTAGCCAGATTGTCCGGATCATGACCTTATTCCATGACCCGGACAATCTGGCCACTGCCCATGGCCACAGGCTACACCTCAGTCACCAAAGGTATATCACTATTTTTTGTACCTACATTATGACATTGTTTGTACCTACATTATGACACTTATCAAAAAATAAAACACTGGCACATTTGCAAAACACATTGCTTGCTTTCAGGTCCTTGCCAAAGCTCCTTAAACAAGTTTGCTGGAAATCCACCCATGTTTTATTTTCTCAAAAGTGTCAAATGTATGCACATAAAATAGTCATATAACATTTGTGATGTCATCTTTGATGTCATGGGTGTTAGTCTTATCAGTGCACAGTGGTGGCGCGAGTTATGGTTGCTTAGCTTGCCATAACTGGCGAATTTCTGGGGTTTTTTGGTTTTACGTGTGTTAGGCAGAAACCTGTGCAGTTCCCTCTGGGACCACTGCAAAATATTTAGGACTACAGGTGTTTGGCAGTAAACCCACTTGGTAGCAGTCTGTACCACACAGATTCACTTGGTAGCTGTGGCTGAGCAGTCAGACTTCCTTCAAGAAGAGTTAGGCAGTATACAGAGTATTCACAATAGGTCAAGAGAACACAATAGAACAAGTAAACACTGACCAGGGCTTGGTGTAAAAGAGATATCATTATTTATTTAAAACCACATCTA
This sequence comes from Ambystoma mexicanum, assembly GCF_040938575.1. Taxonomy (NCBI): domain Eukaryota; kingdom Metazoa; phylum Chordata; class Amphibia; order Caudata; family Ambystomatidae; genus Ambystoma; species Ambystoma mexicanum. Next base: position 789,179,710 of record NC_090932.1, on the reverse strand, counting down.
GAAAAACACACAGGCACTAATAGTAAGCAATTCAAAAACACGGTCACTAAAAGATATACACTCCCTTAGAAGAATTTTAGACAACTCTTAAGTAAAGCCCCACTTATTTTCAGACAGCGGTGAGCGCTTAACGTAGATGGCATCTAATAATTCGTTTTTAAAAGGGAGAGAAAGGCAGAGTATAAATTGAAATAGATCCCAACACTTTTTCACGAACACAACAAGGGAGGAAGGCAAAGTAGCAACAGGAATTCAGAGTCAGTAGGCCGGATCCGCTTAAGAGGATCCAAACGAAATGTCTCCAAGGTCACACGGTTGCAGTGCACAAAAGTCTTGTAACGGTTCAAAAAAAGGAGTTGGATCAAAGAAAGGGACCAGTTAGAGGGTCAAGGCGGCCAGCCCAGTCCAGAAGGTTAAGGGGTTATTAATACCTTGTAACAATCTTTAGAAAGGGAGGCCTGGCGGACACGGTACCTTAAAGTGGTGAGAATACTCCAGCGGGGGCGGTTGTTCCTGGCAGCGGATGCAAGTCGGTGCTTCGTCCGGGGGAAGAGAGGATCTCGTCGGGGAGGAAGACAGGAGTCCGTTGCACTGCCAGGGAAAAAACCAGCCGCGTAGTCTCTCAGGTACAAGGAGCGGTCTGTTGATTCGCGGTTCAGTGGTGAGTGGCTATACGGCCGCTGGGGTGCTTGGCACGGGCAGTTCGACCACAAACCGGTCTGGGGTGCGAAGAAAGAAGGTAAACTGGTTGTGCCCACCAGTCAGGGGAAGAAGCCTCTCCAGCCGGGAGATCTTCTCTGTCATCAGGAAGTGGTGAGTCGGTTCCGCAGGGCTCCACCGGTGGTGTCGTCATGATAGGTCGACTCAGCTTCTCCCTCGTGGGATTCTCAGTTCCTGTGGCGACTTCTGAAGTTCCATTCCACAAAGCCCTGCTTTTATGCAGCATACCCCCATTCACTCAGCCTAGCTGTCAATCAAACATGCTAAGTTGGGCCAATCACACAAGAGTGCGACTTGAGTTACCAAGGTAACTCAGTCCAGGGTGCCTAAACCCCCTCCCCCACCCCCTGTGGTACCCAGACAGAGTGGCACCACCTTTGGAGGCTTCTGTGGAGAAGCCCGCCAAAAAGTGGAACAAAGGGCTCGACTTGGGTTGGAGTCACAGAAGAGAACACAAATGCCATATTAGAATCGAGTTTTGGCAAAAAATACCAACCGGCGAATTAATATTAAATAAATAAACCGGCGGTATGTTCGAGGCTATGAGAATTAAATAATTAAAGTTGGTAGCCTCGAACAATGGGAAAATCCCATAGGGAAATATTCGCGGTCGAATATAAAAAGTAGTTTCCACTGCCACTAGCCAAAACTCGATCAGGGGGGACGGAGACGTGCCCCCTCGACTAACAGACCCCGGGGCAATCGAATTGCCCCGACCAGTACGTCCACAATAGGATGGTTTGTACTGGTTTCTGTTAATAATTTGGGACGAGTAAAGCCAATGGTGACTTTACATGCCCTGGGAGACAGTAGTCAGTCCCAGGGTATGGAGTCTATGGTGGGGTGTCACTATGACACTCCTGTGTTACTGCACGGAGGGTGCTGGGTAACACACATAGTAAAAACACATGAGACCCTATGTAGTAAAGGACCCCATAGCCCATAAAACACATTAACAGTCAAAGGAACACCATAAATCATGTCCAAGAGTGGGAGAAAAAGAGTCTCACTCTTGGCAGGAGAAAAAAACAAACTCCAGAAATCCAGCAAAGTTGCTGGGGGACTCACTAGGTTAGTAAATTCAGCCTAAAGAGAGAATTCTCCCTAACAACGTGTACCCATAATATGGATAGGTTGTTGTTAATGCAAAGTAACTATAACGTCCCTTTAACAAAGTTTTTGCACGGAATGTGCTAGGTTTTACTTAGGGCAAATGAACCATAACGTGCCTTTAACAATATTTTTTTTCACTGAATTTCATAGGTTTTTACCAGGAGACCCTTAGTTTGTATAGATGTACCATACAGCATAGCATATTGGTGACTGCATGCCGATGGGCACAGTAACCACGAACTGTGTGTCTGTTCGTGGATATCTAGTAGCATAGGCAGAAGAAGGAAGTGGCAGAGGAAGGACCGCAAAGTATTGAAAGTAGAACGTCACTACAACGCGGTAACTACACCAAAGTTTCTCCTATAATTGCACAACTTGTGCAGTGTGCAATAGTAGAAAACCATGATTTTTATTTTTTACACAGCAGTGCCAAGCACGCTGGAGTGGCTGGAAGAGAATTTCACTCATGACGAACTGACTAACGATAGTAACCCCATTGGTACGCAGCACAGTCTGAAAAGTAAGACCGTTAATATGTATTGCTTCGTATTCACCTAACAGATATTTTTATCTTTAACAGGACATACTGGAAATGAGAGGAATGCACCACAAGCGGCACTTCTTCCACAACAGCATACAGCCACAGTAAATCAAGTAAACTCTGTAAATAACAAACTAGACAGCATGGATGCCAAAATGGAACAATTGCTAAACAATTTTGCTGCCTTAAAAGATTTTGTAGAAGAACAAATTATGGAAAAAATAAAATACCACTGGCCTACCTGCATGTGTACCCCTTAACCATTTCCCAGCCCACCATCCCCACAAATTACCTATGATCAGAGACGTTACTATGAGAACTCAATCCTCGACTCCCCTCATGACGAACTTGTACAAATCCCCAATTCCCCTGTGTATGTATCCATTTCTGCTACCCCTTCCCTAATAGTGTCTATGTATGTCAGAAATGAAAGGTGTAGATGTAAAGTGTTGCTGAGTATGTGAGTGGCTTATCCTTTTATTTAAAAATTCCACTATGATTCTGCAGCGCACAGTACTGTCTGGGATGGCTGCAGTTAAGCAAAATTGAGGTTTCCTACGGACACCGCACCTGCCCGGCGTATGCACATTCACAATAGACTTATCAGTAGGACGCCAGTGCGGGCCGCATGTCCGCATCTTGTGATGCACATTTAATTAGTTGTGGGAGAGCAGGTCTGTCCGTTCCACAGCTATGCACATGCGTATGTCATCCTCTGTGTCCTGGTAACACCGCCTCCGTCCAGCATGGTGGGAAAATGTTGTAACATACTTTCAGTAGTTTGAGGCGTCCACCCATGTCATACGGACAGTTGTGCACACAAACATTGCACTTGCTGTAGTATACAAACACCCAGCTTGTGCGAAAATGATAGCCGGACATGTGTCGCACTTTTAATGTGTCCGGGGAGCCCAACCCTGTTCGCAGGACACCTATGCACATGCGCACAAAGTATTCTGCCCAATACGCATCCTGCGGACCGCCGCCCCATTCGATACAGTGGACCATCAGATTGCACTCCCAAAGGATAAGGGGAGTTGGGAGAGCATCTGAATTAGTGTCACAGTGGTTCAGTTCCTTTCTAAAAGATAGAACACAACAGGTTTCCCTAGGAGGTTTTCTCTCAGAGTTAATCTGGTTGAAATGTGTAGTCCCACAGGGATCATCGCGGTCTCCTTTGATTTTTCTATCTTTATTTCCGCACAGTATTCAACATCTTCAGGAGACATGGGCTGCAAATCCACGCCTACGCAGACGATACCCAAATCTACATCGAGATAGATCATTTCAAAGATGCATTTGTAAAAAATCAATCAATGCATGGCAGAAATTAAGATGTGGATGGCAGGTAACCAACTACAGTTAAATGCTTCCAAAATGAAACTGATACCGTTTGGCCCTGAAGGGAAACTGATTCAGGAGAAACAAATACCCCCTCACCCCTGCGGATATTGCAGAGGGGTGGGAGGGGGGGAGAACAGGGCTACTCCAAGAAAGTTAAAAATCTCGGGTCTCTCTGGCAAGAGAACCTAGGGGGAGAAGCACAGGCGGGGGCTAAAGTCAAAGCAGTTTACTATTCACTAAGAGTGCTGAGAAACGTACTCCCTTTTATCCCAAAAGAGGATCAGACAACAGTAGTAGGTACACTAACCAACTCACATCTAGACTACTGTAACAGCCATTTAGCAGGATTACCAGGTAAACAGATCAACAGACTACAGAAGGCACAAAATGCTGCAGTTAGGCCTATCAGGTGTTAGGAAAGATTTCAATTTCATGTGTAATGTTCCCTCCAGTTGTGTACCCCCCAACTTTTTGCTGATGTTAAACAACATAGTCTGACTTTACCACAGGAGCCCAGCCTTCAGCTGCACTCTTCTGGGCTTTTCACTCACTTTTAATGGGGAAACGGACATGCCCTTAAAACAGTCAGTACTGGGAGACTTTGTTTCCCTTAGTCTTTCAAAATGTTGCAACTTTTCTGCAACATGTAACGAGTACACAATGTACCTTCCAGTACAGTGCACTTGGGTCTATTAGTCATTTCCAAAGGCCCTAGATACTCTCGAAGGATTTTTTTTTTAGGAGAAGTGCAGATGTGACTTGGTCAAGCTTTCGTAGGCTTCTGCATCCCTTGTGTGTGTGTGACTCCAGGATGTGGGCTGGGATGTCTGTTCCCAATACACATCCTAGGTGCCAGAGAGTCTCGAGTGTGGTGAATGCCTGGGACCACCGTGGTCCGTGATTGGTCCTTGTATGGTATGCCTGTATGTGAGCAAATCTCCCATTGGGTCCTCTTTGTTTTGACGCGAAGGAGATTCTGGATAAGAGAAGGCCCCAAACGCCCATACCATGTCGATCTCTGGAGTTCTCACTGAACAAGGATAGGATCCAAGTATCCTGAAACTAAGAAGCCGAGTCGAGGAACCGTTGGTGACCCGCTGGAAGGTTTGGCACCGTGAACCTGCTGTCGTCCCGTCCCTCTGTATCTGGTCGCCCTAGAAGGTCTGTGAAGATGCTTCGACCCATTGGAATAGTGGGACCAACTATTCTCGGCACCTTCATCAAACCCTGCAACTAAGCTCTCTCGGAAGTGTCCCTGGGCTGACCTTCTTACGCAGACTATTTGCCCTGATACCGCCGCCATTTCGAGGAGGCCCTCGAAACTTGGTACGTCGCTAGCTCTGTGTTCATGGCACTCTCACACTGAATTTCGTACACTTGGCCTTCCCAGGTCTGGAGTAAAGTGAGTGCGCCCGAACCAGAGTATATGCGGTAACTGTGTCGCCCAGCCCTGGTGACGAACTTTGCAGTTGCGCTGCATTTGTGCCCCTCTTGCCCCTAAAGCCTGCTGCTTTGAAACTGGCCTGATCCCTTCACCAGGAGCGGAGAAATTGCAACTGTCCCGTTTGGGAATCATCGCTGTCTCTTCGCCGCTGAAAGCTGCAGAGTCGCCAAATTGCTGCAATTGAACCTGCAACCGAAGTGGACTTGACTGCGGAAGTTTGGTCTGGAGTGCGCCAGGGGTCGGTGAGTAAACACAATCCTAACCGGTGGCCCCTAGTGTCTCCATCCATTTTTACACACGAGTGACCCCCTGAGGGCCCCTCTCCTTTCCACTGCTAACGCAAACTAGCAAACTATTCCCAACTCTTGGAATCGAGACTGCCCTCAAGTGGAGGCCCTCCTCGAATAGTGGGAACCTATTCTTCATCACCTCACCCACCTTCCTGAGCTGCTACAGACCCGTGAAGAGACCCCGTTTTTCCCCATGTGAACTACCGCGTGCGCCAGCAGTGCAAGTATATTTGAGCAATAGGCCCCACTCTTCTTAGGGATTGGACTGCCTTTTAGTTAGGAGTGTGTTGGATGCAGAAGGGACTAAAGTCTATTTGCACTATCTGCTTCCTTCCCCTTTTAGGTTGTTGACCTATTTTATGCATTAATCCTTTAGACCCCATTGGTCTTGTATATGTGTATTCAGATAGGATGGTGTTGGCTCAATAGTATTACTGTGATTTGATTTGTTGATTTGTGTGTTGAAACTCAAAAGGCCTTGAAATGAATGTACATATATATATATATATATATATACACACCTGACTGGGAGTGATTTGTAAGTGTCCTTAACTCTGTGTCCTCATTGAGGTCTTTCACTCACCCTCACCCCTCCTGAGACCTAGTCTTGACCATCACCAAGCTACCTTGATTGGTCTGGCTTGTCCAGAAGGTTACCCTGTTCCAAGAAACTAGGCTGGCCTTCTAAGCCTCTGCCCACCAGGTCAAAGTTCAGAAATCCATCTTAACATCGGGCACCTGGGGAAAAGCGACCAAGTGTCCGCCCTGTGCAGATCATTGCACTGGTTACAGGTCGAAGATCATATTAAATTCAAGATGGCCTGCCTGGTACATAGGAGCATTAATGGTCTGGCGCCTGGGTACCTTGCATCAAAGGTCTATGCCTACCACCCAACAAGAAAACCTTGTTCTGAAGACAAACTCCTGATGTGTGTGCCTCGGACCACAAAGGTATACAAAGGAGACAGGAGGTTTGCTGTGTTTGGACCAAAGATTTGGAACCAGTTACCCTTGGACATCCAAGCTTCTCCTTCATTGGAAATCTTTAGGAAAAGATTCAAAACATTCCTATTTAAATAAAAGTCGTACACCTTTCCGCAATCATGTTCCCACGGCTATCTGCGATATAGTTAACATCTGCGCCCAAATGAAGGTTCTCTGTTTGTTGTGCGTAAGAAATGAAAAGTTTTATTTTTTTTTTTTAAATAAAAAAAGAAATCAAATCAGAACTTTTGCAACGTCACTATGTGACCGCATCCACGCTGCGTGTGGGCCCTTATTTGCCAGACACGATCCGGGCCCTTGGACATCGGAAAAGTACTGTGTTCTGCAATGTAAGGAGTGTTGTTGTGAAAGTACACGCTTACAAACATCCCACACTGTGCCATTGTACATGTAACTATTTGTTTGAACGATTTAGGCCCGCTTTCCGGTTCCAAGGGCTCCACAGCAGCCCTACAAAAGGCGACACCCCAGAGCTGCTTCGCATTCTGTTTTTGGCTTTGCAGAGCAGAGTAGGAGGCCACATTGCTTTGTGCTGGAATTGCTTTCTGATCAATTCTGCTGCGCTATATTACCTTTGAAACTAATGGCAAACATGGCTGCTGCCTCTAAGTCAGCAGCACCCTCACCCTCAACACCACCTCCTTCTTAAGGGCCTGGACAAGGGAACCAGCGTGGTGATGTAGATATGGATCAAAAGGAGAACGAGGATGAAGTAGAGGAAATCCCCAATGTCTGCAGCCAGCGTGATTGCTGGGTGTAGAAACTGTTTACCAGCATAGGAGAAGTGCCGAAATGTTGTGCTAACCAGGTGAGCTGCACTAACTCAGGAGCAGAAAACCTGGCTTGTACAGCTACGGCACCACCTCCATGCGACGACACCTCAAATCGAAAAACAAGGCAGCAGTTCGGAGGGTAGTGCCCTTCGAACAAGGCAGTAGGTTACTTGCCTCTACAGCATTCTCTGCATCTGCTCCTGCCAACACCTGGGACACTCCTGTGGGGAGGCAGATCCCTAAAGCATCCTTGCAGGCGATATGCACCGCAGCAGAACCTTACCTGTCAAAGGTCATTGTATTGTGCATATACTGCGACACGGTACTCTACAGGGGGGAGCAACTTCGAAGTGCTTTCGAGGGTTGACTGCCCCCTACCTAAGTGAGGGCCACCAAACTTCTTCCTCTCTCTGCACTTGCCCTACCTTACCCTTGTGGTTGGTGCCCCTTCCGTACCCTCCCTTCCCTACCTTTTCTTCTATGTCGTGTGTTACAAGACCAAGAAAGATATAAAACAACAGAACAAGTAAAAAACGTTTTTAAAAAAAGGCTCCTTTCACCTTTCAAGAGGTCAAAAATGGAATTGCCAATGAAAGGATGCATGCCACCGCGCAGCCTATAAGCTTCTCAGATTGTGCAGTAAATAATGGGAGGCGTAGCTCCGTCAAAAACATTGCATTTGTTTCCGGGAGAAAGGGCTGGTTGTAAAAAGAGGCTTTTTGAGGTGTTTGTGTTTCAAAGGGTTAAAGTGTGCAACACCTACTGGAAAAATGCTTGCTGTACTTACTTTCAAAAAGGGCAGCAATGCATTTTGGATAGTTTGCAGAAAAACCTGATTGCCAGGAGCAGTAACATGAACGCCATTTGTGGGAAAAATCTTCGTTCTACTAAACGTAATATTTCCATTGTGCAACATCTCTGAGAAAGGCACAAACTGACAATGCGCATCGCTTTCTCCATTTGCGGACCAAATGAATAACGCAGCCATATCTGTGTCTGCGCAATGTGACAAAAAACATAGGCATAACCTGGCCAAGTGCCTCCTTCATCGCAAACGGCAGACAAATTCCACAGACATGGCCTAAACTGTTCCCTCAACAATGAAGAATAATAATCTCTGGATGTTCGAGCGTCACCGCAGTGGAACAAACAGGAACCAAAATCAGCCACTTCATTGCACGTACACCATACCAGTGCAAATCCACGTGATAGAATGCAAAATGTGCAGGCACTCCACAGTGCTTTGTATTCACTTTCAACCAATGTATCTAGGAGTCCCCCAAAATCCATACACTCTGCCTCCTGAAAGACAAACCCATACCCATACGCTTCCGCATTCCTCTCTACAAAGAGACCCTCTGCCACAGTTTCGACATACACACCACACCCAGAAATTTTATTGACCAATCTCTTAGCCTCCACAGTCCCATTTCCAAGCCTGCCATCCTCAAAAGCCCCGGATGTGGCACATGTAATCCGTGCAGGAGTGGGGAGGGGGGGTGAACACATTTCAGCCAGGGTAGGGGATTTCGGCTTTAGTGTTGGATCTGAAAAGAGACTTTTTTGTAGGTGCTTGTAAACAAACACCTTTTTTGGTTTTTATAGAGGTTTTTGTTTTCTTCTCCTCCTTTCATTCTTACAGAAACCTCTTCAACGCAGCCTGTAGATTGTAAAACAAAATCCCATTTCCAATGGTGTTCAAAGAAATGCCATTTGCATGGAAAAAGTACACATTTCCAGAGGTAAGGAGGTCATTGTCACAGGAGAATATCCCAACAGCGTGCAAAAAATTACACATGCTTCTGTTTATAAGACACCTTCCGACCTCTGGCTGGGGACAAAGTACATTGGGATAGTGCCATACTTTTCTTGGTGGTATGCATGAGAAAACCACCTTGGCAGTGGGAAAAATCAGCTTCACTGCTTTCATCAACTTCTTTAGTTGACGGAAGAAATATGCACAAGGCATGTAACCTAAATGCAGGGCTCCATAATGCACCACGACAACGTGAACAGTAGCGACAGTGGTCACATTTCTGAAAAGTGCAAGCACTGCGGCAAAACTGCACACAGACACTGCACCACAAATCCTCCACTCCTTCCAAATTGAAATTGCTGGCAGAGCCTCTTTCAAGGGCATACCTGTGCAAATCTTGCACAAAAGCATCACCCACAATCAACACTGTGCGTCTCTCCATCCCTACCAGCCTCACTACACAGAGTAATGAAAAGAAGTATTACCACCCCTTCCTGTGAAGCACACCCTAGGCACCTGATTGGATAATCCCCACAGTCCCATTTCCATGCCCAGCATGCTGCAACGGGCAGGATGTGGAACGTGCACTTCCCCAACTACCGCAAGGACCGAGCTTCAGTAAAGCAGGGGCAGTCCTCCTTCCCTTTTCAGTACTTTTTTCCAGTACTCCCTTATTGGCTACTGTTAAATAGTCACACACGCATCCACCAATCGCATCCAAGACCTCTGCATCTAACAGTATAATTTCTGTACAACACTCCATATGTACCATTAAACATTCAGAGTGCAAGTATTGTGTGATTCGAAAGCACCTCCAGTAGAAAGTTCTGTGAAACTATCCAAGATTTCTGCATCCAGATTCATCCACATCAGCACCCACCACCACAAAGTACAGGTATGAATACTTTTTATACAGTATTTTTGCAACTCTGTTATAAATGCCTCTGAGCAGGGTATCTGCCACTGAACTGCCATAACATACTCAAAAAGCATAATATAATTTCTCTCATCACCTACCAACAAATGCCACTTGCAACGGTATGTGCTTTGAAAGTTTCATTTACCCATATCAGCCATTGAAATATCCAAACAGTTACTCCCTTCTTTCCTTCCGTCAATTGTACACATTTTTTCCACACCAATGCATCGCCTATAAAATTCATAACATTGTCGCATAAAAGGAGCACTGAAAGTATCCTACCAACCTAAACCAAGTACATACATTGCATACATAATAACAGGGTGCCTGCCACTCACCTTGCACACTTCACAGAAGAACAAGTTACTTTCTTACCTAGTAACGTTCTTTCGATGGGATGGTCCGACGACGTATTCCATATCTATGACAGGTAATGTCCACAGCTGTGCTGCTTCGGAAACTTTTTTGGGCGTCCGCGTCCAGCGTCGATGACGTCGATGCGCCGTCGTCGAGGACCTCCTCCGACATCCGACGTCATCCGATGTGATAAGTAGGACGCACGACGCCCGTAGCCTCAGTTGTAGTTTTTTCCCCCAGAACGTGTGACATTAGTCAACTGTCAGTCAGACACAAAGCCTTGCGGAATGTAAGCTGCAATCGCAAAAGAAATTCTGCAGCGGGGAAGGCAGGGCGGGAGCGATATGGAATACGTCGTCGGACTATCCCATCGAAAGAACGTTACCAGGTAAGAAAGTAACTTGTTCTTCGAGGGGATTGGGTCCTCCGACGTATTCCATATCTATGACAGACTCCCAAAGCAGTACCAGAGCAAGGAGGAGGGAAAGAATTTAGAATCAAAATTTAGAATAGCCAATCAAATAGCAGAGCAAAGGACCGCCTTGCCAAAGGCCAGATCCTGTCCTCGGATGGAATCGAGGGAATAGGGACGTACAAATGTATGTACTGAAGCCCAGGTGGCAGCATCACAGATGTTGTGAATAGGAACACCCCTCTGCAGGGCAGTAGATGCAGCCATACCCCTGGTAGAATGGGCCCGCAAGCCAGCCGGTGGGTCCTTACCCGCCAAGCGGTAACACTCCGAGACGGCCAAAATAATCCAGCGAGACAAAGTCTGTTTCGTCACAGCTTGCCCCAAACGCTTTCCAGCGTAACCAATAAAGAGTTGATCGTCCACTCTGACCCGGGACATGCGTGAAACATAAAAGCTTAAAGCTCTCCTAGGATCAAGCCTATGGAGCCTCTCCTCTTCCTTACCAGGATGCGGAGGAGGATAGAATGCCGGAAGAACAACCTTCTGGGCCAAATGAAATTCCGTCACTACCTTCGGAAGAAAAGAAGGACGAACTCTAAGGACAACCCTTTCCTTGTGAAATACAGTGAAGGGTGGCTTAAATGAAAGTGCCTGTAACTCACTCACTCTGCGAGCGGAAGTAACCGCAACTAAAAACAGAGTTTTCAGAGTTAACAGCCTCAAAGGGCAAGAATGTAAAGGCTCAAACGGAGCAGCCATAAGAAACTTAAGAACAAGGTTTAAATCCCAACCGGGCACCAGGAAAGGTGACGGAGGGAACACATTAGTGAGCCCTTTCAGAAACTGTGAAATTAAAGGGATTTTAAAGTAAGAACACTCTTCAGACGAGCGCTTAAAGATGGACAGCGCCGCCAGGTAACCTTTAATGGTACCCACTTGCAAGCCCATGTGGGCCAAAAAAAGTAAAAAGGACAGAACCATGGGGATGTCACATGCAAAAGGATCCACATTCTGAACTCTGCACCAGTCGCAGAACTTACGCCAACGGCAACGGTACAGAGACTTTGTTTCTGGCCTTCGGGCCGAAAGCAACACCTCTATCACGTCTTCAGGGAGGTCCCAATCCTTATACCTCAACCTTTCAGAAGCCAAGCGTGAAGGTTGAGGGATCTGACCTCTGGATGGAGAACCCGACCCCCCTCCCGTGAGAGCAGATCGTCTCGGTAGGGAAGACGACGTGGAGGGCAGATGGACAAGTCGAGAAGGTCCGGGTACCACGTCCTCCGAGCCCACGCCAGGGCAATGAGGATCATCCGGGAACCGAACTTCTGTAACCTCTGCAGCACTTGCGGGATGACGGGGACTGGAGCAAACGCGTACAGCAGCGAGAATGACCACTCCACCACGAACGAGTCTCCTAAGGCTCCTTTTGGAGGAAATTCCCGCGAGCAAAACCTTTCGCACTTCCGGTTGACACTGGAGGCGAAGAGGTCCACTCGAGGGGTCCCCCAAAGAGCGAAGATCTCCAGGAGAATCTCCTGAGCCAACTCCGACTCGTGAGAGATCGCGCTCTGCCTGCTCAGAGCGTCCGCCGTCACGTTTTCATCTCCAGCCAGATGAACTGCCGAGATCGAAACTTCCTGCTGGATGGCCCAGAACTCGAGCTGCATCGCCTCCCTGCACAGAGGAAGTGTCCCTGCCCCCCCCTTTTTGTTGAGGTAGTGCATGGCCACCGTGTTGTCCGTCAGGATCAGGACACTCTTTCCTCGCAGTCGGCAGAAAAGCCTTCAGGGCTAGCCTGACGGCCCTCAACTCCAACAGATTGATATGGAGTCTGGACTCCGACGGAGACCAACGACCGCTGACTGTCAGCCCGTTGGCATGAGCTCCCCATCCCGTGAGGGATGCATCCGTCACGATCGTCACCTCCGGCCAGGGAAGCCAAAATGGAGCCCCCTTCATCAAGTTGCCTTCGACGGCCCACCACAGAAGGTCCCGGGCGACCAAGGGCGGCACCTGAACCGGGTCCGACATCCTGCCGGAGGACTGCGAGCATTGCGCCTTGAGTGCCCACTGCAAAGATCTCATCCGCAGGCGAGCCTCTGGCACCAGAAGAATGCAGGATGCCATGAGGCCGAGCAACCTCAAGAACTCGAACACTGGGAGCATCTGGGCATGCTGAAACTTGTGCACCATCTGCTGAATGTGAAGAGCCCTCTCCCGGGGAGGAAAACACAGCCCCAGGGAAGTGTCGAGCACTGCTCCGATGTACTGGAGCCGCTGTGTTGGCGTCAAATGGGACTTCTTTAAATTGAGGGAGAAGCCCAGCCTGTGAAGTGAGTGGCAGGTGACGGACAGATGAACCAGGACTTGCTCGAGAGAGCTCCCCCTGATCAACCAATCATCCAGGTAGGGGTAGACGTGAATCCCCCCTTGCCTGAGATGCGCTGCCACCACCACCATGAGCTTGGTGAAAACCCTCGGGGCGGAGGTCAATCCGAACGGCAGGACCCGAAACTGAAAGTGCGAGTCGCCAACCGCGAACCTCAGGTACTTCTTGTGCTTGGGATGGATCGGCACATGGAAGTAAGCATCCTTGAGGTCGAGTGACACCAACTAGTCCTGAAGCTGAAGGGCCTGGAGGAATTGAGAGAGAGTAACCATCTTGAACTTGTCCTTCCTGAGGAGTTTGTTCAAACCGCGCAAGTCCATGATGGGTCTCAATCCCCCGTCTTTCTTCGAAATCAAAAAATAAGGGGAATACCATCCCTTGTTCCTCTCCGCTACAGGCACCAGTTCTATGGCGCCTTTCTCCAGCAGGGCTTGAATTTCCTGCGCAAGGAGCGGATCCGGACTCTGCAAAGAGAGGTTCCCCGGTGGATTGTCGCGAGGCCTGTGCTGAAAGGGAAGACAGTAGCCGTGGGTTATGATCTCCAGAACCCACACATCTGAAGTAATGGCTTGCCACTCTACAAGATGCTGCGCCAGCCTTCCCCCCACCGGCGAACCATGGAACATGGCCTCATGACTGAGTCGGAGCGGCTGCGGCGTTACCTGAGGGCAAAGAGGCAACTGCCCGAGCGGCCTTGGCACCACGGGTACCCTGTCGTCCACCTCTGGTACCCCCTGCGCTGGCCTCTTTGACTGCCAGCTCCTCTCGCTTTACTGAAGGACGAGTAATAGCGAAAGGAGCCACCCCTCCACTGCTGTCCCCTAGGATGAAAAGGCGGAGGTTGGCGAACTGCAGCGCCCAACGACTTCGCTGCAGCTTTTGAGGTCTGCAACCTCTCAAGGCTCTCGTCAGCCTTGCTGCCAAAAAGGTGTTCACCGTCAAAGGGCATGTTGAGGAGCCGGGTCTGCACATCAGGAGCAAACCCCGACTTCCGCAACCACGCAAACCTGCGTATCACGGTGCTCGCCGCCATGGACCTACTGACGCATTCAGCTAAGTCCAAACCCGACTGAACGGACTCACACATGGCATCCTTACCATCCTGGATCATAGCAAGGAAACCATCCCGTTCGTCCCCTTCGGGAATATGTTCAGCCGCTAACGCAACACAGTTCCACAGAGTGTGTGTGAAACGAGACAAGGCACAAATGGAGTTGGCCGCCTGAAGCGCCATACCACCAGAAGAAAACACTTTCTTCGCCCAGCCATCAAAACGTTTGTCGTCCCTATCAGGAGGGATGGTAGGGTACGACGCCTGCTTTGCCGGGGCCGTGGCCGCCTGCACCACCAAACTCTCCGGAGTGGGGTGTCTGGTCAAGTAGCAGGGGTCGCTACTGGCTGGACGGTATTTTCGCGACAAGGATCTGCCCACCGCCGCGAGACTCTCCGGAGCAGTCCAAGCCGCCGCCACCCTTCTCTGTAAATCCATATGGAACGGCAGTACCGGCTCAGTTGGGGGACCAACATCAAGGATGTCCGTTAGATCATCCTGCACAAACTCCCCTGGGGGAACAGACCATCCCAAGTACTCAGAAACCCTAGCCATAAGGCGCCGGTACGAGGAATCGGCATGAGAGCCAGGCTCAGGCCTACAAAACTCCACCTCCGGAGAGGTGTCCAGTCCACTGGCATAATGCAGTGACTGCCTCAAATCGTCAAACTGACTATGGGCCGAGACAATTTCATCTGGAACCTGACTAGGAACCAGGCCATCAGAATCCTCATCCGCCTCTGAAATATATTCCAGGTGGCGAAAAGAAGTCACCCGAGAGTGCTTGCTCTTAACCAGAGCCTTCCTAGGGGGTTCCCCCGTGCCACGGGGTACCTCCGACACGAAAGGCGTTGATGGCGTCGAGCGAATCGGCGCCGGCATCGAGAGAACAGGCATCGGCGCCGAGAGGATCGGCGTCAAGGAAATCGACGTCAGATGCAGCGCCGCCAGCATCGGCGGCATCGACACAGCCCACGAAGCCGGAGCCCCGAGCGTGTCCTTCGACGGCTTCGACGACTTCCTCGGAGCCGGAGCCTCGAGAAAGCCTGTCGACGCCTCAGACGTCGACGTCTTCCTCGAAGACCTCACAGGTGCACACGGTCTCGAAACGCGTCGAGGACCGGGACCTGGAACGGGTACGTCGAGAACGAGTCTCCTTGTCCGAACGGGACCTCTCCCGTGACTCGTGCCGACCACTCTTGCGAGCGGTGTCTCTTGACCTCTCACGACCGACCCCACTCGGGGCGCGGACGGCTTAGTACCCTGCGACTCAAGAATCGCCAGCATTTTCTTCCCGAAGGAAGCCCATTCCTCTGGCGTCGCACGGCTGGTGGGGTAAGCGACGTGCCGGGCAGAGTCCTCCGAAGAGGACCTGGAAGACGACCGGTGTCGGCGCTTCCGAGAATGCCTCGAAGAGGCTGAGGAGTGGCGAGACCGACTCCTAGAAGGAGACCCACGAGACTTCCGACGATGACGCGGAGAGTCACCCCTCGAATCATCCGTCGAAAGCCCCGCAGACTTCGACTTCCGGGGCTTGGACACCCGACCTACCGACAACTTCTTTTTACGTTCGCGTAAGGCTTTGGACGTGAGCGACTGGCAGTCGATCCAGTCATCCGTGTCGTGGGCCTCCCCGAGGCACCAGAGGCAGGCATCGTGCGAGTCCGTCACCGACATCTTGGACCCACACTCCCTGCACTTCTTGAAGCCCGGACGCGGGGTCGAAGACGAAGTAGAAGACATCTTCACACAAAGGATTTTCACAAAAACTAACAGGTTCGAAGAACCGAGAAGAACAGAACTCCAAAGAGTCGAGGCGTTAACCGAGATTCACGAAGCAACACGTTCGTGGAAAAAACAGAACTGAGGCTACGGGCGTCGTGCGTCCTACTTATCACATCGGATGATGTTGGACGAGGTCCTCGACGACGGCGCATCAACGTCATCGACGCAGGACGCAGAAAAAAGTTTCCGAAGCAGCACAGCTGTGGTGATTACATGTCATAGATATGGAATACGTCGGAGGACCCAATCCCCTCGAATGTAACATTACTTATAAAGGCAAACAAATGTATGTATGCATTGACAACAGTACCAATCGTAAATGTGCATACATAAATACAACAAGTGAAATGATTGCCGTACTCATGTAGGAAGCATATATGTGCAGAAACATTAATGGAATTTTACACACGAAAGCTGTACACCTTTCCCAACCTTTTTCCTCACCCTTCTACAACTAGGACTAATCCATTTGCAAAGTAAATACTCCTACAGCAAGGCACAGACTTGCTAAACGGCACGTCATACGGCACACTTACAAATGAACCACGTACCCCCTTACCTACAATGCTGATGCTCCCAAATCCCTATTCATATACAAAGCCATCCAATTACACACAAACAGGAAGTCTTTCTGCCAACACACCCCCCACCCTTTTATGTAATGTATTCTCCAAATGCAGTCAGTATGCCATTAACAAACATATTTTCTTACAGTGTTCTTTGACAGTTGCAGTAACCACCTCTGTCCTGAAAGCCAGTGGCGTCTCAACTTGGAAATGCAACCCAGAGGAAGCCTACTCTCAACAGCCAACAAAGTGAGTGCAATGTTATCGTGGAGGTGCACCTCTTACTTCCAAATAGCAATATAGCGTTCCCACCGTACACTAACACACCATTACACAATCAAACACCTCTACCTGTACTCCTACCTTCATATTCATCCATTCATGCACAGATGCACATGTACACATCACAAAACGTGCACACCTACACTTTCCTTTTTTCTCCAACAGCTGCTACAGAATGCTTAGCAAAAAGGAATTCTGTAGAAAACAACGCAGAAATAAACCAGCTCTACCTAAAAGCATAGAAAGTAGCCATCCACCCCTAGCACATTTTGTACAGAAAGTTGAAAGAGAACAGCTAATGCAGTCACTAAGGAAAACGAAAGCACCTACCAGTAAGGATAATATAATGCCTCTGTCAAAATGTAGCAATGAAAACAAAGGTAGTGAAACATACTAAAAATAGTGCAACTGTCACTACTGGTAAAAGAGTATGTACAAATGCTAATGTCACCACAAGTAAGCATTCCAAAAATGTAATTTTACAAAGAAATGTTCCACCACAGAGTCTTTCAGAATCTTATAAGTAGAGGGGAGAAATCACATCAAATCCTTACACCTTACAGCAGAAAAGTAATCCTGGAAGCTGTTGTAGACAATACAATACTCTTGAAAAGAAAATTCCTTTGATTAAATTTAATGGGAATGAAACCCCTAACAAAATTAATCTGTACACTACCACCACTACTTCGAAACAAACGCAATATCAGCATAGATACCTTTGGCAACATCAGTTCAGGTGGGTGGAGGCACACCACCAGCACAGAGGCATACTTCAATCAGGAATCATACAAACAAGAAATAGCACTGTACGAGGGTATGAAAAGGTAGACCATAGCATAATGGAAGAAGAAACACTGCTTTCAAAAATATCCCCAGCAAACTTAGATGCCACTGTCCATGGTACGGAACCAATGTGGCGCATCTACAAATGGCCTTGCACATAAATATGTAACGGTTGCCACAACTCTATCAAGTCACTGCAGCAGTTCCTCAAGCACCATGTGAAAGGTAACTACAAAGGAAAAAATAAAATAGTACAAACTATGAACTCCTGTCCAGTGCGCAAATGTACAGGAGTACAAGACATTTGTTAGCCTCACTTTCTGGACCTGCTTGAAAAAGCACCTTCCACCATGTCAAAATGTTAGCAATACACCATTGTAGTGTAAGAAATCTCATTTACAAAGTGTACTGAGACACAAAACTGCGTAGTCAATTCAAATTTTCCAATACCAGTGGTGTAAATTACTATGCAAATGTAGCAAGCAATGGTGTATTGCAAATGGCAGCAATTTATTCAAAACATTTATTGAAATGGCTCAGACCAGTTGTGCTTAGAAATAATAGACCTGCCCAGAAATGCTGCACACAATCCTGGAACCAGTTACAGTGTCTCACGAATAAGGCAGGAATTGTACTACTGTGCTTGAATGGTAAATGCACGTTAAACAGATGAGGAGATCCACAGGAAGTTGTAATGTACTTACTACAAGTATTAGAAAACATACCCATAAATGAAATCTTTCAGATTTCCTACATGTGGAAACATACATGCACTCTCTGCAGTCATGTCATTCAGGAAGAATTCCCTAATTAACGTTGTCTCCATGTATCTATACCTAACTGCGATTCCATCCCATTTCAGCAATTGGTACAAAATGCAAACCATAGCATATTGAGTAGGCTTTGCAAATCCGATAATCGTTCTACCTTACATATACAATCCCATAGGCAATACGTAATATGAATGCTTTCAACGTACAATGAAGATGGGGAAAAAAAATAACTGCAAGCTTGCTACCTTCACACATGGACAGGTATCACTTGGCAACAATACCTTCACACCAATAGCCTTAATCTACCACACAGGCGACACAACCAGGTCACGTCTCTATACTGCATACATTTGAAAGCATGTACAATCTTTCAAGAAGTTGTAAAGGAATTTGTTTCCTTTCATGAAGGAGAGACCCAAAAATCTCCTTCCCCAAAGGCACTAAAGTGCGTACGATATCCCTGCCACCCACGTATGCGCAGCCATTGCACACACAGTCTGCCAACATACACTGTTGTTTCGTAAGACACTGCATATATAAATAGTATATAGGGGCGGTAAATGTACACATATATTGTGCAGCTGTACATTCATTGCACCATTTATAAGGTACCAGCATGCCTCCATGTACGTAAAAGTAAGTTCTACGTAACTGGAGGATTTACCATCAGAAATGCACAATGAAATGGTAACACGTTGCTGACTGATTTTGTTTTTGTAGCTGCATGGGGACTGGAAATTGAAACCTACCATACCTCTCTATGAACAGGGGAAACATTTATTGTAAAATAGGCTTCAGTGGTAAGCATGAATTGCTCCACATGTAGAGGTTCTATGCAATTTAAAAAAGAAAATAAAAAGATAACTGTCGTCGCAGCACACATTTTCTGTAAAGGTAGTCAGTGTTTAGTACGCCGTACAGTGCGATTTCCTGGAGACACAGTGTAACCATGGAATTTGCAGAAATGATGCAAGTACAACTGTACATAACGTGTATAGGGATTAAAATGTAGTAGGATGCAGCTCTGTGTGCATAACTATTAACATACCGTGCCGTACACTGTGTCCGTTTCAATGTAGTGGGGTTTGTAACAGTATTCGTGCACGTTGCATTATAGTTCCATTTCTTCAGCATTCAGCCTAAATGAGTACTATGATTGGTGTTCGTTTTGTTTACATGGTTCTCCAGGCCATTCAAACCTATGTATGGAGTAAAACAGTGAAAATGAGCGCAACTCCTGCACTGAAACAGTACACCGTATGTTCAAGCGTGTGCTAAAAGATTTGCAATATGGTCCTTACAATAACCTTTAAAACACTTAACAGTTTTACGCGCCTTCATTGTATTAAAAATAATAAGAGGCGCATATAGCATTCGGCCGGCACACAGACGTCCATAGCTGATATTTTACTGTTGAATGGTTTGGAAAAACACCTCCTGCATTGTCCTGCAGTCAGAGCGGTCCTGTAGGAGAATTGTTTTATTTTGTGTGTTTGTTTGGGCACACACAAAGAAAATGTAGCGTAGGTCTGACGACACTTGCTGCCAGGGAAATCTTGTGAAAAGCAAACACATGAAAGAAGGGTCTGTTGGCAACGTTTGAAAGACGAAGGGCATGTGTGTAGCTGTGAAGGTGTGGGATGTTCTGACCCACTAGGCTCTGCCTTGCGACATTACTGTGTGCTGCTTTCACCAGAAAACAGAATGGCCGCCAAAAAGCCCTATGCGCGCTAAAAACCTCTGAGAAGTGCGCAGGGAAAACGGAACATAGGCTGCCAATCTATTTTGGTTGTGTCAGCGGTAGAACAGGAGACCACACGGCCAAAACCTGTCATTGCGCTGCCCACAGAGTGAAATGGAATTACCTGAGAAGGCAGTGTTTCATTGCCAGGAAAACCCAGAAGTGCTCTAAAATCCATTTTTCCTTGGCGGTTGAAATTGCAAAAGAATGGTTCCAAAACATCAGGAAAGATCCATCATCCTTGTTGGGCGTTAACCATCATATAGAGAATCCACCTAAGCACAATGTTAGGAGAAGCAGATTTCATCACAAGAATATCCACATTAAAAAAAAGGATTGCCTGGAAAAATCTGTCAGAATATGGGCGCAGTACCGGCGCCTGCCTGTGTCAAAGCTGTCATTTACCTACACTGTTAGTTTAAACTTGTAAGTTAACATCTAATTGTTGAAAAGAAGAGATTTGCTATCAAAAGCAATATAGGTTGCTACTATTCAATTTCTATGTTTTAAAAAGGCTGAAATTACAGATGTGTGTGTCTACTTGTTGAAAATGTAAAGTATTTTAGCAAAGACAATTTTAAACAAAGTGTTTTAAAGTGAACTGATACCAGCCAGAAGACTTCAAAGCACATTCCACAGTTTGCTCCAACAAAGGCAGGTCTCCTGCTTCTCAGCAAAGCCAGGAACTCCCAGTTGGATGCGAATGAAAGGAGGAGGAGATTTTGCTCTGCTCTCTGGGGAGAGACAATAGGCTTCCTGGACTGAAAGGGAATGCAAATTCAAGTGTCAACAGAAACTAACTGCCAGCAGGAAGAGAGGACTGGATTGCTCTTAGCCCAGCCCAACCATGGGGGCAGAACTAGACAGATTTGTGTATCTTAACCCCCAAGAAAATATCTTTTTGAAAAAGACTAAGAGAGAACTGTGCAAAATTTGTAAAAATCTGTAAAATATAGGTTGTTAACATGAAAATTCTGCTCACAGTTTGAAACTACTCTGAACTTTGTGCTATGTTTAGAGACAGGACTACCGAAATTGTAATTTTGTAGCAATTGTGATGATGCTAGAAATGTGAAACCTCACAGGATTATGCCTAGATGTCATGCGCATATATGTAGAAAAATGTGGACAAATCTGATATTGGGTACCCAACCAAAAGCGCGAAAAACTGTAAAATTGGAACTAAAGCTCTCACCAAGATGGAACTCGGACGGATACTTGCTCTACTAAATCTGTGATGTAAATATGTATTGCTAGCAAGTTGGTTGTATTATGAATATGATTTATATAAAAAATAGATTTACTGTACAGAAAACAAAGGGGAGGTACTTCCTGGACTGTAAAACACAGCATCATCATGGCACCAGAGTTCCTTCTCAAATCAGGAGAGAGGACTGACACTAACCAATAGGATTCCTAGAGGGTGTGTTTAGTATAATTCAGCCTACCCACCCCTTTGGGAAATACATAAATAGGGACAGTTTAGGGCCTACACACACACAGATTCATCCATCAACCGATTCCTGTCGAAGCGCTCTGCAGGAGAAACCCATACCCAAGACTCCAGAACTTTGAAAGCAGAGAGGCTCAATTCCAAAGCTGAACCCTTCTCAGCTTGGCCTTTAAAATCTTGAAACCTGATTTTAACCCCAGACTTCCAAGGGGAACAACACCAAATAGAACAGCCGGGCTGAGCTGTTTCTGCTTTCTTGCCAAGAACTCTTGCTAGAACCCAGAGATCCAAACCAGTAGAGCAGAGCTGTAACCTGATAACGGCAACCCAGAAACAACCCGACAGATCCAGTCCAGAGGCCGTGCAGTGTCCAGAGTGCCATGCTGAGTGCAAAATCCGGGTGCCCTGAATCCTGTCTGGTGGGCTAGCAAAATTCCAGTCCAAAATACCTTTGACCAGATCTTTGACGGCCTATTCCAAACCATAGTTGTGAATATCTATAGCATAGAGTTGTCCATAAACAGTATCTTATCCTTAAGTAATCCTATCCAAACTCTTCTATCCTATCCAGAACTGCATTGTAGAATCTCTTTTGTTTTTCCTGAATCTTTCCCTCATCCATATAGTCCTTTGATAATTGTAGTAATAATATTTTTGCGCTAATATATTTGCTGAAGAAAGACAAGTGACTCGGCGGGCAAAAGTCAGAACAGAGGCGCCGCTGATCTGGTGGCTGTTCCGTTGGGTATCTTGTATCTTCATAGCCCCCCTAGTGTAAACAAAATCCTTGTTGTAATTCAAAAGTGCATCTTTCACTTGAAAATCTTGACTCTTTCTGAGAAAAATCGACCTCTACTAAAACCTTAGTGTCAAATTGAAGCTAACATCCTCAGCTTTCCAACAAACCCAAATTCCAACTCCTTATAGTTTGCCCGCAATCACGTTTCTCGAGTGCGGAAAAGTTTGCCGTGAATCTTTCGTTTGGCTCAATTTCATCACGTGTAAAACAGCTATTCTTTGCATCTGACCTCAGAATTCAGTTTTCAATCTGCTAGTTATTCAATCCTCATTGCTAGTGTTTACCTGAAACTATACAAAGCGGCTCCCACTAGTTTTGAATCCCATTTATTAAATTAAATCAATTTTCTGTGTTTTTCCCATTACTTCCAAGCCACAATCAAAAGCATTTGAGCTGTTTTGAAATCATTCCTGTTTCTCTCTATGCTTGCTGGGGAGAATTGGGATTGAAACTGTATTTGTTGAGTGCTTATTCCTGAAACCTGTGTTCTCTCCTTCCATCTCTTTACACTGCATATGGGGGGGGGGAATTGAGTAGTGTGCAGGGGGAAAAAGTGACATTGCATTTGATTGAACCCACAAAGTTTTATTCTATGCTGCATTATTTTTCTTATCCATACTCCTTCTGATTAAAGAGATTATTGATTGTTGTGACATCACCCCAATGGTGATCACTGTATAAATATTAATAGTGATATATATATTGTTCAAATTCATAGAATAAATCGTTTAACTTTGCAAAACAGCCTGCTTCCTGGTTCAGTGAGACGGGGGGGGGGAGGGTGGATTCAAAGAGAGGGGTGTGATATAAGGGTACACCATTCAGAAATAAAAGAACTTATAGACAAAAATATATAATTAAGGGTTCCAACTGTGCATCACATGTTAGGCATTGCTTACAAGATTGGGGGCTCGTCTGGCATTTCTGAATTAGATATACCACTTGTAAAAGTCTTATACAGTGTGCTAACTAACGGGGTACGCAATCCCTGCTGGGCTACCACGCTGTGTTACACTGTGAAAAGCACCCCTCAAAAGGAACACTCCAAGGAATCAGTCTGTTTTGGAAAAATACAAAACTTCAGTAAGTCAGGAAGGAAATCAATATTTCCAGAATGGCGACTGTGGTAGAGATGAATATGGCTAAAGAGCACCTATTGCATACATTATTTGTAAGAGGTGAATGGACAGAGCAGGATCAGAATGTGTGGTTGCAGGCAATCGCAGAACAGATCACTGCAACAGGGTTAGACATATGGCAAGACCAGGGTCCATTACATATGGCCCTGCGTGAACTATATATGGCCCCCTAAGGCAAAGGAAGAGCAAAACAAGATTGCCAAAATAGCGGCATATCTATACCTATATATTGCAGCAATACAGGGCAAATATGTCGAGGGCCAAGATCTGGCAAACAAGCAACTGCAGGCATTAGGAAAGCCCCAAACTGATCTGGACTCTGTTGAGCAGAGGCTACAGAAGAGCCAGGAGTCAGAAATTGAAAGTAGACAGTACCTAATCAAAATAAAAGAGGACATGGGCATCCTGCAGCAGGAAAAGGCAAACCAGGATACCAGAATGCTGGCCTTGCAGAAGGAGTTCCAAGAAAGTTTGGACTCTCTACTGCAGAGCCAGAAAAAAATGGAACAACACATACATTTCAAAAGGGCAAGATAATCCCCCAGGAAAACGAAGCGGAGCGGAGCGGAGTGGACAGAGTGTTTCCTGTGTGGAGAAGTCTGTCGTTCATTGCCATACTGGTGAGGAGGAGCTTGCAGTCATAATCCCCCAGGAAAACGAAGCGGAGCGGAGCGGAGTGGACAGAGTGTTTCCTGTGTTCCTTGGAGGTCCGTGGAGGACCGGCGAGGCTCGGAAATCTCGCCCGTAGAAGGAGGAAGGAGGCGGATACGAATCGAACGGGTAAGAACAGCTGCGCGTGCGAGCCCCCCCCTCCTAGTCCTCCTCTTCCATTTACCAGCAACTCTACCCTGAGTCGCTACGAGTGAGCCCAGATAAAAGGACTCGAAGGACTCGAAGGACTCGAAGTGCGCAAAGTGTGCCCCTTGCCCCTTGCGCGACAGGACCGAGTCAGAAGTAATAAGGATGAGAACGGGGGACACAACCCCCCCCGAATACGCGAGCAAACGCAAAACGAGAGAGAGTAATGCGAAATCCGCCGATGGAGGGTGTTCACACCACCCTAACAGCGATGCATGGGAAGCCAGCAACCGACGGGAGAGAAGAGAAAAGAGTGAGAGGAATGAGAGCAGAAGTTTTTCATGTATCAAGCTCACTCTCAACGCACCACCGCGCTGATCCGTTGAGATCAAGAAATGAGAGGAATGACGACTCACCGTTAACCCGAGAGGGCAATATCTCAATCTTAACCATCGAAGAGTCGAGCACTGTTAGTGACTGCGACTGTGAAGGAACAAGCGAATCAGAATACCAAGAGGATGACGACGACTCAGTGGAGGGGGATACCAGTTGCCCGGAGGATTGGATACATGAAAGCGAAGGACGGGGAGGAGACACAAAAGCACAGACTCCCCTCGCCTCCCCTAATGCTTCAATACAAACTGAAGAAATTAAGGACACGATGAGATCTGAAAGAGACGTGACGCAAACACAATTGGAAGAGGAGAGAATGATGGGGGGCGAGGAGAGACTGAAGATCTGTACTGCTATGATACATGCCGACCCTGTCGCGACAACATCTAATGTTAGAATTCAACGTACCAGGTCCATGAGTGAAATACATACAACAAGGACAGAGAGAGGAAGGTCCATGAAAGCCACCCTGAATCTTACACACATGGAGGTCCAGACTAGCAGCAGTGCCCATCCCGATAAAGTAAAGGGGAGTGCGGATCCAACGAAACAAGATTTACTAGTCAACAAGCAGAAGAAAGATCTGAAGGAAATAACTCGTGTGCCAGCAGAAGAGAGAGCAGCAGAAACGCTCGATTTAACAAACGAGAGATCTACGGGGGGTGCGAGAAGACAAAGCGTGTCCCCATCAGATTGCGCGGATGGTCCTTACGAGGCCACACTTAAACCAACACACACTGGCTCTTCTTTAAAGCTACTGGCATGGACAAGAGTGGCTACCATGCATAACAAAGATTGCAAAGCTGCAAATTCAAACTCAAAAGGAAAAAGATCACGCTTTAGGAAACAGCGAAAAAAGTACATCGAAGTTAAGCGAGGAAAATAGTATCGCTACAACCGAAGGAGATCCCACGGAGATGAAGGCGTGCGACGCGAGACGGAAAGAAAGACTCATAATGGAAAGAGCTGCCGAGACACCACGTAGAAGGGACTCAATAGAGCTCGCTGACCAGGTGCTGAGAGGCCTAGTAGAAATGAATTCCAATCTAGCGAAACGACGAAGGAACTCAGAAACACACTCATGTGGAAGAACAACCCCACAAGCAGAGTGGCAAAGATCGAAGGAAAAGAGCCTACACGACGTGATGACACTAGAAGCAAATGCTCCCTCCTTCGAGTCTAGAAACGAAGAGATCGCAGTATCACAAAAAAGATGCAGAAGAAAACTAAGCTCTGATCTAGAACTCGAAGGCGGACATAAAAGATTTAAAAGTACCACGAGACGGAGTCTGACCCCTACACCAAAAAGAGTAAGGGAACAAATACAGAGCCAGGTACCACCTGAGTCGGAAGGCGAAGTAGAGTCTCTCCATTCAAAAAAGAAAAGACAACAAAATGAGACAACTCCGATGGCTACGCACACTTCGGATGAAGTCACAACACTGGTCGAGACGATAATTGGAAGGCTGAGCCCCGTCTTAATGTCCGCGACGACGATAGCGGTAGCTCCGCTGCTGAAACTCTATGAAAATCTAAATGAGAGCCTTCGCGACCAAACAACATTAGTCGCCCTGCTGAACTCGAAAATTGTAAAGCTCGAAATAGATTTGACGGACATGACGGCACAAGTCGTGGAAACTAGAAGAGGCAATGACATATCTCTAACAGCGCTAAGAGAGTCCGTAAAAGCAACAATCGAAGACAAAAGACTCTTGGCAGAAGTGACGAAACAAGCCCTGACTCTATTACAAAAAGATCGTGAACATAGAGCAGAGGCAAACGAGAACCGACTCCCAGCAAAAATCCAATTGAACCCAGACATAACACATGATACGACCACAATTGATAGCAATGTCACAGCGCTGACAAATGAGGAAACAACAAAATTAAAATCTGCACCGACAAGAACAATGAAGCACAAAAGCAGTTGCTCTGTGACGGACTTGGAAACACCAAGTGTGATGAGTGACAGCCCAGAGAAATCAAAAAAGACAAAGGATCCTATGGATGGAGTAAGCGAAAGAGGCAACATAGAGAAAAACAATAAGAAAAAGGAACCCACCAAAGAGAGTAAAGATGGAGGCAAAAATATGAACGAAATCTCCCTCAAAACTCCAACAAAAAAAAAGAGGCCCCAAGAAATGGATATAATTGAGACTATACAGACTGAAAACGAGGAAGAAGGGTGTCCGAGTGTAGCTGTAGACAACGCAAGGACGACTACGAAAGGAAAAGAAATGAGACAGACGTCGTCAAATAACAAAGTCAACGCCATAGCTGAAAAGAAGAACGAAGTGGAATGGTTCGACATCTTTGAGCCTAGAAATTCAAAAAAGAGATCCAGCTTAAGTCTTAAAAATAATCCTGCCATTTTAAAGCAGAGCAATCAGAAAAAGAAATCCAAAAATCAGCAAGGGCAGAAAGCCAAAAATTCGCGAAGCGCTGCAAACTTCTTCCGAAACATCAAAGCGCTAACCATTACAGTAAACAACACTGAGCCAACGGGCACGAATAACAAAAAAAGCAGCCCAGACTCGAGTGAGGCCAGTACAATAACGGCCATAGAAGAATTACCTAAAGGTAAGACTAGACAGATTGAGAAAACCAAAGACGAAAGAAAAACAAAAACACCAGTGACGATCGAGGAGGAAAGCGAAGACGACGAAAATCTATTAAACATGTCAACCTACAGTTTACAGGCTGATGAAGAAGTCGATGAAAACAACGCTAGTGAGACAATTGACGAGTGTGAACCGATAATCCAAGAAGACAAAAGGAGAGGAGAGCCAACTTTGATATGTAAGACACCTACAGAACCCGAACAAGAGGGAGCGACAGGGAAAGTAGGCAAAAGAGTCTTCCAATGGCCGGTGACCCCAAAAAAAGTAGACACAATATTAAAGAACAAAGAGCCCAAAGAGGAAAACGGCAAACATTTCTGCACGTTGGAGGAGAAACGTAAAAGGAGCACACAACAACAAAAAAAAACGTTTGTGGCGAGTAAACCATGTGGGGCATCACCTAATCCAACATTTAAAGACACGAAGTGCCAAAAGAAGAGTGAATTACAACCAATTACAGTACTATTGCCGAAAAACCAAAAAAAAACAGATAAAGCAATCGAGCACAGTGGGAAATCGCAGAAAGAGGAGAACTCCACACGATACAGAATACTAGTAGAAAAAATTGACCACAAACAGAGCGACCCCGCTTTAAACAGATACTCGATACTGCAGATATTCCAAAAGATCCCGACGCTAAGAACTCTAAAGAGTCCACAAATTGATAGGGTGGAAATCATAGCAGACTCAAACCAGAAATTTGTATTGCTTCATATTGCTGAGAAAAAAGTTGCCGAACGGATAATGACGGGTGAGAGACAATTGTTGAACGCTGGCTATCAAGTGTATGAGGTTGACAATGCACTAGGAGGAAACGACTGTGACAATGAAAATGAAAAAGGTGCTCAGCTGACAACCAAAAAAGAAGCGCAAATGAAAAGCCAACAGGAGAAAAATATAGCAAATGAAGCACAGAAAAACAAAATTGAAGAAAACGAGGAAGGTAGCGGCATACAACCCTCGCTGGAAGAGATAAAGCAGAAAAAAATCAGAATAACAGTGGTGAACTTCCAGGATCCAAAGAGGACAAGATGCAAAAACACACTGATCACTGAAGAACACTCCCAATCATGGAGATGGATAGCAAAATCCTTAAATGAGGCACCTATGAGCTAATGCCAAAAGGGAAAACTGCTAATAACCTCCTGGAACACGAGGGGGTTTAACCACCTACTGAATTCAACACCAGAGGCCTTGAGAAATGCCGACATTGTCTGTATGCAAGAAACATGGCTATCTTGTATACCATACATAGAAGGCTATGAAATAGCTTTCAATCCGGCGATCTGCAATGGAAAAGGGCGCCCAATGTCAGGACAACTAACTCTAATTAAAAGGAAAAGAGGTATGAGAATTAAAGAAACGTGGAATCTATCATCCCACTTACAAAAAACTAGTATTGAAGCAGTGTGTTCGTCAAAAACTAACAACCAGACAATCTATGTTTTAAATGTGTACTGGAACACAACAGCGAATTCACATCGACAATTTGAGGATGACATCTTAGATGCAATCGACAGCACACTAGAAGGCGACCCAAACGCACTACTAATACTGTGTGGAGATCTCAATATGAAGCTGATTGAGACCGCGAAAGCTAAGGTATTAGTAAATCATAGAGAAAAAACAAACTGCGAACGTTGGCTCAACGAAATGTCCCTGAGAAACCTAGTAATGCTGAATGGAGCGATAAATGGTGACACCCCAGCTAAACCAACCTGGAAACGAGGAACACAAAAATCAATACTAGACTACATCTTTGTCTCTGACAACATATTCCAGGAAATCGACTCCTTCCAGGTAGTCTTGACTAACCACAGCGACCACAACATAGTAGTAGCTGAATGGAACAAGAACATCTCTGAGGAGCGGAAGCAATGGAGACAAGATCCTTCTGTGGTGCCTGGCCGAAACAGATTGCGCTTGAAACGACGCGATATTGAGACAATCACCGATCTAGTAGGGAGATCGCACGAACAGAATCTTCCGACGGCAACAGAATACCAACAATTGCTTGAAATCTATAAAGTCAAAAAGAAAACGTTGTCGTTGAGACTAGAACACAGAAAGCATCAGTTTGATCCGGAAGTCGCACGAAAAAAAAGAGAATTAAGGAAACTAATACGGAAATGCAGGGCACATCAGGCAACCGACATGGAAACTCAGATAAAAAAGGCGAAAAACAAGTACAATAACTGGAACAAACAACGTAGAGTAATAGCAGAACAAAGAGATGCAGAGTCAATGCTGATGGCACTAAATCGAAAGAACACCAGAAGATTTTGGGACATTATTAATAATACACAGAACTCCGACAAGGCACTGCTAGCAAGCATGGTGCAAGAAAAAGAGTGGGTAAAACACTACACAACGTTATTTCAAAGGAGAAAAACATCAGAGACATCAATTGAAGGCACTAGACAGCCGTGGGAAATTGAGATGGAAAAAGATGAAATTCGAGCGACCATCAAAAGATGTAACAATTCCCGTGCGGCGGGACCTGATGGCCTGTCAAATGCAGACCTAAAAGAAAACATCGACGAATGGTCAAATTTTTGTTATACACTGTTCAAAGCAATAAAAAAAGAAGGAAAAATCCCAGGGACATGGAAAGCCGGGATTATAGTTCCAATTTACAAGAAGGGCGCTCGTACTGACCCCGCCAACTATCGCCCAATAGCCCTACTCGATGTTGTGGGAAAAGTGTTCGCATCGATGTTATTAGCCCAGTTGACTAAGTGGATCCAACAAAACAAAGTATATGACGAACGCCAGTCAGGCTTTGTCAAAGGTACAGGCTGTAGTATAAACTTGCTGATACTGAACCTGTTAAAAATTGACGCCATAAGATCAGGAAGAAAAATATATCTCGCCTTTATTGACATGGCGAACGCATTTGACGGTGTGGATAGAGAAATCCTATGGGAAAAACTCAAAGAAAGAGGATGTAATGCGAGCCTCATCCATGCCATCAAAGATCTATACTCTGACACCTATATACAGGTGAGATTAGATCGTGAAGGAAATCTCACCAACCCCATACCAACAGAGAGGGGCGTGAAACAAGGGTGCCCGCTAGGAGCGACCCTGTTTAACTTCTACATATCAGAAGTTGGAACAGCATTATCTTCAGTGGTCGCATTCCCGCCACTCATAAACGGAGTCCCAATAAACCACATCATGTATGCGGATGACATGGTAATTATAGACCAGACTCCCATAGGGCTTCAAAGAAAACTCACAGCTCTAAGAACCTTTGTTGAAGAGTTAGGCCTTGAGATTAATGTGGCTAAATCGGAGATCCTAGTATTGGAAAACCAAAGGGGAAGACTCACAAATAAAAAAAAAACAACATGGTCCATAGGAACAAACAAATTAAACAAAGTGCCGCACACAAGATACTTGGGGACAATAATCAACTCGAGTATAAATGACACCCCAATGGCAAAAAAACTCTTAAACAGCTGCAAATTATTAACAGCACAAGGCACCATTCTACAGCAAAAATATGGCAAATTCTCCTATGAAGCGGTAAGAAGATTCTACCAAAGTAAAGTATGCCCAATTCTCACGTATGGTGCCGAGAACATGTTCGGGTGCGACCACAAAATATGGGCCCGTTGTGAAAGCATCTTCTGGAAAAAGATTCTCCAGATCCCACTAAGTACACCTACAGCGTGCGTACTGTTTGAGATGGGTCTCTCCACTCTTAACGCGAGAATCACCTGGAACAAATTAGCGCTATTCAGAAAAACCCATGAAGCAGCAAACTTACCCCCCGCCAAATTCCTGACCGAAGACAAAGGACAACGAAAATCAGCATTAGGGGAGTGGAAACACCAATGTAAAGAAATCTTGGCGCAGTTGGGTTCAGATGAAGACACCCTATGGCAGAATCCAGAGCTAGTAAAACGAAAACTACTAGACAGGGACTGGATAGAAACCTACGAAAAAAGAGCTTCGCACAAAAGTATGCTGAATACTCCACCGGAAGCAAAAAGACGTAACACAATAGCGAAATACCTAATGCTATCACCATGCAAACGACTGCGAAGACTATACTTGAAATTTCGCTTAAACATCTATGAAACGAAAGAGATCCTAATAAATCGAAGGAAGATCGCGGCAAGAAATTCGAAATGCAGGTTATGCGCAGAAGAAGATGAAAACCTAAAGCACCTAGTCCTGCACTGTCCCGAACTCAAAGTTCAACGAGAAATATGCTTAAAGAAAGAGAGATGTCGAGTCTTGTCATATGGTATGGAGGAATGGTGGACACACCTCCACATCGGAGAAAGTAAATCCCTGCTGTTCTCAATGATGCGATTCCTTGACCAAATGCAAATGCGGCTAGAGGAAATCTCTCCACACGATAAGGACAAATTAACCACAAACGAATGATTAGACGACCAGTGGAGACACGGATCAAGGAAGTCATCAATTCTACATTCAGAGTTCTGAAAACGGAAGGCACAAAGCGTACAGAACGAAAAGAGAACTAGAAAAATCGCCAGAATATAGAGACATCAATGTGTAGGCGAGACAAGTAAAGGGGAAAAATGTCTTCCAGTTGCAATGTACACTCTTGCTTTTAGAGGCAATTGCTACATTTTAAAAAGTGTTTTGCGATTTTGTAAGAAGTAAGTGCTTAAAAAAGAAAAAAAAAAAAAAGTTTTCAAAAAGTTTGTAAAAACTGAATGAAAAATAAAAAAAAAAAAAAAAAGGGCATGTGCAGCGCAGGTAGTCACCCTGCAAAGCCACCTAGACAGTGAGAAAGAAGAGAGTAATAAATTAATCCTGAAAGACCTGGATACCCAGACAGAATTTGATGAAGAGCGCCAGAAAGCTGGTCCACTCCAAAGACAGAGGGACGACCTGGCTGCACAGAGGCAGGCTCTGGCTCAGGAAAGGGACACCTTAGGCCAGGAAGTCTGGCCCTTCAGGGACTGGGTGACCTCCAAAAAGAGCATGAAAGATTGTTAGAGCACACCAGGAGGGTGGAGGAGGCTCTAACAAGGAAGGACCAGGCCAGTATGGACAGGACTCAGGAGGTAACCCTCCTGCAGCAAAGTCTGGCCCAGTACTCTAAAACAACACATGAAGCACAGATAGAAAACGAGGCTCTTTGTGAGAACAATGACAGGCTCCACAGACAGGTAGCCATGCACAAGAGACTGATAGAAACTAGCAAGGCCTTGATAGAGGAACAGAAAGCTCAGATTCTTGCATGGCAACAGGGAGCAGGGGCTGACAGAGATGAGGTTAGCTGGGAAAGATAAACACCGGAGCATAACCTCAGGAACCCTAGTACCAGAGGCCTTCATCTCTTCCAATCCCCGGACTCTGCCATCCCCATGTCCACTGGTGCACATGAGCCAAGGGCCACGGGGATGGCAGATTTCAATCCAATCAGGAATATGGGGCTCATAGACCAGCACCTCCCAGGAATGGATGGGCGGTATCCGGGTATGGGTCCCTAAGTACTGTCAAATTTAGTGGGGAGCTCCATGAGAGTAGGCCCACTAAGGGCACCTGAAAACCTCTGCCCAGCTAGGACAGTGGGGGGAGGGGGGTACTCAAAATTCCTGGGAGCAAGGAGGAATCAGAAGACTCCTCTGAGCTCCCTAGGACACAGGACACTAGGTCCCCACATTCTGCCAGCCATGCCCAGGCTTGCGGAATCCGGAAGAGCCTAGAAGACCAGACGGGCACATCTGGGAGCAGTGCCTCTGAGTCAGAGGAGGAGTGGACCAGGGTCACCCGAACCAAGAAGGCCAATAAGGCAAAAGGGCCTTGCTTAAGGACCCCTTAAAGCAAATCAAAACGATAAAGAGAGTCATAACGCCCTATCATAAGAACGCTAAATATTCTGTTTGGGAGCACTTGGAGCTCTTTGAACAGATGATGGAAACTTTCCATTTGAAGAACAGCCAAAGCTGTATTCGATATGTGAAATGGACTTTCTCCCCAGAATACTCCAGCTTCATTGCGGGGCTGGAGGACCAAAATCATTCTAGATGGTCCACCTATAGGACAGCCATCTTGAAGCATTTCTCTGTGCGCAGAAATCCTCAGGAGGCTCACAAGGCAGCCTACAACTTGCAATGTGGGGAGGATCAGACCCCACAAGAATGTGTGCAGGAATTAAAGTGTGCGTTTGCGCAGACCACCAGAAGGGTGCGCACGGACAGCAAAGAATTTGTGAATACTTTTTTCCACGCTCTCCCCAAGTACATCATGACCCAGCTAGTGAGAGATTTTCATGAGAAAAGATCACTAGACTGGGTCATTGAACAGGCCACATGAATTTATGAGGTCCAAAAGCCCATAGAAAACAAAAATAATGCAAAGAGCCCCAAACCAACCAACACCCCTGCTGCTGCTGCTAAGGTGGCAGAGGTGAAGGTTGCCCCATTTTAGATTTGGAGATGGGAGGGCCTAAAAACCTGCCTGCACAATATCAGAATAACCCCAAGCCTATAAGGCCCTCGGGCCATTGACAGACAGGGAGCCAAGGAGGTAGTCCCACAAATGGGATCCCTCACTCCCCTGACTAAATAAGTCCCTGCTACAAGGGGAACAGACCCATCCTGGGTTATGTATGGACTCCTCCAGCCCGAGGGGGGTTCCAACCAAACAGTAGGTAACCCAGGGAACTTCCCTCCTCACTTCCCTCAGGAGGGCAGAAATTCTCCAAATCCTGGACAGAACTTATTCCCCAGGTACCAGCAAAACTTTCAACCCCAAAACCATCCATCCTTCTTTCCCCAATTTTCTGAGCAGAGACAACCCAATCCGCGAGCGGGGAGGCCAAGGGTGGAGGGTTACCCACATTTTCCAAACCCGGGTATTTTCCGAGAAGGGATAGCCACCCTTACCGGGATCAGCCCAGGGGAGACAACAGGACCCCGTATCAGCCTGAGCGGGTGTCACAGCTAGAGCGCCAGGTCCAAAACACGGCACACGATCTGGGTCGCATGCTGAGGGCTCAACAGAACCCTCAGATGAGCATGCCGGCGCAGAATGCCTCAAACGCCGGACATGGTGCTCCAAAGCAATGACGGGGGCAGAACCCTGACAACCCACCGGTTCCCAGGGAGGAGGCACAAAGGGAAGGGGGGGTATAAAGCCTTGGAGGAAACTTCTTTCCCCACTTGTAAAAAGGCCCTGGAAACCCAGGAACCGGAACCAAAATCTCCTGCCCCTGAAAGTCTGCCACCCAAGGAGCCGAGGGGGGGTAGGAGAAACAAAGAACCCAAACAGACCCATTTTGAGGAGGAGGTACAAATCTTCCAATTTGAAGGATTGGGATCCGCAGAGGATCCTGGGAAAAGGATCTTCTCCTTCAGAGGTGGGGGGAACACCTCCCAAAGACAAATGGGTCCCAAAGGATTCAAATCCAGACTGGATAGATGTGGGGACTGAGCTAGCGCCGCCCATCATCCAACCCCAGAACCAACAGCATGAAAATCCCCTGGTTCAAACCCATCCTGGTGACTGCCTCCAAAAAGGGGGGGGGCGAACCAGACCCCGAACCAGGGGAACCCAAAACTTCTCCCATATCTAGTTGTCACCTTTTCTTTTCAGATTCCCTAGACTCCAAACAGAATGCTGCCCAAATCTCTTCTATCAGTGTCCAAAACTCGAAAACTAACCCACCAGTTGTCCAAAAATGTACATTATCTGTGCCCCCTTGAGAAGAAGGAAGGAAGATTCTATGCCCCGGTCCAAATACAGGGGCAGTGTACAATTTTGGCACTGGTGGATAATGGATCCCAAGCTACCCTTCTGTCTAAAAGGCCCTTTGATAAACTGAATTCGGGAAGGGGAGAGAATTACCAAATTCCTCTCACCCGTCTTCCTGGACAACTTGATAACTTCGACGGGAAGGAAATTCCCATCAAGGGAACTGCGGATTTGGACATTAACATCGGGCAACACAAGGTGAAGCACCCGGTCATAGTTGTAACTCCAGAGGGCACCCCTTGTTTACTAGGGAATGACCTCATGCAAAGGTTGTCACCCCTAATAGATTGTGTAAACAAGGTCCTCTGGACCCACAGTAGCCGACCGATAAAATTAAAACAGAGCGTCAACCATGTTAGTTTAAACGGCACCTGCCATACGGTTGAACAAAAATCTGACCAAGTAGAATTTCACTTCCAGAACAACCAAATCCCAGACGTGACAGTAATAGCAGTAGGACAACAAACTGATGATGGGGGTCCTCTCTATTTCTGAAAAATCAACCTTCCTTCCAGTCTAAGGTGGCATTCCACACTGGAAGGAAACACTCTGAAATTCTTTACCAATTCACAATCAGACATTCCCACTCCTATAGTCCAGAAAGATGAGAAATCAGCTCAGAGCCTGGCTGATATTCAGCAAATTGGAGAGCAGTTGTTCATCCCTATTCAGTTAAATGAAGGGAAGGACTCTGTTCTCACCCGAGTGTGTGTGAACAACGATAAGAGCTTCATCAGCGAGACCATATTCCGCAAATTCCCAAAAGATCCAGCCATTCCCACATTTAAACTGATAGACAAATGGGAAATGGATCTGGAAACAACCAATTCCAAACAGCTCCTGCCAAGCTGGTGTATGCTCAAAATCTCCATAGGCAACAAGAGCATAGTCCATAATTGTTGGGTCGTGCGAGACGTCACTGCCGCCTTTTACTTAGGCAGTGACATTCTCAATCTCTTTGCCATTAGCTTGGACCTAATAAACTTCAAAGCTTGGTCCCGATTAGCGGATAATCCCATGGGCTTTGATGACCCAGAGAAAGCATTTAGGTCAGCTCAACTGCTGCCTTATGCAGTTGAAATTCAGATTGGAGAGGAAGTCCCCATCCCAGAAAGGACCCAACAATTCTCCCTGGAAGTGAAAGTTAAAAGAGGACAGAAATTGAAAAGCCCCGATGCCTATATTCATCTAAATGCTTACTTCCAACAGCAAGGGCTGGGGTTAAACCCAACATTACTAGTCAATATAGAACATGACACCATTCCAATAGAGGTGGATAACAGCGACTTAAAGAGTATCACTCTAGCCACAGACACCACTATTGGAATGGCGGTTGATAACCGACATTTTTCCATAGATTTAGGTAATTAACTGTTAGGACCAATACCCAAGGACTGTTTTGACAGTGATGGTGATGACAACACAACACCAGACAAGATCTTAACCCGGCATGGGGGGGAACTTCCTGGTGTACATTTCCTGCCCTTATGGTAAGGAAGATGTGACCTGTGACTTCAGGAGGGATGAGGTGATTTTCCAAGTCTGTGAGGACTGCCTTCCCCACCTGAAGCCACCAGTCCAAATGAGCACTTTGACCAGGGCCTTCTCCACCCAGATGGAGGAGGCCGCTGAGATCGCAAAAACTGAAGTCTTTCCAGGCTTCAGGCAGATGGTTGAAGAGAGAGTCAACCTAGCTGATGCCTGTGAGACTCTGGAGCAAAGGCAAAAATTGAAGTACGTTTTCTTGGATTTTCAAGATCTCTTTGCGGTGGACTCATGACTGTGGTTGCACCGACATCCACACAACAACAATTCCCACAGACCCTGGCATGACTCCAGTGTTTGTGAAGCAATATTGCTTGCCTCTCGCATCAATGGAGTCCCTTACTGAAATAATTAAGAACCTTGAGTCCCGTGGGATAATCCGTCCAGTCCGCAGCACCTTCAATAATCCGGTGCTGGGGATTTTGAAGCCAAACGGCCAGTGGAGACTCTGTGTCGACCTTAGGGTAACTCAACAAAACAGGTCCATACTTCCCGACGGCCTCTTCCTTACATTGACCAAGGGCTGGCCCAGATCCAGGGGTCGCAGGTATTCACTGCAATAGATCTGACCAATGGGTACTGGACTGTACCTGTCAGTAGGGAGGACCAATACAAGCTGGCCTTTACCTTCGGGGGCAGCAGTACACATGGACCCGGACTCCCTTCGGATACATCAACTCCGGCAATGAATTCAACATTTTCCTACATAAGGCCATGCCCGACCTGGGTGAAAAGGGTAACCTGGCC
This sequence comes from Ambystoma mexicanum, assembly GCF_040938575.1. NCBI lineage: Eukaryota > Metazoa > Chordata > Amphibia > Caudata > Ambystomatidae > Ambystoma > Ambystoma mexicanum. The sequence goes on along the minus strand of NC_090932.1, from coordinate 789,142,419 downwards.
TATGTTGATGATGTTTTAATCAAAAGCTCAACTGTGGAGGAACACATAACAGAGATACGTTATGTTCTGACACAGTGGAGGGCAGCCGGAGCAAAACTCTCCTTTCAAAAGGCACAGTGGTGTAGAACCTGTGTACATTTCTTGGGGCATGAGATTACTCCTGAGGGTCTCTGTCCCCAGGAAAAGAAAGTGGAAGCACTTCAGAAATTGAAGGACCCCACAACTCTGTGGGAACTAAGGAGCCTCCTTGGACTGACTAATTACAGCAGAAAGTTCATTGAGGACTACGCACAGATAACAAGACCCCCCGATTCATCTCTTGAAGGGGGGGTCAAGTGGGAGTGGGGTCCAGAACAAGCCGAGGCAGTAAAACAACTCAAAAGAAGCCTCTCACAAGTGCCTTGCCTAGCTTACCCTGTCAAAAACAAGGAGTTCTTCTTGGAGACAGGGTTCTCTAATACATGCTTGACTGCAGTATTACACCAAACGCATGACAAGGTCAATAAAGTAATCTTCTATGCGAGTAAAACTTTATCCCCTGTGGAAGAAAAATTCAACTATTGTGAGAAGACACTCCTGGCAACGGTGTGGGCATTGAAGAATTAACGCCCGTTTATCCAGGGGGAACACATCATAGTGGAGACTCCACACCAGCCTCTGCAATATCTCCAAAGTGACAGAATCTAGGACGGAAATCTAAGTAATTCCTGAATTACTTCCTGGATTCTGTCAATGCAAGGCTTTTCTGTGGAGGTCAGATATGGCCAAAACAAGAAGAGTCCCCTCGCGCAAGGTCTGGCTGACTTGCATGATTGTGCCAGAGAAATCTGTCTCGAGGACGAAAGTCTTAAAATCAAGGACAACATGGAGGCATACCTTAATTCCCCACACAAGGTCTTTGAAGAAGACACGTGTGAGGGAATGCCCACTGTCTATGTGGATGGATGCTCTTACCATGTTGACAACAATGGGGAAAAAGAACTTGTGGCCAGCGTAGGGAATGCATGGGTGAATGAGACCCCAGAACCCTCCGCTGGGTACAAGATTGGTCCCCGAAGTAGTCAAGTGGCAGAGTTGATGGCTGTGCATCAATCCATCCTCACTGCTGTCCAACATCAACTCCACGAACTGGTCATAATCACAGATTCGGATTATGTACGGAACGGGTTCGTGGAGCACCTGGTTAACTGGAAAATCAGAGGCATGCTATGTGCTAATAATAAACCATTGAAACATGGAAAATTAATTAAAAATATTGATGATCTGGTCACCTCGAATGGGATGTCCATCTACTGGAAAAAAGATCAAGGGTCATTCTAAAGTAGAGGGACCAGACAAAACTGGAAATGACCTAGCTGATCAGCTGCCCAAAACCGGAGCCATCCAAGGGGATCTACTTGAGATCGAGTCCCTGTTGGGGGAAATCCAGGTCACTGCTATCACTAGGTCCCAGACAAATGCTGACAATGAACTCTCAACTGCACAATGGAGTAAGGAGACCCCAGATGCTGATTTGATTACGGCTCAAAAAGGGGATAAAATAATTGGTATGTTTTATCAACACATTGGGGACCCAGAGAACTTTCCCCTGACGGATACCGATTACATAGGGAAAGAGGACCTCAGAGTGTTGATGATCCCTAGCTGGCCATGATCAGTGGTTGGTCCCAACCTCTTTCCGAAGCCTGATGTTAAGTCACGCCCATGATGCAGCCACATCCGGTCATAGGGGGTTTCATACAATGCTTGAAATCTTAAGAGAGGTTGCATACTGGACACACATGGGGCAGGACCTCGACCAATACTTGAAAGGGTGTCTTGTGTGTGCACAATTTCAGCCAACATCCCTCACACACCGTGCGTCTCCCCAAAAGAGGGGGATGACACTGCCTTGGTTAGATTTACAAGTCGATTATATCGGGCCCGTGATTCGCTCCGCTAGGGGAAATAAGTACATGTTGACCGTGACATGCTTGTTTACTAAGTGGGTGGAATGTCTCCCGGCCCCAAATTGCAAGGCTGAAACAGCAGCTGCCCTGATGATCAACCACATCTTCTTGCGTTTTGGACTACCCCAAAGGATCGAGTCAGACCGAGGTAGCCACTTCACTAGCGAAGTAATGACAAAGTTGTGGGAGATACTTGGGGTCAAAAGGAAATTACACATTGCCTACCGGCAAGCCTCTAGTGGTGCAGTAGAGAGATACAACAAGACAATTGTGAGCATATTAAAAATGTGTGTGACAGATTCTGGGCCAAGTTGGGATATTCGATTACCTCTTGTCCTGATGGCCATCAGATCTACCCCTTCATCTGCAACTAAAATGTCACTGTTTGAACTGATGACTGGACGGAGGATGGTGCTTCCCCAGCATCTGCTCTACAGAACCCAAGAGCAGACATTGATCAATGCCTCCACAACTCATGAGTATGTTGTAAATCTAAGAAAACACCTTCAACATGCTTTTGCCTATGCTCAGCGAAATCTAGAAAGATCTGCAGACAGCGGACTTGGGAAGGCCCGCCAACTCGCACACATCGGACGAGCACGGCGAGCCTGACAGGAACGGAGCCGCCGCAGCAGAACGCTACGGCGGTGTTAGCTACCCACCTTACTGGAGTCGCCAGCCCGGACTAAGAAGGGGGCGGGAACCTTGTCAGGAAGCAGTCCACGGCGGCCCGCGGCCGAGGAGAAGTAAGAACCCCGACATCAGGGACCACCCATATGGCCCCGAATCCCGGCGCTGCATGGATTGCGCTGATGGAAGCGCCTTAGGAACAGTCCTCATGCTGCAGGGGCAGGCGACACTGACGGCAGGGAAACCCGGTCTTAAGGGAGGCGGGACAAACCTTCCCAACCAATAACAGACGAGCTAGGCAAGACGTCTGCTCATTGATGGGGGTTTGAAACTAGTGAAGAATACAAAAGCTCGCCTTTCCTAAACAACACTGTCTGTTATATTCACATGATATTATTTCATTTCCACAAATGGCGACGAAGGTGGGATTTCGGCGGCGCGATGGAGGCATTGATCAAAACGCTGTCGGAAGGACAACAACAACTGCAGCAGTTGGTTCAGTTGCAAAACCAACAAGCAGCTGCTGACCGCCAAGCCTTCCAGCAGGCATTACAGTTACAAAGCATGGTGCAAACTACTGCACAGGATAAGCATCATGAAACTATTTCTAAGCTAACCAATATGGTGGCTAGTTCTAGGACGCAACCAATGGTCCCATCCGCATTACTACAAAAGTATAAAGACGGCGAGGACCCTGCCTTCTTTTTTATGAGTTTCGAAAAGTATAGCCAGGAACGCACAGTGGCCCCCCGAACAATGGGGACAATATGTCGCCCCCTTGTTATCAGGCGTCATGCAGGGAGCCTACCAGGCGGCAAACCCCACCGGTAATACTCCCTATGGTGAGATAAAGGCGGCTGTACTGGACCGCCTTGGCCTTGATGAAGAGGCCTATCGAATTCAACTAAGGGACACCAAGTTACGGCCTGGGGAAAACCCACGGCAGTTGTATTATCGAATAAAAGACCTGGCGGAAAAGTGGCTGTCAACTCCGACGGCCGTAACCCAACCGATACTTGACAAAATTATCCTTGAGCAGTTCGCAGAAGCACTGCCAGGACAAATGCAGAGGTGGGTGAGGCAACATCACAGACCCTCCCTAACCGAAGCCGTGGATATTGCCTCGGCGTATCAAAAGGCAGGATACCACAGGTTACCACCCACAGAGATAACAGCGTGCATAGCAGTACCAATGACTGACGCCCCACTGACCAGAGTGGTCAGACCACAACAGTTGAGATGGAGACAACCCGAGGAGGGGGTTCGGAGACCAGAAGATAAGAGATCTGGAATCGAAGACAAGCCTGCTGGGGCCAGTCCAGGATATCGGCAACCTCAGTGCTTTGAGTGCAGCGAATGGGGCCATGTAGCCCGGTTCTGTCCCAGGAGAAGACCCGCTGAACCAATGGATATTGGATACCTGCACGCGCTACAAGAAGAAAGCGTACCTGGTCCTTACATCGTGGACATACGAGTCAACGGCAGACCCACACGTGGTCTACTTGACAGCGGTAGCCAGCAAACCGCCATATCACCTATTGTAAGTAGCAAACCCAACTTACTTAACGTATCCGTACCTATTAAATGTATACATGGAGATATAAAACATTATCCGATGAAAAATGTGGATATTGAAATAAACAGGGAATTGTCACCCTTGAGGGCTGCCGTCCTACCTTTTCTGCCTGCCCCGGTAGTCATAGGGACTGGTTTACCTAACTTTTACAAGGCACGGATGACAAAAGAGGGGAGAAGGGAAGTAGGACCCAAGACGGAACCAGGAAGGGGTATGTCTAGTCCAGGAACCCTCATCAATAAAAAGAGACGAAGCCGTATGGACTGGTGTCAGGCTTGTTATATGACTAGAGCCATCGACTGGAAATTAGAGGATAATGAGGATAGTATTAGGGCAGAAACCCTAACAGACAACACCCTCAAGGTAGCCCGAGAGAGGGCTACACGAAGGGGATCCAGATCTTTCCAGGGGACCAGGATTTGTGCTTCGTCAAGGTCTACTATACCGAAGATATAAGGCCGATGATGGGACTGTTAAGGAACAGTTAGTCTTACCAAGAAAGCAACGCACCATAGTACTGCAATTAGCCCACAAACATCCTTGTGGAGGTCACATGGCTTCACTAAAAACGCAGCAAAATATACTGAAACGGTTTTACTGGCTGGGACTCTATGGGGAGGTGGCCCAGTTTTGCAAAAGATGCCCTACCTGTCAACTAACGAGTGGAGAGAAACCAGCTAAAGCTCCTCTACAAAAGATGCCCCTTATTACAGTACCATTCCAGAGGATCGGCATGGATATAGTTGGTCCATTGGATCCAGCCAGTAGAGGGTATAAATACATGATGGTCGTAGTCGACTACGCTACCCGCTATCCTGAAGCGTTTCCCCTTAAAGGGACGTCAGCCAGACAACGATGTGATCAACTCATACCATTCTTTGCCCGAGTCGGCTTACCCTCAGAAATCATCACTGACCAAGGGACGAATTTCATGTCGGCTTTAGTACGACTGGTGTGCGAACGCCTACAAATCAAGCAGCTAAGAACATCTGTGTATCATCCCCAAACCGACAGCTTTATCGAAAGATATAATGAAACGATAAAGAAAATGCTGGGAAGGGTGACAGGACCAGATGCACAAAATTGGGATAGGGCGATACCTCTAGGTCTGATGGTCCTCAGAGACACACCCCAGTCCTCCACAGGGTTTTCCCCCTTTGAGCTCCTGTTCGGGAGACAACCTCGAACAATCCTAGTGTAACGCTCACCTGATTCCCGCAGAGGCGCCGGTCTTGACTGGGTGAATGCCGTATCTTCAAAGGTGATGTGTAACACACGGTTGGCTCTTTGGGCTGGACCGCTGTGCACTGTATGTCTGACTCGAAGAGTAAGATGTCTGCAGATAGAAAATATGGGATTAATGAACTGGGGTTATTGGGTGCCTCTCTCCTCTTCCCTTGCTCTTCTCCTGTAGAACCCCAAAGGTTAACGCCCTCACCTTAGGTAAGTGAACGCCGAGCTCTCCATCTGCCTCGGGGCAGGGTGCCGTAACCAGTTTCTTCACTGGATAAGGGTGCAGGCCTCTTGACCTCAGAGGACTGCTGTCCTTCGTTAACTGCACGAACGGTAAGTTCTGGGCACTTCAAATGTCTTAAAAGTCTTTTGTAATGATATCTCTTGTTTTGCAGGGTTCCGGCGATGGCGGATGGCGGGCTGATGAGAGTTGAGGATCGAACCCGCGTGAGGAATAGAAGCGCCTGGAAGCATGTAAGTAAGCGCTTGTAGCCTGCTTCACGATGCGCACTAACTGTCCCTTTTATCTTGCAGGTACAAGTTCGGAGCTTTAGAGAAGCTGAAGGGTGCTGGAATACCCACTGGATTCGGCGTGGGAAGGAGTAATGGCACGTGAGTAATAAAGTTGCCCAATGTCTTTAAACGCACCTTCTTTTGTCTTTCAGATGCGGGATGCAGCGCCGAAGGCCTCCGGAGCGTGCGAAGAGCTGGTAAGCTTTTGTCTTTCAGATGCCAGAATGCAGTGCGAAGACCTCCGGAGCATGCGAAGAGTAGGTAAGCCTTTGTCTTTCAGATGCCGGAATGCAGCGCCCAGGATCAGAAGCAGAAGACACGATGAGCATTCTGCTGCAGAGAATGCAGAATAACGCAAAGCAAGATTCATCCATCGGGTGTGGTTTAAATAGCCTCCTGTAGTGCTTAGGTGTCTCCTTCCACAGCCACCCCTAGGTAAGAAAAGAGTTCCTGCTTTCCAGAAGAGTTCCAGTGTTCTGAACCTAGGGAGTGGCTCCTGCCCCACCCAACAGGAAAAGTAGTCCTAAACAGAAGAGGATCAGGGGTTCAACTGGCAGGTAAGTAAGCAGCATGGTCTGCTGCAGGTAAGTCCACCCAAGCATTATGAGCCCGGCGCTTCCAGCGCTGGGACTGGGCATCTTTATGAGCCTGGTGCCACTGGCGCCAGACAGGGTCCAAAAGGTCCCAATTGGGACTGGCTGGCACTCGGAACCGGGGTTATGGGTCTGCTTCCAAGGGAGTCAGGCAAGTTCTGATCTTTTGGAAGCAGAGATCATGATACGTAGAACTGGTTAAGGAAGAATGGGAGGCCTCCGAAGAAATTACCCTAACCGAATATACCGAGGAACTGAAGGAACATTTAAGTGCACTGCGTGCTTTGGCGGAAGCCAACCTCTCTCACGCCCAGAACACACAAGAGAAAAACTATAACAAGGGGAGCAGAATGAGGTGTTTCAACCCAGGGGACCAGGTACTCATACTCTTACCTACCAGCGCCAACAAATTACTGGCCAGATGGAGAGGCCCGTATAAGATCACAGATGTTCTCAGTCCCGTGATCTATAGGGTGAACCAACCTGGACCAAATATATCACATCAACTTGTTAAAGGAGTGGAATGAACCCCTAGTATCAGCACTAGGAACCATCAGCTACATAGAAACACTGGAAGCCTCGAACCCGGACCCCGGGAACGCCCCCATCGCCAATCATGAGAACGGTGTTAATGGATAGGCTACTACCCTACAGAAAAGCGAGTCCAGACAGGTGATACGGCTCAGACCCTATCAGATACCCGAAGCCCGGAAACGAATCATAAACACTGAGGTGGATGAAATGTTACACCTAGACATCATTGAGCCTTCAGTCAGCGCTTGGTCATCGGCCATCGTTCTCGTCCCTAAACCAGATGGCTCAATCCGCTTCTGCATGGACTACAGGCAACTGAACGGCGTGTCTAGTTACGAAGCATATCCAATGCCACCGATGGACGTGTTGTGAGAGGGACTCGGCGCTGCCCGTTATCTGAGTACTCTAGACCTAACAAAGGGATACTGGCAGATCCCTTTGTGACCCCCAGGATAAAGAAAAAAACGCCTTTTCCACACCGAGGGGACTGTATCAGTTTAAGGTTCTTCCTTTTGGCCTACATGGGGCACCTGCCACCTTCCAAAGACTTATGGACATCATCCTATGACCACATGAGGGATATGCAGCGGCCTACATTGACAATATCATAATATACAGCAAGACCTGGGAGGATCATCTGAACCACTTGGAAACGGTCATAGCCGACCTACATAAGGCAGGTCTTCACATCAATCCCCGTAAGACCACAATGGGAACTCACAAAACCAAGTACCTCGGACACGTGGTGGGGAGTGGAATGCTGAAACCACAGATCTCCAAAACTGAGGCCATTCATTGCATCCCGACACCTGTGAACAGGAAACAAATACAGGCTTTTCTGGGGCTCGTTGGTTATTATAGGAGGTTTATTCCCGATTTTTCTTCCATAGCCGCGCCACTCACCGATGCGCTGAGACTCAAAGGGAACCCGAACCTGACCAATAACGAAGCCGCCCTAAGGGCCATAGACTTCCTAAAGGGAAGGATAACATCTGATCCTGTATTGTGTTGTCCCGACTTTCAGAGGCAGTTCTTTCTCCAGACTGATGCCTCAGACCAAGGCTTGGGCGCCGTCCTGTCTCAGGAACAAGAATCGGAACTGTGGCCCATATGCTTCATCAGCCGAAAGTTGCTACCACATGAGTCGGCCTACTCCACGATTGAGAAGGAATGCCTGGCTATCAAATGGGCGATTGAATCACTCAAGTACTATCTGGTTGACGTTGATTCACGTTGTTCTCGGACCATGCACCTCTGCAATGGCTTGCCCGACATAAAGATACCAACCAGAGGGTCCTCCGCTGGTTCCTCTCCCTACAACCCTTTGACTTTCTGACTCTGCATAGACCAGGCAGATTTCAGCTGGTGGCGGACTACCTGTCCAGGTGCTCTCACTGGCCCGATCGGCCAGATCCCGGAGTATGTGTGAGGAGGTGCCGACAGCGGACTTGGGAAGGGCCGCCAACTCGCACACATCGGACGAGCACGGCGAGCCTGACAGGAACAGAGCCGCCGCAGCAGAACGCTACGGCGGGGTTAGCTACCCAACTTACTGGAGTCGCCAGCCCGGACTGGGAAGGGGGCGGGAACCTTGTCAGGAAGCAGTCCACGCCGGCCGTGGACCGTGGCCGAGGAGGAGTAAGAACCCCGACATCAGGGACCACCCATATGGCCCGAGTCCCAGCGCCGCATGGATTGCGCTGATGGAAGCGCCTTAGGAACAGTCCCCATGCTGCAGGGGCAGGCGAAACTGACGGCAGGGAAACCCGGTCTTAAGGGAGGCGGGACCAAACCTTCCCAACCAATAACAGAAGAGCTAGGCAAGACGTCTGCTCATTGGTGGGGGTTTGAAACCAGTGAAGAATACAAAAGCCCGCCTTTCCTAAACAACGCTGTCTGTTATATTCACAGGACGCCGAGAAGGAGCACGCAGGCAACCCCGAGTGGTGGGCCTATCCAGATAACTCGAGTTAGAGGACAACAGCCTTATCCCAAAGGCAATTGGGGAAGGAAAACCCCACGGTGAAGCAACCACCAGAACTTTCAGTTTATTATTGGTTTACTACACCTTTCAGTTATTGACTCTTTGTTGATCAACCATACGGCAATAATAAATATTATTGCAGCACTTGCCTTGTCTCCAGCCTTTCATTTCCACAGACTTAAAGACTACTAGAAAAGAATACCATGTAGGAGACCCGGTCTACTTATACAATTTCCAAAGGAACAAGACCAGAAAGCACATATTTTTGCCTAGCTGGAGGGATTCATCTGAAATTGTAGACAAAATCTCACCAGTCGCCTACAAAATCCGCATCCCCAAAGGCAGTTTGGCAGAGGGGGAAGATAAGTGGGTCCATATTAACCAACTGAAGTGTTGCCATCCTAGCACACACTTCTGCAACTGGAGGAGTTGGAACCCCAGAGCGGGTCACTCCGGCTCCCTAGCATCCCCACTATAAAATATTCCATCTATATAGTCAATAAATTGCAAATAGAAAAATTGTCCTGATATGTAAAATGTATGTGTCCGCCCCACTACATCAATAGTGGTGGGGAAATGTATACAAATAGGTTTTTGCTTTGTCATCCCAGAATTGGAAACAATGGAGACTAAAACCAAGGAGGACCACCCAGGGACCGAAAGGAAATATCCAAGGGGCCCGGGGTATCGCTCCATACTCACAGAACTGGTCGATCCACTCCTGATGGGAGGAGCTGATGAATGTTGCCATTTGAACCAAAAGAAAAGAAACTGATCATCCCAGTCTCGCGACTTCTCTTGACGGATGGTCAACGCCAAATCGTGAGGGGGGGCTTGTGGGATGTTCTGACCCACTAGGCTCTGCCCTGCGACATTACTGTGTGCTGCTTTCAACAGAAACAACAGAATGGCTGCCAAAAAGCCCTATGCCCTATAAGCTGCCTATCTATTGTACCTGTGTCAGTGGTAGAACAGGAGACCACACGGCCAAAACCTGTCATTGGGCTGCCCACAGAGTGAAATGGAATTACCTGAAAAGGTAGTGCTTCATTGCCAGGAAAACCCAGAAGAGCTCTAAAATCTGTTTTTCCTTGGCTGTTGAAAATTGCAAAATAATGGTTCCCAAGCATCAGGAAAAGATCCAGCATCCTTGTTGGGTGTTAACCATCATCTAAAGAATCCACCTAAGCACAATGTCAGGAGAAGCAGATTTCATCACAAGAATATCAACATTAAAAAAAAGGATTGCCTGGAAAAATCTGTCAAATAAGGGCGCAGTACCGCTGCCTGCCTGTGTCAAAGCTGTCATTTACCTACACTGTTAGTTTAAACTTGTACATTAAGATCTATTTGTTGAAAAGAAGAGATTTGCCATCAAAAGCAATATAGGTTGATACTATTCAATTTCTATGTTTTAAAAAGGCTGGAATTAGAGATCTGTTTGTCTACTTGTTGAAAATGTAAAGTATTTAAGCAAAGACAATTTTAATCAAAGTGTTTTAAAGTGAACTGATATAAGTCAGAGGACTTCAAAGCACATTCCACAGTTTGCTCCAACAAAGGCAGCTCTCCTGCTTCTCAGCAAAGCCAGGAACTCCCAGTTAGATGCGAATGAAAGGAGGAGGAAATTTTGCTCTGCTCTCTGGGGAGAGACAATAGGCTTCCTGGACTGAAAGGGAATGCAAATTCAAGTGTCAACAGAAACTAACTGGCAGCAGGAAGTGAGGCCCGGATTGCTCTTAGCCCAGCCCAACCATGGGGGCGGGACTGGACAGATTTGTGTATCTTAACCCCCAAGAAAATATCTTTTTGATAAAGACTCACAGAGAACTGTGCAAAAATTTATAAAAATCTGTAAAATATAGGTTGTTAACATGAAGATTCTGCTCACAGTTTGAAACTACTCTGAACTCTGTGCTATGTTCAGAGACAGGACTACCGAAATTGTAATTTTGTAGCAATTGTGATGATGCTAGAAATATGAAACTTCACAGGATTATGCTCAGATGTCATGCGCATATATGTAGAAAAATGTGGATAATTCTGACATTAGGTACCCAACCAAAAGCGCGAAAAAAACTATAAAGTTGGAACTAAAGCTCTCACCGAGATGGAACTCGGACGGATACTTGCTCTACTAAATCTGTGATGTAATTATGTATTGCTAGCAAGTTGGTTGTATTATGAATATGATTTATATGAAAAATAGATTTACTGTACAGAAACAAAGGGGAGGTACTCCCTGTATTGTAAAACACAGCATCATCATGGCACCAGAGTTCCTTCTCAAATCAGGAGAGGACTGACACTAACCAATAGGATTCCTAGAGGGTGTGCTTAGTATAATTCAGCCTACTTACTTCAGCCCCTTTGGGAAATGCATAAATAGGGACAGCTTACGACCAAAACACACACAGATTCATCCATCAACTGATTCCTGGCGAAGCGCTCTGCAGGAGAAACCTATATCCAAGACTCCAGAACTTTGAAAGCCGAGAGGCCCAATTCCAAAGCTGAACCCTTCTCAGCTTGGCCTTTAAAATCTTGAAACTGATTTTAACCCGAGATTTCCAAGGGGAACAACTCCAAGGGGAACAACACCAAATAGAACAGCCGGGCTGAGCTGTTTCTGCTTTCTTGCCAAGAACTCTTGCTAGAACCCAGAGATCCAAACCAGTAGAGCACAGCTGTAACCTGATAGCTGCAACCCAGAACCAACCCGTCAGATCCAGTCCAGCGGCTGTGCAGTGTCCAGAGTGCCGTGCTGAGTGCAGAATCCGGGTGCCCTGAATCCTGTCCGGTGGGCTAGCAGAATTCCAGTCCAAAACCTTTGATGGGCCTATTCCAAACCATAGTTGTGAGTATCTATAGCATAGAGTTGTCCATAACCAGTATCTTATCCTTACGTAATCCTATCCAAACTCTTCTATCCTAGACAGAACTGCATTGTAAAATCTCTTGTTATTCCTGAATCTTTCCCTCATCCATATAGTCCTTTGATAATTGTAGTGATAATATCTTTGTGCTAATATATTTGCTGAAGAAAGACAAGTGTCTCGGCGGGCAAAAGTCAGTACAGAGGCGCTGCTCGGGTGGCTGATCCGTTGGGTATCTTGTATCTTCATAGCCTCCCTCCTCCCTAGTGTAAAGAAAATCCTTGTTGCAATTCAAAAGCGCATCTTTCATTTGAAAATCTTGACTCTTTCTGAGAAAAATCGACCTCTACTAAAACCTTAGTGTCAAATTGAAACTAACATCCTTAGCTTTCCAACAAACCCAAAATTCCAACTCCTTATAGTTTGCCCGGAATCGCGTTTCTCGGGCATGGCAAAGTTTGCCACGAATCTTTCGTGTGGCTCAGTTTCATCAGGTGTAAAACAGCTATCCTTTGCATCTGACCTCAGAATTCAGTTTTCAATCTGCTAGTTATTCAATCCTCATTGTTAGTGTTTACCTGTGTCATCCGCCGCGATTGGCGGATTCTTCCACGTTACAGGTGGCGGCATAGGGGCGGTGTGTTTTAGTCCTCTTTATATGGTCATCATTCTCGGCCATTCTTGTGGGCAGTGCCTGGCGGAAGTTTAAAACCTTCCTTTTTCCCAGCAGACTCCACGTTGCAACCCGCTTCGGAAGTCTCTCTTCCGGGTTTATGCGCTCCTGAGGCTTGGCTCTTCTAGCTTTGCTGCGGTCTTTCCTCGCTCCACTGTCCACCACTTCGCTCTTTCCGCAAAGTGTTTTTCTGATGCTTTCCTTTGGGCGTTCTTCAGTGTTTCTGGTTAGGTTTGGTTCTTTATTTCCTCCGGACCTATCTTTCTCAGTCTTACCTGTTTCTTTCTCCCTTCTCTCCACCTCCTGGTTGTACTACCCCGAGTTCTCTCTGCCCTCTCTTCCTTTCCTTACCTGATTCGGCTCGCTCTTTCGGAGCTACTGGGCGGACTCACCCGTCCCCGGCTTGCCTTCCAGAGGTCCCTTCCGCCTTCTGTTATTTCCCTCATTGCCTCCTTCAGAGGCGCTGCCCGATCTTCAATACATCCTGCTCGGTCGCTTCTTGCTCTGCCTTCACCGACACCTGTGGAGAGGAAAAAGAAGAGAACGCAAGTGCTACGAAGGGTTTTTTCTTCCCAATTGGGTTTTTCCCTTCCTCCGGCTTGATTCTGGAAAAGGGGCCACGGAACTGCTGTTTCCTAGCGGTAACTGTGGCTTCCTTCCATGACAAGCACATTCATCTAAGAAGGGAGAAGGATTACCTGGCCAGGTGGAACCTACAGGTTAAGAACAACGATTCCGGCAGCTCAGGTGAGGAGAGTGCAGGCGGAGGGAAGGAGGAGGTAACGAAGGGAACTAAGGGAATCAAACTAGCACAGATTGCAACGCCAAAGAGTAATAAGATGTCAGCTGAAGAACAAGTCCAGGAATTATGGAAAGCCTTTCAAGCCATGTCCCAAGAATTACAGGGGGTGAAGACAGAAAACGCGCTCCTCAAGCAAATGGTAACCACAAGAGAACCTTCACTGCCAGAACTACCACCCATGGCACTTTCCTCAGGCAAATTCGACGGCTCTCCAAAGAAGGTGAAAGAATTTTTGGAAGCGTGCACGGTATACTTCACCTTCAGGCCCCGCACTTTCGTAACGGACCAGGCCAAGGCTGGATTTCTAATTTCCAACATGACTGGAAATGCACTAACTTGGGCTACTCCATTGGTTACCAGCAGCAATGCTATTCTTCAGGATTATGTAGGGTTTCGGAACCTACTCAAACAAACCTTTGAACGCCCTGAACTGTCTTTCACAGCCTATGAAGATCTGCTGGACGTTAGACAGGGAAACTTGGATGTCCTGTCATATATCTCTTCGTTCAAGACCCTGGCAGCCGGAGCGGGATGGCCTGAGACGCGCAGTACGCCATTTTCAGGAGGGTTTTAAGGGAAGAGATCAAGGATGAACTGGCCAGACCTCCTCGCTCACCCACTTTTTCAGACTTATTAGCTGCCGCTCTTCACATAGAATATCGGCTCCAAGAACGAAAGTTAGAGCGTCGCAAACAGAGAGGTTCTGGGTCCTCTTCGGACTCACCTCTGCACCCTCTCCCTGGTAATTCCTCAGCGACAACCCCAGATGAACCAATGCAGATCGGTGCCACCGGGGCCCCTTTATCCGCTGCAGAGAGAAGGCGAAGAAAAGAGAAGGGTCTGTGCGCGTATTGTGGTTCCGATCAACATCTTCTCAAGTACTGCACTGACCTACCAAGTCGGAGGTCGGGAAACAAACTCCTTCGGCACAAATAGGGACTAGTGTCTGAGGGTTACCAAGTCCTTTTCAACGTCCCTATGTTTCCTTATCCATCTCCTCTCCTGATTTCCGAGAAGACTCCAGACTTATGGTACTTCCAGTGATCCTAGACTTAAAAGGGAAACAGGTGGAAACCTTAGCCCTATTGGATTGCGGTGCCGCAGGCAACTTTATTGACACCTTATGGGCCGATACGCAAGGGCTAATTCGGATTGCCCGCAAGGAGGGACAGAAGGTTGAAGGAGTAGATGGGTCCCCCCTGTCTTCAGGCCCTTTGACGCATACCACAGAAGATCTTTCCATGAGAATCTATCAACACGCTGAAATTTTGAGGTTTGGCATCATCAGGGCTGCACACTTCCCCATCATCCTGGGCATCACGTGGCTTCGCGAACACAACCCCTGGGTCAATTGGACTGAAAACCAGTTGAGTTTCCGTTCCTCGTTCTGTGCCACGAACTGTCTACCTGTGGAGGGCAGGGAAGACCTCCAGCCAGTAAAGATCTTCACTAATCACCATATTGGTATCCATGCTCTTCCCAGCCATTGCTCCACCTTTACAGAAGTATTCCAGGAAAAAGTTGCATGCCAGACTGCCTCCACATTGGCCCGAGGACTGTGCAATCGATTTGGAACCCAATGCCCTGGTTTCGTTTGGAAGAATGTTTTCCCTCACGCAGACAGAGAAACAGGTGTTGCGTAGGTATTTGGATACCAACCTGCAGAATGGACTCATCCAACCTTCGAAGTCCCCGGCGGGAGCTCCTTTATTCTTCATAAAGAAAAGAGACTCAAATGAGCTAAGACCTTGTATTGACTATCGGTGCCTAAACAAAGTCACCATACGAGATCGGTACCCAATGCCCCTCATCACCGACATAATAGAGACTGTCCAGGGGGCAAAAATATTCATCAAACTCGATCTAAGAAATACCTACCATCTGCTCAGAATAGCCAAAGGAGATGAGTGGAAAACTGCCTTCCGCACCCCATTTGGCTTATACGTGTATAAAGTGATGCCTTTTGGATTAGTGAATGCGCCAGCTACATTTCAAAGATTCATGGACAGAATGTTTTCTGATCTTTTGTCAGTCTCTGTCATCATCTATCTTGATGATATATTGATTTTCTCCTCGAACATGAAGGAACACGTATTGCAAGTCAAGCAGGTTTTGAAGCGTCTTCAGGAGAACAAACTGTTGGTCAAAGCTGAAAAATGTAAGTTTGCAGTTCCGTATGTGCAATACCTTGGATATGTGCTATCCGAAGATGGGATTAGCAAGGACCAGGACAAGGTACACACCATACTGAAATGGCCGGCTCCCACTACTGTCAGAGAGGTTCAAAGATTTCTTGGGCTTTCCAACTATTACAGAAGATTTATTCCCAATTTCTCTGAGGTGGTATATCCCATTACCCGACTGTTGAAGAAGGACGCTGTTCCATTCCGATGGTCAACTGCTGCGGAGGAGAGTTTCCATCATCTCAAAGGTCTTTTCTGTTCTGCTCCGATTCTGCACATCCCGATCAGACACAACCTTTCATTTTGGAGACCGACGCCTCAGCTATTGCCACTGGGGCAGTGTTACTTCAGGCTGTCGATGGAGTGGAACATCCGGTCGCATATCTATCTAAGACTCTCACTCCAAGCCAACTAAACTATTCGGTTCTGGAGAAGGAACTGTTGGCTATGAAACTTGCCTGTGAGGAGTGGCGTCACCTGCTCATGGGGTCCCGACACCAGTTTTTTATCCGAACTGATTATAAGAATTTAAGGGTTCTACAGGAGATGGAATGCGCCAACTCCAGGCAGGCAAGGTGGGCTCACCTTTTCTCACAATATGATTTTCAAATCACCTACATCCCCGGAACATCTAATCGATTGGCAGATGAATTATCTCGCAAGGACTCAAGTAAGGAGAAGGCCTTAATCAACACCGAACCCATGTTTCACAGAAATCAGATTGTAACCCTGGCCGGTGCTTTTCTCCAAGAAGTGCAAGCAGCAGTCATGAAAGAACTACCTCGAATATCTCTATCCCCCAAATCACTTTATCAAATGAAAGATGGCTGGATCTTGTATAAGAAACGCTTGTACGTTCCAGAGGGTCCCTGGCCAGAGAAAAGATCTTAGACTGGTGTCATAACTCATGCACCGCAGGACACAGGATGGAACAACACCTTGGAACTCATCTCGAGAGTTTTCTTTTGGCCCACTCTAAGGGAAGAGACTCGGAAATATGTCAAGTCATGATCCATCTGTGCCAGGTCTAAATACCAGGCCGGCAAACCTTTGGGTTTACTGAAGCAGGCAGAGGTACCGACTCGTCCCTGGGGACATATTTCTACTGACTTCATTGTGGATCTCCCCCCCTCTGAATCCTGTTCTTGCATTATGGTTACTGTGGACTTTTTTTCCAAGCTGGCTCATTTCTCCCCTCTTCCAGGTCTCCCAACTGCATCCAAAATGGCAGAGGTTTTTGAGAGGGACATCTTTTGTCTGCATGGTCTACCGGATAAGATTATTTCCAATTGCGGTAGTCAGTATTGCTCTAAGTTTTGGGCAGCACTCTGTCACCGATTGGGAATCGAACAAGCTCTTTCCTCTGGGTACCATACGCAAACTAACGGACAGACCGAGAGGCTGAACGCTACTCTGGAACTATACTTGAGGTGTTATGTCACTACTCATCAGGAGAATTGGGTCTCTTTACTCCCTACGGCGGAGTTTTCCTACAACAATGCCAAACATTCTGCCACGGGTTACTCACCTTTCTTTTGTACGTATGGAGTTCACCCAAGATCCATCGTGCCTTTAATGCCCAGTTTTACCAACTCCCCAGCAGTTGAAGACGTGTTGCAGAATATCACGGAGGCTCATTCCACCACAGTACGCAGCTTGGAAGCTACCAAGAGACGTACCAAAAAGGAGGCGGACAAGCATCGCAGGGATTGTCCGGATTGGAAGCCGGTTGACAGGGTATGGCTGTCCACTAAATTCTTGCCCAAATGGGTCCGTCCTTCTAAACTGTCTCCTCGTTTTCTGGGACCTTTTCCCATTGTCTCCAAGGTTAATCCAATGGCTTATCGTCTTCGACTTCCCCTTACTCTCCATCGCATACACCCTGTCTTCCATTCCTCTCAAACCATTTTTTCCTGATCCACATCACAGATCAGTGCCTCGTCTTCCTTCCCCAAACCTGACATGAGAGAATATGAGGTCTCTAACATTCTGGACTCCAGATTCTATCGGGGACGTTTGGAATACCTCATTTCCTGGAAGGGTTACCCTGAGTCGGAGGACTCTTGGGAACCAGCTTCGCAGGTGAATGCCCCTCGGTTGCTTGCCAGATTTCATTGCTTACACCCGGGGAAACCTGGGGTTCCACGCTCTAAGGGGGGGCATACTGTCATCCGCCGCCGCCACGATTGGCGGATTCTTCCGCGTTACAGGTGGCGGCATAGGGGCGATGTGTTTTAGTCCTCCTTCTATGGTCATCATTCTCGGCCATTCTTGTGGGCGGTGCCTGGCGGAAGTTTAAAATCTTCCTTTTTCCCAGCAGACTCCGCGTTGCAACCCGCTTCGGAAGTCTCTCTTCCGGGTTTATGCGCTCCAGAGGCTTGGCTCTCCTAGCTTTGCTGCGGCCTTCCCTCGCTCCACTGTCCACCACTTCACTCTTTCTGCAAAGGGTTTTTCTGACGCTTTCCTTTAGGCGTTCTTCAGTGTTTCTGGTTAGGTTTGGTTCTTTATTTCCTCCAGACCTATCTTTCTCCTTCTTACATGTTTCTTTCTCTCTTCTCTCCGCCTCCTGGCTGTACTCCCCGGAGTTCTCTCTGCCATCTCTTCCTTTCCTTACCTGATTCGGCTCCCTCTTTCAGAGCTACTGGGCAGACTCACCTGTCCCCGGCTTGCCTTCCGGAGGTCCCTTCCACCTGTGTTATTTCCCTCATTGCCTCCTTCAGAGGCGCTGCCCGATCTTCAAGACATCCTGCTCGTTCGCTTCTTGCTCTGCCTTCACCGACACCTACGGAGAGGAAAAAGAAGAGAACGCAAGTGCTACGAAGGGTTTTTTCTTCCCGATTGGGTTTTTCCCTTCCTCCGGCTTGATTCCGGAAAAGGGGCCACAAACTGCTGTTTCCTAGCGGTAACTGTGGCTTCCTTCCGTGACAAGTACATTCATCTAAGAAGGGAGAAGGATTACCTGACCAGGCGGAACCTACAGTTTACGAACAACGATTCCGGCAGCTCAGGTGAGGAGAGTGCAGAAGGAGGGAAAGAAGGGAACTAGGGGAATCAAACTAGCACAACCTGAAACTATACAAAGCGGCTCCCACTAGTTTTGAATCCAATTTAGTAAAGTAAATCAATTTTTCAGTGTTTTTCCCATTACTTCCAAGCCATATTCAAAAGCATTTGACCGGTTTTGAAATCATTCCCGTTTCTCTCTATGCTTGCTGGGGGGAATTGGGGTTGAAACTGTATTTGTTGAGTGTTTATTCCTGAAACCTGTGTTCTCTCCTTCCATCTCTTTATACTGCATATTGGGTGGAATTGAGTAGTGTGCAGGGGGAAAAAGTGACATTGCATTTGACTGAACCCACACAAAGTTTTATTCTATGCTGCATTATTTTTCTTATTCATACTCCTTCTGATTAAAGAGATTGTTGATTGTTGTGACATCACCCCAATGGTGATCATTGTATAAATATTAATAGTGTAATATATATATATATATTGTTCAAATTCATAAAATAAATCTTTTAACTTTGCAAAACAAACCTATTTCTTGGTTCAGTGAGACCGGGGGGATTCAAAGAGTGGGGCGTGATATAAGGGTGCATCGTTCAGAAATAAAAGAACTTCTAGACAAAAATATATAATTAAGGGTTCCAACTGTGCATCACACGCTAGGCATTGACTTAGGTGGAGTGCCGGGTTGAAATCACTTACAAAGGAGAGTGGCACCTACAAAGACAGCAAGCCTGTGGGGGAACATCCTACGGTACTCATTAACACACAGTACCTCACCCTAAGGTGCATGAACTGGCCATCTAGGGCCCTGCATAACATCCTTCCCTCAGAGCCTTTGTCCTTTACGCTGGCACTGAAAATGGCTACTGAAATGTATTCTTATTCTTCTGCGTTCACAGATACCAGATACCTTACTGGCCGTGTGACTGGCCGTGTGACACCTTCCACATGGCAACAAACGGATTGTGGAACAATCATTACAAGAGTACCATAAGCAGTACCATAAGCGGTGTGTAGACGCTCATCGTTATCTGGAGGATCAATGCTGGATGGGGGAGAAAATAATAACAGCATATGCATGTAGCTGAAGAGATTTATATAACCAATTATGTAGTGCAAGCGTAGGTCATGGTGAATTGCTCATTTTGTTGTAATGGGATATGTTTGTTTCCAAAGCATTCCTACAAAGAACACATCTCATAAATGCATATGTGAAGTACACCTTCAACTGTATGTGGGTGGCTGTGTACATTGTCCATATTTTAAATGTGTGCTGCAGAGGAATTCCTTTCATGGCAAATATCTTACTGCACTTCCTAAAGAAAAGGTCTTATCAGGGGCAAACCATAGCAAACATGAATTGTGGCACGTCGCTCCCTAATGTGCAACAAGTGCAATAACCTACACCATATCATAGTGTACGCATGTCAGCTCACTTCTGGTGTTCTACCAAGTCTAAAATGTCCTCCACAACCATTCTTTAAAGGTGACCACCCTCAGAGAGATGCATAGTTAAAACTGTGTGCGATGCAGCAACATATGGTTGTAACAACTTATCCTAAGGAGCGAAGGGAAAAATAAATGACCCCATAAACCTATTTGTGGCATCCATATAGCAGTATCACGGTGTTGGCATGCATGGCTGCATTACGTTGCAGTGGGTGTGGCCAAGGCCTACCCTCTTGGGTGCATGGCCTACGGCCTTTGGCCATGCACCCAAGGACCTAGGCCTTGGCCACACCCACCGCAACGTAAAGCAGCTATGCATGTGAACATGTGGCCAGGTATCAGAACCCACAAACTTAATACAGCCACTGGCACTCCTACACAATCCCTGCACCATAATACAGCCATGCATGCAAACATGTAGGCAGTTAGCAGAATGCACAAACATAACATAGCCTCCGGCACCTCTACCCACTTCGATTCACATAGTATTTTACTACTGCCAAACCAACCACAATATTTTCAGAACATTGCCCCTGCTCCCAGCAGTCTATTAAGTACACAGAACCAATACATCATAGTACAGTACAATACTCCGTAATCTAAGCAATGGCCACAATCCAACCACATAAAACATCCACTGGAACCCTATGCGCTTCTATACACACAGTATTCCAACACTTCACCCAGTGGACACACTGCAGGACTGTTGACTCCAACATGTCCAGCCATGCACCCAAATGGTAGGATGTGCTAACAATCACCACATCCATGCAACCAACAGTGTGTACAATGCTCCCAAACCACACACACAAGGCAACAATGTGAAACCTACTTGCAGCCAGTGGACATACTTTTTGGTGCAAGACCTCCAGCCATGCATCCAAGGCGCTAGGGGCTTACCACACAAAACACTGCATAGTACACCCTATGTGAAAATGCACATGTCATCTGCAATCCACTCCTTATCTGCAATTGAGCCTGCCAGCACTCACCACAGAAAGAGGTCGCTTCAGGACCTATCGTGCCATAACGAAGGCTGCCTGCAGTCACCACACAAGTTTGTCGCCTGAGGAGGTACCTGCGAATTTGCGCAGTACGCACAGAAACACTCCGCCACCCTTTCCATCCCCTCTTCCCACCACCAGATGTCGGAAATCATGTTTTCCAGCCCCTTTCGGCGGCGCACTATCCTAGGATAGAACATGGCAACGTTACCCAAAATTATGATGCACATCAAGCTTCCTTCCAGCCAACCGCCGGGCGCGTCCAATCTCCGCCGACATCAGACCATGGGACCGAGGAGGGGAGCCAGATATCAGTAATTTTTTGAGACATACATTTTACCTGCTTTTTAAAAAAGTACAAGATGGATTATCAACAAATTTACAAAAGCACGCTTTCTGGACCAAGCTGCCGCTCCTGGCACGAATTTGATGGAAATCTGTCCAGCGGTTTGGGCTGTACGCGTGCACAAAGTTTTTGTCCATTCAGTTGATGGAGAAAAAATAAGTTTGGTAACCCCCCTATAACTTTGCCCTCCCCGGACGAAACCTCACCAAACTTCCCAAAAATTTCACAGCCGGCCATATACCTTTTTGCAAAGATTAATGCAAATTCGTCCGGGGAGCAAAGTCATAAGCCTCCCAAAAAGTGGTCTTCCTATGGGTTGAGCAACTTAAACATAACTACACGGCCGCTACCGCGGACCTTGTAATATAATTAGAGCAGCAATTGTCATTGTATAGTTAAGATGGAACCAATTTGCAAGGACTTTTCACAAAGTTCTACTGCTAATAACGTTTGACTTGGCGAAGACGGCTCTGGCGGAAATTGTCCAGCTAAAAGTGTCTGCCACGGCCCACTACAAACTGGAACTTTAGGGGCAAATAGCTACAATTGTTCAACACGTATTAAATAAAGAAATAGAAGTTGGTTTTGGCCTCAGCAAAGAAATAAAAACGTTTTTCAGACTAATCTCATTCATTTTACCCTAGAGAAAAAAGGTGCTTTGGATGACAATGCGAACCATGAAAACTGCTATACAGACTTGCACCAAATAAATTGGCCATAAAGTGGCACAGATATTCCTTTTTTTGATTTAGTGTAAATTGATCCAGATGTTATTTTACAAAATTGATGGGAGCAGGGGGAACCTTTCACATCTCACTCGTGGTGCATTGCAGCACTGAGACTTCTCAGAAACGAAAAGCGGACTTATTTTGCTCGAAAGCGATTTACGCAGTAATCCCACAGGAAGATGAAAAGGGCTCAAAATGGTATTTGGTTCAGTTCATTCAACCTTTATTCGACATTGAGTCTTTAGGTTAAGAATACAAAAATACAACATCCAATAAATACAACACTCACACATTTGTAAAAATAAACAAACCAGTGCCTACCAATTGATACATATGATACAATTAAGATTAAAATGTTAAGAAAATTAAAAACAGTGGTGCAGATACAGCGATGGCTAAGACATGACATTGTCGCTCAGGGTGGACTAAATTTCAGGTTTCGTAATTGCATGTAGCTGCCGCAAACCGGAACGATGGATGTATTTGTCCACCATAAGTACCGCTTCAAGGTAGTTATAAGATTTACAGAATTTCAATGCATCAAAGGTTCTACGGAAGGCCCAATGGTTGAATATCGGTTTTAAATAAGCTCTCAGCAGGCCCTTTAATTCATTGCATGTTAACAAGAAATGTGTCACATTTTCCTCAGCAGTTCCACAAAGTTGACATACACCTGTGTTTGCATCGTCCTACGACTTAGTAAAGGATGCAACCCTTACCGTACCCAGTCTGAATTCCAAAAAGAGGGTCCATGCTAAAGGCGTTGAGGTCATATCTAGATAGAGTTCAAAGTCAGACTTATTCTTAAGGTACCCCCTATCTAGAAGTAGCTCCAAGCATAGTTCCTCCATTCTTCTTCTGGACAATTGCAAGGCTGCATTTTTGATCTTTAGGGGGTTGCATTACCAATAGTATCTGGGTTAGTTCACAGGCTAGACAGATTAAGTGTAGAAAGCATATTTTTTACGTGTACCAACCAAGGAAAAGATGTGCCAACTTCACATGTCAATATATTTTATTAGAGCCTCCCGAAAGTTCACAAGTTCAGGTGTGGGCCAGAGCCTGGCCCAGTGCATCACAGGTCTTAATTTAACCTTGCCCTCTATAGGTCTCCAATCACTCTCCATTCGCATAAGAGCATTAGCAGAACCTTGCGGCAGCATTAGGCGATCCTTTAGAAATGTATTCTCTGCAGTCTGCAAAATATGATTGACCTAGCCCGCTAGCCATAAAGGGCAGAGGCCTTTGCCTGCAGTGTACATATTTCTAAAGCAGGAGATATAGCATCCCTGCCATACCTCCCAAAGAAACTTCCAGGGCCGCCACTATATTTTGTCAGGCTGGTTCATGACTTTTCAAGCTGGACTGACCATAAGCCAGTCTCAGAGAAGCGGATTCCCAGATAATCACAGTCTTCCACTTGCTCCAAAATAACACCATCTACCATGATGCACAGCTAGCGTCTTTTTACATTTCCTGGACGGAAGCTCAGGATCTTTGTTTTTCCTACATTTAGCGTTAAACCCAACTCTTAACATTTGGTCAGAAAACAGCCCAGAGTCCACTTTAGGCCCATTGGAGTGGTAGAGGAGAATAGCATTGTCTGCATAAAACAGGGCTGCAAAGCCGTCACTTCCCATTTTTGGAAGGTCCAAGCTACGTAACAGCACATTCTCTATAACCTCATTAATATATATGCAAAAAAGACACAGCACTGACACCTCTGCCTACTGTAAAAGGCGCTATGGCTCCCCCACTAGCACACACTTGCTTGGTTATCATAATATAGAGCATGCACATTAGTTACCAGGTGACTGGGTACTTTCTTTCTATGCAGTGCTTGCGAAAGTAGGTCACGAGGGACTCAGTCATATGCAGTCTTTAAGTCTACAAAGACAGCATACAATGTTACATTCTTAAGTGCTGTATATTTTTTTATCAAAAGAAAGAATCCTTGATGCAAAGTGCTTAACTAGGGCTGGAAACCAGCCTGGAGGTTACTATTAACTTCTTCCGTAGTTGACCATTCCTGAAGATTTCTCGGAATACCTTTGATAAAGATTTTGGCGTATCTGCCCCAAACGAAAATAGGGCGATAGTTCCCCGCATTGTCTTTGGCAAACTTCTTAAATATGGATGATAATCTTCGCTTTACGCCATGAGACTGGGACAATCTTCTCTTGAATAGCAGCATTGAAGAGGCGTAAGAACACAGGTGACCAAACAGACAATTCCCCTTTATAGAGTTCAATGGATATTCTAACAGCTCCCATAGCCTTTCCACTCTTCTGAGTTTCAATAGCCTCAAAATCTTCGGCCAGGTTTAATTCAAATGTGGCGCCATCCTCTTGCTGATCCCCCACCCCGGGAATAAGGAAGTTACATTTGTACTAGTTGTATACTCAGGTCAAGAGTCGTAGAGCTCAGAAAAGTGTTCAACCCAGACATCAACACTAATGCTACATTGGAGGGCATTACCTCCATCACATTCCTACCAGCTTCCAAAAATTAACGGAATCACCCTTCTCGATAGAATCCATTAATTTGTTCCATTTAAACTGATAAAAAGCAGCCTTCTTATGCTTCGTTTTTTTGTATTGCATTCTCTCACGTCAAAGCAGATTCCATTCCACCATGGTGCCAACATGCAGACAAGAAACCAGCCTCACTTGGGCACTGCATTCTGTGTCATACCTCCCACGGCCCTTGTTTTTAACCACTGCCCTTGGGAATGTTACATGGGGTTGGATAGACTCAACCATTGTTTAAAATTCTTGCATATCCGCTGTTTCTTTGATTCCCAGAGCACAGAACTGTTTTGATATGTCTAAGGGCTGTCTTATAAATCCCAGCCTTAATGTGTGTCTCCTCAAGTTTATCCCGCTTGATGTTTCTACATGCATGTCCCACCTGAACAATAGGTACTGAGTTGCCATCCCTGTGAGAATGGTCCACTAGTCTCTGTTGCAGTTGTAAAGATGTACTTGATATTTTATGGTCACTTTCACATCGATTTATCACTGCAAAGTTCTGAATTATATCCCAATACTATGTCTGAAACAAGATATAATCAATGTGGGAGGAGCAATTAACACCTGTGTAGGTCGTGCTTGCAGGTTGTTCACTTGGAAACCCACCATTGCAAGCTCCCATCCCCATCTCGCATAGCAGCCGGGCAGTTTCCAGGGCTTGCATATTGTTTCTCTTAAGGTAGGCAGCATTTTGGTCTTCCCTCAGGCCTCATGTTGGTCTTCCCACAGCCATTCTAGATCTCTCAAAGGTTCTAGCTGTAGATTAAAATCACCGGCTATTATAATTTGCCTTTTGTACCTATCCACACTTTCCCAATTATCAATAAACCTCTGGATATTTTTTCTACCAAAAACTGAATCGGACTGTTACTCGGCCTGTTATAAATATTAAATAAAAGATAAAAGTTGCCACATGATGCATGGGCTATTAAATGTTGGAGATCACACAAACCGATTGCTTGTTCTACAATGTTCCAGTTAAGTGTATATTCTACCCAAACAGTTAAACCACCAATCGGTCTACCCCATGCACTTTTTGTGGAAACATTGAAACTCTGATTGACCTGAAATTTTACTCTATCTTGTGCCCACGTTTCCTGGGACAAATTAGGTCATAACCTCAATAAAATCACTCCAGTTGGGATCGGGCAGGTGTTTACCTATACCAGCTATATTTCAAGAGTGTACAATATGATTAACATGCACAACACCAGAACTGTGCCTTTATAAAGCCTGGGTAAGGGCGAACCAATTGCACGTGCCTCCAAATGGAGTATGTTGGCACCTTCTAAAAACTGAATTTTCTAAACAATTTGAAACTATTTTTGGTCCAGAACCAATAAAACACTACTTTTACAAAACCCGAGTTGTAGGGGCCCTTGCTTTAAAGCAGAGGGCTAGACGCAAGCAACTCAACACATGCTAGCTATTTACTTACTGACTAGTGGCTATCGGTCATTGCTAGGTTCAGCTGCCTAACCAGACCACCATATACATTTGTCGAAAACAAAAATAAAACAGACTCTCCAATAATAAATAACTGAGGGTAGGCAGACTGGATATTATCCACTACCAGCTTATAACACTAATTTTAAAGTGATCCTAGAGCCGTGCAGTGGGTTTGTTGTTGAAATAATCTTGAATACAGTCATCGGGACCACTGGGCATTTCCAGCCTTACACACCAAACTATATGCTCTCGGATGATGGAAGCGCAGCGCTTAACAAATTGTATCCAACGGATAAATTTATTTTTCAGAGACTCTTGATTTTCATAATTGTCAAGTGTCAATCTACGTACATTGTACATAATAATCGAGGCATCATCCCGATCTGCTCACGCATGGGTATAATTCCAATTAGATGATTGTACTTTACACCTCTTGGGTCATTCTCCAACCAAAGAGTCATTTTGAATTGGTTAGGGATAGTTTTTATGGACTTGTTTGTCAATGGTTGCTACTAAAGGGCTTAGCAAGTCAGCACCTGGACATCCCTGTAGTGCCTTTGTCAGTGAATTTCCTTACTATGGTTAAAGGATCAATGGATCCCCGGGACCAGTTTATCGACTGCAGTCATGTGTAACTCCAAGTCTACTCGGTTAATACTCTCGGCAAACAGTGATTGATTACCACTTGTGTGTATTTGCAGGATTTCCTTTATTTATTATTTATTTATTTTTTATTTTATTACATTTGTTATACGCCCAGACCCGGGGGTATCACGGCGTAGTTACAGACAATGGGATAATGCAATCTTAGAATGAACATAGAGGTGTAAAGGTATAACAATCAAAAATGTACAATAATAGGAATCAATAATATACACTAATATACAAAGCAGTCAGGTAAAATAGTTGATTGGAGGGGATTAGTGCACTGGTTCAGTTAGAACTTGTTGAAGAGCCAAGTCTTCAAAAGGCTTTTGAATTTGGGGAATGAGGTTTCATTCATACTGTGGATAGGTAGCGCATTCCAATGTCTGGGGGCCAGTGTTTTGAAGCTGCTGCCCCCTGCTTTCTCTCTTTTGTATCTGGGGGTTTCAAGGAATGCGTTTTTGTTGGACCTGAGGAGTCTGGTCTGGGGCTTCATCATGACTGTGTTGTTGAGGTATTTGGGCGCTTTGTTAGCCCTGCATTTGTGGGTGATGCTCAGGGTTTTAAATAGAATTCTGGCTTGTATGGGGAGCCAGTGGTGGTCGCTTCTGGTGTTGGATATATGTTCAGATTTTTTGATGCCTAGAGCTTCTCTGAGGGCTTTGTTTTGCATGAGTTGAAGTTTAGCTATGTTGGCTTTGGAGGTGCCAAGGAATAGGATATTACAATAGTCTAGCTTAGACAGTATGAGTGCTCTGGCTAGAGTAACACAGTTGTTGGTAGAGAGGGATTTACGGCTGAGGGAGATGAGTTTAGAGGTGTAGGAAGTGGATGAGGCTAATGTGTTTACTTGTTTAGACATGGATAGTGTGGCATCTAAGTACACGCCGAGGGTCTTGACTTGTTTAAGAACAGGGATTATGGTTCCATCGTTGGTGAATGATTTAAAGGCGGGCTCAAGGGTGTTGATTTTGCTGGAGGAGCCTAGTATGAGGAGCTCGGTTTTGTCGTCGTTGAGACAGAGGCTGTTGTTAGCCATCCAGTTTTGGATGAGTGAGTAGATTTGGTTAACCAGGAGGGAGTCTTGTTCATGGTTGCCTGAGAGAGGAATGAGGATTTGGGTGTCATCGGCGAAGTTAGTATGGATGACACCCAGGGCATCCAAGGCTGCAAATAATAGCTTGGTGTAGGCATTATACAGAGTGGGGGATAGGCAGGAGCCTTGCGGCACACCTGCAGAGACAGACACTGGGTCTGCTGATTCTTTGCCGATGGATACTCTGGAAGTCCTGTCAGCCAAGAAGGATTTGATCCAGTTGGTAGCGTTCTGAGCTAGGTTGAAGTTGTTTGCTAGAGTGTTACAGAGTTTGTCGTGGTCAACCAGATCGAAGGCCGCTGAGAGGTCCAAGAGCATCAGAAGGCAGAGTTTACCTGCTTCTCTGGTGGCATCCATTTGGATCTTCAGATCAAGGAGGGCTGTCTCTGTGCTATGGTTGGGACGGAAACCTGACTGGCGGTCTCCTAGTAGGTGATGTTGTTCCAAGTGGTTCTGAATTTGGCAGTAGGCTATTTTGTCGATTATTGTTAGGAGAAATGGGACCGTTGTAATGGGTCGGTAGTTAGTGGGTATTGTTGGGTCCAGGGAAGGTTTTTTTAGAAGTGGTGTCACCCAAGCTTTTTTGATACTGGTGGGGACTGTGTTTATGAGGAAGGAGGCGTTAATGAATTCAGTGATGATAGGTGTGAGAGTGGGGGCGCATAGTTTCACTAGATGGGATGGGAATTGGTCTTCCTTACAGTTGGAGGCTTTGAGTTTCATTATAGTGTCGAAAACTTCTTTGTTAGTCACTGGTGAGAATTGGAATGGGGGACCAGTAGTGGCGTTTGAGATGGTCGTTGATATGGTGGGTGGAGTTTTGTCAGCTAGGAGTGTTTTTTTACTATCGATTTTATTTTGTAGTAGGAGGATTTTGGATGAGAGTGCGTTTTGAATGGTGGTGCACCAGTCTTTGCTAGCGTTTGAAGGTGCTGAGATTTGACAGGGGTTTTCGAGCTCTCTAAGAATCGTAAAGAGTTCTTTGTTGTCTGAAGACGTGTTAGCAATGCAGAGGTTGAAGGCATTGGCTTTTTGAGTGATTATTGCTGATTTGTAAGTTTTGTTGGCTTCAGCGAAGGCTGATGCCGATTCTGGGGTGTTATTTTTCTTATGGAGGTGTTCAAGTGATCTTTTAGTGCGTCTTAAGGCTATAAGTTCTTCATTAAACCAAAAGCAGGAGCGTTTATCAGGTCTACGGGTTTTAGTGGTGATGGGTGCAAGTAGGTCGATAGTTTGGGTGAGGCATTGTTGGTATTGTTCTGCTAGATAGGAGGGGTTGTTGGTGCCTAGAACCATATGGGCAAAGGAGGCACTCAGGGCTGGAGTGAGTTTGTCGGAAGAGAGCTTTTTGATATTTCTAGTCTCAAATGTTTCTGGTTTTTTAGGGGTGATGTGTTCGGTACTGGCATTGTCTATGGTGAAGTTAATTGCATAGTGGTCTGACCAATTGACTGGGAGGATGGAGTCAATGGTGACTAGAGAGTTAAGAGTGAGAAGCCAGTCTAAGGTTCTTCCTTTTGAGTGGGTGGGTTTATCTACCAGTTGTATGAAGTTCATCTCTGACATGGCTGTATAAAATGTAGATGCTTCTGAGTCGAGGGGGTCATTGTATCCTAGATTAAAGTCACCGAGGACTATGCATTTGGTTTTAGGCTTGATGAGGGGCATTAGGAGTAGTGGGATGTCCAAGTCAGGGTGTGTGTTTTTGTTGGGTGATCTGTACACCACTAGTAGGTTGGTGGTGCTTTTGGGGTTGGAGGTATACTTGACTAGTAGGAGTTCATAACCTTGTATCTGTTCTATTGGGCATGCTCTGATTTCCAGGGTGGTTTTGGCTATTATGGCAACTCCGCCTCCTTGGTATTTGTCCTGTCTGTTCTCAGGATGCTGAATCCTGGGGGAATAGCAAGGGCTAGAAGTGGTCCTGCTGCTGGGTGAAGCCAGGTTTCAGTGACCACCAGCATATCAAGGTGTTGGTCTTCAATGAGGTCATGGATATCTATAGCATGGGCACCTAGTGAGCGGGCATTGATGAGTGTAGTTTTGAGGGTGGAGGTAGGGGCAGGGGGTGGTGTGTTACCTTTGATGGGGAAGAGTCAGTGGTTTTGTTATTGGTTTGGTGTTTGAGTGGTGCGTTGTGGAATCTTTTGTGTTGGAGATTAGTGGGCGTGGTGTTTAGTTTGGTCAGTGTATTGGGTGAAGTGGTGAGTGAGGTAGCTCGTAGGGACATTTTGGTTCTAGACATGAGTCTATTGAGTCTTTCAATGCCCAGAATGGGTGTGGTTGTGTCATTAATGCAGATGGGTATGGTGTGATTGTATGTAGGCGGGTTGGGACTAAGGCACGGGATGTCTGAGGTTGCTACCTTCTTGATGGTGATGGGCGTAGTGTGGGCCTGAAGAGATGGTATGGGGAAAGGGGGGAGTGTGGGGAGGAAAGGGGTGGGGCAGGGGATGGGGAAGTGGCGTGGACAACCTGGTCTAACTAATCCATCGCCAACCTTGATGAAGTGTCCTCTGGTGCATGGTGTAACATTAGGGACTATACAAAAAGGGAACATGATGATGGTGAGGAGTGCTAGCATTATATTAGTGGGTGCTGGGTGGGTAGAGTTAGAGTTCAGTGAGCTGTCTAGGCACCTGGACTGGGAGCAATAATCCAGTGCAAGCAGGCAGTGCTCTAATGCAAACACAGCATCAGCCTGGGTAGCTAGCAGGGTGCAAGGGCAGTGGGTCAGTAAATTTGATTATAGTAATCAGGGCGCAAGAGTAAAGGTCGCTAGCGGGGTGCACAGGCAGTGGGTCACCTAAAATTGATATCGGCAATCAGGCAGAGAAGCATAGGTCACTAGCAGTATGCACAGGCAATGGGTCGCCTAAGTTCGATTTTAGCAATTCAGGGCACGAAGTATAGGTAGCTAGCAGGGTGTACAGGCAATGGGACACCTAAATTCGATTTTAGCAATTCAAGGCACATAGCATAGCAGGGTGCACCGGCAATGGGTCACCCAGATTCAATATTGGCAATCAGAACAGAGGAGCATAGGTCACTCACAGGGTGCACAGGCAATGGGTCACCTAAAATCGATTTTAGCAATTCAAGGCACAAAGCATAGCAGGGTGCACCGGCAATGGGTCACCCAGATTCAATATTGGCAATCAGAACAGAGGAGCATAGGTCACTCACAGGGTGCACAGGCAATGGGTCACCTAAAATCGATTTAAGCAATTCCAGGCACAAAATATGGCAGAGTGCACAGGCAGTGGGTCACCTAAATTCAATATTGGCGATTCAAGGCACAAAACATAGCAGGGTGCACAGGCAGTGGGTCACCTAAATTCGATATTGGCGATTCAAGGCACAAAACATAGCAGGGTGCACAGGCAGTGGGTCACCTAAATTCGATATTGGCGATTCAAGGCACAAAACATAGCAGGGTGCACAGGCAGTGGGTCACCTAAATTCGATATTGGCGATTCAGGGCGTACTAGCATAGCAAGGTACACAAGCAATGGGTCACTAGCAGAATGCACAGGGGGTGAATGAGTAACCTAGAGTCGAATTTAGTTAGTATAGTGAGGAGTTGCATTATATAGCAAACTGGGGATTGTGCTTTGCTAGAGGAGGGGCTGTGTGTGGGAACATGGAGGTATAGAGTTCCAACTAATAGTCGATTATGCGGCACGGTAGCAGTAGTAGCTTACCTAGAGCGGGGAGGGCAGAGGTGCGGGTCCCATGCTCCTTTTGTGCTGATCCAAGGCTGATTTTCCACACTGTCGGGAGTGGGGCTGGTTCCAGGAGCGCCACAGAGCGCAAACAGGAGCAAACAGACTCGACTGGCCTTAAGAGGCCTTCGTGACTCAGCTGTTCTACCTGTTTGCTGTTGACTGGCCTTATAGACGGCCAACGTGACTCAGCTGTTCTACCTTAGATACCAGAACCAGTGTTGTATCCTCAAGCATTTTTATTTAATTACTTACATTTTGGAGTACATCAGTGCTTTGGCAAGTGCAAGTATTAAGCGTAGTAGCCGCAGTAGGTTTCTTCCTTTTGGGTGAGGTGCTGGCAGAACTTTTCCCTTTTTGCTTGCCTTGGCAAAACTAGGGTGATTACCCTGGGCTAAAATCACAGATAGTGCACAATTATTACCCTTTTTTTTTCATTAAAATAGGCGAGGAATTATGATTTTTTATGAGATCTAATAGAACCCCCATCATGATGACACTTTCTTGTACCAGGTAGGGGTTCTCCCCCAGAGGGAGGCATTTATTAGACAGTGGGACACAAATATCAATCATTGCCACCATTCCTCTCCTGGGTTTGCAGAAGTATCATCCCATGAAACCAGGTCTACAGTGTCTTTTGCATAAGATGTAACCAGACCACAGTTGATATTGTTACTCAGCAGAGGGGAGTGAAGCTCTATTACATTTGTTGGGGATGGTTCCTTAGTGCCTAATTCAAAGACAGGTAACAGATAATTTTTTCCTCCCCTTCCTGCCCAGGATGTGTCTCTATTTCAAAGATTTGAAGGGGGGGGTCTTGTGTCTTTTTGTGGAAACGGCTATATGGGGGACGGGAGGGCACTAGACCGTCCAGATTGTGTCCCTGATGGGGCGCACTCTATCCCGGGTACCACGCCCTGAACCACACAATTTGTCAAAGGCCCTTTTGTCAAAGTTTTTCATTTTGGTGATTTAGGATGCCCTCCCCCAGCACCCTCAATATCCTGCAAGAGGTCTTTAATTTCAGTGATATGAATGTTAACATTGTTGATTGGTTTAAACATTTTATACATTTTCCTTAACTTTTCCCAGGAGTAATTGAAGTATTGGCCTTCCTTTTTGACATGGCAGCATAGGTAACTAACTAGCTCGTAATAAATAGCCTATAGGCCACTTAAGAGCTGCAGATAAAATCACCAATAGTGTCTCAAATAAAACTGTAAAACAGCGATGTTACTATCATTAGAAAATGTATGTTAAAATAGATTCTGAAGCATTAAGTAAATACAAACATATATGTGTACAATTAAACAATATTGAATAATAGAACAAGAATCCAAACTGCTGCTTGTTCAGAGAACATTTTTCAAAAGTGCATCAACTTATCACAGACTGCCGGGGAGCTGGGCACACAGAACTTGTTTAAGGGGCTGCCTTAGTCAGTCTCACCCCCATGCTCCACCGGCTTAGTCTATAAATACAGCTTGAGATGATTAATCAGGTTACAAAATCCAAGTCCTAATAGCTGGATAACACCTGTAGTGTGGGTTATATGATGTTATATCGCCAGTTATTCTTTTTTTGCTGAAATTAGTTTTATATATTTTTTTTTATTGATACGGCTGAAGAATTCAACCTTTCAATTTTTACATAAAATAAGAATCAAAAATAAATATACATTTCTTCAAACTTCCAACAATATATTACTAAAAATAGAATCATTACAATACAACATTTACAACTTACTACATTCAAAATGCATTGGTTTAACATATAAAAATCTAAACCATTTATAAAAATATTAATGAGCAATAAAAGAACTTAATGGTGAGACTTTTACAATCACGGCCTTAAAGCTCAACTTTACACACAGTTCTACAGTAGTTGGTCTACCTGACTCATCTAAAGTTAACTCACTATTAGTTTCCAAATCTAGCGCTTCGAAAAAATGTACATTCGCATAGCCAATACTTTTTGTCTGTATATGAAAGAGATAGTACCACAACATTTCCTCATCCATAACTCTATAACTTTTCAAAGTGTTTCCTAAAGTACATGGTTCTGGTTACTAAAAGATTTGGACATTGAGACACCAGGTGTTGTAAGGTTTCGACGGCTTGTTAACAATATCTACATATAGTAGTTTGTTCCTTTAACGGATATCAACGTACCAGAATTTCTCTCGCTCGTCACAAATTCAGTCTAAAACGCAAGAGACCTGCCCAATGATTACGATTTGGAGATTTTATAAGTTAAGGAGCAATTGTCCCATATCGTTTTAACACAAATGGGTTTTTCACGAATTCATGGTGAGTTAGACTTTGTGACCGAGTTGAAATCCAATTTATTTCTCATAGCTTATATTTCGCTCTAGTGGGATTCTTGAGAAGTAATTCAATTGAAATGTCAGCCCCGAGCAGATATTCTTGCACTCTAGCTTTCCAAATGCTATAAAGGTATTTGATGATGATTTAACATAATCCGCTAACATTTTTAGTAGACCATTAGTATTGTTCAATTCTAAGCATTTTCGATATAGAGAGCATACTTTCCATTTATAATGCGTATGTAATTAAACCAGACCTAATTGATGCCTAACCATTGATAATGGAATTGACACAGGAAGGTTAAGCAAGGTTTTCCAAAACTTGCCCTCATACCTATCCCAATACAACTTGGTTTTTTAGCATTTAGTTTCTGATCCATATAGGATTATGGTTAACACTTTCGGTCTGTAGTAGGTTACTATTGGAATAATCGAGAATTTGCAGTATTTGTTAATAATACGAGCCTGTGACACTGCTGTTATGAGTTTAATTTTCAAGCTTGTGTCATACGGTAGATCTGCATGATGATTACTTATGTTCACACCTAATCAAACATAATGTGAAACCACAAGTAGCTTCGTATTATATAACTTCCAACAGTTTTTTGCTACTCGTTGTTTAGCATTCCCAAATTGAACGACCTGCGTTTTTTTGGTGTTTATCATGATCAAGTTTTTTTGAGCATATCTTTCTAAAACAGCATGTTGCATAGACCTCCCAGAGTTTTTGATATTAAAATGAGGTCATCCGCATACAAAAGCCATTTAATAACATTACTTCCCAGTTTCGGTGAATCACAAATACAATTCTCAAACTCAACACCCACATCAGATATAAGAAAATTGAAGAGGGCTGAAGCAAGCATCCAACCTTGCTTCAGCCCCCTCGAGGTGCATATCGGCCAAGACAATGTACCATGTTGACTCAACCTTATCTGTATTGATGTATGGAGTTCCATTAGTCATTTTCAAATGTTCCATGGACAACCTCGATTCATTTGCTTTTTGAACAATAATTCTCTTGGAACCGAATCATACGCTGTTTTAAAATCTACAAAGGCTACAAATAATGGTTGTTTTTTTGTTGATTATCTGAAATGATGGAGTTTAAATTAATGCCTGTGCCAAGACCTTAAATGAATCCAGTTTGATACAGATCCTGCAGATTAGACCTTATTGTCCATGGATTAAACTCCTGTAATACTTTACGGGCAAAGGTTTTGCCAGGGCAATCTAAAAGGGCTATTGGTCTGTAAGATCCTGGATCCATCCGGTCTCCCTTCTGAAATAATAGGACTAATACTGATTCTGGTAAAATACCTCTCAACATTATTACATTGAATATTTTATTTAGAATTGAGGCCCATATTAGCGGATTTCTTTTGATTACACTATTATCTAAGCCATCAGGCCCCGTGGTCCCAGGTGTACTTAATCTAGATATATAGTACAGAATATCTTCCTGATCAAAGGAGATGCGATGGTTCCAATCAGGCCTCGAAATATTCAAAGAACATTGTGAGAATGGGGAAGACATAAATTTCACTGAAATATTTAAACCAATCATTCTCTGATATCGGGTTAATTTGAACAGCTGCTTGCGTCTTGAATGTTACCTCATTCAGCAATACCCATATGTCGGCAGTTGATTTGGATGCCATACGGGACAGCATCTATTCGCTCTCATGTTGGTATTGTAATATTTTTCTCCCCCGGTTCCAGTTCTTGAACACCAGTTTCAGGTGTTTTATTTTACTCAATGTTTCCAAGAGTGGAAGATGTACAAGATTTCAAATCAATCAATTTAGAACTGCTTTCCTATTGTGTACTACGTGATCAAATATCATATTTGTGTGTTTATTTTTGAAAGTTTGTTTGTATGGGCACAAACCTTAACATTGCTTTCGTATAGCAAATTCCATTTTGAACTGTTAGAATATCATTGAGTTCAAGAAGTGTGGATTCAGTCCATCTAATGCAATTTCTGGCATTATTTGCCATCACACAACCTCTATACTTGTCCTGTCGTTTCTCAACATTGTACAAATTCCACGTCCATTTCAGACACAATTGATTATGATCACTTTGATTTGACTGTTTGATTGTCAAGGAGTCTATTATGTCCAATAGACTCCTATTGATATATATATATATATATATATATATATATAGTGTAGTATTGCCGTGGTGGACTCTCTATGCCACGTGTAATTAGCTAGGATGTGACCACTGATAGCTCAGTTGAGCAATGTATACTGATGTCCTCCATTAAATGGGACCATGTCATTCCATCTTCTTTATACGAAATATTCCCTAGCGGAAGAAGATTTAAATCTGCAGCCATTATCACAAAGTCTATGATCTTACCTGACATTAAGATGTCAAGAATAAATGATACATCCTCAAAGAAGGTATCAGGATGTAAATGACCCCTACCCCAGTAAATATTCAACACAACCAATACATAGATGTTTATTTCAATTATCACTATCTGGATAAAAGGCATTGCAGATGTACACATTTGAATTTTAAATTCTTTAGAGACGTTAGTAGCAACAAATAAGCCCGCCATAGGGCGGCCTCTGGGTTGCGTCATGGCAGGAGTAATCACCACATTGTAACCATCCCAGATAGGCACGACTGTGAACCAAGTCTCCTACAACACAATTATATCAAATTCAACTAGATCTAATTCATTTGAGTTGGTAAAATGTTTGAATCCACATGTGTTCCAGGAGACTAGGCGAACAGATTCCTTTGTTATGTATTGTTATGCCTGATGTTCAAATGGAAGATTCCGTGCAGTCTGACTACTCTGCCCTGAGATTGTGTTAGGAACTTTAGATTTTTCCAACCCGTAGATTTTCAGGGATCTTTTTTGTAAATTTTGATTCCCAAGATTGTTCACAGCCTGTTCTTGCAGTACCAGAAAGCCCAGTTCGTACAAGGATGATCTTTCTTCCCAAATAACGTTAGCCACTGCTCCAGAAAGAATATATAGACGTACTTTAGAGAAGTCATGTTCATCTAAGCATTCAACTGCGTCTATATCGCTACACCTTATGCTAGCTAGTTTAGGGGAATCTCTGCATATATTTAATATACTCCACCGATTAAGATCAAACTTGGGATATGGATAATCCCGGCATTTGACTATCAACTGATGACAGTCCTTGTAATACTGCTGTTTATTGGGTTGTATTTTATTGCGATTCACAGTGTTCCAGGGAGCAGACTTGGGATTTTACTGAACAGAGTCTCTTTCAACAAATAAATTCTGCATATGAGGAGCTTGGTTCAAAACTGAAATCCCCTTTGGGCCTAGTAAAGTTGGTTCATAAGAAGAAACACTCATTCTATTTGCATCAAAACTCTTAGGTTCTTGTGGTTCAGTCTGCCCATTTAATATGTATTTAGCCACAGACTTTTTTTTATTTCCTCCCGAATTTCATTGTTAATTACTTCTGTACATCCTGACAAACTCTGACTAGATGATTCACACCAAAGAGTTGGTTCTCTATGAGCGGATGACACACCAAACTGCTCATTGTTTCTTGTGTCATCTAGTTGCATGGATGCAGCAGCCAAGTCATCAAGAGGTTTATACTTCAACGTATTCAGTATTATCCTTGAGGACACATTTGTCTGTTCAAAAGAAACATCTTTAGATTTAGAATTCTGATGCAACAAATTTACTGATCTTTTTTTCCTCGGCGTTGGAAGCACTTTAATAAAGCATGTCGTCTTGGCTTGTAGTTTGGCTCTTCTATGCAACGCAACCACACTGTACGGTTAATTGGAATACGTACTTTTTTTTTCTTTTTACTCCAGTTTGTAATTTTCTCAACTAATGTACTTTTGTTTGAGAAAATATCAAAAGACGTGAGTGATAATGACTTAACATGTTCATTCCCAGGAACCGCAATTGGTGGACAAGGTTTTTCAATATTTGCCACTACATTCATATTTGACAGTATTTCTTGATCACTGATACGGTTTTGAGAAGAACCTATACCTGTGGAGGGAGCTATAAGATTTGTTGATGTATTGGCTTGCGCTACCATTGTTGTCGATTTTACATCAGTGGTGTGAGTTCCAGCATTAGACAACAGCTGCTCATTACAGGTTTGCGTTCCCACGTTGGTTAGTTCACAGTGTCTGAAGATTTCATACGTCAGGTGGATTGTTCTTTTGATTCGGATCATTATACATGGATTTTGCTTCCGCCAATAAATTAAGAACAACCATCTGATGGTTAAGCTTTTGATCCATGGTCTCATATAGTCTGGCTAAAGTGAATAGAACAGTATTCATAGCTGTTAAAGTATGATTTACTGCATTGATGTTGTTCGGAATTATATGCTCCAAATCTGAGTACTAATTTTTATGGTTTGGTTCTGCACTTGTTATCTTATGTGGGTGGTCTGAATACTCCGGGAGGGGTTGATGTTTTGTGGCGTTGGTAGTATAAAAGGGGAATGATGAGACCCTGCTGGAGATACATGAGAGAACGATGGACTGAAAGAATAGTGTGACTGAGTTCTAAACTCGTTTGTCTGGGGATCATTCACAGAGATGCCTTCAATTGTAACGGAGGAAGGGGATAGTTCAATAGGGCCTTTAATCGGGTATACTTCCATCATTTGCATTAGATCTCCCATGTTAGAATGTATGAATAGTACCTCATTAGACGCACTATGTGAACTGTTACTCAAATCCATAAAGTCCAATGCATCATCATCAACCTGTCCTATTATCCTTAACGCTTGGTACGCGTCCCTTAAGGAGTGTTGTGCGGCCACTGTATATGTTCTTGGCTTAGCATCAACGGTGTCAACACATGCAGAATTTGATTTAAGTGTCTGCATTAATGAGTTATTTGGTTCATTCATCTCTGTAAATTTATCTACAGATATAGGATTAGACGTAGGAATTAAATTACATTGGTTGAGAGCTGCAACAATTGTCTCAGACATACCCACTTCTGACCCAAGGGAAGTAGATTGTATATAATGAGGTACCTCTCGGGTAGTCGCTACCATGTTGGTTTTGGGAGCTAAAGCCCCCTGATTGCTCCACCTATGGACCAGGAGACTTGATTGACTCATAACGGGACCTGCAGGGCTACAATACAAACAAATAACCGCTCCTATTGATTTGGTGCGCCGATGCAATCTCGGCGGCATTTTTTTAACAGCCGATTAAACAAACACTCCTTTACAAGTTGTAAAGGGAACATTATTCCCCGGCATCCCAGATTTTAAAGTGTAACTCATCAGCTGAATTCGAGTGCACACCTACTAATGTACTCCCAAGAGAGCACACGATGCACAGCTTGCAAATTACTTGCAATTATTTGTTAAAATCGCAAAGGGAGATGGACGCGCAATTCCATGAGATATATTACGCCAAAAGCTGCAATTAGAAAGCAAAATAAATATTTAACTAAATAAAACAAAATTACAAATTCAAGCTAGGCCACAAATAGAACATTAGTTCTTACCACAACCCACTCAACCCAGCCCAAGACAGCCACAGACAGCAGCCCTTTACACAAAGCCCTTCTCACAAAAGCGAATTATATTCATATTTTTTGATTTGGGGTACCCCCTCCCCCTGCACCCCCATTGAAATTTGTTGGCAAAAAACGATAGGGAAAGTATGCTGGCGTTGTAATAACAGTACAGTATTGTGACTGTGGTAAAATAAAATAAAGTCTTCCAGCTCATGATGTGTCACATTTACGGCATACAAATCAAGAAATTCACCACCGGTCCATGCCAGCAAGTGTAAACTTAGTTAAAAGCAAGAAGGTTTTCAGCATTCAAATGGGACAAATCATCCAAAAATACGAATTGCTGGCAGCTGGCGATCAACAGCCGGCTTTCATACTTTCAACAAATAAGGCAGAAAGGCTGTCTCTCACCGTGTGTAGAGAAAGTCTCTTGAGGGCACCTGAGGGCGCTGTCCCATGAGCTTCAGGAACTGGTGAAAAATAAAGGCCCCAGCTTTTCCCTCGGATACAGTTTCAGGGGAGCACTAAATAGGCTTTCAAAGCGCACCCTGCTGTCGCGGACAGCCGGCGGTTGAATACACCCGCGCCTTAGATGCGCTGCTTCACTGCTGCGGGTTTGCATCAGTGATTAAATAGGCAGGTGCAAGTTAAACGGGCACGTGGCAGGTTGTAGGGGAGAGTACAGGAGACACCCTGTGGTTGCAGACACCCGAGCCCTTCCAGATATCTGGTGATGTAAATATAGTGATGGGGAGGGGGAATGAGGACCAAACAGTTAGGCGGCCATTTTGTAGAGGGATGGAGAGCCTCTTTGGAGTCACTTCGTTTTCATCTTAGTGAAGGAATCAGAGATTTTCCCATACGATTCCCGCACAAACATTGAAATACAATTGGGGAAAAAGAGCGTACCATGGGAATGAGTGGTGACATTGGATAATAGGAGTGTGTTAGGAATGATATACACAGATGCGAAGGGGGGGTGGGAGATAGGAGACCCACAAATCATGAGTTGTACAGATGGATAGTGGCAGTGTGGATCGGGAAGGCTTTACTTTTTTATGGCTATCGAATGACCGTGGTAATAGGCAAACATTGCATTCCTATAAGAACAATTACCACAGGAACCTTTCAGTGGAGACTACAATGGGAATGAAAGCAGGAGGAATAGAGAAATGGGGACACGGGCCACTCGGCATGATCTTTGGCCATTCATCCCCAAGGTCCATTGTATTTTGGCCTATTTGTTGGAACATGCACAGGGGCAAGGCCAAAGGCCATTGCTGGGGGAATCTGGTTATCAGTAAGGGGACTAAGGGCCGTAGTCAGTGGACCACTCTTTTTCCCATAATTGTTGCAACATGGACAGTGACCATGGCAGAAGGCCATGGCCACTGGGATATGGTTATTTGCTAGTGAGGTGGACAGGGGCAACAGCTGTACGATGGGGCCAGTCAGCCATTGTCTCGTATACCAATTGTTGCAACTTCAACAGTGGCCATGGTCAAAAGCCATGGCAAGGGAGTCCTGATTATTCACTTGTAAAGGTGATATGAGCCATAGTCCTATAGTAATTTTTGCAGAGTGGATAGTGGCCTTAAAATCGAGTAAAAAAAAAAAGTTAGTTAAAACAAGGTTAAAGTGATATAATTTATCTCAACAAAACCCATGAAATTTGGCGGGTGTGGGTAAGTGAAGACAATCTTAACTCGGGGTCACCCTCGTTGCTCAGGCTATGCGCTGTGACAAATCCTAGGAT
The DNA here is from genome assembly GCF_040938575.1 of Ambystoma mexicanum. Classification (NCBI taxonomy): domain Eukaryota; kingdom Metazoa; phylum Chordata; class Amphibia; order Caudata; family Ambystomatidae; genus Ambystoma; species Ambystoma mexicanum. The sequence continues at coordinate 789,101,294 of NC_090932.1, read as the reverse complement.
GTCGCCACTTCTCCCCGAGGGTGAGCCCGGTCCCTCGCGGCCAGGGATGCAAGGCCACTACCCGGCAGTCCACCCGGGGGTGGTACTCAGCAGGAGGATCTCATTGGGAGAGACTCCCCGTCTAGGGACATGGACTAACATCTAAGGGAGATGCGGTATAAGAACACTCACCCAACACCCTATATACCTCCCCACTTTGTAAACATCAGTCATATACCTAGTCAACCCATGTATCTATGCAGGTCCATAGGCTTGACTTCTAGCGAGACGAGGAAGACTAGGTTATTTTCAAAGCAAAGTACTGAGACGAGTTGACCCCACGGAGGAATGAAGAGAGAGAGAGAGAGAGAGAGAGAAATGATATCTCAGAGTGACTGGAACCCTGTTGCCAACCACTGCCAACCCTTTGCTATAAACATCAAGGAAGGACCATACATGAGAGGGAAAGCCCAGGCCCGGACGAGAGCAGCCAACTGATCGCAGGTGCGTGGGGCACCCAGGGTGCAAGTTTCAAACGTACATAGCTGATCGGGAGGCAGAAGATGCTGGTGGCCAGCTGCATCTAGGAGAAGGGACCACTGGAGCCTTCCCATGCAGGAAAGCAACCAGCAGGCAAGCCGAAGCCAGAAGCAACAGGGAGCGCTGTTCACCCGCAGCAGAAGAACAGAGACGCTGCAGACCTTGAGTAAATTGCCTGCTGTCCCAGGAAGACCCGGGGACGTGTTGGGACTCCAAGAAAGTGCAAAATGCAAGATCCAGAGGAGATGCAGGGGAGCTGACGCTAATGATAAGTCCCAGACCCCCTTTCACTAAAAGATATAAGGGTGTTGCAAGAGGGATATCAATACCATAATCTTCCTCCCCACCACAGAGCTGAGAACCTCAGCGGGAGAGTCCCTTGTTATAGTGTCTGACATAAGCACCCTGGACACTGGGGATGGGTTGAGGACCCCAACAGTTCCAAGAGAGGAGTAATACAAGCAGCCCTACAGATAAGGGGTGTATCGTCCACTTTTACTCACTAAAAATAGGCAAAAACTCCCAAAGAATTCAAATCGGGAGTAAAAATACTTGTTACAAAAAATAGTAAACAGACACGTATAACCGTGTGCCCCTGCTTTCACCCACACATCTGCATGGATATGTTTGGACCAGTAGCGCAGGTATTACCACAGGAAGAAACTACTATTATAACTTCCTGATCTGAAGAGGTGAACATGTACCTTTTAAAGTGCATGAATAACTAGGGCAAAGAAATAATTATTCATTAAACATTTCCATTTTCTAGTTAAAACATTTTTACTCGTTCATAAAATACCCTCATTGGGAATTCGACTTCCATTTTTACTCTGTAAAAATCATTTTACTCCCAACTTTAAAAATAGAGAGTACAATACTTCCACTTCCAGATCTTATCTGGAGTACTGAATACAAGTCATCTTCCTTGTGGCATTACTTAGCAGGATAGTGAACCAAGTGAGGCACGGGTGGGGCGGAGGCGGGGTGGGAGGCCGGCGGAGGGAGGGACCTGGGTAGAGAACTCCATCAATGCATGAACTGCATTGCTGTGAAACCAAGTATAAGAAAAAACCAGGGGAAAAGAGAGTCGTTCCCCCTGGTGTTGGGAACTATAGAGTGAAGTCTGACAAAGGCCAGGGGAATAGAGTCATTCCCCCTGGTGTGCTGAATTGTGAAATAGTCTAAGAAAGACCAGGGAAAGGGAGGCATTCCGTCTGGTTGGCGTTTTCTGAACTGGGACAGTAAAAGTCAAGCGGGTGTCAAAATAAAGCCAAGGAAGGTCAGGGAAAGGTAGTCATTCCTCTGAAGTTATGAAAACGCTGAGAACAAGATACCTGGAGAAGGGAGGCATTCTTCAGGAACCCAATAGTGAGGAAACAACTATGGGAAATCCTGAAGGTGATGTTTAAAGAGGAAACTTACCTTTTGAGCTTTAACTGAGACCTTCACTGGTTTACACTCTGTAGTGTTGATGTGTGCCTTGGAAAGGGATTGAGACCTTGGGAAGGAAGTAAATCCCTCAGATAAAGATCCTGCCGAAGAAAATGGAACTGTGACCCGTTGCCCAGTAGAAGGAAGCCCTTTTTCTGGACGAAGAAAATTTTGTTTATTTTATTCATATAGCGCGCATGACGGTCACTTTGTCAAAGGCGGGATACATACATACAAGAGGGAAAGGCACCTTGGCAGGAGGTGAGTCAATACATTAATACATTAATAGTTGTTAGATACAGAAGGTGGATTGATATCCATGGGGGAGAGCACATAGGCAAAGCGAAAACAAGTGAGCAGCGGGTAAATACATACATCAATCACAGTAGTCATTTACTTTTCTCTAAGAATCCAGGATATGACGTTTCTTCTGAAGTTGTCAAATCTTTGAATGGCCCTGCTGTTGGCAGGAAGGGAGTTCCATAATTGGGCGGCTAGGACCGGGGAAGCTAGAACCACCAGATTTCTTTAGGTTAAATCTGGGAACTGTCAGTCAGGACATATCTGTGGATCTTGTGATACGTGTAGAGGATCTCCAGGTAAATCTTTCAGTGAGATAAGAGGGGGGGGGCTGTATGGTGCAGTGCTTTGAAAGTGAGGCAAAAGGATTTAAGTTAGATTTTTTCATTTATGGAGAGCCATTTGTGTTGTATCCTAGCTGCTGATATAGGTTCGTTATGGGGTATACTGAGAGCATTGTTCTACAAGGTCTGTAGTTTATTAATTACTGATTTATTGGCACCTAAATATAGCCTGTTGCAATAGTCCAATTTGGAACCTATAAGGGCTCTAGTTAGGGTAAGACAGCTTTTGGCAGATGGCATAGGTCTGCAAGCTCTTATCAGTTTGCCTGTGTAGGCAGTGGCAGAGGCAGTCATATTTACTTGTTTGCTAAGGTTAGATGTGGCGTCTACATAGAATCCAAGCGTTTTCACTGCTTTGGCTACTGGGATGTTGTTCCCGTCAATACTGATTTTTTTTTTTTTTAATTTTTCTATTTTCTACTTTCTACATTTCGGTTTTCTTGCTCTTTCTTGTAAAAATCACTAATCTGATTAATCCAAAGTAAATTAAAAAATATTTAAAATACATTATAGTTGGATCCAAATTTGTTTAGGTTGGCTGAAGAGCCAACTAGGAGTAGTTCCGTTTTATCATCATTCAGGCACAAGCCATGGGTGGCCATCCATGCATGAATGATGGTGTAGATTTCATTTATCCGTAGTACATATGTGTCGTATGATCTCATAAGGGGTAGAAGTATCTGAGTGGCATCTGCATAATTAGCGTAGATGACACGTACATGATCCAGTTTGTCAAACAATGGCTTTGTAAAGATATTGTACGAAGTGCGCGAGACGCATGAACCTTGGGGCACACCGCAGGTGATAGCTATAGGGTCAGCTGCTGCAGTGGGAGAAAAGACTTGCATGGTCCTTTTATTCATGAAGGATTGTATCCATGTAATGGGTGAGTTGGAGAAAAAGGTTGCCGTTTTCAGGGGATCACATGATACCTTATTGTCAACCAGGTCAAACACCGCTGATAGGTCAAGGAGGAGCAGGATGGCCAAGCCGCCTTTAGCATTCAGGATGTCAATCTGGCTTTTAAGTTGACCAGGGCAGTTTCTGTCCCATGTGGAGGTCTAAAGCCAGATTGACGAGAGCCTAAGAGTTTGTTGGTTTCGAGGTAGTCCTGGATTTGCAAATATGCAACCCTATCCAGGATCTTTAGCAGAAAAGGGACCGTAGTGATCGGTCTGTAGTTTGTAGGGATGGTGGGGTCTAAAGTTTGTTTTTGAGTAGTGGGAGTACCCAAGATTCCTTCAGGTTGCTAGGTACTACTCTACTAGAGAAGGAGGAGTTAATAAGTTTGTTGATGAATAGGGCCAAATCTCTAGCCGCATCCTTAATAATTTGTGCTGGTCAAGTGTCACCATTACAGTTAGATGGTTTCAGAGAGGAAATCATTTTGTGTACATCTAGTATGGATACATTGGAGAATTTGAAGCCATGAGGCTGTGTGGAGGGGGCTGTGGGGTTCTGAGTTTCCGTAGGGTTGTTGGTAGCTACTTGATTGGTAAGTAGTCTCTGTTTGTTTGCAATTTGAGTCTGTAAATTGGTAATTTTGTTAGTGAGCGCACTTTTGGAAGTTAGTGCACCAAGGTTTGTCTTTTAGGCATGTATCTGTGGGGGGGGGATTAGGTGTCTCCATTTCTCACGGGATAGTGAAAAGTTCTTTGGTTTTGGAGCCTGCTTGATTTATTCTGTTATTATAAGTAACGTTTGGTACGGATGATCTCATTTTTGTATTTAGTAGAGATGGTGACTAAATTTGTTTTATTCTCATGGGAGGGTGTGAGTTTCCATACATTTTAGAGTTTTCTTTTTTCTGTGCGGATCATTTTCAGCTCGGGGGTGAACCATGAATTCACATGGGCTCTAGCTTTACCTTTTCGCGTTTTGAGGGGTGCTACTGAGTCAGTAGCTTTGTGCATAGAGGAATTATACGCATCTACCAGGACGTTCGGGTCACTTGTGTTGGGTAATGCATTAAAGATCGGGATTACAAGGGGCATAATGGCCTCGACTGGGATGTTCTGTTTGTTTCTTGTAGGGCATGGGGTTGCTATGGGACATTTGTTGTTGTGTGCTGGGGCCATGATAAGCTCAAACTCAATAAGATGACGATCTCTCCAGGTTTGGGGTGTAATCCCTATTACTGAAATGTTACAATTTAAGTCTGCTGCCCAGTCGAGGGTCCTTCTTTTCTCATGAGCGGGTAGAGTAATTTTTTGAATAAATCCATGATTGGCCAGAGTATTGGGTAGAGAGGTTGCAGGGATATCATTGAGGTCATTGTAGTCTAGATTGAAGTCTCCTAAGATAAGGGATTGTGATGTGGTTTTGATGTTATCAGACAGTAAGGTCATTATATCTTCTTTCGAAGGTGTCTGAAGGACCACGGGGTCTGTACATAAGGTGAATAGAGGTGGTACATTTATGTGAAGTTTGTAATTTTGCTGAGAGGATGTAGGATGTACCATCACTACATGATGGTAGTGAAGGTGAGGGAACTAATCTCATGTGTGTTCCTGAAGATGAGGGCGATGCCTCCTCCTCTGGAAGTGGGTCTGTCAACTAATGATAGAGTAGTTGTCCGGTTTGGCTAGTAATAGTGTAGGGCCTGCTGCTGCATGCAGCCAGGATTCCGTTACAGCTAAGAAGTCCAAGTTGTTGGCTAGTATAGTGTCAGCTACATATGTAGCGTGAGCAACCAGCGACCTTGTATTGATTAGTTAGTTATAAGTGTAAGGGATAGAATTAAGGTTTTTGACATAGGACGGTGGACTTCTGATTTACATGGACATCCTGACTGAATCCTTAATATTTTAGTTGAGGTAGGGAAACCTTCCTTTCGAGTTCCGCAGAGGTAGGTTTTCTCTTTATTTTTGGTACAATAAAAGTTGAAAATTGAATAGCAAATAACTTTTGACTTGCATGGTGGATTTGGACAATTTTTGCAAGCAAAAAGTTCCCCAGACTGGACACTTTGGGGATGATTCTTTAGAAAATGAACAATGTATTAAGAAAGCAAAACACACTGTTTTCGGCCTACTCCATTCATCCCCCCATAGAGGAAAAAGTCAACATTTCTGCGCAGCGTACAGCAAAAATCGATGGACTGAATTGGACCAGATAAAAAACAATTTGTGCACTAAGTGCTGACTCCATTTCTGGGAGTGGTCTGGGGGTTATTCCGTCCAGTAGTTGTTAAAATATTTGACGGGAGAAGGGGGTGCCCCCTTCTCCCAAAATTATAGCTATATTTCCCATGGTGCTTTGCAGCCGAGACTTTTAGATATGAAAAAGCCACATTTTTCTGTGCTCATTGCCAGCAATTAACACAGTAATTACCAGGCTAATGTGAAAACAAAGTGGAAAAAAAGCTATTTGGAGTAGGAAAATGCTTCAGGCTAGAAGCAGGGAGGGAGAAAGAGGACGCAATGCAAAGTTGGTGGTGGTCTGGGTAGCCAGTTGCAGTTAGAACGTTTTTGCATTATCAGGGTAATATCGCGGACATGGGCAAATGGTCTGAAATCCAGTGATAACCGCAGAGTATTGCATCTTGCCTTTCGAGGGACCGAAAGGGGACGTCGGCATAGGCGTGTCTGAAACACTATCCCTATCATGACGTGTGTAGTACCCAAAATCCCTCACGCGCCGAGGTCCATCCGATTGTATTTTTTCTGCCATGAGGGAGCCCAAGGCTATAGTGAGTGAGTCCATGAAGAGAGAAAGTAGTAAGAAGTCTATGTTTCTTCCACCCCGAGCGGGGAGGTAGGGAGGGCGCATGTGAATCTAAGCAGATACAATCATCAGAAATGCTTTTACGGTAAGTAATGCATGTCTTCTGATGCTTGTTAATCTGCTTAGAATCACATGCTGTGCATAGACTAGCGAGCAGTACCCGAAGTTGGAGGTGGGTTGTGAGAAGGAACAGTAGAAAAAATATGTCTTAGTACTGCTTGTCCCACCTGAGAATCAGACCTAGAAGGAGCGTCTAGGCAATAGTGTTTTGTAAAGGTGTGTACAGAACTCCAGGTTGCCGCTTTGCAAATGGACTCTAGGGGAACATTTGCAATGAATGCTATGGATGCCCCAGTGCCTCGAGTAGAATGTGCTCTAGGCTTGAAGGACAGTTCTCTCTTTGCAAGAGAGAAACATAGTGTGATGCATTTGACAATCCACCTTGATATTGCTGATTTAGAGACAGGGTCCCCTTCTCTACCAGCTGCCACTGAAACAAAGAATTGTTTAGTTTTCCTCAGTGGTTTAGTTCTATCCATGTAGAACATGACTGCCCTGCACACATCTAGTGTGTGAAGGCTTCTTTCGGCCATGTTAGTAAGTCTCTGGAAGAATGTGGGTAGTTCGATTGACTGGTTCACATGGAACTTCGAAATAAATTTCGGTGGAAATCTGGGATGTGTGCACAGAACTACCTTATCTTTGTGGACTGTAATAAAGGGGTCCAAAACCGAGAGGGCCTGTAGTTCGACAACTCTTCTGATAGAAGTGATAGCTACCAGAAAGGCTGTCTTGTAGGTCAGGTCTTTCAGACTAGCTTTATGCATAGGCTCAAAAGGGGGTCCCATGAGCCTAGTAAAAACCACAATTAGGTCCCACCCAGGGGTTGGGTGAGTGATAGGGGTTAGAAGAATGTATCCCCCCTCCATAAAGGCTTTAATCACAGGTATTTTCCACCATGACACCTTCTGCTGTGACGTGGTGTAGGCTGACAACGCCGCGAGGTGAACCTTTAAGGAATTGAAGACTAACCCAGAGTCCAACAGATGGGTTAGATATAACACAATGTGTGAAGGCGAGCAATCGGTGGGATTGACGCCTTTGGAACTGCACCAGATGACAAAACGTTCCCATTTGCTGGCATAGCAATAACGTGCGTTAGGCTTTCTTGCCTCCCTCAGTATGTCCATGCATCTTTGAAGGAGTTGCAGATGTCCAAACTCTATGGCCTCAGGAGCCAAGCTGCTAAGTTCAGAGTTTGTGGGCATGGGTGCATAGTCTCCCCCCTGTCCTGAGACAACATGTTGTACGGGCAGGGCAGCTTGACTGGTGGGGAGAGGGACATTTCCATCAGGTGCACGAACCAAGGTTGGCGGGCCCACATGGGAGCCACCAGAATCATGGTGACTGGTTCCTGGTGCATCTTGTGTACTATCTTGTTCAGAAGGGGAGTCGGGGGGGAAAAGCGTAGACAAATTTCCCATACCAAGTAATCCAGAGACCGTTCCCTTTGGATCGGTTCTGGGGGTACCTGGAGGCGTAATCTTGGCATTGGGCGTCCTCCTGAGTAGCGAACAGGTCGACCTCTGGAAACACCCATTCTGCGAAGACGTTGGATACAATGTCTTTGTGCAGTTGCCATTCGTACTCTTCTGGCAGAGGAAAATCTCTGTTGAGTACGTCTGCCAGAAGATTGAGTTCCCCTGGAACATGTTGGGATATCAGGAACATCTTGTGTTTGAGAGCCCATATCCAAATATTCTGGGACAGCTTGGGTAGCCCTGGAGAGTAAGTGCCCCCCTGTTTGTTCAGGTAATACATTGCTGTTGTGCTGTCGGTTAAGACCAGCACTGTCTTCCCTTGCAGTTGCTCCTGAAAGGCTTTCAATGCTTTGAACACTGCTAATAGCTCCAGTAGGTTTATATGGTTGGACGTTACCTGAGGGGACCACACTCCGTGCGCTGTCTGTTGAAGCAGGTGAGCCCCCCACCCCGTGAGAGATGCGTCTGTCGTGAGAGTGGCTTCCACTGCAGGGGTGGTGAAGGTTTTCCCCCCTTCAAGAGGTTCTCCCTCGACCACCACTGTAGAGAGAGAACGAAGGCTGACGAGACAACTAACAGATCTTCCCATTGTCCGCTGGCCTGACACCACTGGCTGTTGAGCCACTCTTGCATGGGACGCATGCGCAGCCGCACGTGGGGAACCAAGTATATGCATGACGCCATCATTCCTAGCAAACGCATAGCTTTGCGTACCGTAACCTCTCGAGTGGCTACATACTGAGGAACCTGAGAGAGAATGTTCTGAACCCTCTCGCTGGAAGGGAAGACTAGACCGTCTTTCGTACGAATTAGAGCCCGCAGGAACTGTTTTACTTCGCTGGGGACTCAGCTGGATTTCTTTTCGTTGATAGAAAATCCCAGGCTGAACAGTAGGTCTACTGTTCTTTGGGTGTTCGAAAAACAAACATCGAACGAGTCCCCCGTGATGAGCCAATCGTCGAGGTAAGGCTAAACTGGAACTGAAAGTCTGCGCAGGTGTGACACTGCCAATGCCAGGACCTTGGTAAACACCCTTGGCGCCGAGGCTATGCCGAAGGGGAGTACCTTGAACTGGTAGTGTTTGTCCTGAATCACGAACCTTAGGAATTTTCTGTGCGCTGGCAGCATTGAAATATGAAAGTATGCATCTTTCATATCCAATGTTGTCATGAAGTCTCCCTGTTTTCTCAATGGGATCACCTCTTGCAGTGTTACCATGAGAAACTTCTGGGGCTTTATGAACGTATTCACTGGGCGCAGGTCTAGAACAGGATGCATGGTGAGATCCTTTTTGGGTACATGGAAGTACACTGAATAGACACCCTCGTTTACCTGAAGAATCGGGACGGCTTCTATGGCGTCCTTTCCCAGCAGCGCTTCCACCTCTTGGATCAGGATCTGCAGATGTTCCGGTGAAAGGCGTCGATGTTTCGGCGGTCTGAACTGTGGAGGTCGGGCGAATTCCACGCAGTAACCGTGGGCGACCGTCTTTAAGACCCACTGGTCTGAAGTAATCCCCTCCCATACCTTGAGGAAAGATGTTAATCGCCCCCCGACCGGGGCGACATGGGAGGGGACCTGGACTTGGTGGTCATTTCTGACCCGAAGTTGACGCTCCTCTGAAATTGGAGCCTCTGCCTCTATTCTTTCCGCGCTTCTGACCCCTCTGGGGGTAGTAAGTGGGGCTTGCAGCCGGTTGACTTGAGTTGAAGTTGCCCTTGTTGAAATTGTTTTGAGTGGCGCGGGCTTGTCCTCGAAAGGACCGCCGAGAATTACAGCCCCTCTGTGAAGAGAGTTTCTGGGAAATTTGGTGCAGCGACTTAATAGTCTTGTGCTCCTTCTTGGCTGTCTCCAACGCATCGTCTACCGCCTTCCCGAAGAGGTTGGCCTCTTCGATGGGTTTGTTGATAATGGATGCCTGGGTCTCTGGCCTGAAGCCAGACATGCGCAGCCACGTGTGCCTCTTTCGGAGAGTACCCTGTGCGAGAGAACTGCCTGCTGTCTCTGCGGTGTCCAGGGTATTCTTTACCACATTCTGATTGGCAAGTTTGCCCTCCGAGACAATGGCGAGAAGCTTGGCTCTGGTTGGTTCCGGAACCTCTTGAAGGCCTTCCTGGAGTAGGTTCCATTGGGCGTCGACGTAGCTTGCTAATAACGTCGTGTTATTGGCAATCTGGACGGTATAGGCCGCCGCCGACGTAACCCGTTTGCCTAATGCATACAACCTTTTGGACTCCTTGTCCAGACTTGGGTGACTCTCCCGTGGCAAGGGGAACCCCTGCTCTCTTGCGAGTGTTGGTCACCGCCAGCGAGTCTGGGATTGCGTGTCCTTTGACATAAAGCGGGTCAGTGGGGGAGGGTCGGAAAAGTTTTTCGACCCTTGGGTTCACAGTCCTAGTCTGAGCGGGTGTGAGTAAGGAAGGGGCCAGCCGTCTCTTTACAGAGCTCAAGAGAGGGATAGACTGGCTTGCCGGAGGCTTTTCATTAATAATGTCCTCCGCGAAATCTTGTTCGTGCAAGGCTTCAAGCGTGGCAATTTTAAAGAATTACGTTGCTTTTTTCAACATGTTGTTGAAAGCCATTTGATCATCCACCGGGGAAGCTTGTCGAATCGGGGTGGATGTGGGAGAGTCGAGGTAAACGATATCAGAGTTGTGATCGTCCTGCTGGGTGTCCTCCCAGTTGTCCGTTGCTCCTTGATCTTCCCCATAGTTGTCCAGAAAAGAAGACTCCTCTTCTTCTGTATAGATGTCTCTATGCGTGTCCATCTGGACATCTTCTTGGTAGCCAACTTGGTGTTGGACATCTAGGTGTTGGACATCTTGTGTTTGAGGGTTAGGGTCTACCCGAGCTTTTTTCGGCAGAGGTTGATCAGAAGCCCTGAAAAACTGCTCCAGCCGATCCATACATCCCTCGAATTGCTCTGTGGTCCACTAGGATGACCCAAATGGACCTAGCTGAGTAGGAACCGAGTTCTCCATCCAAAGGCGTTGAGAGGATCTCCTCAGGGTGCTTGAGAGGGGTACCTGGCGTTCTTCGTAAGAGTCTTCGGGATCGTCTTCCCAATCAGTGGAAAACTTTTCGGCAGATTGGCCCATAACTGTGGGCGGAACCGGTACTAGGCCCACCGCCGTAGCAATCCTATTGATGCTCTTACGGATAGTCACCGAATCTTCGGGAGACAAGGCCTCCGATGTGTCGGCAGTGAAAATGTCTTCCGCTGCTCCAGAAGGGCCAGCGGATGGCTTCTCGGGTAGAGGCCTACTCGTAGTTTTCGGGCCTTGGAAACCTTGGAATCCGTCGAAGTTTCTTGTTCTGAAACTTCGGCGCGTGTAGTTTGGGGAGTCACGCCCTTGTTATGTTTCTTATGCCCAGTCATGCGCTGCTGCGGATGCTGGGAAGGCTTCGGATCAGACCGATCCGTGGGCGCCAAAGTTTCCGGTGGACCCGTTGGCGCTTTCGCCTTCTTCGACAAAGTCGTTGAGGAGGGCGCTTGGGTTGTGTGCTTTGTGCGGTGCGACTGTACGCCCCTGTCACCGGGTGTGGTCCCTGTAGCAAGACCGGGGTCGAGCCTGGAAGGGTCGGGGACGGCGTGGCGGCCCTAGAATAGTCCGCCTCAAGGTCTATAACGTCCGCGTTGGACGTTTGGTCATCCGATGTACCACCGTCATTTTTGGCTGGTGTCGCTGCAGGGGAGGGAGGCTCCACGCGTGACATTCCGTACGCGGCCCACTGCTTCAACCGGCGCTCCTTAAGGGTTTTAGGTTTAAGGAGTTTACACGCCGAACACCGCTTTTCATCGTGCTCTAGGGGGAGACAAGCATTACACGATGTGTGCTCGTCTTTCCACGGATATCTGACCCTACACACAGGGCAGAATCTAAATGGAGTCCTTTCCCATAGCAGAAGGGAAGGGTGACCAGACCAAAAAGGAAAGCAGTGGAAAAGAGGAAAGACATAATAACAGTATGGCAAACCCCAAGCCCACTCTCCCTACTGTGTAGGCTGGCCAGAAGTCCCGACCACGTGGAAGTCCGAACGCTGGATCTTAGGCGCTGGAACCCAAAGCCGTAGACGATTCCCACATAGTCTTCGTCGAAGATGTTCTTGATGGGCGAAGTGACTTAACGGGGAATAACCGACAATTCGATAAGATAAACAATGTCTCATGAAGAGCTCCGCTATAGGGCGACCAGTTATCTGGGCGGAAAGAAACAATCCGAGGGACCTGGGCGCGTGAGGGATTTTTGGTACTACCCACGTCACGATAGGGATAGTGTTTCAGACACGCCTATGCCGACGTCCCCTTTCGGTCCCCCGAAAGACAAGATGCAATACTCAGCGGTTACCACTGGATGTCGGACCATATGCACAGCATGTGATTCTAAGCAGATTAACAAGCATCAGAAATACATATTATAAGCGAAGGGATTCACAATGACAAACAAAATATCATTATGGGGACATCAATGGGAATGTGGCACATGCTGGTCATGACTTCCGACAGTGACTGAATTTCAAGGGTTTTGTTGCGTTAAATCTGCACAACTTAACTGCACCTTTACTAAGGTTATTTCAGTGTATTTATATGCCGTGGTCTATGAGGGGGCAATTGTGGAGGTAGTGACCAAGTTTAAATATCTAGGCATCTGCTTAGATGCTGAGCTACGAGGGTCTTCCCACCTGGAACACATCGCAACGAAAACCGCAATGGTGTCTGTGTCAATACATTCGCTAGCAAACAAGGGAGGCGGCTATTCACTAAAGACTCTCTTGCAATTGTACCAGTCCAAGAACGTCTCCACCATTCACTGGGCACCATCTCATATGGAGGGCTTTGTAAGAATAGAAGGACAATTCCTTAGGAGATTATTCCAATTGCCATCACAAGTACCCATTGAAATAGTGTACATGGAGTTTAACTTAACATCTGTCCATGAACTGTTGCAGCTGAGCGGTCTGTCATTACTTTGGAAAGTTTGTTACGCACCCAATGATTCCCTACTGGGTCTTCAGCAAAAGGTACTGCAATCTAGAGGCAGGCTCATGCCCAACAGTAACATCATGAAAATCCAGGCTGCCGGTAACATCTGTTTGGAGATGGAACTTTATCAGCTGATGAGCTGGCCAATTGGCAAATTTAAGAAACACATGAAGTTGGTCTTACGTGAAAATGCCCACGAGCAACAAACAACAAAGCTGGCAATTAAATCTCGAAGCTAGGTGCTTACTTGATTATCTTACAAGATCTAGTACACCAGGGTGCATTGCAAGCTTCAGGGGGAATGCAGTGGTCTGGGACTATATCAAAATCAAGTTTAATTGTGTAAAGGCAAACAAGATAGTTGGGGCCTGGCAAAACATCCCCCTGAACCAACATAAATGTCGACTCTGTGGATGGGTCAAAACATCTACTAATGAGCTGTGAAGCGCTTCATTCCCTGCGGCTAATTGCATTTAGAGGGGAGGGTATACAGGTACCATTTGCAGCTGATGAGGCATGGCAGGCTTTTATGGCGGGTATCTGGAAGGCAGCATCTATAATTTGTCTTTGTTATGCAGTAAAATTGCTGCAATTGTAGATGTATCAATAAGGGATTAGGTTTATTTGCTTCTATTTTGCTGATACTGTGTGATTTGATGATGTGGAGATGTGATTCAATATTTTAAAAGTTTGCTTGTACAACCAAATAAAATTAAATAAAAAAATATGACATGAATTACTTACCGTAATTGTATTTCTGATGCTTGTATCTGCTTAGAGTCACATGCTGTGCATAGGCTGACATCTAAGGGTAGTTGCAGATTATTGCATTCTGTTTTTGAAAATCGAAAAAGGGACATCGAATGGGCAAGTTTATAATATCATCCCTGTGTGACATGTATTGTACCCATGATCCTTCAGGCGTCGAGGTCCCTCCGATTGTTTTGTTTCAGACAAGAGGGAGCATGAAGTAAATCCGCGAGTAAGGAAAATAAAGATAAGGTGTAAGACGTCTATGTACCTTCAACTCCAAGCAGGGGAGGAAGGGAGGGCGCATGTGAATCTCAGCAGATGCAAGCATCAGAAGTACGATTACGGTAAGTAATGTATGTCTTCTGAGGCTTGTGATTCTGATAAGAATCACCTGCTGTGCATAGACTAAGGTGCTGGGCTGTTTGAATGTACAGCAGCAAAAAGATGTCTTAACACCACCTGACCCACCTGTGAATCACTCTTAGAGTGTGCATCTAAACAGTAATGTTGTGTAAAGGTGTGAATGGAACTCCAGGTAGCCGCTTTGCAAATGGCATCTAAAAGGTGCATTTGCAATGAAAGCTAAAGTAGCCCCTGTGCCTAGAGTAAAGCATGCTCTATCTAGGTGTAAAGGGTAAAGTTCTCTTTGAAAGAGAAGAACACATCTAGATGCATTTTACAATACATTTTGAAATAGCAGACCTAGAGGCAGGATCCCCTTGTCTTCGGGTGGCTATGGAAACAAAGAATTGGTCTGTTTTCTGAAGTGGTTTCGTCATATTGAGGTAATACACCACAGCTCTCCTGACATCTAATTTATGGAGGTTTCTTTCCGCTGAATTTGTAAGCTTTTAGAAGAAAGCTGGAAGTTCTATTGATTGACATGGAACTTTGAGATGAATTTAGGAGATGAGCATGGGTATGTGTGCAACACCAGTTTGTCGTTGAGAATGGTGACAACTGCGTCTTGAACTGAGAGAGCCTGCAGTTTACTTACCCTCCTTATAGAGATTATGACCCTGAGAAAACCAGCATTTTAAGTGATACACACAAGACTGGCTTTATGAATTGGCTCAAAAGGAGGGCCCATGAGTTTAGTAAGGACCACATTATTGAAGTCCTATCCAGGACTTGGATTTGAAATTGGAGGGCGTCATCTTTTGAACCTTTCCATAAAAGCTTTAATGACAGGGACTTTCCACCAGGAAACTGTATTCCGAGTGGTGGTGTAAGCAGAAATAGCAGCTAGATACACTCTCAGCAAATTAATTACTAGCCCTGAATCCAAACGGTAAAGTAGGTATAGAACAATGTGAGAAGGTGTGCAGTCAATAGGATTGATGCTATGGAAGTCTTGGCATGTCACGTGGTGTTGGTGATGGTGATAGCTGGTGAGACATACCAATTAATATGGTAAATCCATCATGGTTCCGAATCCCGGTTCTTATGATCCCCAGATTGGTAGAGGGAGTCGATTGGTACTAATAACCCTTTTCTACACCCCGTTCATTTGCGGTGCAGTGGTAGTAATGATCAATCTAGACACTTAAGCATTGAGCTCGATTGATTGTGTGTTTTTTATGTTTATATTTAGGTGAGCTTTGTTGATGTAGTCTACCCGTTCTCTTTTCCATCTACATTCCTTCTGACCACGCTGGACCATAGTGCCCTTGAAGAATTTCTGGTGAACAAGATTTGTACAGAAAGAAACATGTCGGGTCTGGGATTGTACTGTTACTTGTAAACAGTTTTAATTGACACTAGTTGGAGCTGGAATAGACCGCACAATCAGCGGTGGCCCAGCTATGACAAACTCATGGTTCATATTGATAATGGACAAGAAACTGTATTGTTGTATTTTAGCATGGTTGTTTTTTATGTTATAATTGAGTGAATTGATGAATTGTTTAAGTATGAATGTAGTATGGTCGGTGTGTGGTTTGGGATGGTTTTAGATGGAAATGATGTATCGCACTAGTCCAATTATGAATTTGATGGATTGTCTAACTAATGAATGTATTGATACACATATTTGCGACTGTTTTTTATAATGATGAGATCAGTCTTTTATAATGACTTTTTTATATGTTAATAAATATGTTTAATCATGATTAAGTGTCCACTGGGTTGGATTGAATTTGTTTCATCTCAGCATACAGTTTTTTGAGAGACACGTCACCTGACAGGTGTTGTCTAAATCGTTAAGTTAGTGTGATCATGTAGATCGGTAGACTGCATCTGAACTCACCACATAAAAACACCAGTGCTCTGACCTTTGATGTTTAAATAAATATTTTCGTTCTATCCAGGCCAGGTCATAGTACCCAGATATGCCTGGTATCCCCTGTTACTCCTGTTGGTTTGTGCTATGTGATTTACACCAAATGACGAAGCGTTTCCACTTATTGAAAAAGCAGCGTCTGGTATTTACGTGCCTCCTTAGGAATGTCCATACATCTTTGAGGCAGATTTAAATGTTCAGATTCAATGAATTCAGGAGTCAAGCTGCTAAATTCAGTGCTTGAGGACATGTATGCAGCGTTGATCCCCGATTCTGGGACAGCATGTTGAAAGGGCATGGACGTTTGACTGGTGGACAAAGACCTCTTCACTAGGCATGAGAACCATGTTTGGCGGGCCCACATAGAAGCGATTAGGATACGTTTGACTTGTTCCTGGTGCATCTTGTGGACTATCCGGTTGAGGAGAGGAGTCAAGGATCGCAGGGGCTGGGGGGGGTAGGACACATGAGCACATTTCCCTGACTAATCCACAGGGCATTCCCCCTTGGATCCTGCCTAGGGGTATCGAGATATGAAAACTGGGCATTGCGTGTTCTCCAGTGTTGTGAAGAGACCGATATGTGGATGACCCCGCTGTATTAAATGTCTGCTTGCAACTGCCATTTGTGTTCTACAGAAAGTAAGTTTCTGCTGAGCACATCTGCTAGAAGACTGTGTTCCCCTGGAAAATGTTAGGACAGGAGGAACAAGTTGTGTTTCAGTTCCCAATTACATATGTTCTGGGCTAGTTGGGACAGTCCTGGAGGGTGTGTCCCGCCCTGTTAGTTTATATAAAACATGGCTGCTGTGCTGTCTGTTAGAACTAGAACTGTCTTTCCTTGTAGCCGGTTTTGGAAGGCTTGCAGGACTTTGAGCACTGCAAGACGCTTTAAAAGGTTGATGTGCTTGCTTGGTAGTGCCTGACTCCACATGCCGTGTGGTGTATGATGGAGATAATCTGCTCCCCATCCTGAAAGGGAAGCCTCTGTGTTAAGAGTGGCCATATTGCCGGTGTGGTGAATTATTTCCCCTTTAGAAGGCTTTCCTTCGAACACCACTGCAGAGACAGACAAGTAGATCGTCCAATTGACCACTTACTTGAGACCATTGTCTTATGTGCCACTCTTGCATCGGCTGCATGCGCAGGCGGGCATGAGGAACTAGGTAGATGCAGGAAGCCATGATTCAAAGCAGGCGCATGGCCTCGAGTAAGATTATCATGGAATAGCATCTTTGGACTCTCTCGCTGTAGGGCAAAACAAGACTGTTCTCTGTGCGAAATATGGCTCCATGAAATTGTTTTACTTGGCTGGAACGAGACTTTATTTTGTCTCTTTGATTGAGAACCCCAATTGATAGTAGGTTGATAGTATTCTGGGTATTCTAAAGACACGCTTGGGGGATGTCTCCTGTGATTAGCCAGTTGTCTAGATAAGGACGCACTGGAATGGATGTTCTGCGGCCACCACCTCTAGAACCTTGGTAAAAACCCTTGGCGTTGAGGCTATGCCGAAGGGAAGTACTTTGAAATGATGGGGAGTGTTTCCCACTTTGAACCTCAGGAATTTCCTGCGCGCTGGCAACACTGAAATGTGAAAGTATGCATCTTTCATGTCTAATGTTGCCATGTAATCCCCCTGCTTGAAGACACATTACCTCCTACAGTGTAGTCATCCTGAATTTTTGTGGCTTGACATACTGTTTGCAGGACGCAGATTTAATATTTAATACAGGGTGCATGGTTAAGTTCTTTTTTGGTACAAGGAAGTACACTGAATAAATACCCTTGTTTACCTCTAGGAAAGAGGCTATGGCTCCTTTCTGAAGTAATGTCTCCATCTCCGTTTGCAGGATGAGCTGATGTTTTAAAAGAAATTCTATTGATATCCGTTTGCTACAGTAGTCATCACCCACTGATCGGAGGTTATTTCTTCTCATGTGTCGGTGAATGATGAAATTCGACCACCTACTGGGAAGAAACCTTGATAGGCAAGTTATTTACTGGCAGGAGTAGGTGAGCCTCTAGAGGCAGCACTCCTAGCTCTACCTTTGCCTCGTCTACAATTTCGGTGTTGTGAGGATCGGTAACTAGAGTGTGTACCCTGGGTGGGGTATCACGGAAAGGAACTTGGTGAGAACCCAGATTGAGTGGGTCGGGAGAAAGCATGAGAGCAAATGGAACGACTGGTATTGAAAACTCTACGTTTGACATACGGCTTATTAGAGATTTGGCTTATGGTCTTTAGAATGTCATGCTTCTTCTTTGCTGACTCTGAAGCCTCATCCACAGCCTTACCAAACAAAACAGATTCCTCAATTGGTTCGTTAATCAGGGTGGCTTGTGTTTCTGGTTTGAGCCCAGAATTACGCAGCCAAGTGCATCTCTTTAACAAAGTACCCTGTGCAAGGACTCTGCCTGCTATCTCTGCGAGTCCAGGGTGTCATTTAAAATATTATGGGTAACTTGTCTACCCTCTTTGGTTATTTTAGTAACTCAGATTTAGTTGGCTCAGAGACGCGAGTTAGGTTATTCAGAATTAACACCCACAGGACATCGCTGTAGCTTGCTAACAGCATGGTGTTAGTGACAATGCGTGCCGAGTAGGCGGCTGAAGCTGTGGCCATTTTGCCTAAAGCATAACGCTTTTTGCACTGTTTATCTGGAGGCGCCTCAGTATTAGATGGGGTCAATCCAGCACGCATTCTAATGGTAGTGACTACCAGCGAGTCTGGTGTTACATGACCCCGAATGTATTAAGGGTCAGTTGGTGGGGGCGTGGCTACGAAAGCCATGTGAGGAGTCACGTTTTGTAAGAGCTCCTGCGGTCCGGAATCTGATCCTTGTCAAAAGTGGATATATGCATGCGCATATGCTTTGAAAATTCATGTGCCCGCTTATGAATGCGCTGCACATGTCCACTGAAATCCTGTAACACACAAGGGGACGGCGCTGTGAACTTCGTTGAGGCTGCAGATCCTGGAGCTGTGACCCAAAATGGCAGACGGGAGGCACAGATAAAGGAGCCTGCCGATAGTACGAGGACGGGGACGGGACTGCGGTTGAAATATTTGGATGCAGCGCATTGGAACTGCTGCGCCACCCGCTAGGACATCAGCGAGCTGAATTTGGGGGCGGAAGAGTGGAATCATGCGTGCCACAGGGCGAGAAAGACCCCCAATCGGATCGCCCCTGAAGTTAATCTGCGGCAGGACATGGCTACTTATTGACGCCGGAGTGGACGTAAGTCCGGACGCACACAGTGCAGGGGAGGCCCCACAGGGTTTTTGCGGCCCTGGCGCTCGCGCTGCATAATATCGTGCAACATTGTGGCAGGCAGCGGAGCGGCTCAAAGAGGAGGCAGAAGCGCGTGGAGCGTCTGGGAGCCCCGCGAAGGACTATATCAGGACGCCCGAGGAGCATGACAAAGGACGGCCTGAACACTTCCTTGCTGTGAAGGAGCCACGGAGGGTACAGCAAGTGGGTGCACCCGCGGCGGAGCAGCCAGGCAGGGGGCACAAGCGCTGAACAGTGCGGCAAGGCTCTGGGGGACCGAAAAGGCACACGCCCGATCTGAGCGCCGCAACTCAGCGGCGCTCAGATCGGACCTGAGCACATACGTCTGAGGCACCCCAGGCGGTTGGCACGGCAGGCACATCTTGTGGACGCCTGCAACTACACACAAAGGTGGCCCACCCCGAGGAGGCTGGCCGCGAATTTACAGTAGTGCCGCATACGTGGGAGAGAGTGCGGCAACTGAAACACAGAAAAGCAACTAGGTGAGCGGGTGATACTGTAACTAAGGAGGTGCCGCTCACCCCGAGGTGAGGCTGAGGTGGGAATTCATGCTGGTACATGGGAGAGCACAGTCCATTGGGGCTAACAAGGGCCAGCTTGGAACATCCTGGGGTGGCCCCCTTGAGCGTGAGTAATCAAACGCGCTGGAAAACGGTAATCCGGATGCTTTGCATGGAACCCTGATGACATTCTGCATTGCAGCGGAGCACCTCCGAGCGCAATCACGAGCGTGCTAAATAATACAAAGGTGTCGACCAGTGCGTGTGTCCTGGCGCTGCCCAGATAGCAGAGAAGGTGGGTGTAAGTGGACTTGTTGATTACTGCAGACTGACTAGGACATGTCAAGGAGGAGGCTGGTTGAGCTTTTGAGGTACTGATGCCCCCATGCCTGGGTAAGGCTTGGGATATTGGGACTGAGTGTGTGCCCCCCCCTTAATTGTGGAGCATAAGAGGGGGGCTGACCCACAACATACGGCTGCTGCGTCATGTCTAACAAGCCTCCAAGACTAAAAGGGAAGCAACCTACGCTGGACGAATTCGCCAGGACACCGCCGTGCCCGGAAAGCGCCAGGAGCAAAGACAAGCCCCCCGCAGGTGGCATGGCTGCCGCGGGTACAAATCAGGAGGTCCTGGCTGCGATTGCAGACTTGGAAGCAGACTTGAAAGCGCCCTGAACTGAAAACAGCGTTGGACCTTAAGGTCGGTGAAGTGCAGGAAGAGGTGAATCTACTCCGACAGGACGTAAGGTCCCTGGCGGAGCACACAGAGAGCCTTGAGAAGGAAGGGAGCTCGAATACAGCGGACTGTGCCTCACACAAGTCGGAACTGCATGCCCTTGTGCAAAGAGTGGGCAACCTGGAGAATAGGGTGGAGGAAGCGGAAGGACGCGCCCGAAGGAACAACATCTGCATTGTGGGCTTGCCGGAAGGTACAGAGGGCCACAACCCCACGGAGTTTGTCGAAAACATGTTGCTGCAGGAGATAACTGGAGGAGTTCTGTCTCAGGGATTCGCTGTGGAACAAGCGCATAGGGCTCTAACGAGGAGGCCGCCGCCAGACAACCCACCTAGGCCAGCTATCGCCAAGATCCTTAACTACCGGGACCGAGAGAGGATACTGGAACACTTCCGCAAAGGTGGAACAATCAAGCGAGTGGAGGAAAACATAACAGCCTACCCGGACTACACCCTGATGGTGCAGCGGAGCCGAATGAACTTCGGGGCTGTTAAGAGGAGACTGAGGGAAGCGGGCCATAAGTACATGCTACTTTACCCGGCGAAATTGAAAGTTTTTCATAGAAACAGGACCTTGTTTTTTGACACTCCGGAGGATGCCATGGGATGGCTTGATACGCAGGGTTGCCCCCAGGAGTCCGACATCCAGACGAGAGAAGGAGACGGATGAGATAAGTAATGAGTAATGGGAGCACTGGAAGATGGTGCGGCTTAAGACTATGGGACTTGACTATAGTCATTGATGTGGCCTGTTAGTAGATGAGATCAGATTAGAATAGATAATGTATTGTGTGCACTGTGATTGTTGCTTTATTAAGGAGCCTTGCAGGGCTAGTCTTCACACCCCCATTTAGTATTAATAGTTAAGTGGCCATTAGGGCGACTTCACCCTACTGAGCTCTGAGCGTACTAGACAGGGCTAGATGTGGGGGTGCCTGAGATCCAGGGATGGAGCTGTGCAACAGTTGGGGAGGGAGTTGTTGGGGAAGGGATGGGTGGTGGGAGGGGAGGAAGTTGGGGAGTTTGATGTGTATATAGTTTTGGGGAGTTTGAGTTTAAACACGAGCCTACATGGAATAGCCCAAGAATTGTATCTGTATTGCGCGGGCGGGTGGGAGTGGCTGGGAGGAAGGGAGATGAGTACTAATGAGCTATGGGGGAACTTAGAATAGTGACATGGAATGTCAGGGGACTTAACAGTTATTTAAAAAGGAATAAGGTCATGCTGTATTTGAAAAGACAAAAGATAGATATTGCATTGTTACAAGAGACGCATCTGACACGGGAAAAGTTGGAGCTGGTGGGGAGAAAATGGAAAGGTACTGTAGTTGGGTCTTCGTACTCAGCCTATGCTAGGGGAGTACTGGTCTGGGTGGGGCCGCACGTCCCGTTCCAGCTAATACAGGAAATAGTGGAAACTGAGGGGCGTTTGGTCATAGTGAGAGGGTTGGTGGAGAATAAAGAGGTGTGCATTGTAAACACGTACGCCCCAATCAAAACACGGCGGCGTACTTCAGGACTATGTGCACCAACCTAGGTTTGTGCGTGGGTAGCGCAGTGATCTGGGGAGGGGATTTTAATTGTGTGCTGAACCCCGAAGTAGACAGATCGGATAACAAGACTGACAGGCCCGCCCCAGCAGCTAGGGCATTGCAGACGTTGCTGGATGACTTCGAATTGGTAGATGTGTGGAGAACAAAGCATCCTAACGAGAGGCAATATTCACATTACTTAGCCCTGCAGCAGCTGCACACAAGACTTGATTATGTTTTTGCCACACCAGATGTAATGACAGAGATCGTTCACATAGAATATAAAGCGAGAGTCCTGTCGGATCACTCGCCCCTGGTCCTGGGGTGGCAATATTGCCGCGCTAGGGCACGGATTCCGACATGGCGCCTCCGTGCGAAGGCGCTCAAAGATCCAGTTTTTAGAGAAGATATAAGAGATGAGATCATTAACTACTTCGAGATGAACACAGACAGTGTTGACTCGGCGGGTACACCATGGGAGGCCTTCAAGGTGGTGATGCGGGGTGTGGCCATCGCTAAATGGAAAGGTCTGCAGGACGGGGTCCTGGCTGATTTACAAAGAGTGGAAGATGAATTAGAAAGAAAACTAAAAAGTGGAAGTATAGACACCGAGCTAGTACTTAAACTACAGCAGCAGTGTGCCGAACACTGGGAAAGGCTCTGCAACCTTAATTACAAAAAGTACGTTGAGAGACAACATGCGGGTGGGGATAAAATGGGCCGCCTCTTGGCGTGGCTATACAAGAGTGAAACCCCTAGGCCCCCGATTAGGACAATAACCAGAGAAGATGGTGAGGTAGCGGACACCCAAGAGGGAGTCAATAGGGAATTTGCGGATTATTATAGGGAACTATACGAGGACAGAGGAGGGGGCAGCCAGGATGTGATACTTGAAACTTTGCAGGATATAGGATTGCCCAAGATCGGTGCAGAAGAAAGAGAAGAACTAGATGCGCCAATTACTTTGGAGGAGTTGGAGGAGGTTGTTAGGCAGCTGCCTACCAGTAAGAACCCAGGAGCAGATGGGTTCCCTAGTGAATTTTATAAAGCATATAGGGCAGAAGTACTCCACCCAATGCTAGAAATGCTCAATGAGGCGTTTGAAGAGGGACGGTTGCCGGAGTCGCTCAGAGAAGCGATCATAATACCGCTCCCTAAACCTAATAAACCTGGGCATAGCTGTGGATCATACAGGCCGTTGTCGATGCTGAACCAGGACGGCAAGATATTGACGGCTGTCCTGGCGAATAGACTGCGGAAAGTAATTAGCAAATTAATACATCCAGACCAAACGGGCTATGTCCCGAACAGAAATATAACTCACAACCACAGGCGACTACATCGGGTGATCGAATGGGGTTCTGACAATGAAGGAGAAATGGCAATCGTGTCTTTAGACGCAGTAAAAGCTTTCGACTTGGTTAGATGGCCGTGGCTGCTGGCGGCTTTGGGAGAGTATGGGATGGGGCCGGGGTACATCAGGTGGGCGGAGATGCTGTATAGTGCACCGTTAGCCAGGGTTCGAACAGGAACAGTGATATCTGAGAGATGGCAACTTAGCAGGGGCACTAGACAGGTGTGCCCCTGGTCCCCGATGTTGTACATTCTGGCTCTGGAGCCCCTGGCACTATATCTAAGGCAACAATATGACACGATAGGTATTGAGGTAGGAGGGGAACGACACCTGATATCCCTATATGCGGACGATTTATTATTATATTTGAGATACCCGGAAGAAAATCTTCAGTATATTCTGGAGGTGATGGAAAGGTATGCGAGGCTGTCCGGCATAGCGGTCAATCCCCAAGAATCTAGCATTTTCCCTTTGGGCAGTTACAAGGGAACCTCTGTAGAAAGGTTGCCGGTGTTACCGGTGCCATGGACTGTTGGTTCCTTCCGCTACCTTGGAATAGATGTGTACCATATGGCGGAAGAGGAACATAGGCATAATACCGAGATGGCCATTGGAAAAATACGCAAATGTATGAGGTTTTGGGAGAAGTTGCCCTTAGCGATGATGGGACGAGGGGCGACGCTTAAGATGGTGGTTCTGCCTAGGCGTCTACATTATTTTAGTAATATTCCACATATGATTCCCAAGAGGTTTTTTGTTCAACTGAATGGTATGTGTAGACTTCCTGTGGCATGGTACCCAGAATAGAGTAGCGCTATGGAAGTTGCAGAATTTTCATGAGAAAGGGGCTATTAAACGACCTAATTTTGAGGTTTATTATGTAGCGGGTCAATTACAATATGTGGCCAAATGGCTCTCTGATGAAGCGACCCCTGAATTTAGATTGTTTGGGCGGGACTGTACCCCGTTTTACCTGAAGGAAATTATCTGGTTGCCTGAGTCAGAAATGAAGGAGCGCCCGGAGATGATGATGCTGCGGTGGAAAATGTGGCGTCGAGCATGTATGATGATGAGGGACTCGCTCCCGTGATCCCCGCAGGTACCGCTGGTTGCTTTGGCAGGAGATAAGCAACTGAGGGTGATTATTAGAACCTACTGGGAGTCGGTTGGGCTGGTAACGTTGGGGGATATATGGCAGGAGGGGACCATCAGGGATTTTGAAGGACTTGGGGAGGAGGCGGGATTACATGGGTGCCAATATGTTACGTATCACAGGTTGGTGCGGAAAATTCCGAAAACGTGGCCTGAGACAGTATTGGCGGAAGAACCAGACGCCATTATGGAGACGATATATGACACAGCTGAAGGGGGGCATGAGATCTCTAGATTGTATGAGATGGTAATGACTAAGGTTGGGAAGGAATTAATACATTTGAGATTAGATTGGGAAGCAGAGGTGGGAGCCCAAATGGAGGATGAGATGTGGGAGCGTGCCCTGGGATACCACAAGAAGGTATCTAGGAATGCCAGACTGAAGCAAATACAGCTGTATGTAACGCATAGAGCGTATATGACCCCTCTGAGGATATCTAAGTTTAGAAATGCTGGGAGACAGGCGTGCCCTAAGTGCGATGAGGAGAACGCTGATATGACACACATGTTTTGGTCATGCCCAGTAATCGAGTGTTTCTGGATAGAAGTGGCACAAAAGCTAGCAGAGAAAGGGGTCACGCTCATCATAGACACGGCCTGGGCCTGTCTGTTGGGAGGGTTCCCCAGGCCACGAAAACTGAAGCATGTTGGGAAACTGAAAGACTTGGCATACGTGCTTGCAAAGCGAAGGATAGCTATGGGATGGAAAAAGTGTCCCAAGCCACGGGTGGAGGTGTGGTGGAAGGAATTACAGAAATGGGCGGAGGCTGAAACAGTGGTATGGCAGGAGGCCAGTAGCATGACTTGGGAGGAAGAAGTAGGCACCTTGATGGCATGGAAAACATTGATATCTGGACTATTTGGAACAATATTAGATCCAGAGGAATCCGATGAAAATGACGCCCTGCCGTGTGTAGCAGATACTGAGTGTGAAGGACAAACAGGCTCCTAAAGGGGGGTGGGATCAGGGGGGCAGTGGGCAAAGACTAATTGATGTTAATGTAATGGTTGTGAATTGATTGCACTGCGTGTTTGGTTTGTATTGTTGGTTGTGTTGAAAAATCAATAAAATTCTTTTTTTTAAAAAAAAGGGTCAGTTGGTGCAGGTCTAAACATCTTCCACTCGCGGGTTACCTGCCCAACTGAGGGAAGGTGTGAGAAGGGAAGGTGTGAGAAGAGAAGGTGCAATTCTCTTTTTAATTGAGTTTAAAAGAGGAATAGACTGGCTCACAGCCTTTTACCCTTTTAAATGTCTCCCACAAAATCAGGATCCAAAACTGTTTCCCCGGGTATGGATCTGGAAGGGTTAGGCTGCATTAAAGCGAAGTGGTTGTCAGCAACAGGGAGATGAGTCTCTGGGCTGCTCCAGAGGATCATCATCATCGCAAAATATAAACGTCTGGCTCATCCAGGGTATGAGTGGAAGTTGCTGGCCAAGTACCCTGAATCAGCGTTCATTTGCCAAATAATGTTATCCTTATCCCCCCTGGTCTTGGTCTACGACACCCTGTCCATTGTTTTCGCGAATGTCACCTTTTTCCATGTACCTGTTCTTGGGGCTTCAGGAAGGGGAAACTCTTCTGGATCTGTAGTTCTTTTACCATGCATGGATGTGGACAAAGTGTCAGTAGCCTTTGAATAACTACAGGAGATCTAGACAGCTGTGTGGGTAGCTGTGGCATTGTCTTAGTGTGTTTTTAAAGATGTTTCGACAATCGTTTCGATGTATCCGAAATCGGTTGTCAACAGACGTTTAAGAACAGCAACACCATTTCCCTTTGTTTTAGAGTCATGCGACGAGTGTGAGAGCGACGGATCAACCACTTTCGACTGAGCTTCCGACAAAAGCGTAGTTGCCATGGAAGCACCTTTCGACGATCCAGTCAAAGGTTAGCTTGGGGTTGTTTGTGTAAATGCACCTGTGTTTGTTTTGCCAGAGGACCTCGATGTAGCAGAGCTTTTGGCCTGCCTGGTGGGGCTGGAGACAGACACGCGGGTGTCTACTGACTACTCCTGTATGTCTTCGGCTTGCAAAACAGAGCCGTAGCTGCCGAGTTCTTCCTCGTCCAAACCAAAAGTGGCATTGGAGGAATGTGATTTGGCCTGCATGGGCATGATCGCGTGGAAGGCAATTTTTTATTTTTTTTTAAACTTAGTTTTTTATTTTCATGGCGTAATACACAATAGCACCAACATGGTGCATTGTTTAGACAACAAAAGGCGGAGAAAAGGTGAAAGAGGAGAGGGAGAGAGGCAAGAGAGGAAGGAAATAAGAGAAGAAATTACCCAACATTACCATTCCCGAGTTCGCCCACAACACCGCTCACCCCATCCCACGTCCACAGCAATAAAGAACAATACTCTTTTCGTTCAAAGCCGATTAGAATGAGGTTCGAAGTATGAAGTGGCCCAGAGCCTCAAAATCTCAATCCAAGTTCAGGAATTTTCCGAATCAGATGATCCAGTACTATTCAGCAGATATGCAATATATGGCCTCCAGATGTCGGGGGGCGAGCGTGCAATGGTAAGGTTCTTATGAATTCACTCTCTACATCTTGACAGTGTGTTATGTCTTTTTTCCAGTCTTCGATTTTGGGTAGTGGGCCCTGGGACCATGCCATGGCGATTCGCCTGCGGGCCAGCACCAGCAGAAGGGCTGCTAGTTTACGGGACGCGGGTTGCAGGTGGTTAGTGAGGCCGAGAAGGCCCGCCAGAGGTAGCGGGGCTACCTGTTCCCCTATGATGTTGGCCATTATTTGTAATACCGAGACCCAAAAACCGTGAATTCCGGGACAATCCCATGACAGGTGGAAAAAATCTGCGTGTGCTGCCGCGCAGCGATCGCATTGGGCCGATGCTTCTGGGTGATGCTGGTGTCTCTTAACAGGGGTATAGTATGTTTGGTGTAGGAAGTTGAAATGTATTAGTTTATAACGTGTATTCATTGCGACTTTTTGAGTTTGGCGTAGGATATGACCAATCTTCTGCGTCTATTGGCTCCTGAATGGCAGATTCCCACTTTTGCTGAGTTTTAGTATTAGGCGACCCGGTGTCCGCCACTAGGGATTTGTACAGCAGCGAGACCAACCTCCCCTCCCCCTGTGCTGGATGGTGTTGTGTAACAAATCCCATGTAGGGGGTTGTCTAGGAAAGGTAGGGAACATTTTGTTTAAAGTATGGCGTAATCTAAAGTAAAGAAAGGTGTCTAGGGAGGTGGTTCCACCCCTGTCCTTGGCCATTTGCGGGGTCAGGAAGGTGCCCTCTGGGAAGAGGTCTCCAAAGGAGTGGATATTGATCTTATCGGCCCATATTAGGAATACTTTTTCATTCGTGAGTGGGATACCCGGGATGAATCTGATTGGCAATAGAGGGGAATATCTTATGGTCATGCCGTATTTAACAGCCATCTTTTTCCAGATCGTATATGTGGATAGGACCGTGTTTAGCGTGTTGTATCGGACTGGGATTTGACTTATAACTACGGCACTGAGCAGGTCAGGTGAGGCTAGAGCCTGTTCCACCTGGACGTGTGGACGCACGAAGTGGGTCATGTACCAGTAGCTTAGGAAGTGCGCTTGGGCTGCCCAGTAGTACTTTTCAATATCTGGGAGCGCCAAGCCACCATTTGCCATTGGCAGCACTAAAGTGCTATACGCAACGCGTGCAGGTTTGCCTGCCCATAGTAGTTTCAGGACTGCAGTTTTGGCTTTCAAGAGAAAGGCTTTGGGGAGGAGTAGCGGAATGTTTGTAAACAGGTACAGAAGTCTAGGAAGGATGACCATTTTCACCAAGGAGACCCTGCCCCAAAGCGTTAGCGGGAGCGTTTTCCACCTATGTATTCAGTCTTGAATGGAGTTTAATGCTGAGATATAGTTATCTTTATATATCTTGTGGTGATTGCGTGACATATAAATACCTAGGTAGCGTACCTTCGAGTTCTCCCACCTTAAGCTGTGATCGTCCACAAATTCCGTTGTGTTGGGGGTCAAGGGAAAAACTACGGATTTGGAATGGTTGATTTTAAGACCTGACATTTGGCCGAACCTCACCACTTCGCGCATTACAGGGTTGAGGTTCTCCTGGGGGGCCGCCAAACGAACAACATGACGTCGGCGGCGTAAAGGGAGACAATCAGTTTGTGGGGACCAAGTTTGAGACCTCTATGTATTTGGAATTCTCGTAGTCTCGAAGCCAATGGTTCCATAATAAGGGCAAAGATTAGGGCAGAAAGTGGGCAGCCCTGTCGCGTTCCCCGCTCTAATGATATGCTCGAGGACCTAGTGCTTCCCAGGGTGACATATGATCGTGGGTCATTATACAACAGAGACACTAATTTAATGAAGAAGTTGCCGAAGCCCATCTGTCTCAGCGTCGCCAGCATGAATGGCCATTCCACTGAGTCAAACGCCTTCTCGGCGTCGAGAAGTACTGCTATTGCCTGCTGTGTTGGGTCTAGGGCCTCAATAACGCCGAACAGCCGTCTGATGCCATAGGTAGTGCTGCATCCCGGGATGAATCCGGCTTGATCTCCTATCACCAGAGCCGGCATAAGAGGGGGAAGCCGTGCTGCGAGGATTTTTGCAAGGATTTTATTGTCCAGGTTAATCAGTGAGATCGGCCTGTACGATGCACATTCATCTGCAGGTTTTCCGGCTTTGTGCAGCACCATTATATTGGCCTCACGTAGTGTAAGGGGAAGGCTTCCACGCGCGATAGATTCCTCATAAACGCGGAGCAAGAGTGGGGCCAGGATGGCCGTTTGGGCCTTGTAAAACTCCCCCGTGAGTCCGTCTGGTCCCGGCGCTTTAGAGCTTAGAAGGGATTTTATTGCCTCTAGTATTTCTTCCGCAGTTATCGGTGCGTTCAACGGTTCACGCAGGACTGCCTCTACCCAGTACAGCTCGGTGTCGGCCAAATATGCCTGTAAAGATGTGAGGTCTGGGTTACCCCTGGAGCTGTACAAGTTCTGATAAAAGTCACGGAATGTGTTGGCGATGTCCTCTTCTGAGTATACCAGCCGCCCTTGTGTATCTTAATACATTCCACACGAGTTGGGGTTTTATCTATTGATAGCAGCCGGGCAAGCAGTGCGCCGGGCTTCTGCCCTTCTCCATATTGTCGGACCTGGTGATTGCAGCTGAGGAATTTTAGTTCCCTTTCGGCTGTTTCCCTGAACTTCAGAAGCTCTTCTTTTAACTCTGCCTGGATTTGTGGGCTGGATGTTGTGGAAGCTCCCAGTTCTAATGCCTTTAATTGTCACTCACTATCCGAGAGTTCTTTACGGATCAATTTTAATATACCATTCTCTTTAGCTAAGCATACACCTCGAACGAAGCACTTCAGTGCTTCCCAAACAGTGCTGATAGAGTCGACAGAGTCTTCATTTATCTCGATGAAGGCTATTATTTCTTGACAGAGTTCGGCTGCGAAAACAGCATCTGAAAGTGAGCCTGGTTTGAACCTCCAGTTTAGTCCGGGAATTGTTGTGCCTGCCAGGGAAACATCAAGTGTGACCATTGAGTGGTCGGAGAATGTGCGTGGTAAGATTTGGCTCGTTCCCCAGGAGAACGGGCAGTGGGTAGATGCCATGATGTAATCTATCCGGGAGCTAGTGTTATGGACAGGTGAGTAGAATGTGAAGTCTTTCGCATCACGGTTGTGATGTCTCCATGTGTCAAATAGATCAAACGTTAGGCATGTCTCTTGGCCTTGAATGCTGGCTTTGGAAGGGTTCCCGGTCGTGTTATGAGATTTGTCGAGTTTGGGATTGTTTGGCGTGTTAAGGTCAGCTCCCCATATGATGGTCTCTGCGTTGATCTCTCCAAGTTGAGACATCACCCAATTGAAGTTATCGGGTCCATCAGTGTTTGGAGCGTAGGAGTTTATAATCACCACTTCCTTTCCTGTGATTATCCCTCTCACCAGCAGGGCTCTTCCTTCAGAGTCTTTCTGCGAGTCGATTAGTCCAAAATTCGTCTTTCTGTCGATTAAGATTGCAACTCCTCTGGCATAGGATGAATACGAGAAGTACCTATGGCACCCCCAGGATTTGGCCCATTGAGTTTCTGACGCTGGCAAGAGATGGGTTTCTTGGATTATGGCGATGTTGATTTTATGTCTACGGAGATACTGGAAGATACTCCTATTTTTCGCTGGTTGATTACCGCCCCGAATGTTCCAGGTGCCAACTTTAAATGTTGTCGCTGCCATCCGGGGGGCCAGGTGGGTCCTTATTCATCCGGATGTGTGGTGAGACTGGTTTCTTGATCCATGGAAGTGACTGAGGGGTTTGGCTTCTAAGCGATTGGCAATGTGTGGCATATTTGCCGTGAACTGAGAGTGGGGGAAATAAAGCGGTCGTGCAGAACTCGATTCCCTCCCCTGTGTGGGCAACCCCCAACTGGCCCACTGTGACTCCCCCACTTAGGAACATAACTTCGAACATCGCTGCGCTAGGGGCGCCAGTAGCCCACTTAGAGGGTACCGGGCTCCCTTAAACAGCAGGATTTTGGTTCCTTTGATGGTTGGCGTGGATAAGAGCGGGGATGTGCTGATGTCTCCCGTCTGTTTCTGGGTTTTCAGATTACGGAGGGTCTATTCTCAATCGATCTTCGCGCCAAGGTCTTGGATTGTTCCCACTGGGCCTGCAGCCGGCTCGATCCAGATAGTCGCTGGCCTCCTCGGGGGTATTGAAAAAATGGGCCTTCCCCTCATGTTGAATGCAAAGTTTCGCCGGATATAGCATGGAATAAAGGATGCGATTGCCCTGCAGCCGTCGCTTGACTGTTGTGTATGATCTCCTCTGTGTCTGCACTGCCTGGGAGAAATGCGGGAAAAACTGGATGGGGTCTCCGTCGAATTGAAGCTTTCCTTTATCTCTGGCTGCCTTAAGAATTGCATCGCGGTCTTTATAGTTTAATAGCTTTGCTATTATCGGCCGAGGGTTTGCGCCTGGTGCCGGTTAGGGATGTAACGGTATAACGGTATACCGTTAAAGATACCGTGACCCACTTAATTGAACAATAATAACCGTCACATTGTTTATACCGTTATACCGTTCATACCGTTAAGTGTGCTTTTCAACCTGATTTGGAAAGGCTGCAGTAAGCAATTGCTGCGCAGTCTTGGTTTTGCACTGTTGGATGTGCCGTCTGCCAAGTAGTTTCAGTTGGAGCAGTTTTTAATGCTATTCCATAAACCACACGTGCCTTACACAAAATCAATATGTTAGCAATAGGAAGAATAGATACAGTCCCAAGAAGGAAAAGGGTTTACTTTGGGGTGGCGGCTTTGGGGTTTATATATTTATAATGGATAATGTTCTCTAAACATATGGCAATGGGGGATTTCGCTGGTTCTATCATTGAATTTACATATAATAAGTCACACTGCGAAATTCACTCATCTCTGTGGGTATTCCCTGCTGCCATACCAAAGGGTAACATGTCAGTGATTACTGAACACCTTTTGGCCTGCAAGTAAACTAAAGGCTGTAACGTAAAGAGAGAGTGCGTGTGTGTGTGTGTGTGTGTGTGTGTGTGTATGCGCACAAGCGTATACTACCATCGCCCTCCATAGATCTGTGGCATGCAGGTTATCAAGATAGCAACATGTTCATCTTCACCAGTAGCCAATGGGGGAGCAAAAAGCCTAAATGACCACTTAAAAAAAGCTATTCAGTTTGGTTTGCCAGTTGCAGCAGGCCTCCACCCCACCCACTCCTCTCCACACGTGTGTTTGTGTTTGGTGGAAGCAAGGCATTTCAGTGGAAAGTATGTTGAAAAGCCCAATTCTGGCCCTGGGTGCCTGGTTTTGTTTGTGATGATACATCTGTCAATTTATGACCTTTTAGAAAATATTTGTTAAAATTAGTTAACTCCACCTGCTAAACCGCGATAACCATGATATACCGTCATTTGGCAAGAAGGTTATCGTACCGTCATAAAACGAATACCGTGACAACCCTAGTGCCGGTCTGGTGTTCGGGATTCTGTGCGCTCTCTCTATCACAAAAAGCTGGGACAGGATTTCTCTCCCAAAGAGTGTTGTACACATCTGTTCAATATAGTCTTCCATTTTACCTGCAAGTTGTTGTTCTCTTACTCCAATGATCCGAAAGTTGTTCCTACGGGAACGGCCCTCTAAATCTTCATTTTTGGCACATACTGCCTTCATCTGGGTTTCAAGCGCAGGGACTCGGGATGTTAATGCCGTTGTCCCGTCATCCAGGTCGGATACACGCTGTTCGACATTGTCGAGTCTGTCTGCATGTTTAGCGAGCCTGTGTTGAAGTTGGTCTACTTTCGTCGATAGGTTGTCCAACTTGCTCCCCAGGCCACTGATGCCGGCTTTCAGGTCCATCAGGATTTCTCTAATATCAAAATGTGGGTTTTGCTCCTCCGTCTGCGCTGCGTCAGGCGCGGGGGAGTCCGCTCTGCCGCTGGACGCGGGTTTGTTCAAGGAGCTGGCGTCAAAATTCAGTTTCTTCTGTGTCTTATCTATTTTCCCCATGATGGTTTTGATAGATGTCTGTAGGATTATGCTGGGTCCCGACTATCTCACCCGATGGCAGCATTTGGTTGATTCCAAATGTTGGGGATGTCTTGGTCCCTGTTTCGGTGAGTCTGTGTAGTTCGTTCAGTGCACGTCTTCGGGGAGAATGCGGCAGGTAGGGTATGGCCACCCGGCCGCGCAACATTGACAGGTTTTATATAGACGCGGTTGAGACGGGGGGGCCAAGTGTCCTTGATCGAATTAGTCCCTGTTAATGGCGTCCCCAGAGGTCAGCCCACCTTCTCCCCAGCCGCACCAGCGGGCTACAGTGAGTCTCCTCCGAAAACCTGCTGCGTCGCAGCTACTGAAGCAGCGTTGGTGTTGAATTAATGACTGGAGGTTAGGGTGCCTGGGTGTGTTCTCTTCACCCTGCGATGCATCTGTGGAAAGCGACCGCTGTTTTAGGAGTTCTAGATGACTGGGCAAGCCAGCTCGAGGTCGATCGTTTGATTGAGTGTAGTGAGTATGTGCCGACTTCTCAATTGTTGATTGACCCTTTCGGGTCTCGCCGGAGTTGCTGTGGATTCGCCTGCCGTTGGGGGTGACAACGTGGAGCTGTGTATCGTGATCCAAGGCGATGGCGGGCGGTGCGGAGTACGGCCCCCGCACCGTACTGTGCGCCCGGCTTTTGTCACGGTGCTCGTCGTCCTGAATCGTTGTCCCAATGGGTTTCGGCGAACTATGATGGTTCCGTAGGCCCACTTGTAGCCGATATGCGGGGCCCAGCGACTTGGGCGAATCCCGCCCGCCGCGGCTCTCCGAAATGGGCCCACGAGAAGCGGGCACGCCCCGCCCGGGGACCTCGCGAGAGACCGCTCCCTCGCCTTGGCGTCTCCGTGTCGGGACGCCCTGACCCCACTGCCGATCGTGCAGGATGTTTGTCCGGGGAGGGGGGAGCGGAGCTGACCCGCCCAGCGACCGTGTCGCAGGCCGCGCACACAGCAGCGGGTTCCTACCTGGATCGCCTTGAAGCCGCAACACCCCGGGCTGCTTCTCTGCCGGTCCCGCACCGGGCCGCCGCGGGGACAGAGACCTCTGCGTCTCTCGGGTGCAAAAGATGCACACGTCCACCCGCCTTCTTGAGCGGCTCAATGCACTCTCCGTGTGGCTGGGTTCTTCCCGGCAGCCCGCCTCACCCGGCGATACGAATCTCCGGGGGGGCGCATTGTTTGGCAGCCTGCAGGCCTCGGGTCCGATCTCGGGCTGTAACCAGGTGTCAGAGACGAGATTGGTCTCAAATTTGTCAACAGGACATCGTGAATGTGTACAGCGGTAGACTGAGGTCATCCAGCCATCCCAGGAGCGGCGATGTCGCAGGATTCATTAGAGCCTCACCGAGCTCACTTAGGAAGCGGCCATCTTGGATGGCTCTCTAGCGCCCTCGTGGAAGGCAATTGTTACACACTCGGTGTGAATCTTTCCATGGAAATATTTTATTGCAAGGAGGACAGAATTTAAAGGGTGTCCGTTCCATAATTGTGTAAATTTAGCGACATCTAGACAAATTGCAGTAGAAAGGAAAGTGGAAAGAGGCATTCTTTAAAGGGAATGTAAGGCCGAAGCCTTGTGAATGCTGCCACCAGACGCCGAGAAGGCGGCGTCTGTCGAAACATCAGACGGTAGTCGCCGGACGTTGAGTCGTTCATCGAGACGGCTGTCAAAAGGGCAACTGTATTAAATAAGAAATGTAAACTGCAATATATATCTAAGAAGCAAAGCTATGAACTCTGCATTATGCAACCAACCACAAAGGTGGAAAAAACAATTGGAGGGACCTCGAAACATGAAGGATCATGGGTGCAATACACATCCCACAGGGATAGTATTACAAACAGGCCTAGTTGATCTCCCTTTTCCCAGATCGAAAACAGAATGTAATACTTTGCATCTACCGATAGATGTCGGCCTAGCACAGCGTGCAATTCTAAGCAGATCCACAAGCCTCAGAAATATAAATATATAATTTTATATATTGTAAGGGTGCTGAAGGAGGAGACTGACACACAGATGGCATGATTGTTGGCATAAACTTTTATTTAATCAAAATAAAGAGGAAACCCATCCCTCCCCAACTCTAAAAGGGGTTTCCCTGCCTCAAATAAGGAACTAAGGCTTCTGTCTGAATGTCCAAGTAAATTAAAAGAGTCCACTGTTGTGCCAAAATGCCCATATCTGACCCTGACACTTGTAACTAAACTAAAGAAGTAGTGGATCTTCATGGTCCAGAAGAATGGCTCCCTTCTTCTGGACAAAGGATCATAGTTTCAATTGGCAAGTGAGAACTTTGCCGGAGAGAATAACTCCCTTCTTCAGGTCTCAGTTCCTTTCCCAGATACAAAACTAAGTTCCAGCTCGTGGTACTGTAAAGTTCTGAGTACAAAGTCAAAAGGTAACGTTGAACACAAACATCATTCTTTATTGCCCACAGTTTTCTGCACTATTGGGTTCCTGGAGAATGCCTCCCTTCTCCATGTATCTTTTTCTCAGTATTTCCACAGTATCAGGGGAATGACTCCCTTCCCGGGTCTTCCTTGGCTTTGCTTCACGGTACACAACACCAGGGGGGTATGGCTTTCTTCCCCTGATTTCTCTTGGCTTGCAGTTGTTTTACAGTAGTAGGGAAATGCCTCCCTTCCCCCGGCCCTTCTCAGGCTTTTTACCACAGTTCACAAAGGTTGGGGGATTGGTCGCCCTCCCCCATGCCCTTCTGAAGCTTTCTAAGGCAGTTTGCAATGCCAGGGAAATGACTCCTTTTTCCTGGCTTTGGTGTACCAAGAAAATGTCTCTTCTTTTGGTACTGTATTCTCACAGTTCTACTCCACAAGGGGGAATGCTTCTCTTCCGCTGGTCTTACTTTCACGTTGCTTTACTGGCCTGTAGGTGTGGATCCCAGACCTGTAGGATTCAGTTGCTTTGGAAGATCTGGTTCACTTTCCTGCACTGGAGAAGAGGATTCCTGATGCTCTTCTCAACTCTGTGCGAGTCGTAGACCGATGTTTCTCTCTCCGACTGCTCTAGCTGACTTGGCTCACCTCTCAGCCAAGAACTGTGCCGAAGATGATTTGTGATGCGCTTGTCAATTGGGTGTTGGTCCCAGACCTGTACCTCTCTCTCTTGCAGCCCCGCCAACCGTCCCAGTCACCCAGGTACCTTTAGGCTGCTTGCCGGCCCTCTCTAGTTGGACTAGGGCTTTCCCACATGCTTCTCCATGCTCTCTGAGGGCTGCAGAGACTCAGTAGTGTTCTGCTCCTCTGGACCAGTGTGGCTTCCCTTGCTGGACCGATTTGGAACCCTTCCTCAAGCCAAAACGCCAATGCCCTCTACGCTTCGTTCATAGATATTAACTTGTCAGTCAATGCCCGCTCTCACAATAAGTGTAGAGTATTAGCCTGGATACTCGCACTAAATACTCATATCAACATAGACTCTATTGTACCAAATGAT
The DNA here is from genome assembly GCF_040938575.1 of Ambystoma mexicanum. Taxonomy (NCBI): domain Eukaryota; kingdom Metazoa; phylum Chordata; class Amphibia; order Caudata; family Ambystomatidae; genus Ambystoma; species Ambystoma mexicanum. The sequence continues at coordinate 789,064,849 of NC_090932.1, read as the reverse complement.
TGGACAGACCATCATCTTATTAGTTTCACACTAACTAGTAACGAGAAACTGCATCCTACACCTATGTTATTGTACACGGTTGAGAAAAGAAACACTCAGAACTTGACAGCAGGCAGCCTCATGCTTATTCTGGAGGAAGCCCTCGCCGCTAATACCCTCTCGAGTGATAACCCCAGCTGTCTTGCAGACATCTACCATAATTGTTTATCAACTACCATTGACTCATTAGCCCCGCTCACAACTAAAAAGCAACACCCAGAAACACGCTCAAACTTCTGGTTCAATGATGAACTAGTACTACTTAGGCGTAATAAAATGTTACTGGAACATATCCACAAAAAAAACTACTATTGACACCACTAATGCATTCCTAAAAGCAAACCAAACCTACAAAGCAGCTGTCATAGCACACAACGCCAATGCCCTGAATACTCGCATCAGTAACGCTGCCTCAAATTCCAAAGAGCACTTTTACAATACTCAGAGAGTTGGAAAACCCCAACCCATCCACCACACCGGTTAACTCGAGCAAAGCTTGATGCACAACTATACAGAATGCTCTTGCTTCTAAAATTCAAGTGCTTCAAACAAAAATTGCCACCAAAAGAAAGCTACTGGCCAATAAAATCTCACCCCCACCAACCATGGACAGAACCAATGACAAAACGATACCCAATTTGAATTCTCCCCAGTAAGCCAAAACCAAGTGTTAGACACTATATCCAAACCTAAACCTTCGAATTGTAAAGGAGATAGCTTCCCAGCTTACTTAGTCAAACTATGTGCCCCTACGCTTACTCCTATCATTACCACATTTGTAATTGTAATATGCATCTGATCAATGTAGAGTTGAACAAAGACAACAAGGGACAATAACAGTCAACACGACAGTGTTTTTGCCAGGAAGTGAGCTAGAGTGAGCTCTAATGGGGTGGCCTTCATCAGGACAGGATATTTCAAAACGGGAAGTATCTTGTGGGGTCGGGCTTGGGTGCGCTGAGGATCAGCGGGAGGCAGTGTCCTAAGTACACTGGAGGATTTTTTAGGTCCTCGAAGTGGCCATTCCTTAGGGGAGCCTATTGCTGCCTGAAGTTGGGTGGAGCAGGCTGGTGTGTTAAGTACGCGATGTCACCGCATGTAGGGAGGCGGCGGTGTCAGGAAAGAAGCGCTGCAGAACAAGCTGTCAGCGTTCGCGGTCACTAGCTGTGCACGTGTTGACTGTTATTGTCCCTCGTTGTCTTTGTTCAACTCTACATTGTTCAGATGCATATTTGCTGATTACTACATGTTATCACTTCACTAAATCCACTGGTCTCCTTCCCAAGGATCTCTCAGTGGATGTGCAAGCACTGATAAGACTTTGCGAATATTTTACATTTGCCTTGTACTAATTTGGTTACCACACCATATAGGTGTAAATACTGTTGTGTCTTGTGTAAAACCTCAGTCAAGTGTATCTATCAACACACAAACTACAGTCTCATTAAAATCTGACTGTAGTACTTTCACAAGTGTCCGGATACATTTGTGCTAGGAGTCATCTATACCCCCATAGGAGTGTGTACATTTTTCGTTTATCAGCCAGGTACCCTATGACCTTGCTCAATTTTTTCTTGAATACGTAACTACCCACCTGGGCAGAGCAAGGCATCAACCAGGTGCCCTTTTTGATAAACATTCATGGGTGTAATCTATACAAATTTTGCGGATGACACCCAGATCCTCAACCCCATTACAGACAACTATGACCAGGACCCAATCACGATCAATAAAATCTATGGTATAATTCAAAACTGGATGGTCATCAACAGTCTCTGCCTCAACAATGAGAAAACTGAGATACTCATTGTGGGCCACCCAGCCAAAATCAATGCCCTCCACTCCGATTACACAGCGGTAAATATCGATGAAACTCCCATCCCAGTCCTAAAACAAGGTAAAACTCTAGGTGCGTATCTTGATGCCAACTTGACAATGTCTAAACACGTGAATGCTCCATCATCGGCCACTTCTTACACATCTATACTGATTTCAGTTGACAATTTCTCACGCCGGACAACTGCAGCACCCTAGCCCAGGCTCTCATTTTATCAAAGCTAAATTATTGCAATGTACTAATGCTAGGTATCTCAAATGCCAACTTGGCTAAACTGCAATCGCTGCAAAATCAAGCTCTGCGAGCAGCCCTCGGACTCAAAAAAATCTGACCACATCTCCACCACCAGGAGGGAAGCCCACTGGCTACCTATAAAAGCTAGAATTATATTTGAAACACTCCGTCACCCATAAATGTCTAGCAAAGAAGACATCCACTTACCCAAACAACACAGTCATCCTGAATAAGACATTGAGAGCACTCAGATCTAATAAATAGGCATATCTCTGTATCCCACGCTACAAATTCCCCAGAGCAGGGGGAAGCAGCTTCTCAGTAATGGCTCCTAAAACCTAGAATACACTCCCATTAAACACTAGAAGAACAAGTTACTTACCAACTGTAACGTTCGTTTGACTGGATGTTCCTCCCATGTATTCCTCATTTTAGATAATCTGACAGCTTGCTGCTTCTTTCTTCGGAAAAAGAAATTTTCGCAAGAGGGTGCTGTGCTCGAGGCTGCGTAGTTTTAGTCCCTCGAGGGCTGCCGTCGTGTGTCGACGTCATCCGTCGTATAAAGGGCTTTAGCCGCGCCTGTTGGTCTCAGTTCTGGTTTTTCGGTGTTAATGGTCGCATCAGTTCTATCAGGCATCGAAGGATGTCAGGGTCTTAAGGAAGTACAAGTGCAAAAAGCGTAAAAACTGTACGGAGGGCTAGGTTGGGAGGGTCGATGAGGAATACGTGGGAGAAACATCCAATCGAAAGAACCTTACAGTGGTTAAGTAACTTGTTCTTCGAATGGATTTTGTCCTCCCACGTATTCGTCATCTTAAATAGACTCCCACAGCAGTAGTAATTTGGAGGAGGGAGTACCAGAGTTTTTAATTATGTACTGAATGAAGGATGGCTTTTGCAAAAAGGCCTCCTTGGTAAGAAGTGGAGTCTAAACAATAATGTTTTACAAAGGTGTGCATGGATGACCAGGTGGCCGCTGCACAAATGTCCTGCACAGGAACACCCCTCTGAAGAGCCGTTGAAGTTGCTATGCCCTTGGTTGAATGAGCCCTTATTCCATCTGAAGCCTCTTTCCCAGTCAACCTGTAACATTCAGATATTGCTAGGATTATCCATCTGGATAAGGTTTGTTTGGGCACACCAAGGCCCAATTTGTGTCCAGTGTAACCGACAAATAACTGATCAGTTTGTCTAAATCTTTCAAGTTTAGAGGTATAGAAGCGGAGAGCCCTTCTTTTAGAGTCCAGCCTGTGGAACCTTTCCTCCTCTTTAATAGCGTGCTGAGGAGGGTAAAAGGAAGGTAAAGTAATCTTTTGTGACAGATGGAAATCGGAAACTATTTTAGGTAAGAAAAAAGGTTTGACCTTCAAAATAACTTTATCCTCGTGGAAAATAGTGTGAGGAGGCTTACAAGAGAGTGCCTGCAACTCATTCACCCTGCGGGCTGAAGTTAAAGACACTAGTAAAACAGTTTTAAATGTTAGGAGCCTTAAAGGGCAAGAATGTAAAGGCTCAAAAGGGGCACACAAGAAATTTTAAAACTAAATTTAAGTCCCAAATGGGAACCTGAAAAGGTGTAGGAGGGAACACATTTGTTAACACTTTAAGAAATTGAACAACTAAAGACATCTTAAAATATGAAACGTCTTCTGAGGAGCGCTTGAAGATAGACAGCGCTGCTAAATATCCTTTAATAGTACGAGTTGGCCAAATGTAAAAAAAAGGAAAGCACCATGGTAGTGCTACATTGAAAAGGGTCCACATTCTTATCCCCGCACCAGTTACTGAATTTCTTCCAACGACACCGGTTCAAGGATTTTGTTGCTGGCCTTCTAGCCGAAAGCAAAATTTCCATAACGTCGTCCGGAAGGACCCAATCCTTATATCTCAGCCACTCAGAAGCCAAGCGTGAATGCTGAGAGCTTTGACCTCTGGATGGAGAACTTGACCTTCCCTCTGCGAGAGGAGATCCTCGCTTTGTGGAAGACGTATTGGAGGGCAGATGGACATGTCCAGAAGGTCCGAGTACCACATTCTCCTGGCCCAATCCGCAGCAATTAGGATCATGGTTATCCAGTGCACCACAAACGCATCCCCTAGAGATCTTCTCGGGGGAAATTCCCTTGAGCAGTACAGGTCGCACTTTCGGTTAGTACCGGTCGCAAAAAGATCCACTTGAGGGTTTCCCCAAAGGGCGAAGATCTCTTGAAGGACTTCCTGAGCTAGTTCCAATTCGTGGGAGACTATGCTCTGCCTGCTCAGAGCATCTGCCACCATGTTTTTCTCTCCGGCTAGATGAATTGCTGATAGAGAGATACCTTCTTGCATTGCCCAGAACCAGAGCTGCATTGCTTCTCTGCACAGTGGGAGTGATCCTACGCCTCCTCTTTTGTTGAGGTAATTCATGGCCACTGTGTTGTCCGTCATTATTAAGACATTCTTTCTTTCCCTGTAGAGAGGGCAGGAAGGCCTTCAGCGCTAGTCTGATTGCCCTCAGCTCCAAAAGGTTGATGTGTAGTTTGGACTCCGATGGAGACCAACGACCGCTGATTGTCAGATCGTTGGTGTGGGATCCCCACCCCATGAGTGAGGCGTCCGCCACTACTGTTACTGTTACATGGTTGCCAAAACTGTTCCCCCTTGAGGATATTCTCCTTGCAAGCCCACCATAGAAGATCTTGAGCTACTTTGGCCGAGACTTGCAGAAGATCTGAAATCTCCCCCGAAAACTGAGACCATTGAGTCCAGAGGGCCCAGTGAAGGGATCTCATCCTCAGTTGAGCCTCTGGCACCAGAAAAATGCAGGATGCCATGAGGCCTAGCAACCTTAGAAAGTCGGAAGCCAGTAGATGTTGGGCATTTTGAAACTTAGTTACCATCTGCAGAATGTGGTGAGCTCTCTCCCCGGGAGGCGAGGATTTCCCTGAGGTAGTATCCAGTACTGCTCCGATGAATTGGAGTCTTTGGCTTGGAATCATTTGCGACTTCTTGTAATTGAGGGAGAAGCCCAGTCTGTGTAAGAAGTGGCAGGTCATGGTCAAATGTTCCCTGGCTCGTTCTGGTGAACTCGCCCTGATTAGCCAATCGTCCAGGTAAGGGTAGACATGAATCCCTCCTCTCCTGAGACTCGCTGCCACTACAGCCATCAGCTTGGTGAAAACCCTCGGGGTGGAGGTCAGCCCAAATGGCAGAACTCAACTGATAGTGAGATCTGCCAATTGCAAACCTCAGGTACTTTCTGTGCTTCAGACAGATTGGCACATGAAAGTAAGCATCCTGAAGGTCCAATGAAACCAGATAGTCATGAAGCTGAAGAGCCTGAAGGTTTTGAGAAAGGGTCACCATCTTGAACTTGTCCTTCCTGAGGAACTTGTTCACGTTTCTTAAGTCCAAGATGGGTCTCAACCCTCTGTCTTTTTTGGGATGAGAAAATAAGGGGAGTACCAATCCTTGTTCCTCTCTAGAGGTACATGTTCCTTTGCACCTTTCTCTAGCAGGGTAAAAACTCCTGCACAAGGAGCGTGTCTAGAATTTTTACATAATTGGCTCCCGGTGGATGATCTTGAGGTCTCTGATGAAAAGGAAGGCAGTAACGATGGGTCACTATCTCTAGTGCCCAGTCATCTGACGTAATGCCCCGCCATTCGTCCAGATACCGAGTGATTCTGCCTCCCACTGGGGTTTTGTGGGTTAAGATCTCAAAGTGGCTATGCAGCAGCTGCAGCAGTGGCTGAGAAGGTAGTAGCGGCTGCTGTGGCTGATCTAGCACCTCTCCCTTTTCCACCACGAAAGGGTTTTCTCTATTGGCCTCTCTGACTGGCCTGACCCCTACCTTTTCCAAAGGAGGAATAGAAGGGAAAAGGGCGACTCTTCCAGGAAGATGAGCCTGCGTAAGAGTGTTGTTGAGGCTGCCTTATAGCGGCGCTGGATGATTTTGCTGCCGCTTTTGAAGTCTGCAGCTTTTCCAAGCTCTCGCCCGCCTTGCTGCCGAACAGCCTCAAGCCGTCAAAGGGCATATTTATTAACCTGGACTGTACATCAGATGCAAAACCCGATTTTCTCAGCCAAGCAAATCTGCGTAAAACCGTGCTAGCCGCCATGGACCTGCTCACACTATCAGCAGTGTCCAGTCCTACTTGAGGCACTCCTCCATAGCATCCTTTTCATCTCTTACTATCACCAGGAAACCAACCCGTTCCTCACCCTCCGGGATGTGTTCAGCCGCTGCATTCAACCGGTCCCACAGGGTGTATGTAAATCTAGCTAATGTACATGTCACATTAGTAGATTTAAGGGCCGTATTGCTCGAAGTGAACACTTTCCTCTCCCAAGCATGTCAGGGGGCATGGAGGGATAAGCTGATTGCTTATTTGCATTTGCAGCTTGAATAACCAAGCTCTCAGGTGAGGGATACTTAGACAGATATTCTGGATCTGAAGGTGAAGGTGTGTACTTTCCCACACATTTTTTATTCGCAGCTGGTAAAGATTCTGGGATTTCCCAATTTGCCATAACTCTTTTGTAGAGCTTTGTGGAAAGGAAGGATCGGATCCCTCTGAGGTCCTTCATCAATATCTGTCATGTCATCCTGGTCGTAACTCCGGGACACTGTCTTCCACCCCATGAAGTCGATGACTTTTCCCAGGAGGTTCCTATACCCAGTTGCTGCATGGTCAGTAGGGTCTGGTCTTTCAAATTCTACCTCAGGTGAAGTATCTAGGCCACTGGCCGATTGTAGGCAGTCATAAAAGTCAGCCACTTTGGTACTTGGGTCTACTAATTCTTCAGGAACTTCTCTTGTCCAAAATCTAAGGCCAGCTGATGTAATTTCTTCATCAAAGGATTGTTCTTCAAAAATAGAAGACAGATGAAAAATATTCCAGCCTGGGCTGGGGATGGAAGATTTTTTCTGGTAAAGGTGACGGCATTGACCTAGGTTTAGCGATAAATGTCATTTTGGGTAGCAGTATTAAAGATTTCCCTGACAAAGGCAGCGAAGGCATTGATGGAGTAGACGCTGGCTTTGACATGCTCAAAGGAATCCTCGAGGTCATCGAGGAAGGCTTCGATGTCGTCGAGAGAGGCTTCGACACTGTGGTCGAAGGTATCAACGCCATCTTTGGCTTCGACGTAGTCGTAGGACATGTCGAGTCAATGCCTGACTTCGACAACGAGGACGCCATTTTGCCCTCTATTAACCTCGATTTGTGCACCGAAGGTTATTGTCTTGTTTCATGAGGTGCTGGAGAATCATCCTCCGAGGACGCCCTCGACTTTTTGTCGGATATTGCGTGTACTGTTTTAGATTTCCCTCTGTCACTCTTGGACTGGACAGGGGCATGCTCTTCACGCAACTTTTTTGAGGGGGTCGGGCCGCCTTCTCAAAAATCTTTAGCATTGAAGCCCTAAAGGCCTCCCATTTTTTGGGGGAATCGTGCTTAGGACATGAAATGAACCTTCTGTCAGGCAAGGAGGAAGAAGAGGAAGAAGATTTGTGACGTTGCTTCTTCGATTTTTTTAGATGAAGAGGAGGAAGATTTCCTCGAGCGACTCTTTGACCTCGACCGCCTCGACTCGTGACGAGATTTTCTACTCGACTCTCCCGAATCTTTTTGTCTTTTTGCAGACTTAAAAGACTCGTCTCCCACCGCTAGCTTACCTTGGCTTTCCTTAAGAGCCTTATTAGACATTGCCTGACACGAACCGCACTCGTCGACCCGATTGTCAGGGCTGAGGCACCAAAGGCAATTGCTAAAACCCGTCTTGGGTGTGCTAGGAGTTGAAGATGAAGACATTTTCAATGAAAGAACTGACAAGCCATTTCGAAACACGAAGCAGAAGCTCGGAAAAACGGAACTGAGACCAACGGGCGCGGCTCAAGCCCTTTATAGGACTGATGACGTCGACCCTCGACGATGGCCCTCGAGGGACTAAAACTACACGGCCTCGAGGACAGCGCACTCTGGCAAAAAAAGTATGGCCGAAGAAAGAAGCGGCAAGCTGCCAGATTATCTAAAATGAGGACTACGTGGGAGGACACAATCCATTCGAAATGAGCCCTCTCACCAGTGTTTCAAGAAGTCTTTAAAAACGTGGCTATTCAATACATTTTAGCCAGCCAACCGCTGCTCTCAAGCCTCACCATCCTGAGACATTGACTATATCTGATTGTAATGTACAGTGAACCCTGTGTTTTCAGGTGCTAATGTATTAACTGCAAATGTATTGTAGCAACTTTATCCACTGATAAGGTTGACTGCAAATGTATTTATTGTAACTGTATCCCCTCATGCTGAGATGTCTGTAACTACGCCGTGACACCTCTTGGTTTGGGTGTATTATACATGCAATAAACAAATAAATAAAAATAAAATAAATAAACTCTGCTGGGTTCCAGCTAGCAACCGTGTTGCTTCTTCGCACCGGTCGGCATCTGCACTTGTGATTCCTCCAGGGCGGGCATCTCTCCCCGCTTGGTTTCCCCTCTTCTAATTTGTATTCGTTCAGGCCAGTCAGAGCTCCTGAAACTCTAGACTGCTTCACAGTGTTTTGTGGATTTCTCTTCATCTCCTGCTCGTCCCAGTATTTCTCTGAGAGCTCTCTCCAAGGTAGACATGACTCTTCTTGGTCCTAGTACCTTTACCATAGATCTCTCTTGGGTCGACCACATTCTTCATCGTTCCAGTACAGTTACTACTATGTACCTGCCACATGTCCATGGGGTGGCACAGTAAAGGAGGGTTAGGTGAGGGGGAATGAGGGGAAGTATACTGTGTCCTCTCTGGATAGTCATCCCTAGTCCCCTGGGGGGGTCCCTCCCCCCTCTCTCCCCCATGAGATCCTCCTGCAGACTACCACCCCCCAAGGGGGCCATCAGGTAGTGGTCTGACCTCATGAAAAGGGGCTCCCCCCTCGAGGAGAAGTGACGACATCCAAGAATGTGTCACAATATACACACACACACATGTATATGCACATGTATGTACCAACACTGTACTTTCAGGTTAGTGTTATGGAATTGGTACTTCTATACATTTGCATAAAGGTGTTTCTTTTTGATGTATTAAGGACACGGAGGTAAAGGACATGGGAAATATTTACTTTGAGAGATAAAGTTATGTTTAGGTGCTTAAGATAAAAATAGGGAACAATGTATGGACTGAAACACTTAATTGTCGGACAGGTTATCTATCTGCTGTCAACTATATCAGGTGAGACCCTTTTTGCATCATATAATTATTTAGGAAAGATCATATCATGCTTCTTTTAATCATCTAGGAGTATATGTTAAGGATATGCCGATAGAATGTGTAACTTTTAGAATTTCTAGTTTGTATCTATAATTGAACATGAATTGTTATAATGTTTTTATTCTTGTTTTGGATACGTTTTATGGACAAATATCTAAACACCGACTACATCTCAACCTCCTACCCCCTCCTTCTACTTTTTATGTGAAGTACATTGTATAACATTAGCGAACACACACAGGAGGCAGACCAGGGGAAAAAAACAAAATCTCACAAGGTGTGTTAAGTTTTGGTAACACAAAATTGCACTGTTACCTGCCCTTCAACCAGACAACAAATCAAACGCCTGTTCCCCTCTCACTCCCTCCAACCTCGTATAAGGTGCTGTGTCTTTTGGGCTATCATTTTCCATGCCAAGAAATGTTGATACCATTAATACGCAGAATAAGTTGTTAAAATGTTCAAGGAGATTAAAACTATATAAACAGTTCTTTGACAGCGTGGTTACAGATACTGGTCATGCTAATAACTTTATATTATTACTCTATGAGCGATGTATCTTTCAAGATCTTGATATAGATCAGTGTTCCGATATAGACTTCAGGCCCAATTCACTGGTTACAATCAGGCAAGCCCACTGAAACTTTATTTGACTCTTCAGATATCTTGAACAACTGGTGTTTCAAACTCACTCTTGTCGAACAACCTTACAATTGGCCATTTTGATGCACTCTCCTCTCTAGCTTTCAATAATTATGTTACAATCAAAGGGGCATGTTAGGGGGAAGCGTGGATGTTATTTTCAGGACCACTGATTATATGACAGCAATAAAAAGGCAGTATTGCCAACTGTGGGGAACTGACAAAACACGTGCAACAACGGTATACATTTTAACACTTTATTTCATGTCAGAATAAGATTGTGCAAAACGTCTGTGGGACTAATGGTACATCTACAGTGAAATGGGGTGTTCCTGTCCTGGAACTAAGCAAAAGGCTTCACAAAGGGGTAGCTAATAAAGTGTCTACAAATCTAGTCCCTCACGACTGACTTGATCGCCATTGGGCCACAATGTATGTACCCTGGATCTCTTTCCTTTCAACTCTCTGATCTGACAATAACCTGCATGCCTTAGTTTCACTCCGCCTCTCCCACCACCTGGCCCAACCTGGCCCGTTCGAAACTTCCTATTCTTGCTGGCCACGTCCTGGCCTTCTTTACCCTCTCGATCACTCGTTGCCTTTCTTTGCTTTCCTCCTATTTCCTCTGCACCACTCTCTTCCCCTTGATGGAAGTGGTGTTGTATCACATTGGGCCCTGATGTCCACACCTACTCCTGGCAACTGGGTTCTACCATCTCCTCCTCATCCCTATGTTAAACTAAATCCTCTCTATGTCTGGTTCCTGACGTTGATTCCACCTTATGCTATGGGAACTATCCTGCTACTGATCTCACCACCTCCACTGAACTTGTCTACCTCTCTGTTACTTCTGCCTTCAACTTCTTCCTTCCTGGTATCTCCGTGCACGGATGATCACTAATAAGGGAAACAACTGCCGCCTTGGGTTGAAAAATGTGATGCATAAAATAGCACTGCTCTACAGAAAATATTTTCCTGGAGCAAAGGCTTGACATTTGAGGTCATTTGCATACCTACAATGCATTGCCCATCAGCCTTGGATTGGAGGTGAACTTCGAGTAATGGCTGCTGCTGTGCTATGTGTGACTTGGCTCAAATGGCTTATTCTACGTTCAGTTGGAAGGTTTTTATTTCCTAAGCCTTTTAAACCTAACATGACTTGTCTGGCGCTTGCTACACATGCCCCAATGCTCCAAACACAAAGTTATGGGAATATATTGCACTGATGATCCGTAATAAAGGTGAAACTAGAAAAGTTATAAACATGATTTCTTGTTTCTCCAGTTGAATGAAGTTGTTTTACTCTTTTGTTACTGACTTTCATGCATGTGCAACCAACGCATAACGGTTGTTGTGTGTACATTAAATGCAGTTTCTAATCCTGGCCTGGTTTCATGGCTAGGTACTAATGGCATTAGTACCCACATCGAGGGAACTAATAGGACTTAAATTCCCTTAAGCCGCCTTGGCGGCACTTTGCTCTGGACCATTCAAATGGGTTGCAACCAGTTAATTAATCCCTGTTATGTGCCTTCACTGTCCGGTCCAAACACTAAATCGGTGGCTAATCTCCCGCCGATCCCTTCTTTGACCTGCCCTTCCCTTCATCAACGCGGTCTGTGTGAACTCATCCGTTCCAAACTTTGTTGGGGCACCTGGTGCAGATTATTTTAAAACACGTTCGTTCCCGCGATATTCAGTATGGAGCATACCTTTAGGTGAAGTATCTCTAGGCTTTGACTTAGTTGCTATGTAAAGCTATATAGTCGCAATGAGTATATCAGTACAGCCTATGTTTCACCTTCTCGCTTAATTAACAATTCTGCATGTGGAACTTAGTGGATGTAAAATAAATAACATTGTTTAAACTCAAATCGGGTCAAGGTAAAAGATGACAATCGTCTTTTGCTGTTGTATTCATTTACAGTCATTTCACGTTTTGCCTCCCAGGCTTCTCACTCTTCTTCTCCTTTTGCACTCTCCTTGGTCCAATTTTCTTTTACCACACAGACTATGGCCTGGCTGCCATCCTGAGAGGGGTCACAATTAGCCTCCATACGGATAGGGCTTGGTGACTTAGGACCACTACGGTGGTGATATGCACAGTATATTAAAAAAAAAGAACATGACTGACTTGCACTGTGTAATTTTAACAATGAGCAAAAAGCCTGCACCCAAGCCAACGTGTGGTAAAGTATGTGAATGTACAGTTTTGAGCAATATCTAGATTATGCTGTGCCACACTGGAGCTTAGTCAGCCCTACAGATAAGGGGTGTATCGGCCACTTTTACTCCCTAAAAATGGTCAAATACACCCCAAAAATATAAATAGGGTGCAAAAATACTCCCATAAAAAAATAGGGAAAAAGACATGTAGAATCTTGCGCTTCTGCTTTCACCCTCACAGCTCCATGGATATGTTTGGACCAGTAGTGCACGTAGAAACACAGGAAGAAACTACTATTATAACTGCCTGATTGTAAGAAGTAAACATGTATCTTTTAATGTGCTTGAATAACTAGGTGCAAAGAAATTAATATTACAAAACATTTCTTTCAGTTATAACATTTTTACTTGCTCATAAAATACTCTCATTGGAAATTGAAATTACACTTGTACTCCACAGAAAATCATTTTACGTCCAACTTTAAAACATAGGGAGTAAAATACTCCCACTTTCAAACTTATCTGGAGCACTGAGCTTAGTGCAAAAACCTTAATATGTGCCACACAGTGGCATAACACAAAATGAGGGGCACCCTGCTGAGCCCCCTGCATCTCTGCTCCTCGAAGTGTATTCTGCGCCACAGACTCTCGGCCAGCCTGGGCCACCATCCATGCCTAATGATTATGATGATCGTGTTGCCGCAGAAGCGTGCTTCACACAGCACTAGGTGGAAAATGTAAGGTTTTGAAACACATCTCAAACCTAACATACAAACAAAGTGGGCAATACACCTCGCACTTGGTACCCAAATGTTCTGGATGCCACTGTGTGCTGCCAGTAACATTATGCATGTGGTGTAATGGAGGCAGTTTTTGGTGCCAGGGAGCGCATGGTCGATGAGGGGGGACTGGCATTGTAAACGATTCAATGTCAGTGGTGGCATGTGAATATCTTTAGTGCCTGAGCATTAACATCTTCTACAAATAGCGCACGTGATGTAGGGGAAATCGGGTGTTTCTCCAGACCATATTTTTAAAATAATCTGTTGAAGTGGTGCATTTTACTGCATTTTTAAAAATTGGTTAAAAAGTCATACAATTTACAATTGGTTCTCTAAGGTAACGCATAAATAAACAATAGTAAATGCCATGTCACCAACGGTACACAAGAGAATTTGACATTATCATGATGCCTGAGCTAACATTTGCCATTGTAAGCAATTTTTATGCAGCCGTGCCCATGATATCACACCATTGCAGAAACACTGCATGGAACCTGTGGCGGCTTCATCATGTGATTGATAGCACTAGGGGGCTTAGAGTGGGCAGGGCAGTGGCCTCGCTAGACGCAGTAAAAAGGCATTTGATTCTGTGAGGTGGGATTGCCTGTACGAGACCTTCTAGCACTTTGGGTGGAGCCTGGGTTCCAGTGGTGGGTCAGACTTTACACGCAACCCTGAGCTAGAGTGAAGACTGGGAGGCAGACGCCTGGAGGCTCAGTAAAGGCACTAAGCGGGGATGCCCGATGTTGTTTATCCTGTCCTTGGAACCATTAGCCGTGTTCCTACAAACTGAATATGCAGAGGCTGGCATCACGATGGATGGAGTCACGCATCTGATTTCAATATATGGGGATGGCATGCTCCTCTATGTCCATTCACGTGATGAGAACTTATCACACCTTCATGATGTCATAGACCAATACGCTGAGCTTTCCGGGATTCAGATAAGCCGCGAGAAGTCATGCTCGTTTCCATTGGCGGAAGTCGTGGGTCGAAGCCGCACACAGTTGCCAGACATGGGACTAAGATGGCACCTGGAAACCTTCAGGGGTTGATGTTAGACATAACATGGCGGCTTCACATGTACATAATACACAGAGTGTGGGAGGGTGCCCCTGAGTCGATGTTGTTCTGTCGGCGACTGCCGTGTCGGTGATGGACAGGGTGGCTCTGCTCAAGATGGTAGTGCTGCCTCGTTTGTTGCATCATTTTACCAACATCCCCTATTATACTCTGAGGCAGTTTTTGACTCTATATGAATTCGACAGTTAGGCCTTTCTGTAGGGGGGGGGAAGAGGAATATGATTGGCTTGGAACCCTTCAGAGGGACTTTGATAGAGGAGGGATACGACTGCCCCACTACGAATTATATTGCCTGGCGAGTCAGCTGCAGTTTGTGGTGAGCTGGCTGGCGGATGAGACCACACTAGAGTCAATGCTTCTGCAGATGTCTCTCCAGCAGTGGTTCCTGAAGGAGGCCCTGTGGGTCATGGACACTCGCCCCTTGCTAGAGCCCTGGCTCCTTCGTTTGGGGAGGACCCTATAGAGCAGAACCTGGAGGAGGTTGGGCGACCCAGACCTTTTCTCCCCTAACAATCCGCTTATGGTACTCACTGGGAAAGGGTCTGACCCTATGGCTAGAATTAGGAAGCATTGGGAGGGCCACGGGCTAGGCACACTGGGTGACCTGCTGTAGGAGGAGAGACTGATGGATTTTAAAAGCTTGAGGCAATGCTCAGGCATACATGCAGGCCAATTTGTTCCGCATTAGAGTCTGGTGAGGCATATTGAAATCCAATGGCTGGATTTCTTGAGGGGAATGGAAAGGGATTGAACGTTGGAGTCCATGTATGATGTGGCAGAAGGGGGTCAAATGGTTTCTCGATTGTACGAATTACTTCTGAATAGGCACAGGGAGATGACCTTGGGAGTACGCATATTGTGGGAGGTGGATTTGGGCAAATCACTTCGACGCACAATAGACTTGTACATTCGGGTAAACCAACAGGGTTTCCAGGAACTCCAGATTAAAGTTTATTCAGCTGTAGATTATGCACGGGGCCTATATGACCCCTCACAGGATCTCCAGATTTAGGGGAGATGGGAGGCTGCAGTGCTGAGATGCATGCATGAGGTTGCCAATTACTTTCATATGTTTTGGTATCGCCCAGTGATTGGTAGATTTTGGATGGGGTGATGGACAAAACGGCTGGGGGGGAATACAGATGTATGCCTGGCCGGCGGAGGCCTTTCTGTTGGGCCTATATCCGAAGGGTAGGAAGCATACAGCACACATCACACACATGAAAGACCTTATTTTTGTGCTGGCTAAGCGAAGGATTGCAATGGCCTGGAAACAGGCTTAGGGTCCCAGAATAGAGGCTTGGTGGGCAGACCTGGAGAGATGGGCTTTAGCTGAGTCTGTCTGCATAGATGTTGAGGCTTGGGATGTGCTAGTGCATACAATGTTCCCACTGCCTGATGTACAACTTCCGTGAGGTGCCCTTTTGCAGTTGTCACTGCCCTGGTGAGAGGCTCTAGTGTGGCACGTAGGGAGCGGAGGGGTAGGGGCGGGACTCTCAGGGGGAAACTGATATGGCCTTGTTCAATGGCACGGTTTATCCCTGGATGATTACTATGCTACCACAGGGGCAGTTGGGATGTGATTTGTTGTCACGTGGGGCCTTGATCATCGACAGTCCATCAACTGCAACCATGAATGCTGTGGGGTCACGGCTATGAGATGCGCTGTTTGGGTGCGGGTGGCCCAGGAAGGACGACGAAGAGGGTTGAGCTTCAATGCCACAGTTGGAACACACCTGGCCACATCCCTGTGCTTTAGATGATGCGTTGATGCTGTCGCCATTGGAACATTTGGATTATGCAGACTATATCAGGCTGCTGGACTTGAAGGCATCTTGCTGAGGCCTAGGTGGTGGCGCACTTACACTTCTGGGATGGGCCAATGCAGTGATTTGGGTTGGTTAGGGTGACTGCCGGAGGAGATGGGGTGGGAAGATTTGGAAGTCTTCAATGGGTAGGACAGGTGTGCGCTGTTTTGCATGCTTCATGAGGTCTCTGTTTGAGGGGTAATGGGGTTGTGTTTACTCTTTTTCTCAAATGCTAATAAGACGTTTTAAAAAAACAATAATGATGCAAGGATGCAACTATTTTGATCACACAATACAGTGCACGTGGTTTTCATGTGTAACAATAATCACCCTAACAGTTAAATGTCGACAAAATATGAGTCATATATAACAATTTGGACATGCTTTTCTTTTGGGTGTGAGGTTTGCATTGCGCATGCGTTGTACACAGAACTATTGTCTCTAGTGGCAATTCGTGAGGGAAGGCATTTTGTTATTGTGGTCTCTTTAGGGGCCACGGTGGGAACCCCCACCATTGCCGTGGCCCCTGCTATGACAGTGATGTTCTATGTTCTTTATCATTGTGATGACATGCAAAAAACATGAAATAAAAACAAGACTTTGGCACTTCTTATATGTAAAATCAAAGGCCGTTAGAATTATACAGTTGGAATTCACAGCACAGGGAAAGCAAACAAAGCCAGCCCCTTTACAATTAACATAACATGTACATTAAACTCTCCAAGTTTTGGCATTCATGATTATTAAATGTTTTAGCTTTTCTTTTATGAAATGCATGCTCAGATGTGGCAACTATTCTTGCATGGATAGGACAATATTCTAATAGGAGCCACCCTAATCTCCAGCCAGCAATACTTCCGAGCCGATATTATTATTCTCATTTCCTTGAATAATATCCACACTCCAGGGCCATTTTCATCCTCATATTCAATATCATGCATGCTTGTATCAAGATCCCTTTCTTCATATCCTGTCACGGTATCCATCACTGCCTCCTGTCCACTCAATCCACTTTTGATTTATCAGCCGCCGTCTTTCTGGACTCCATAACTCGACCCAAACCATTTTAACAAGACAGTGACAAATAGCACCCCGTATGGCATCAACCTGTTCCACTTAGTAAACTAAGAAACAGTAACTGTGACATCTCTGCATAAGTATTCCATTCTATTCCCCAGACTGATGTATATTAATGAGGAGATGGTTTCTGAAAGGCTTCCTCCACATCAGCATCTAATATGATCAAATTAGGAAATGGGATGATTTATTAAATTTTGTGCAGCTGAAATATTTCTTTATCTCGTGCTATGTGTGGCTGCAGAAAGTGAGCTGTTGCTTTCAATTTTTCTGCCAAGAATGTGCCTACATTTCACCAACGAATTATTGTCTTTAAAATGATTGCACGAAGGTGAAATGTTATTAAGCAAATGCTCAGTAAAACAAACTAAATCAGTTTTAAAATTTCTAATTTAATGTAAATCACGACTGCTTTGCTGGAATTCATTTTGTGATCTTATTAGGTCTTATTTGCATCATGCGATCTAGCTGCAGGACAGGTTTAAATTTAGAGCATTGCTATGCAACCCCACTTTTGACTTAGGATTTAGTAAATGCATTAGAAATTAATAATTGCTAAATAATATATCACTGTTAGAAATTAAGATGTTTCAAGGGTTAGGGGACAGTCTACTTTGCCTATTTATTTTTGTAACATTAAGGAGCACACAAATAAATAATAGCCTATACAAAATAAGGATGGGGGTTATAAATAAAAAATAGGGTGCGTGTGGTTACATGGTTGCTGCTGCAGCAGCTAATATCTTATATTCCTTGTAGTTCATTTTTTGAGTTTGCGGTCTTGATTTAGTCTAAAGTCCACCTTACATCAGCACACGGGCTTGTATTCAATTCAGCCACTTGACTTTAAATTACATTTCTACCTTGAAAGTATGCTTTCCATACGCCCCCCTTGTGTCAGGAGGTCCTGTAACCACTCTCCACAATCCTCTTAAATAAAAGAGGAGTACGAGTGTGAGTTTATGGCTGTATGGATCTATAAAATAAATATCTTCTTATGACGCACCATAAGAGAAAATACAATGATACCACATAACGAGTTATGTTCAAACCAATCTTGGTTTTTTTTCCACATACTCTTTCAGGTCAATCAGCTAAGTATTTACATAACCCAAATCCACTACCTAAAGACTTTAAAGGATGCATGCGTCCACACAGGTGATACTGGTTTAGGTACTTGCTTCTACTTTGGCAGCAAACCCAACTAGAGGAATTCATGCAATCTTTAAGAGAGCCTGCCTCCCGGTTCATTGGTAAAACCCCTGCAAAACAGACACAGGGAATATGGCCTTTGACAAGCCCCTTTGACAAGTCCCTAACTCCCTGTCTCTGTCAATTAGTTACCGGGACTTAGGGGTACACTTTGCAACCACTGCAGGACCTGATTACATACGGGAAGCGAGAACTTTGATGTAGGAGATATTTGGGCAAGTCAATGGCATGAATTAATATGCACTTGTTCTTGGGCAGACTCTTCAAGCTTATGCTTAGTTGACAAATGCTTCCCACTACAAATACAGTAAGTGAGAGTTTTCAAAAAAAGTCCTCTGGCTTCTATGTTCAACATTTTCTTTCTGTGCGATGAGATAAGCGAGCTTGGCTCTGCCCCTGGCCTATGTTCCCACTCGCTCTCCTATCTTTGGCTGTGGTATGGGGCCCCTAACAACAATGGCTGAGCTGAAAAGGGCTCAGTCTCTGAACGTTGAGTGTGGCCCAAGTGCATAGAGGGGTACCCTCGGCCTTGCACAGATATGCAGCGTGTATTTCTGACCACACATCTTTGGAACCTCATTACTCTAGTTCTCAATCGTGCCAATATCCCACACTTCCAAATGTCAGTGAGATTCTTCTTTCCGTTTTGAGAATGTTCTACATCCTGTTATTCAACAAGTGTGTTTTTAGCATTTCTCTGGATTTCTGTGTTATTTGCAGTTTTGCTATTTTACCTCCGATTCTTCTCTGGGCTAATAGAATTGTGTGAGAGTAGTCACTGGCCTTATATCAGAACTCTGTTCTGTTGGTGCAAACGTATTTGTTGGTGTGGGGGTCTGAATCCCTCAGCCAGACTATAAAACAGATTGCCTGCCTGATCACTGTAGTTTGTTGATCCTCCTTCATTCATGTGGCACATTCCACAGGCTCTTGGCACCACGAACAACAGTATTATGCCCTGCTCCGAGTTGTCAGAGCATGGAGAGGCTTACCAGGAGGGTCATTCTACGGAGAGATGTTGTGGCTACACACCACAAGTTCATAGCCCACACCGCTCAAAAGAGCTACATTATCCCATTAGAGCACTTGCAGTGAGGTTGAAGAGAATTTTGTATGAAACAGTAGATAAAGCTATTTGCCTAGCTGTATGTTAGTGCGAGGTACAAATATCCTTTAACATCATCACCACCGGAGTGGTCCCCTGGTGCTCTCTTTATCCAATGGTGTGAACCCATTCAAAACAGACACTTTAGAAAGACGCAAGTTAAATCGAAGATGAACAGCAGCGTTTCTTCTTCTGGCCTCACTTCAGAACACCTGGGTGACCACTGGAATCCACCACAAAGTTCGAGTGGAGTACCTCCTCTGCCTGGAAGAGCTGCATAACTTCCATCTTCTTATGCCAATCTGCTCTCTCTTCAGGAATTCATTCCCCCAAAGGCCTCGTCTGGTGTCAAACACCTTTAAGCAGCATTTCTATGCATTGCGAAGTTGCCAAAGCTCTTACTCTCGGGTGTCAAACGCCTTGAAGCAGCATTTCTATGCATTGCGAAGTTGCCAAAGCTCTTACTCTCGACTCAGTGGGAAAATTCTTCATCGATGAGGGCGATGGCTCAAAAAGGAAGGCAAAGCGGAGGTCACCTTGCCCCCCCTCCAAAAGGCGAAAGTGAATCCCAAACACCTGCACCCAGTTGGAACAGACCACGATCCA
Source organism: Ambystoma mexicanum (assembly GCF_040938575.1). Lineage (NCBI taxonomy): Eukaryota > Metazoa > Chordata > Amphibia > Caudata > Ambystomatidae > Ambystoma > Ambystoma mexicanum. The sequence continues at coordinate 789,045,008 of NC_090932.1, read as the reverse complement.
GAGTTTCATTGCATGATCAAGGAAAGGGAGTCATCTAACATTCAATCCACAGCTCTTACACCACTCAGTCGATGGAGTAAAGTTGTCTAATACATGCCCTTTATATTTTGGAGGCCAGTGGACAAGGAGGTGAGACAAATGGAGTGGAATTCTCCAGGTCCTCCTTGCATGGCAAGGCGTCACTTACTCTAAAGACTGAAATTAAGATGCTCACTTGCGTGGTTTAGGATGAAAAAGACCTCGGCAAGGAAGCACACCAATCATGGAAGTTCTGCCAGGACCAGGTTTTAGACCTGGACGGTCTCTTAGCAAAGAATATGAACCAAAAGGACAACACTCACAATATTGGTGTGCACCCAGGGTTATTACCACATTCCTTTCAGCCTGGGCTTAAAGAGCTTTATGCTTTCAAGGCAACATTAATAGCGCCATGTTGAAAAGAAAGCGCAGGTATATAATGGTCAAGATCAACAAATTGGAAATGTTGCCAACTTTCAAGGGTGGAAAAAAGGCACAGAGCGTTGAATAGTAAAGTATGCTCAATACAAGTTTTTCCCCAGGGCCAGTCATAGCTGGAGCTCATTTGGCTATTATCAAGTCGATCTGAGGTTCCCAAGCAAAGGATACTCTCAATACTGGGAAAACCAAACACCACCACATTCCAATTCTGAGGCCCGGGAGGTAGAAGATTTTGGTCAAGATCAGTGAATCATCAATCATCCGCTGCTGCTGGGGAGTTCTCCACCTCAGTCGTTACCTCCAGTAGAATGTAGTACAGCTTTCTTCACAGACAATTTAAGATGTTTGGGTCTTTTAGACTTTACTAGGTTGAAAGATTTTGTGGGGATGTACTGTTCACCTTAACTGATTTCACACAAAACGTTTTTTCAAATGACTTTCAAAGGTTTTGTTGCTATGTATTTTTAATGTTAAATAGGATCACCTCAACTCACTCTTGACTAAAGTGTTTTCACTCAATTTCAAAGGTTTTGTTATACTATAGTTTATTTAGGGCCTTTGGCTGTGGCCTCAACACATGTTGCACCAATAGGTTTCTTTAGGGCCCATTAGAAATTGCCTATGGCCATTGCACATCCTGTACCAAGAGGTTTCTTTGGCACCCGATAGCCATGGCCACACATGACATTATTGATGGCATGACTGATGGTGTTACTAATGACATCACTGATATCACTGGTTTGCTTATTTACATTTTGAAATATGACAACTGTTTTGTTACATAACATATATGTACATTACATATTTCATTCTCAAATACTCAACATACTGCATGCTGTCCTTTTTTAAATGTGGTGTACTGTGCACAATTATAAATGTATTCAGACATCATTACAATGAAGTGTAGTATATAAGCATTACGTACTTTGGAAGGTAATTGTTATATTGGAATAAAAATTCAATATTTATTTTCAAAAGAAATTACTAAAAATGTTTGTAATACAATTGCCATGTCTATAAATATTTACTTTCTAATCGTCATTTCTTTTCTGTAAATGTAATTATGTAGTAAAAGTAATTGATTGTTTTGGGTATTAATCTTTGAATTCTTAGATTCTATACTATCACAATGGACATAGGCACGTACTTTCTATTATATGCAATTCTTTTTTAAATAAAAATTGCCTTTTAGAAAATAATGTACGTTTATTACAGCCATGAGAATTGTACATTTAAATGTGTACATTTCCTATTTTCAGAAAAAACGTACTATTAAACATGTTTCTACTTCTAGCTATTCTTATTTTCTTTTACTATTACATACACTTGTTATATTTGGTTTGAAATATCTGAAATAGATTTACCCGAATCATGTCCTTTTCCTGCAATGAAGTATTGTGATTGCTTACAAAAATATGAAATTCAAACAATTTGTATGTATTTTTTTTACATTGTATACGTTAAGTAATTAAGTACTACAAATGAATGCTCCACGTGTAATCATAATACTTCTGTATCAGTGTATTGTTCCATGTCATGTTATTACTGTTAAATTTAATAAAATAAGATATGCTAACTTGTATAATCAATAATGTCACATATGTGATTATTGATCTCATCAGTAATGTCATGTATATGAGCAATAGTGACACCATCAGTGATGTCATCACTGTGGTCATATTCTCTTCAACAGGGGTCACATAGTTAAGGTGGACTTACTTGAAATGCGAGTGCTGAATTTCACTGGTTTTGTAGCGTTAAATCTGATCACCTTAAAGGAATAGTGCGCTATTGTTCCAAAAGATGGGCAATAATCAAAAACATATAGTGAACATAGTTTTAAAGAAAGTTCCTATGTAAACCTTTGAGCAAACAAGGCTCAAAGTGTTTAGATGGAAGCATCCCTTTTGTCATTTCAAGCAGCCTCCTCTGTTCCTGTTAAGCTCTGCCCTGGTGGCACAAATCAAGCAGCAAAAGCCCCCTACTGGGAGCTTTTGCTTACTGCAGCCAGAGCAGAGGTTGCCGCCAGTTTCATTTTACGTTTTCGTGCTCCCCAAGCTCAGGGAAACACAAAAAACATAAAATGAAAGGCAGAGCAATTATAAATTCTTCGCCGGCTGCCGGCAGAGTTTTGATAATTGCTGCCACTTTCTTTTCTAGTTTCCGTGCGGCAAAGTATTCATAATTGCCTCGACTTGCCTACAAGCAAAGGCGCGGCAATCATAATTACAACAACGTATTTATGTTTGCAGTGGCTTCAGCTTTGAGTCTCCTGGGCTCCCCCGTCATAGGGGAGCCCAGGACACTCAAAGCGAAAGCCGCTGCAGTCATAAATACAATGCGGTTGTATTTATAAATGCCGCAGTTTTCTTTACTAAGTTTCCCGGGCTTCTCCCGCTCGGAGGAGCCTGGGAAACTTGGAAAGAAAACAGCAGCATTTTTAAATACAACAAAGTTGTATTTATGTTTGCGGTAGCTTCAGCTTTGAGTCTCCTGGGCTCCCCCGACCCGGGATATTATCACAGGAATAAGGAGTTCGAAAAAAAGGTTTAACATCTGGAGTGTTTAAGGAACTCATGGTGGCAACAGTAAAGACAGACAAGTGATCACAGTTAAAAGGTGTTTATTAAACTGTATATGCGGGGTAGAAAAACACATAGCCTAATCCTAAATCTAAGATGGGAGCAAGCATCGACCATCAAATGAAAAATAAGGCTGTCCTTGTGGCGTCTTGTCAAAGTAAAAATACCTATACTAAAAAAATAAAAACATTGCCAAATCCTTACAACTAACTACAGAAAGAGTGTGGGATAGGGATTTGAATAAAGAAATACAGTTTTGGGAAATTGGGTTAGGTTTGAAAGGGGAATGAAAATGTGCTCATGGTAATATGGTCATAGTGTTCTCTCTTCCACTTCTGCATGCTCTGTACGGAGCCCCGCCTTCTCTTTCTACGGTGTCCATCTTGGAAAAGGATTTTCCTTCCTACAGTGGGACGCCACGTGCCTCCCGGTGTAGGAAGAAAAATCATTTTTTTAGCACCCCAGGTTACCGCTTTGGCAACCTGGGGTGCTAATGGCCTTCATCCCTCATTGCAGGGGCTCCAAAGGGGGAGAACGGTCCAGAGCCTTCGTTATCCGCCCTTGCTTCACTTGGGCGGATAACTTGGGCTGGTGGGCCCTTATCCCCTGTTGCAGTCTATACTTTTTTTTAGTTCCATTTTTTAACTGTGAAAGGAGGTTCCTAAAGGAACGTAAGGTGGGGAGGGAAATGAGGGAAGAGGCACCAAGCACTAATATGGAGGGGCAGAAGGACAGGGGAAGATGTTGCACGTGTGTTAAATATAAGGTAGCGGCAGTGTTTCTCACACTCCTTGATTACACCTTCAAAATCACTTTGAAATTGCTCCCCCCTGCAGAGTGGTGTGTTACAGAAGACTGTTGTCTTCGAAAGATATGGATCAACAGCCTCTTGTATTGCTTGAAAGGTAGCTGGTAGGACTTTGCATCTCACAGAAGTAGGATGTGTGGTTACAGTACTGGTTGAGGAAGATGAGGTGGAGAAAGCCAGCCTACTACTTGCTAAGAAAGGAATAGCCTTTCTGAGAGCATCGCAGTGGTTGGATTGGGTGTGGTGGCGCATGGAGGTGGTCCCGTCGGAGTACTGTTCAGGTAGTCCGCGACAGGGTATGTACTCAGTGTATTTCACTTAGGTAGTTTTAGCCTTTAGTACATTCCCCAGCAGTGGTAAACAACTGCCACACCCATGATTCTCTCTTGGTGCTAGAGGTAAGCACTTCCTCTACCTCAGCTTCTTGGTTCTCTTCATTGTCTTTGGAAGTACTCTGCTTTGTTTGTTGTGTAGGTCCTCCAGCTGGTGGTGGTGGCTCTTGGGGAGGAGGGATCGCAGTAGCTGATGCCAATTTTAAGATAAACAGCAGTTTTGCTAATATTTATCCAAGTATGTGCTGTGTACTAGATTGTTAATGGACAATGAGTAAGAATAGGTGTAGGAGCAGTGCAAGGGGAAAATGTTGAGCTTGAAAGTTCCTAGATCAGTAGAATGTGCAGTTCCGAACTGTTCGCGAAACACAGACCCGATCGCAAAGTGCGGAGGCGTTCATGAACACGTCTCATCATGCAGTGTGCGAAGGCATGGTCACGTGACACTTTCCTGAGGGTCCGCAATGACGTTAGACATTCGTGAACGTCGATGAATGCAAAACAGTAGAAAAAGTTGCAAAAAGTGCATAGAAGTGTTACAAATGATGCTAGAAGGTGGGAAATGGCAGAGTTTTAAGGTGAAACGTTGTAAATTGGACACAAATGTTGCTATATTTGGGCAAGTATGATAGTAAGATGTAGGAAATTAGCATGCAAAAACCCATGAAATTCACTGAAAACGCTTTGTTCAAAGGACGTTATGGTTAAGTTGCACTAATACAAACTAGGGCTGTACCGAATAGCATATTTAATATTCGGCCGAATACCAAATAGTTTGTCAACTATTCAGCCAAAGCCGAATATGAAGCCGAATAGTTAATAAATCATGTTCCAAACTTCAAAAAACACACTTATTAAAAAAAAAAAAAAAAGCACCATTTTAAATGTATTATATACTTTTATTTCTCTTCATTGTAATTAATGTAGCATCTTTATTTAAAGTATAAAAGCCAGAAATAAAGCAAATTTAACACTTTGCACTTTTCCGGTCCCCACCTACCCATGCACTTGCAAATTTATCCCCTTGCACTTTTCCCGTCCCCCCCTACCCATGCACTTGCGCGATCTGAATGACACCTGGCCTAGTAGGATCGTTGTCTGTCTCCCCTTGTTCCCCCCTCCCTGCCTCGTCGCGCCTTGAAACACTTGTGTTTAGGCGCGTTACAAATGCCATATCATATCAAAATGAAGGGACCAAATGTACAGAAGATTGTTGCATATTCAGTGCCAGTTAAGGTAGGAGGCTTCACAAATGCAAAAGGACTGCCTTTGTGAATCAGATGCATTGCATTCTCGTTCCAGTTGCAAAGTCGATGCGGTCGAGTTTCGAAACTTCTTTGCAGCTCACATACAAAATGTATAAAATGGTTCATGTCGGCTCATGCAGGACACAAGTCAAGAGGAAATCTGAAATGCGTGAACTCCATCTCACAACTATTCACCATACCCAAACAAATGCTGCTCATTTTTCACTTATCCTAGCCACTCTTTCTCGCCAATACACAAACATATGCAACTTATAATTCCTGATAAAATATCAGATAATGTTAAACTCAGGACTCAAGTCCTTAAAAAAAGAAAAAGGGGGGACTATGACGTACACAATGGGAAGTAATATGACAGGAACTGAAAGTATCTGTGCACATTTCTTTCAGTTTGTTTTTCCAACTGAAAAAAGTGCACAGTGCATATAAACATTCGCCAAAAGAAAAGATGTTCCTGTATTGTTGCAGGCTAAGTATAAAAGATGAGCACTTTTTTTGTCTAAGAATCTGTAACAAAACATGCTCTAAAGAGCAGATTACAATATAAGATATTTTTCAGCTGTGTGATAGCAATTTGTCTGGTCTAATTCTATTCAGTTTTGCAAAGTGAAGTCTATATTTGCCTTGCTGAGTTCATGTTGCATTGTATTCAAATGAGGATGTCAAAGTATTCGGCAAGTGCCGAATAGCAAGAAACTATTCGGCCGGAGCTGAATAGCTTTTTTTCAGCCGGAATTCGACCGAATACTTACTCGAAGCCGAAGTTCGGTACACCCCTAATAAAAACCTATGAAATTCAATGAAAAAACGTTGTTAAAGGGACGTTATGGTTACAAGTAAAACTGAAACCCCCATAAATTTGCCTGTTATGATCAGCTAAGCAACCATAACTGGTGCCACCACCGTGCAACTGCTAAGACTAACACCCAGGACATCAAAGATGACATCACAAATGTCATTGATGACATCACTGATGACATCACATGTGAAATACATTTTGATGAAAAGTCCCTACAAGGGGTTGTGTTTATATTGCTTGGTAACAAGATTTAAGGGGTGATCAGAGACCTATCATGAACTACTTAATCTATTAAAGAATGTACTCATCTAAAATCATTGTATTGGAGTGTTGTTCTTAATACAGAAACCTAATCATATATAAACATAGGCAATGACTACAGCATGCACCATAGAAATACAATAAGTAAGTTAAGTTTAAGTTTATAATCTTGTAATTTTGGATAGTACAATAATTAATGCTACCTTATCAGAGTTTTGAGTAATGTTAAACATGTAATAACTAGCAAACAATTCAAGACTTACAATACTTGTGCTAGTACAAACAATACATATGAAGAACCACAATGCATACAAATCAGAGGCACATACAGGGAAACTAAAGTGAGGAAGAAAGAAACGGCATCATCAGAAAATGTTAACATTAACGTTTATCTTCATGTATACAAATGAATTGTGTGTTTGAGGCCTGCTCAATTCCACATATATGTGCACCATGAGCTGAGACCAAACTTGAAGGAAAGTACTTTAAGAACATATGACAAGGTTAACGTCTAGATATATAGCACCTTTTCAATTTTAATATTCTGACTGTCAGTGAACAAAACCACCTGGCCTATATATGTCAGTGAACAAAAACAAGTGGCCCAGATATGTGATGTCAACAGTGATGTCCTGGGTGTTAGTCTTAGCAGTGCACGGTGGTAGCACGAGTTATGGTTGGTTAGCTTACCATAACTGGCGGATTTCTGGGGGTTTTCGGTTAAGTGAGGAATGGGTACTATTTGGACATGGATTGAGAAATCTCTACTTCGACTGTTCACACCGTGAGAGATTCTAGCAATACCTGCAAGTACAATTCCAACTTCAAACTGATGATGCACAGTAATATGGAGGATTAAACTTAAATTTGGAATGTGGTACATAGGAAAGCATTGGTACATGTTACATATATCCCACCAGCAGTCACAATTTGGGCAGCTTTAACTCTTCTAGATAATCTCTTTGCACATGGCTACCCATTAAAACAATGGCACAATAGGTCTAATGATATCAGCATCTTAGTGCCTCTGTTTTTACTAACAGTGGCATGTCACACTCACTTCATCACACACTGATACAAGGCAACGGTGCCTTCCATTCCCTCTCCTTTAAACTTTGGCCACCAAGTCCTTTCATATAGAAATAAGAAAGGATGAACAATTCACTGGGATTTCATCGTGAGAAGAGCAGCATAAGATGTTAATTTATGTGGACAAAATTATATTCTATATTCCTAAACCCAGTATAACTCTTCCTTTGATAATTGATTTCCTCTCGAAGTTTGAACCCTTAGCAGGATAAAACATACATTTTGATAAATCGGAAGTAATGATGATGTCTGAAATACCTTAAGGTCCCAGTGGGGCTGTCCTCTTCAAATTGCAATTTTAAAACATTTTGGCATTAGTGTATCGAATGATCTCAAATTGCTCAAATTAAGTGAGACCTAAAAAGATCGATGCACTCTTTTTCCTTACCCAAGAGGATAAGTGCCAAAACAATGAATTTGTTACCTAAACTACTAGGTACAAACATAGACTAGAGGACCTCCTCTACAGACAAATAAAGACCTTAAAAACTTAAAAAAGCATTTAGGATGATTTGCATAGAGTTGAAAAAAAGCATGCCTCAACATAAACACTTCACAGGATTACATTGTATTTTTATTCCATCAAAATATCATCCCTGGATACTGAACCTTGCCAGCAACACAAACAAATAATCCCATCTAAAACAGACAGAATCTTTTTCAGCATCGAGGGATAAGATAGCATCTGCATCAACATGTATATCGATTACAATCACCAGTTCTCTTATGCAGTCAAAACTACCACTCGCATGCAAAACCTGTCTGATCTGGATGAATTAATTTAAGTAAAAACTGTTTAACATTGCTGATATTTTGCTCATATTGGTCAGGCTTGAGGCTCATCTGTGTCTTGACTTGAGATGATGGTGGGACTGCCTGCTGCAGTGGTGATGCCGTAAACTAGAGTCCTGTAGATAAGGACGACTCTCTCCAGATGCCATCCTGTCTGTAATATGTAACAGACTGGGTGACACCCCAAGCCAGACTCCGATGAAATTAGGAAAAACCCTTTGATGAGGGAAAAATCCTAATGCCTCTGATGACGGTGCGAGGTAGAATGGAGAGGAGAAGGCTCAGTTCCGGATACAGCAAGTACACATATGGATGCCTGAATTCAGCAAGTGTGAGATTTCCAAGACGTATACAAGGTCCAGACACTGGGAAAAAGGTAACAGAACGAAGAGGAAGGAAGGCAGGACTCGAAGAAAGCCAAGGGTAGCAACAGGGAGTCAGGAGAAAGAAAGGGGCAACAAGAAGGTACCTAAGGTAGGGAGCACTGAGCTAAGGAGCCAAGTTCCCTTAGCATTTAGACGCGACAAAAATCCTCTGGACAGGGGCTTATGTAGGTCTTGCATTGTATCCGGCTTCACGGTGTTCATGGCGTCCATGGAACGTTACATGTCACCATGAAGGAATGGCCGCATGCACAAGCCCACAGCCCATCACTTGTGCCATTTTAGGAGGGGGTGGCAATGTTCCACAAGTCGTGAATGATGTTTCGATCGGGCCCAGATAGACCAACGTCAGGAATTCATGACAATATCTTTGCATCCATTTTGATAAGTTAAATTGCTTTATAGGTGCCACAATGAGTAGGTTTCTTCCTTGATTAATGGAAAACAATTATAATCGGTTTCATAAATAGAAATAGGTTGCTCACCCATCTCGTATTCATTCTGAAATACCCCTTTCAGTTTCAGAGCAATAGATTCTGCAAATTTGTAATAAAAGCCAACAGAAAGCACATCAGGGCCGACAGCTTTCATTACAGAGCCGGGGGTCAGCTCAGTATCTACTCTGAAACTGTTACTTCTTCTAACACAGAAATAAATAGTGGCTGACAAACCGGATCCTTGCACTGTACTGGTGGATGCCATGATTGGCACTACGGATGTTCTGGCCCCTAGCAAATCATCTCTCAGCCTTTCAAAACCTACGTCCCTGTGGCTTTCAGCTGCTCTTAGGAAACTTAAACAAGGCTGCTGTTGCGATGAACGCAAATGGCATGCTGACTTTGCTCCATGCGCCAAGCAGATATATAAACTAGCTCTTGTGGAGTATCAAGCTAGTATTAAAGATGCGAAAGCTCATTTATTTGCAGACCGCATTCAGACAGCTTCCTGTTCTGATCTGGAATTATTACGGGTGGCAAGGGAACTTTCATCTCCTGTGTGGCCGTTAGCAGATTTCCTGCACACACAAGCCCAATGTGACCTTATAGGCTCTTTCCTTGTTGGAAAGATTTACAAGATTCAGCAGGCCATTGGTGCTGGACGGTCTTGCTCCCTGAACTCTTGCTATTCAGAACAATCCATTATCAGGATCAATCGGGTCAGCTCATTCCAGTTTGAACCAGTAACCAATAGTATGGTCCTGACCTCTTTATCTAAACTTAGATCGGCGTCCCCTATGGACCTGATTCCTTTGCATGCCATGCAACCCTTCCCTGAGGAGCGTATTGCCTTATTTACAGCAGCCTTACAGCCCTCTTTTATAACTGGGATGATTCCCATGCCTTTAAAACATGTGATTGTCTCTCCGCCCACCTTGCTCCTTCTTTGGCAGAGAACTATCAGCCCATTTCACTCCTCCCAGTCCTCATGAAGTTGATGGAGGCTATCGTTAGTCCTCCATTTTCTAAATTTCTTGAATCCAACTGCCTCCTTCACCTGTTCGTGTCTGGTTTCCGTCCCCGCATGGGTACAGAGTCTGTGATGATATTGCCTTGCTCCAAGACCTCAGAGAGGTAGGAGTTATGATTCTCCATGACCTCTCCGCAGCTTTCGATACTGTTGATCATAGGATCCCGCTACAAGTTGTCTGCTTTTATAGTTCTCATCTGTCCTGTCCGATCGATTTCAGATAGTGTTGCTTCCTCCGTTTAAATCCTCAGTGATGGCATTGACATGTGGTGTCCCCCATGCCTCTGCCCCCCCCCCATTATCTAATCTCTATTTGCGCCCGCTGGCCGACCTTATTGAAGATCATGGGGTGAGTTTCTACACCTATGCGGATGACACACAGGTCCTTTTCTGTCTAAATGCCCCGTTGTCGTAGGCCCCTCTCTAAGTTGAGGAACTGCTTGTCCTCCATTGGAGACTGGGTGGCTTTGAATTGGCTAAAACGTAATGGTGATAAAACTGAGGTCTTGGTGGTGGGCTCTCCTACCGCCGGGGCCTTGTGGAGCGCTCACTATTGCCCTGACTCCCTGGGGCCCTGTCCTGAGCCGGTGCAAGCAGTAAAAAGCCAAGGGGTCAATCCTATTGCCTGTGGCTCCAGAGAAGCACAAATATCTTCTGTGTACTAGACTGGCTTTGTTAAACTGAAAGAAATTCTGCCATTTCTTCCCTCTGAGTCTCGGGCCAAGGTAGTTATCTCTTCAATCATGGGGTCCGTTGATTAATGCAATGGCATTCATCTTGGGCAGCCAGCAGTTTTGCTCCAATGCTTGCAGATTCTACATAACTCAGTAGCGCGGCTGGCAAAGCCCCAAGACTCTCTCACTCTTTAGATTTGCTTCGCCAGTTGCACTGGCTCCCGATTGGGAGCCGGATCAAGTTTTAAACACTGTCTAGTGCATCGTGGCACCCATAATATTGGTGCTGAATATCTATGCTCGAAGCTTACCCTTTACATGCCCACCAAAACCCTTCAGTCCTCCTCCCAAGTTTTGGTTCAAATTCTGAGTCACCGTAGGGCGCGAGCGGGAGATCTTCCTCAGTTTTGGCTCCCACTTTGTGGAATTCTCTTCTGGTGTATCTTTGAGACACTGTTTACCAGCTTCAGTTTCAGAAGAACCAGAAAACTCCTCTCTTCCGAGCTTCAGGTTTCCGGACCAGTTCCCCCTCCACTATCAATTTCTGATAGTGCCTAGATGCCTTTTGTGCCATAGTTCGCTTTCTACAAGTCCTCATACAGCACGATACAATACTTCAGAACCAATCGCCCTCAGAATTTCTCACTCAGAAATTGATAAACTCACTATATGTAGAGCGTCATGACTCTTGGGATTTCAGTGCTATCAAGAACATCTGAAAATGTAAGTTCCATAACCAGTGGGGGTGGCAGAATACAAGTCATCATAAAAAAGGAAACAACTATTAATATCTGGATCTCCAGAGACCAAGATACCATATTCATTTTATGATCTATGCATATATTTGTGAAAGTGTGCACGTTCAGGGTTGGCTCCAGCCCCATAACAGTTGGTGGGCTGAAATGTTGGGCCAAGGTCGACATACCAATTTGGGGTGTACTGCGATAGTGAAATGTGACCAAATCCACCAGGGCCCACTGCTATCAGTATAGGCGATTTCGTGAGATTGCTGATTTTGAGATTTTTCAATAATAGGAGGTTTTGACACAATAAAACATAGACAAGGTTATAGCAGACCCCCACGTGCATGTCAGATACAGACCCGTGCAACGCCGGGTGGTGCTGCTAGTTAAGCAATAATCCTGGCCTGCCACTTCAGCATAAAAGCTAACATTTCTAAAAGCTAACATTTCTAGTTGTCCATCACCTTCATAAAAAATTACTGTGTGCCTTTAGAAAAATATTTCAACATAGAGGCCGTTGAAATAGCTTTACATTTGTAACAGAGTTTAATTAGGGTACACAGAGAATCTGGATGATTTAGCGGCTTGTGTTCCATCCCAAACCTTTTAATATCAGATAATAGCACCACTTCATCCTGGAGCCATACACAAGGCTTATGAGACCATCTTTATATGTAAAGTGGAACCTATGTATGTGTGTGTTTTTCCGGCTATACAAATCCACACTGTTGAACCCACTGCTGCCAAATTTTACATGGCTTCCTCATTTGTCTAGGGCAAGATTGAACTCTATCTTTGGATTCAAAAAATTCACTCGGTAGACGCCCTCATTTACTGATGCTCACCCCGATTCACTACAATAGGTACTAGAAAGAGGCAAAATGTTGAAGTGTCTGAAGCATAATGTTCGACGTGCTGGTTATTCCTTTGAAATGTATTACTATTGAATACAGTTCGAAAGTGTTTATTAAAGCATTTTCAAAGGGAATTAAAATAAAATGTAAATCTTTTTATCACGCCACTCCAAATATGGGAAATGGCAAGGTTACAGTTTGCTTAAGTTCATTCACAAGAAGAGAGCACAATCAATCTTTCTTGGACATTTTCTCAAATGTGCTGAAGGCGTCGAGTGACTGAAACATGCTGCACAAAAAACGAACATCACTTGGAAAAGCTCCATCTGATGCAAAGAGCTGATCAATATCAAGAGCCTCTGAAACACAACAACAAACGGCACGATTTGCAGACATGAGGACAAGAGCAACATCCTCCAGGGCACACGAGACACAAGAGCAAACTGAAGCAAGACCTGCCGACAAGAGCAACACCCTCCAGGGCACATGACACCACTCGATCAAGATACTGGCAACGCCGGGTACCCCAGCTAGTAGGCATATGAATTGGCTATGTACAACAGATTTAAAAGCATCCCAGCAGCTGTTCCAACAATTAAGTAAGCAGTCTAAAAATCATCCAGCACTTTAGAAATGCCTTCAATAATGTCTGGTTGCTTTCACTTAGTGCACTCAAATCTTGAGCATTCATGTCATGCTTAAATCTCTCTCCCCTTTGCTGAGTGTGCCAATTTCACCTGTGGGTTGCATTCAACTACAGGGGAATTAACGAGATGTCAGTAGTTTTTGAGGGGAACGTGTGACCTACAAAGTCTCCATCCAGCTTCTTGTTGGTCAACATCAGCTCAGGCTGACGACAAACAACCAAAGTTCCCATGGTGCATAAAACCTGTGCCAGTTCAATGTGATGTTTCTGAATTGATCCCTTTTATAACACCCATTGTGCTTAGACATTTACGTAATGGGCATTTGGAAAAGTGGGTTTTTCACTCCTCCCACACGGCACTGCCCGTATTGCCCCATTTCCCTCCTCCCCGTCATTATCCGGGGATACCCGCAGGATCTCCTGCCACTCCTCCCCTTCCCACTTCTGCTGTCCCAACCCCATCCACTTCCTAGACTACCCTTCCTTAACATCCCCTCCTCATTTGCTGCTCCTCTGTCGTCGTTGTCCCTTCCTGTCCCTTTCATTTCCTGGTATTGCACAATGTATATTTTACGGTCATTTTGTTCATAATGTCCGATGCCCAGAACAGGAGGTACAAACCTATGCCATGCATTTTGTCAGCAAAGATGAAAACTACCTGAAGATCACATAGTAACAATGTTCAGGGACATGGAGTACTTCATATACTTTTTAAACATGTTGTTGGCATTCTTATCCTTAAGAAGCCTTCCTTGGAGCCTTCTCTCATCTCGAATTTCTGTTCCATTTCTCTGCTTCCTTTTCTGTCTAAACTTCTTGAGCGAGTTCTCTATTTATCAAGTTTCTTCCTTTCTTCATCTTTATTCTCTTCTTCCTCCTCTTCAATCAGGTTTTCGTCCTGCGCATTCTACTGAATCTGCTCTATTACTGGTATCCAACTCTTCACTTTCTACTAGGCATGACAAACAATCTTCCATTCTTATTCTACTTGATCTTTCTGCTGATTTTGATACGGTCGATCACATAATTCAGCTTTCTTCTCCTTCATCTCTTGTTTTATTGGGTTTTGTGCTTAGCTGGTTTAAATCCTATCTTTCCGTCCGCACTTATTCTGTTTCTTGGGTGGGCCATTCTTCTTCCTACTTGCTCCTCTATGGTGTTCCACAAGGTTCTGTTCTTGAACCCATTCTCTTTTCCTTATATACAATTCCTCTATCGGACCTTATTTCCTCATTTAACCTGTCATGCCATTTTTATGCAGACTTTTCACAAATCATCTTCTCGTTCACATCTTTTTCACATCTTTTTCTTCTCTTCATAACACTGCTTCTTCCTGCCTGCTCACGATCAAGTCCTTGATGGCCTCTCGATTTTTTCATTTTAATCTCTCTAAAACGGAGGTTCTTTTCTTTACTACGTCTTCCCCTACTCTTGTCTCTCCTCCCTCTTGTCTCCCCCCCATCCTTCATCTCTTTCTCCGCTCAATCTTGGTTCTACCTTTGACCTTCCAATACTGCTCGCTTCCATCTGTATAATCTTCACTGTGCGCAGATTTTTTTTATAATTTCAGGCTAAACTTTTGATTTAGTCCCTTGTTTTTTCTCATTTAAACTATTGCCCAGTTATTTTATTATGTCTTCCTAAAATGCATCTCTCTCTCTCTCTCTCTAATACTATTGAACTGTATAAATGTCTTAACTTTTGTAAAGTGCTTTGGCGAAAACAGTCTATTAAAAAAAAAAAATACAAAATAGTGGATTGGATTCTCCAAGTTGTTTCGACACTTCACTGAAAAGGCAAATAACAACCATTTTTATTTCGTATGGCCTTTAAGTGGATATGCCTTCATGGCAGATTTCTTATGTAGATAATCTATTGTGTTAATCCGAGATCTCTCACGTTTCATTGGCTTCGCTATTAGGACACAATGTAAGCACTCATCACACGTTCTGTTGCATTCTCTATTTTTAGATCTGAAGGGTTTACACAGGAAGCCCTCTAAATCCGATTCTTCTACATTTTCCAACACCCAACAACCACATGAGCATTATTCTTTCTCAAACTGTTTTCTTGGTCTCTGGCCCCGGCATTATTACAAAATTTCAAAGGGCATATCCAAGAGATCATAATGTGCATTGCCAGCCTGCTTTGCCGTCATTTGTCCGATGACGCGAGTGTCAGTCGCTGGTTTGGCTTCCACTTTCATCCCCTCTCTCACCCCTGCGCCTAACTCTCCCTCTGACTCTGTCCTTGCTAACCTTCACCTCTCCATCACTAACACCCTCGACATCCTAGCCCCTTTCATGAGGATTTGCCTGAAACCTGCCTCTGAGTGCAACGGCTGGAATGGTACCGATCTAGCATCTCTGAAACTTAAGTGCAGAGTTGCTGAAAGGAAGGGGCAGACGTCAGGCTCATCCTCTGACAAACCGGCCTGTTGCCTGATGCAAAGTCAATATCATTTTTCTATCCGATCCAAGAAAAGGGCCGACATCCAAGCCTGCATCTCTGGACTTACCAATCCAACTATAGTCTCGACCTCTCCCCTTCCTTCCCGGGCTCTCTGCACATCTTTGGCCTCTCATTTCAATTCAAAAACTCATGGACATTCTGTCCTCACTCTCCACCACCCCCACCGCCACTCCCGGTCCCTGCTCTCCTGCCTCCCTTTGCTCCCCTCCCTCGACCCACCCCTCTCTCTTTCCTCCTGACCATAACACCTGATGAGGTCTCTAAAGTTGGCAGCTCTTTGAAGGTCTCATCCAAACAGGTGCTCCCCTGCTCTTCTAGAACCATTTTTATCCACTTGAGGAACAGCCCTTTCGAAAATTCAGGTCCAACTATTTTAATCTGCTGAAGGCGACCGACAACTAGTTGTACACTAGCTGGTTGACCTGCCTGCATCTTACTCATGATTTCCCGTACTGTATATATATTCACTCACCTACTGCCTATCCTCACTCCCACACACTCGGGCTATTGATGTGACTCCCAACTAGCGCCTGTATATAGTCTGTTCTGTTTGCAATTTGTAACTGTGCATATTGACGTGTGTAATCTGATTCTAACCACGGACTGCTTATATATATATATATATATATATATATATATATATATATTACTGTCTATGTATTTTGTAACTTTGTAACCTCAAGTTTCGCATATGCTGTACTGCTGCGCCCGGCTACCTTCGGGTTTGGTGCGCATTATAAGGGAATAAACAAACAAACATTAAGGACATCTCCTCTCTTGCCGATTTTTGTAACCACTCGTTAGCCACTGGCTCTTTCCACCTATCCCTCAAGCACTCCCTTGTGCACTCTCGCCTAAAAAAAAGATCTGCGGACCCTTTCTACCCGGCTAAATATCACCCTATCTCCATCACCCCTTTCCCAGGCAATCTCTTGGCAAATTAGATCCTCCCCAACTGACCCTTCTTGATTCCGGGCATCCGGAGGGATAGAAACTGCTCTCCTGAACACCTGTGAAGACATGCTTGCAAATCTTGACTCTACTCTTCTGCTGTTCTCATTCTCCTCCATCTCTCCTTTGACACAGTCAGCCATTCTATCCTCATAAAACGGCTCTGTGATACCCTCAGCATCACAAATCGGTCACTGGATTGGCTTACCCCTTTCCTCACTAACCGCCTCTCCTAGTTGCAGCTGGGCCCTTTCTCCCCCACCACTTTTTTTTGTATCGATTTTAAAATGACTACGTGACTTACAGACATCAATCAGTGATCAATACCATTATACATGAACAGTGTCCGTCTACCTCCAATCCCTCCAACTTTAGCCCGTCCCACACCTTACATTACTTCTTATTCTACCGTCTGTCCCAAACTATACATTGGTATATACCCTTCACGGCACAGGCGATATGTCCCCTTCCCGGGCTGCACCATGCATTGGCCCTGATAAGTCCTGTACCAATTGTTTACAGGAATATAGGGATACACACTGTTCCTCTCGGCTGCAACGTGCCGCCTCTTGCCATACTGCAGTTTCCGCCCATAACCATTTCTGAAGGTTCTTTCACCAAAGCCCTACCTCCGGCCCCCAACATGCATGCCATCCCATAGCAATTCTACGTTTCGCCAATATGAATGCCAGGTGTTTCAATTTACTAACATATCTCGCCTGCTTCGGACGTGCGAAAATACCCAACATACAAGCTGCCGCGGAGCTCACATCTATCGTTATACCTTCCGGGCCAGGGCTCTGGCTATCTCATCCCAGAATTGTCTTACCTCTTTGCATGCCCAAAACATATGGAAAAATCTGCATCAATCGTTCTACATTTTGGACAAACCTGCCTTATTGTGCTGCTAAACTTGGCAATTTTCACTGGGGCCAGGTACGCCCTATGAGTGACATACAGTTGAATCAACTGGAGCTTTGCATTCTTAGACACCTTTTTATGATACACAAGAGCTCTGCCCCAGACCGCATTGGTCAGTTACTCCTGTAAGTCTACTTCCCATCTACTTTTGATCTGACCATCCCCTCCCCCGTACGTGACATCAGCAGCTCATATAACCGCGATACCTTGTGTCCCCCTTCTGAAATGTCATACCATGTTTCTATGATCTCATCTTCACTCCACATATCCTCGGGGGCCGGCCATCTACTCTGTACCCTCTAAAGTAATGCCACAAGTGTAATATACTGTCCTGGCTTGTATGCCCGTTTCAGAGACGAGTGTGGCAAAATCGTTCGGTTTACCCTCCTGTAGTAGGTCACCCACCATTGCTACCCCCACAGGCTCCCAATATTTCCTTATCTGCAATCTGAGTTGCGAATCTTCGGGCGAATATGGTGCATCTATGTGCAGAAAGCGGCATGCTTTCTGCCACGTCTCTCATCCCAGCCTCAAAACTCCTCCACCACTTCACTTTCTATCTGCGGCGACCCCCAGGGCTCTATCCTATCGCCATAATCTCTCCCTCGCCCCTCTTGCTCACCTGATCTCCTCCCTTCTCCCCTCATTTTCAGTGTTACGCTGATGACACACAGCTTTCCTTCAAACTTCCCTCTACTACCTCCTCTTCCTGCGCTCTCATCCTGGATTGTCTTTCCGCTATCCAGGCATCATGTGCAGCTAATGACCTCAAACTTAAAGGCAGTAAGATGGAGATCGGGCACATGTGCCCGGTTTCCCTCCTACTCTCTGGCTACCATCCCGTGAGGCCAAAAACCTCGAGGACACTTTCGACTCCTCTCACTCCTTCACGCCTCACATCTTGGACATTGCTAGGAAGGCCCACTCCCAGCTTCAACTCCGTATAGGAATTCTGCCTTTTCTCACCTTCTCCAGAAGATCAATGTTTCCAGAGCTCTAGTCCACTCTAGCCTCTTCCTCCCTACGCCCCCTCTAGCTAATCCAGAATAGGGCTGCAAGTCTTATCCTTGGCCTCAAGCCCATGGACTGTATCTCTCCAGCCCTAAAATCTCTCCACTGCCTCCCGGTGGCAGCGAGGATCGAATTGAAGACCCTCTCTATCATCCACAAGGCTTTCTGGGGCCTGGGACCCCGCTATCTCCAACTTTCTCTCCCTAAAAACCTCCCTGCTAGATCCTTCCGCTGCTCTAACTCCAACTCTCTGCTTGTCAAACGCTTCTCCAAGCAGAGCGTGGGAGGCAGGTCTCTCTCTATCTTTGGCTGGTGCCTCTCTTTGGAACAGCTTTAATGCCCCTCTCAGATATGAGCCGGGCCGTATTAAGTTCCAGAAACACCTCAAAACTCTGCTTTTATCTACCTATTTCACCCTCTCCCTTCCCTGCTAATCACCCCACTGCCGCTGAGACTGGCGGCCTGGACCTTCATGAATCTCAAATGCTACCAGGCCCCTACACCTAGTCAAAACCAGCACCCTCCCCTGCCCCCCAGCACTTCCCTTGTGGGTCCCCTACCATGCGGCTGTGCATCCCCACCCTAGGTATTCCTCCACGCAGGCACTTAGCCAGCGTCCTCCTTTCCTGGCTCCCCTTGGCACTTCCTTCCCGGGCTCTCACCAGCACTTGTCCATACCTTGCTCTATCCCACCTCTCCCATTTCCTGCACTTCTCTTCACTGCACTTTCAGGTTTGAAAGCCACAAGGTCTAGTAGGACCACAAATGTATATTTACCGTTTTCTTTTGCCATTATTATTTACTCCCATGTTACCTACCCACTTTGCCTTGTGGTGCCTGGAAGCACCATTCTGTTGTATAGGCGCCTAACAAATGCTCAATTAATAAATAAAATAATGAATTTCAATGCTGCTCATCAACATTTCATTATCTGCAATACAATCTGATGGTTGGTTTGTGCATACATTTCTTTCTTTAATTTATTCATGAAGTCTTGCATTCCAGTTCGATTCCTGCATGTGATGATCCATGGTTTTCACCTCGGTCAATATTTCCTGATGGTGCATCCCTTGATTACTTATAGCATGATGCCAGTATATCTTCAAGTGGTGGGAGCAGTCTGAGATCTACTTGTGGCACATCCCAAATAGAATTTGAATGATTGCGGAGGCATGACAATTTAAACAAAGAAATTAATTTTACAGTACTAGACACCCAGCTCATAAAGCACAGCCTGGCTTTGGCCTTACTTTGCAGATTTCTCGCAGTGCACCTTATTCAGCTAGAAGCCATGCTTCCAAGCAGTAGAACGTGATCAAAAGCCTACTGGGCACTTAACATTCAACCCATAAACAAACAAAAAAACTGTTGTGGCCCCTATATGCATTTGTAGGTATAAATGTATTATAGCAATAACACCATATCCCGTAGGCCAGATCGGGTGTTAACGGCCCAGGGCCCAATTTAGCCCAATTTATAGGCCCAAGCGCAGCTGACCCTAGTGCAGATGTTCAAAAGATTTTATTTAAATAAAAATTTGATAAAAAGAAAAATTGGTATCTAGCCCTATTGATATGATGGTAATTGCCTACCTAACAAACTAAACTAAAGTGCTTGTAAAATGCCCAAGTTAATATAGTCCTCCGCCCAAAACCTACTTGCTATCTGGCCCTACCATTTAAAAAAAATGTAACAAAAATAGGCCGGAGCAAACACCTCTCCACTTCGGCTTTGATTGACCAAACTAATTGGGTTTCCGCACCAAGAAGGGTTTTTCAAATGTTCAAAGTTCAAAACACAGTTCTCCAGCCACTTTGCAGGTTTCTTCTATTTGATAGTGTTCTTGTGTAGAGTTTAAGCAATGGATTCCTACAGGCTCGCTGTTCCTTATTGTTTGTATTTATAGGGCTCCCTGAAGTCCTCTTTCCCTTTGATGTGCTTACTTCAGCAGGGTCTTGATTGGGCCTGTGTCTGTGTCCAGCGTTTCTCGGGCTCCTGTAACCCTCTAGGCTTCCCCAGCCGTGGATGAAAATGTCACTTAATTCTATAAGGCTGCCCAAAGCCCTCAGGCCTGCTCTTATATTCTTAAGCAACGGGGCCTCGGTTGGGCGCCGGCCCGTGTTCAGCGTTCAGGTTGCTTGTGCTCCCCTAACGCCTTTACCTTTTCGCAAAACACGTGGGGACAGAGCCGCTGGCCCCCTCCTCTGTGTTACATTCTTTGGAGCGTCTGCTTCCCTTTTTCCTGCTCGGCCCAGCAGTTGGCACACTTTGAATGCAGGGGACGCTGATCTGATGCCTCTGTGGTGGTCAGGTCTCGGTGTTGGTCAACGGGCCCCAGGCCCACCACAGCTCTGTTGTGGTCATGCTCCCAGGTAAGATGTTTTTACTACCCCCTCGGTCTCGTTTGCAGCTCCGATACCACTTGGGACGTCAGCCTTCGGGCATCTTACTAGTGATCCGCTCGCTCTCCACGCTTTCACCGGTTCCACGGTCTAGCGTGGTTGTGCCCCTTCAGGACGTCTGCCTGTCAGACTCGCCTCTGTGTAGGATTCTCTCTCTTCCACTCAAGGATCTTCATCTTTTAATGTTTGTTACCAATAACGAAAGGGGTTGTGTCGTTTCTCTTCGACTGTTGGTTCAGGAGGAATCCTTCATTACCTGAAGCCAAAGAGGTTGAAGTAATGTCAGGGCTATTTGAATCCAAAACAGAAGTAATATCAGGGGACAGGCAGTGAATCATTTTGATTCCCATATATGCACACAATGCATTCTTGATAGGGAGTTCATAATAGGAATGGGAGTCCCTGTCCCCTAGAAAGGAGTCACACCGAGTGAGGCCCCACCTTGCCAGAACCATAGGGAGGGGTCTTGTTGAATGGGCTCACCTCCCCAGCCTCAAAGGGGGTGGCGCCCCTCTGGGGAGAAGGGGCGAATAGTCCAAAATTGTCACATAGGGTTAATCCAATGAGCGTCAATAACACTTCCTCCTCCCTGGTATCAACCAGAACCTGAGCCCTAATCAACAAGCCCTAGCCATCAAACAAGTGTCTCTGCAGCATTGGGTCAGGCACTAAAAAAATGCTTCGTAGCCTTGGCGAGTCGCAATATGTAAGGGTGTGGAATTAGGACACTGACACACAGGTGACATGCTTTTGGCTATAGACTTTTATTAGTGAGAACATAAAAAAGAAATCCTTATCTGACCCTAGTACTAAGGAGTCCGTCAGTCAAAAGCAAATCACCCTGTGTCCAAAACCTTTTCCAACCCTTACACTATAACTTAACTAAGGAAAAAGGGATGGTCTTCTTGACCAAGAACAATGGATCCCTTCCTCTGGACGACAGTCTAAGTTCACTTCCAGAGGGTGAAAAAATGAAATGCTCTCAAAAAGGTGACAATCAAAAGCCTCAAAGGGTTCCTTGAGTTGGGGTTACAGCAAGGAACATTGAACAGAAAGTCTGCTATCTCCACAAAGTTGGGGGCCGACTCCCTCCCCCTTGACCTTTCCCAGGTTTCTCTGTGGTTTTCTCAATGCCAGGACAAGTATCTTTCTTCTACTGGCCTTTATACAGCCCTCCACAATACCAAGAGAATGACTCCCTTTCTCCTGGCTCCTTTTCACAATGTTCAGCAACACCAGACCCTTTTCTCGTTTCTCAGAACTTATACCCTTTTCTTGGGTCCCAGAACCTTTCATTTTCTCTCTTGTGATCTAGGCAGCCTTGGTTTTTCAGTCTGCCAGGGACTACCTCTCTTTATTGGGTCCCAAATCGTTTTGTATGCATTTCTTTCTCTGAGGTCCCAGACCCTGCTGTATGGTTTTCTTTCTCTTGGGTCCCAGACCCCTTTGTATGGACTTCTTTCCTTCTCCCGTGATCAAGGTAGCCCTGATTTCCTTCTCCGTCATGGACTGCCACGAAGATGACTCTTGACATCACTTCTTACTGGTTGCGGGTCCCAGACCTGTGTCTGTGCAGCAAGGTTTCTCTGGGTTCCCAGAAAGCCTCCTGGTTTTCCAACCCCTCTCTGGGTGCTCACCGGTCTTCATTCACGGCTTCTGGGTCTCCTGTCCACGGTCGGGTCCTTTTATTTTTATTTACTTTTTCTTCCCCTCTTCCTGTGGCTTTCGGCAGCATGCTCCGTCTGGGCGACACACCCCAGCTGCTTCACCCAGCTGGCTGCTCGGATCCTGCTTCCTTCTGCAGTTCGACCGCTTTAGACCTGTCAGGGATGCCTCTGCAAGCGGGCAAGCACCCCGTTCGTTGCACCTTCGGCGTCCCAGTCCTTCCTGCATTTCACAAATCTTCAGGTTCCTCGAGGGAGGATCTCTCTGAGAATTCAAATGTCCCTCTTCTATTTTAGGTATGTTCTGGCCAATAATAAGTCTGTTAAGACTAGACTGCTCACTATGGTTTATGATGGTGCTCTTCATTCTTCTGCATCTCTTGTGCATCCCAGTACTGATTTTGCAAACTCCCAGTGGGCTAGTTGGTCTCTCCCTCGTCTCAGTACGGTATTGCTTCACTATGAGTCGGAAAACAACGTGGCAGTTAACAGTTTTTCTAAATCCAATTTTGTCTGTTTTTAAATCAGAAAATAGAGGGATTGTGGGGTTAGGGTATTAAATACAGTGAGGGTGTTTTGGGGAGCTGTAGGGGGTCTCCCCCTGCATTTAACCCAAAAAAGGCAACATTCTATTTTGAAATATTGGGTTAAGTGGCTATGGGGATAGTGTCCCCCAGGTCACTACTAACCCCATAGGGGGCTTCCCTCCCCACAAGATCCACCCGTTGTGTACCACCCCCCTGGGGGACTCTCGGGTAGCGCCCTCATCTCAATTGCCTTATCTGAAAGGGCTCTCCCTAGGCGAGAAGTGATGACATCCGAGGACTTGTCACAGGTAACAGCAGCAAAGGAGGGATCTACAGGGTAAAGGTGCGGGCATACCCAGAGTGTCCCTTGTATGTCCACCTAGTCAGTCTCTTTTAAGCCACTTCACCTTCAGGGTAGGTCGTGGTGACACCACAGTTCACAGAGGAACAATAGCCCCCTTGTTCCACAGAACGATAGACACCACAGGCTTCCTATAGTGTACAGAAAGTAAGAGAATACACAGTGCCGAAATGCCCAAAACAAGATATGAAAAGTTGGATAGAGAGGCTCTAGAGGCAGGGTCTCCTACCAGTAAATTGCGAGCCACTGGTAGCTCTCCTGAGGCTTCCCAGTAGCCCCTTGAATCAGACACCAGAATGAGCTGTGTATGTTTATTTTGGTGTCTGAGGTCCCTGTGTCTCTTCCCCTACCCCTCCCTCGCCTCTTTCTGAATAGAAAACAGTCAAAAGCTGTGTGTACAATGACAGGAGGGATTCTGGGATTGAAGGGCTCGGGCTAGTGTTCCAACAAGGGGTTAACAATCAATAACAAAAGAGAGCTGGCAAATGTGTGTTTTGGCCATTTTCTCCAAGAGGAGCAAATGATGGCTGATTAGAAAGGGAGGAGGTGCACAAATCTGCATGACATGTAAAATAAAGCTGGGGTTGTGATCGTTTCAGTGCCACTGTGTTTCTTTAGATTTATTTTGGTTAGCATTCCATACTGGTAATTGTAGGCTTTCAATCAAAATACAGCACAAGCAGTCATTGTTTTTTGCTCAGCGTGTGTGTAGTTAGTATAAGACAATTGAGTGATTCCCAGCTTGCAAGAAAAAGGGCATATCTAGAGGTATGTTTTGCTGTTTTTGCTAAAACTGTGATTGTTTTGCTTTTATTTGAAGATACAGAGTTCTCTGTGGTTTTTTGTATTATTATTTTTATTGTGTTTTGGTTCCCATAATCGAACGAATGAAAACCTTTCACCAAAAGAAACAATGAAGAAAATAAAAAAACATTACATAGTAAATAATACATTTCTTCATAGACGAAAAATTGACTATCATAAAATAACACAATTTCATAATACATACATTAAAACAATCATACATCTACAAATTCAGCTAATTGATAACGAGGGGAGGAAGGAGAAAGAGGAAAAATACAATTAAACTCCTTCAGTTACATCTTCAGAGTTTAGCCACTAACATTTTTGATATTATACAGAGCAATCCACATAGAGCCAAAATCAGGCTCTGTAGGTCGCCTTCCATCAAACTCGACCAAAAAGCTCCATTCCCATTAGCCAGGCCTAGGTGTTTAACTCCATCTTCCCTTAAAGCAGTGCACCCCATCACCATATGTTTCATGGTTTCTCTCAGATCAATGTTGCCACAAAACCTACAGTTCTTATTCCGTGGCCCAACCGTCCAGCCACACTCTCCAGAGTCGGGAACTGGTTTAAGCGAAAACACAAATAGAGATTACTCTTCTTTGAGCAGATATTTTGACAAGTATTCCCCTTTGTAATTCAACTTTGCATATTATTTGTAAAGAGTGTAGGTGGCCAACTCCTCGTTAGTTTTGGCCCAATCATGCTGGAAAATGTTTCTTTTTCACACCAACTGGGTTTGTGACCAGTACTTCTTTGGAGGATCCTATCTCTACCAAGAGGATATTCAATTCTTTGTTTATTTTGGTGATTGTATAACGGAGTGCGTGTTTGCTCTCTTCCCCATCCTTCATAGAGTGATTGGGGAGGCAGGTTTAACAGTTTAGCATAGTCCGATCGTTTCCTCCATTTGGCTCTAGTGGCCAAAGAAACAAGCCCAAACTCGTGCCTCATTACCAAGTTGGGAACTGAATTTGACAGACCTAAGGTCTTTTTCCATAGCATGCCCTGTGTAGTATTTAATTTTTCACCCAGATCATTTAGAATAATGTCCAATCCATATAATATAGTTGGTTCTACCTGCATACTGGATTAGAGGTTTCAGGGAGAAAAGACATAACTGGGAGTATGCCTTTTCTTTTTCGCCAAGAGCGATCTATATTTTGAGTTAATGAGTTGGATCCCCGATTGCTTAGAGATTGTATTGGAAACTTCATACCCCAGATGGCTAAGGGAGTTTACTCTCTCGAGTCGTTCTTCACCCACCCGCCAGATCAGAGTTTTGGACTGCATTTTGTGGAAAATATTAGAACTCCCGATTTAGATCCATTCACTTTTAGGTTGTTTTCTACTGCATAAGTGTAGAACAGTGTGAGTTTTTTTCTGCAGTGCAATTGGAGTGAGGTCAAAGAGGACAATATTGTTACCATACCCAACCTGACTGGGTTTGTAGTTCCCCCTCCCATATCTTGCCTATGTCTGCAGTAGTTCTCTGTTTTAAGACAGTAGCACCTCAATTGTATTTAAGGTTGAGATGGAATTTGCAGTGATATATAATAATTTTCCCAAAAGATGCTGTCTGTGATCCTAATAAGTGTTTAAACTAAACACGGCAATACAGAAGCTGTTACAGGGTCATGCTTCAAATTTGCAAATTATTTGATGACAAATAAATGTACTTTTACAGATGGTACAGTGACTCCCATGACTGAGCCTGTTGTGAGAGATTTTAAAAAAATTGTTGAATTTATGTCTGCCATGTTAGGTGTGCAGTTAGATGCAAACACTGTCGATGTGGGTATATGGCAATGTGATTGCCCATCTCTGCAAATCTGCCTACTTCAGACATGAACTTCCACAAAATCAAAGCATTGGTCCTTTCTGGCAGCATCTGAGCGTTGTTGCTGTTTCAAGCTGCACACCAGATTACTGAGCCCTGGTGGATAGCATGCAGCATCAGCCTTCACATAGAATGTCTCAGTTGGATTCCTACATTCTGATATGTTTGACAATTTTAAGGAGACAGCTACTAATAAATAATAATGAAATAAAGATGTTTGACATTATTAATATCGTAAATGCATATGCTTTTCCTTTTGTATATAAAGAGCAAACTGCGCAAACAATCTCGGTACATCCCCATGCACATCATCCGCCCCCGTTCCCAGTAGCTCTCGCAAGTAGCTGCTGCCTATTGGCCATTAACTACATGTAGCTCTTGCTAGGGTAAAGGTTGGAGACCCCTGCTCTAGAGCAAGAGCTTTATAGAGTGCAGCCCTTTTGTTCGGACTACAGCTTATGAAAGCTTATTAGCAACTCAATATCGGATGCCATTGAATTCTAGAGTACTTTGAGCACCCTCCTGAAGACTCACCTATTTGCATAAGGACTTGGTACGCACTTTCATCTTGGTTTCCGATCAGGCTTATGTAGTCTTTTTGAATTAATGTAGGTTTATATATTTTCATGTTGTTGTGAGCGCTCTGGGAAAGATGCGCTTGCTTGTCTTGGCGCTAAATAAATAAACAAACAGGGTGCCCAAGTTGTGTTCCCTTAGCACACATGGGTGTGCTGAAACACAATGTTTTTTGACAAACTTTTTCATCTTGCCATCTAGAGGCGAGTGCTGTGCAGGGCTGCTGTGCCTGCTTTTCTGGGCATTTTGGATGCACTTTTCAAATAGCAGCGCCTCAGCGCTCTCTGTCCCCTACCCCTTCCTCGCCTGCTTCCTTGTTAGCCCTTATTTCATCCTCCCGTCTGCACACTGTGCCCTAATTGGCCATTGAGACCCTTTTAAGTCACCCCAATAGGGCAGCCCCTGCTCGTGCAGCCCCCTTCGGCGAAGGCCCGCGAGGCAAAAGGCAGCTCCTGCAGTAGCAGCTTCAGGTTGTGTTTGCCTGTGGAGCATGCAGTGCAGCCATCAACCAGCAGCGACTGACAAGTTAAAAAAGGTGCAGGCAGGGGTACAGCCCTTACTGCTCCCTATTAGGCTGTCCTACCTCTCTTATTTCTCCTTTTACCAATGCTCTGCTGCACGTCGCCCACAATTGTATGTTGTCCTTATCGGGCACTATCCAGGTAATTCGTACTTCTATGTTTTTGCTCTTCCTGCTGTATGTTGAAACCTAGGCTTTTTCCCTCTCTCCAGGAAACTAGCATCTAGGTGTTTTTTTTGCTTTTTCTGCTGTATGTTCAAACCTACGCTTTTTCCCCTCTATCCTGGACACTTGAATCTAGATGGTTGCATTGCTGCAGTGTTGAAGTTGGCTTCATGCTTCTCCCACACCCGCTCTCAGGCCTTTCTTGGCTCCCATCTCCCCTCCCCTCCCCTCTTCTCTCTCACATCACCTGGTGAGGTCTCTGGATGGCTCCGTTCTGTGAGAGTCTCATCCAAACCGGTGTTCCCATGCTCCTTCAGACCTTTCAAGGACAACATTGCTTCCGCCTATGCAGATTCTGCAATCACTCCTTGCCAGTGGCTCCTTCATGCTTCTCCTCAAACACTCCCTTGTGCACCCTCCTCTCAAAAGTGCATGTGTGCACTTGCATTTAATGTACCCTCTCCTCCCTCCCACCTGAGCATTTCCCTTCCTCACCATCCTGCACATCTCCCCCCTCATTTTTGTTACTGCACTTGCACGCTCCGAATGTCTCACGACGTAGAACATTATTGTTTGTCTTCTTCCCTGTTCATCCCAAACTTTCACTTCCCCTCGCCACTATTTTCTGTAATTGCACTTGCATGCGACAAATTGTCTCATGACCTAGAAGGATTGCTATTATGCGTCTTCTTCCCTGTTCATCCCAAACTACACTTCCCTTCCTCGCTCCTCTTTTCTGTTACTGCACTTGCATGCTCCGAATTGTCTCACGACCTAGTAGGAATGCTATTGTGTGTCTGCATCTGTGTTCATCCCAAACCTTCACTTCCCCTTTTCCCCCTCTCCCCTCTTTTCTGTTATTGCACTTGCATGCGCCAAATTGTCTCATGACATGGTAGTAATGCGATTGTTTGTCTTCTTCCCTCCTCCCCCTCTCCTCTCCCTACTGCACGTGTACAATCCGAATTGCCCCTTGACCTAGTAGGAATGTTACTGTTTGTCCTCTTCCCTGTCCTACCGCACCCCAACCTTCACCTCCCCTCCTCCCCCTGCATTCTTGTTACGGCACTTGCACGATGCGAATGTCTCAAGACCTAGTAGGAACATTATTGTTTTGTGTTTTTCCTTGTACCTCCCCCTCCCTTGTCTTGATGCGCCTTAAAACACCATTTGGCTGTATAGGCGCAATATAAATATACAAATACCCAATAAATAAATTAAATAAATCTGAAGGTAACCATACCTGGCTTTTAGACTTGCTTTTATTATCGCTTTCTTTTAGTTCTGAAACACTGCCTCGTATATGTGCCCTGGAGTTAGTGCTTGTTCAGGTTGGGGTATGTGTGGCAGTTAGCTTGTATGGTCGCCCTATCTCTCCATAACCAGACATAGGCATGTGGTTATTTTATTGGCAGAAGACTTATTAAACAGGGAGACAAGCCGAGCTGTTAACCTGGTTAGACAAGTTTTGCTAGGTATGCTGGTCCTCCCTGCCTCAATGCTGGTTAAACAGATTTTCTATGAAGGACTTTCCAGGTGTATTTGACTAGAGACTGAGCCATCACTTGTATACAGCCGTAGTCTACTGTTCGGTCCCTCTGCCACACGGTTGGTGTGCCTTTTCTATACTAGAAATTAAATGTTTTTGTTAGAATTCACCTCAATGACTCAGCCATGGTTTTCGGAAGCTCTGACCCATTTCAGGAATTTACTACGAACAATTATACATCATTCAAGCATTTAGTGCTCAAAACATGGCATACTGATGTACTCAATTAGGGTAGTGATTGTTTATTGTGTGCCGACATGTGTCCAATTTCTTTGGGTTTTTCAACTTTTCTGCAGGAATCTTCTCCAACATGGACCACTAGTCTTTTTAGAGGATTTTCTTTTCCATTTTGGTACTGCACTCAATCCAAAAGCTCAGGCTTTTAGTGGACTATTTGGCCTTTTAGAATCGTTTCTGATATTGCTGGTCCCGCTCACCCACTTGGAGATCAGTTAGATCTTCCCCTTGACAGGTATGTAATGAATGGTTCAGCAAAAAAGACTATTACCCATGCTGGTCCAACCACATTTTAATTCACTTCCTAGTGCCTGGCTTTCAAGGTCGACAGAAACCTACTAAAGCTTCTGCTTTACAGCATTCAAGTAGGCCATTTGGTTACCGAGAGGGCTTATACAGGTCATCACTACACAGCCAAATTCATAATGACAGTTATTGTAGTGATGCAATTCCTTCATGACTTCCCCAACTCCTGCTCATAAACCCAAAGATCTGGCAGCTTTTTTTGCAAAGAGTCATCATCCGAATTTAAATTTTGTTTATCAGAAACAGGTTATTCACAGACTGGCCCTGGGTCTGTATTTCAGCCACTAGTTCCCAGGCGGAGCTGAATTGATTTCCATTGCCATTGGTACCACAGTGTGTCCACACTTGTCTCTTGGACTCTAACACACAATGCAGGATCATTGAGTCTCCTCACCATTGGATACCTGCACCACGGATATTTTAAAAAAAAATTGCCTACCATATTAGGACCTAGGGGTGCAACGATATTGGTTTTATGGCGGTATGATAACCTTCTTGCCAATTGACGGTTCATCATGGTTATCGCAGTATAGCAGGTTGAGTTAACTAATCTTAACAAATATTTTCTTAAAGGTCATACATTTTCAGCATTTTGAAACTTGTCTAAAGGTCATACATTTTCAGCATTTTGAAACAACTCTAGTGCCAATGTGTAAATCTACAGGGAGGACAGTGGGGAGCAGTTTATACACTAGCACAAAGCACCGATAGGCCCAGTGTTCATACAGTCTACAGAGCTAAAATAAAATTGTGGACATGCATCAGAAGGGCATCCAGTTCATTACCCCCTTTGAATTTTGGGATGTGTAGTTCCTCATCTTGCAAATTTGGTGGGAAAAATACAAATCGGCTGATCTTTAAACCGACTCTACTGATCACACCGAAAGAGCGGTCACAGCATCAAAGCTGCATCTACTAATGTGGCCTCACTTTCCCTATGCTCTTGTCTGCCAAACACCACATCCCACAGTGCAAGATCCAGAATGGGCAGCACTTGCTTACTGCAGCCTTTCCAAATCAGATTGAATAGCTGCAGGCCCTAAAACGGTATACCGGTATAAACAATGTGACGGTTATTATAGTTCAATTAAGCTGTTCACAATATCTTTAACGTTATACTGTTAAACCGTTATACTCCTATTAGGCCCTTTGTTAGACCCAGACAATATATCTCTAGATAAAGGCATCAACACAATGCTGCAAACGAGGGGCGATTACACGTATTTTGAAAAAGTTCTACACCAATCCCACTTCAGGAGAGCACTCCCAACCTTTTTCCCCAATTACCTTTCTTAACACATTCTAGAGAGGATTGCTACAGCTCAACTCCATGACTATATGGAGTCCTCCCGATGGCTGCTTGGCATACAGTCAGGTTTCAAATTCAAGGGTGACACAAACTGCAACCCTAAAGATTAGAGAGAGTTTATTAAGGCAGAGGGTAAGTCCACGGCATAGGTATTATTAGACCCATCGGCTGCTTTTGAGACCATTGAGCAGGGGATCTTCTTCAACCAGCCCACCACATCGTTTGAGCTTTCTGGACCGGTCTGGTCTTGGGTCAGACCACTACATACAGGGACGTTGCAGCAGAAGATGCTTGGAAAGCACTGTTCAGAGGAGACTGAGGTCACCTGTGGGTTACACAGGGCTCAGCACCCTTTCCATCGTGCTGTTTAATGTATCATGGCTGGCTGAGGCGTTAAGCACAGGGTTTCAGATGTATGGGGACGACACCCATTTTTTGGTTGATCTCAGCTCGGGTTCACAAGAGACGACAAAGACAGGAGATTGTCTACTTCATATCAAGCGCCGGATAGGAAAGAAATGGCTGTGCCTCAATGCAGGGAATACGGAGGTCCTTCTCACAGGGCTAGGAGACGCAGATGAGTGTCTTCCCCATCACATGGCCTGCTACATTGCGCCACCCTCCCACACTGGTGGCAGTTGCCCGCAATCTGGGAGTGCTTTTTGACAACACCCAGTGGGTGCCGCTGTCAATAGTTCCCATAACCATGTGTGCCTCATCTCCCATGCATGCCCTCTACTTACTCCTGGCAATCGTATAACCCTGGTACAAGCGGTGGTCTTTCGATGCCTCCATTACTGCACCAGTGCCCACATGTGCTACCCAAGAATAGCAACTTCAGCTGGCGCAAAAAGGGAGTCATCAGCTTATTTGGGGCCTCAGGCAGTATCAGGATATGTTTTAGCAGAGGCAAAAAATTGGTTGCTTCGCTATAGCAAAGCAGATTAAGTTCACAGTAGTAGCTATTGTCTGGTAGCCTCACATGGCTCAGACTATCAGCAAGCTTGAGCTATATCCCCCCGCCCAGTCAGTCAGAACTAAAAACAAATTAACATTTTTGAGAGTTCAGATTGTACAAATGAGGAAGGAAAGTTCTACAGGCTTTCCGACATTTTGTCAACTTTTTTTCTACAATGCATTCTTAAAGTAGGCAAGACCACACCTATTTGAACTGCGTTAGCATGGGACTCTGACAGTCTTTTCTGCTCTTTGATCCCTTCCAGGACTGGATGCTTGGACTTTAGGGGTACTGTTTGTAGAGTTGTTTTATTTTTGTCACAGTCATTGATGTTTTATGTTTGAGCACGTTCAACCTACATTCATTGGGTGCCTAATAAATTATTGCTCCCTATCTATTAATTTCCTGGTGTGGGACATGTCCCTTAGAAAATAGGGTTGAAAATGGGATTTTTGTGCAAGTGAGGGGATTTACTTAACTCATAGTTTCCCACATGACCCATTCCAATCTGTATGTGCTTAACCAGGCCTGTTTTTTTCTTTGCATTCTGGGACTTGTAGTCAGAGTTGTATAATGGGAAAAGTTGTACTAGAAGTCCCAGAATGCAAAGAGAAAAAAACGGGACTGGATAATGTGAAGAGTCAGGAATGAGACGCGGACACAGTGGATTCAGGGTTTTGGTCAAAGACTTCTTTTCAAATAAAAGGGGGTTGGGAAATGCCTCTCTATCCCTACTCTAAGAGGTGTTGCCCTACCTGAAACCAAATTAAGGGTCTGTCCAAGGTAAGGATGTCTAAAGCAAATAATCCCATGTCCAAAGTACTATTCTGGCCCTCACATCTAGGAAAATAACTCTAAGGTGAAATGGGAAAATGGCCTTGGCCTTTAGTAGTGCACAAATGTTCCAAAGGAAATTCCCAACTCCAACACAAAAATGATTCAGAAGGACACAGTTCCTTGATCCAGAGGGTGGTTACCTTACCGTGGATTTCTCTTCATTCTTCCTTGTATTTCAAGAATGTCAGTTCTTCACATTTCTTTATCAACCAAACAAAACAACTTGGCTGGTATTCCTTATCTTACTCGGATACCTTGTGTACTCTCCTGCCAGGCTTCCACTTCGTCTTGACGTAGTTTCACAACCTTTTTGCTATTCCCGTTATATCCTGATCATGTCTTTCTCAGGTACTATATGGTACACACTGTTCAACTTGACCATGCCTGGTATACTTTTCTTCCACTTAAAGATACTTGCAACTTGTATATGCCAGGTATATTCTCCTAGAATGTAGAAAACGTAGAGTCAAAGGCTACCCCTCTCTTTGACGCACAGGAGGTGTAGAGAACCTACAGGAAGCTATGTATAATTATGTACTAACCATTTGAAAAGAGGGTTTCGCACCCCGTTTTTCTGCTCGGTATACTCTCCTGCCAAGGCTTCTCTTATCTGTATATATTCTTATGATTTGGGTTTGACTGGTACACTCTCCTGCCAGGGCATTTCTCACATAGGTATATTCTTGCACCATTAATCTGCCTGGTATATTTTCCTGCCAGGGCTTTTCTCATGTGAGCATTGAATATACTTGCAAACCTGATAGTCTCTTGTATCTGTACTGTCCTGAATCACCCTCGTATACTATCCTGCCAGGGTTTCTGTCATGGGTGTATGGCATCCACTCAAACTTCACAGTTTTCTCTGTATATTCTGTTGTGTCTGTAATAGAATTTCACTTGCTCCCTCTTTCTTATTTGGTTTATTTGCATGTATTTGTGTTTGGCAGGCTTGCCAATTCGCCCCAGGGTCACCGCTTACCTTGAGTGGACTCACTAGCTTTGGCTGGCAAACATCCGTTCTCCCGCTCCAAACTGCTGTTGGCCTTCCAGCGTACTGCTCATAGAAAGGGGGATACCAAGTGTCCGATGATGTCACAACCCCACCCCCAGGAGGCTCGCCTTCCCCCATGTGATCCTCCCTCATATCGCCGCCCCCAGGATCAGGCTCAGGTTGCGACTGCCGTCCTCTGGCCACATGGGGAGAGGCTGTCACTGGGAAAGGAGTGATGACACCAACTGATTCATCACAATAAGCACCTACAGATTGTAATGGGTCATTTTGTCAACTATGTGAACTTTGTCCTCAGCTTAAACTTGAATAGGGGGACATGCGTGCAGTTTGCTTTAATTTCTGCAGACAATATTTTCCACATGCGAAGTGAACAAAAAATGAGAAGCCTTAAGCTAGAGATGTATGCCTTTTCCCTGAACATAAAGGTGTCTTTTATACAAGCATTTACTCATGCAAATGCTTCAGTAGACCTCGCTTCCTACTAAGGCAACACAGCATTTTAATGAATCCTTTGATGTTTCAGCAATCTAATTTTGTTCTAGAATATTGGCGAACGCAGTTGCAAGGTTGTGGTTGTCAAATCACATTTGGATAATGCACTCCACTTCTGTGGAGATCATCGGGCTGTGACATAATTAGTACTGCATAGGTTCTGTGGGAGTAGATAACTAGGCACTAATCAAGGCAAACCAAGCTGCAGTTAAGTAAAGATTAAGAAAAACAACAAACTGCCATCAGGCTGGTAACGTCAATTGGAACCTCATACTATGAAGCATCACAATTCTTTAAAGACAGCACATCTCAGTAACAATATGAAATCAAAATTAATGGCTACTTTCAATACCCTGAAAATGCAACATTGCCAAAGGAAAAAACCTACGGTACCGAAAACGATGCGCGTTATCGGTTTTCTTAACATAACTCTTATTATCAAATGGGGAACAGCGGAAAAGTACAACCCACTAGAAGAAGAATCATAATGCATAACTTAAAATTTTATTGAAAATGAATCCGTTAATGTACTTTAATTGTTTTATATGTTGCTGTGATTCGGTGCAATGCACACAAATGTTTTCAGTGCTCTTGGACAAACAGTACAAGAGTTTGCTTGGATCGCAGCATACACAATTTCATAGAAATGTACGTCTTTTCACAAAAGTGAGTTAAAGTCAACATCGTTATAAGAAAGTGCAGAAAATGACACAAAAAGCAGCTTCAAGGAATCACTTCAACAACCACCACAAATAAGAGATTATATTGGAAATAAAAGTGAACCGAGCTTTCAAACACTCGCACTGCAAGAAAACACACATTTTAAAAATGATGGTCACAACGTGATGGCAGTGGTCGAGATGAGATTTTGAGACATGAGTATTTTACTACCATTTAGAAGTTGGTAGTTCAAATGAATATTCTAGCGTTAAGTAAGTAACATTACCTCTAACTGGCTTATTGTGTCACAGATGGCCTCAAGAGTACACCCACCAACTCTCCATGACATTTCAAGGCTCACTAAGGCCATCATAAGGGCCTTAGTGTCACTAAGGGCCATCAGCCTCTCCTGCCAGGTGGTTTCTTCCCCAGCCCAGGCATCCTTCCATCCCAAGGTGGCCACAACAGATCGGCATGCCGTAATATCTCATAAGTGACAGTCGTGATGGCCTAAAGACAAACGCCTTATCTATCCATTGCCCTCTGGGATTGCCCAGGTTGATCGTATCCAGGGCTGCCACAGAATAACAGTGGGCTTTAGAATTGAAATAGTTCCCATACAATTGCCCAGGTTCCACGTCCTTCCCTCTCATGCCCTTTTATACCACTCCCTAATCTGCTCTCCTTTGTCTTCCTCCTACTCTCCACTCTTCTCTTCCTCCCACTATCTCTCTCTTCTTCCCCTCTTCTGTTCTTGCGTTGTCCTGCCTTCTTTATCCAGATGGAAAGGATTACATGCATCAGAATACACAAAACGTGCCTTAAGCCCCCACCCATTTTTTGTATGTGGGTCCACTGGCTCTCAGTGATGGCTTGTCACGGCAAGCAAAGTCAATTATTTGTGTCTGCATTACATACAGCGTCTGAATTGCCGGTCTGCCTTCCCGCTCGTCACCACCTCTCCCCTCAGTTCTGAAGTCTGGTCACTGCCACACTGGTAGCTGTAACCCTACCGGGACAAAATGAGCAACACTGGCCTGCATTGTGCACAACAGGTATGGGGCAAGAAGTTGTACTTTCCACATTTAGGCTAGGCATAGGTAGAAGGGAGAGAGACTGACACCCTCCCAACACCCAGAAGTTGCCTCTGGGGCGGAGAGTTCCAGGCACAAAACCCTATAGGCTTCCTGCCAAAGGTCGAGAGGGGTCCCCCATGACCCCTTGACATGGTTGGGACCCTGACCCGGTTACAATGGTTATGCAAGGAAACCAAAATCGGTTATTTTTTTTTATGTATACATCTTTCCTTTGTACCTAGTGCCACCAATACAATAATCTGTGCATTTTTACCTTAAAGGCCCTCTTTGAAACAGGCAATATATTAGCTGAGCTACTGTTTGTGGCAAGTAACTACTGCTGATG